>NC_135351.1:4114638-4731774 GCF_023851605.1 Tamandua tetradactyla | reverse complement strand
TTTTCCTTTAATCGTAAGTTACTTAGATAGAAAGTGAAATGCAGGTGTTAAGTTAGTGTGATAGATAAGCCTGAAGACAGGGTGGGGCAGGGGGAGAGAATGAGAAAATACATCTAGGGTCAGGCATTGTAAAAATTATAAGAAGTATGAATTATAATTTGTTCACACTTCCTGGCAGATAAAGGTGCACAGCAATAGGAATTTTGATTAATTTATCATTATTAATTCAGTATTTACAGCTTTCTAATATTAAAACTCAATGACAGAGTCCCTTGATTGTCTCCATGAAGTCTCCAATTGAGGCAGGCTTTATAATAGCCAAATTCCCAGCCCCTAAAAATATGCCATTTTAATGTCATTAGTAATCATATAGATAAGCCCTCTCTTTTTTCTGAAAAGGTGCGTTTACTTTCTTTTAAATATATTTTTAAAATATCAGCTCTCTGGTTGCAAAGGGATAGAAGAGGAGAAGTTTTCTTGTAATGATCTTAGAAAATATTTTAATTTTTATAATGAATGTTCTGTGTCGGTTTGAAAAATTAATTTAACAAATGCAATACCTCAATTAACTCCTGCATGCATATGCTTCCTCTGTAATTTTATTTCCTTGGGTTAGAGAATAGGATTAAAATGTATGAAGACATACATGGTTCCTTACAGTGGTTGCCAGGCAGCTTTATTCACTCCTATCCTAGCAAGGGGTGAGGGAAGAGGGGAGGGACAGAGCCAGGGGAATATGAAGTGTGGTGCTGGGGTGGGTCAGAGACACCCAAAATGTGGCCTCTCCACCTTCCCTTTCTCCTTTTAGTATGGATCACTAGGGTGAGAGAGCAAATCCTATACCTATAGATAAGCTACAACTCCATTGGTATGATGGCGTCTCTATGACGAATTGTGTGATTTCATCAGCTTCTTCCCATTTCATCAGTAATGATTGTGGTAAAAACTTTTTTCTTGAACCATAAAATTATGAGGTGACCTAGAAATTCCACTCCTAGTTATAAGAATTGAAAACAGAGACTCAAATAGATATTTGTACACCAATGTTCATAGCAGCATTATTTTCATTAGCCAAAAGGTGGATGCAACCCATGTCCATCAGTTGACAACTGGATTAACAGAACGTGGTGTATCCACACAATGGCATATTATTCGACTATCAAAAAAGAATAAAATTCTGATACATGCAACAACATGGATGAACTCTGAAAACATTATGTGAAGTGAAATAAACCAGATCCTAAAGGCCACATATAGTATGATTTCGCCTGTATGAAGAATCCAGGCTAGCAAAATTCATAGAGAGAAAATGGTTTAGAGGTTCCTGGGGGCTGGAGGGAGGGAAGAATGGGGTGTTATTGCTCAGTGGGTGCAGAGTTTCTGTTTGAAGCGATGAAAATGTTTTGGCAAGGGATGGTGTTGATGGTTGCACAAAATAGGAGTGCAATTAATACCACTGAATTGAATCATATAAAATGGAAAAGGCAAATTTTGTTAAACATATCCTGTATATATGAGTTTCTTTTTAATTTACTTATTATGTTATTTTCTCAGATAAAACATCTTAACATTCAAAACATGCTGACCATGACTTCCCCTCTGGAAAATATAGGTCATCACTTTTGATTTTGCTGAGTTAAACATTTTCTTTCTCGGGCTAATATTCTATCCGCTTTTTGATGAGGAGAAGGAGTTGCCAGTGGGCATTTTCCGAGTTTGTCCGAGTATGAATACTGTTTCTATCTGGGTGCTAGATTAACAGTGGAATCCATCTGCAGTGCTTTTGGAAATTTATATTACCTCTTTCTGGCATCCATTTTTTGTTTGTTTGGCATGGGCAGGCTCCGGGAATCAAACCCGGGTTTCTGGCGTCGCAGGCGAGAATTCTGCCGCTGAGCCACCGTCGCGCCCCTCTTTAGTATCCATTTTTTAATTCCATACTCTTCTTCTCATTCCCATTAGAAGGAACAAAAGCCAGTGCAGATGATGTATCAGGAATCCACATTTAAACTTGCCTACGTGAAAGAGGTGCGCACCCAGATCCTGGAACTGCCTTATGCGGGGGATGAGCTGAGCATGGTTGTTCTGCTTCCTGACGATGATGTGGACCTAAATATGGTAATAGAGGGATTTTACCTTTCTGGCCACCTGAATTTTTGCGGAAAGAATCCAGCAACACCCTTCAGGTCCTTTCTCCTGAAGCTAGAACTCCGGCGCAATTTCCTTTGAGTGTATTTACCTTCCACGTTGTAGAGGCGGGTAGACCAGACAGCTAAACGCTATTCAGGTGTTGGGTAGGCTTGGAAGTCAGATTTGTATTCAAGACCACTTCTTCCATTATTATTTGTGTGATCTTGCCAAATTATTTAACCTGTCTCAGCCTCTGTTTTCTCATCTCTAAAATGGGGGTAATGAAAACATCTACCTGATAGAGTTATGGTGAGAATAAAATCAGACCATGTGCAAGCTTAGCACATCCTATACCCTCTATCAATGCCATAAACATAGCTATTGACATTATTATTTTAAAATCTAAGAAACTTGGCTGTATTCCAGACTTGAAATACTGTCTGAGAAAAGATTTTACTTTGAGCTAGCAAGGGGTGAGGGAAGAGGGGAGGGCCAGAACCAGGGGAATATGAAGTGTGGTGCTGGGGTGGGTGCCAGAAACACCCAAAATGTGGCCTCTCCACCCTTCCTTTCTCCTTTTAGTATGGATCACTAGGGTGAGAGAGCAAATCCTATACCTATAGATAAGCTACAACTCCATTGGTATGATGGTGTCTCTTTCACCCAAGCAGCAACCCATTTTTGCCCTCTCCCCAACATCCTATCTGTGTCACCTCTTCTCCAAAAACCATGCAAAATCCTTCTGCTTGACAGACTTCCGTTCTGGTTTGGGCCACACAGCCGCTCTTTCTTTTCCCATCACGTCTTCTTACCAACAATGGTTTGTCTTCTTCAAAAATAAGCATAGTTAGAAAAAAAAAAAAAACTCTAGATATCTAGGTATTGGCAATTGATAGAATAAAAGATTTCTCCTGGGAGTTGTTAAGTCAGTAGAGAAGTCGTCATGGTCTTTGTAACGCAAGGCTGCTGGGTGTGTCCCCTATTTGGCAAGGAAGGCATGCATATGTGTAGGAAGCAGTGAAGCAGTGGAGTGCCAGGTCACACATACTCCCCTGGTGTGTAGAGGTACCGCTGATCCTGTTTGGACATCAACACCCACCTTGCCAGAGGAGAAAAAGTAGGTATGTGTGCATGTAGATATGCATGGAAGTGGGAACCTTAAAGTCTCATTCTGGTCTTCCAGGTGGAAAACCATCTCACTTTTGAGAAATTAATGGCCTGGACCAAACCAGACTGTATGAGGAGTACCGAAGTAGAAGTCTACCTTCCAAGATTTAAACTGGAAGAGGATTATGACATGGAATCTGTGCTTCAACGTTTGGGAATATCTGATGCCTTTCAAGTGGCCAAGGCAGACCTTTCTGCCATGTCCGGCAATAGAGACCTGTTCCTGTCCAAATTTGTGCACAAGAGTTATGTGGAGGTCAATGAGGAGGGCACAGAGGCCACTGCCGCCTCGGCCATGGTGGTCATGGAATGCTGCTTGGAATCTGGACCGCGATTCTGTGCAGACCATCCCTTCCTTTTCTTCATCAGGCACAACGCAGCTAACTGCATCCTGTTCTGTGGCAGGTTTTCATCTCCATGAGGAGTGCCCTCATGGTGCCTCTGAGCATTTTCCTCTCCCTGTGTCCCCATATCCCACTCTAAACCTTCACGAGGGTGGGTCTACAAGGCCAAGTACAGGGCTGAGGTCAGATACCTCATCAGTATTAATGAATGGCCAGTGCAGTTTCAGTGCAAACGCGACGCTCATTTCTCCACACACCTGTTTCTTCATTTTTGCTACTAAAACATGACCAGGGGACAATATACCATCATGACTCCTTGTTGTATTTGAGATGCTGTCCAAATCCTACAGGATGGCATGCAAAGCTTTCCCATATGGCCCCAAACTTATTTTCCATTCGTTTTACGTACAATTCATTCTCATTACATGCTATTCTTCCTTGTACCTCAAATCTTGTCACTTGTCACAACCTTGCCTTCACCTGACTTGCCTTAACCTAGGAGTTTCAACAATAATAAATGCTGCTGGATATTATTACTATTCTATAGTTGTCCTGGTGCTTTTTTGTTATTTTAATGCATGTTTTAATTTGATCTTTTTTTCAACAGTCACCAGTCACAAGTATGTGTTAAATGCTGCATTATGTTATGGGGACACAGAGTAAGAGGGTCTTTTACTTCAACTGTAGTCTCCATCGCTATTTTGGTAGTTTTGGTAGAATGGGGAGCAATGGGATCTCCCAAACATTGCTGGTGGGAATGCAAAATGGTACCACTGCTTTGGAAGACACTTTGACAGTTTCTTAGAAAGTTAACATAAGCTTACCATATGATCCAGCATTATGCTTCTAGGTATTTACCAAAGGAGCTGAAAATTTACATTCACACAAAAATCTGCACATAAATATTTATAGCAGCATGATTCATAACCACCAAAATCGGAAGCAACCAAGATGTCCCTCCATTGGTGAATGGATAGACAAAAAGTGTGACACTTCCTTACACTGGAATATCATTCAGCAATAAAAAGAAGCCATGAAAAGACATGGAGGAATCATAAATGCATATTGTTCAGTGAAAGAAGTCAGTCTAAAAGGCAATTGAGTCAATGAGTCCAACTATATGACATTGAGAACAAGGCAAACCTGTAGACACAGTGGACTAGTGGCACATAGACATGGAAGATGTAAATCCAATCTTGATGAGCTGATGGTCTTGTTGGAGGACTATATACAAACACAGATGATGAATAAATACAGCAAGTACCATAAATTGCAATGAGAGTGTGAAGATGCATGTCTGGTGTTTTTGCTAGCTGTGGGAATATGATATACCAGAAATGGAATGGCTTTTAAAAAGGGGAAATTTATTAAGTTGCAAGTTTACAGTTCTAAGGTCATGAAAAGCTCCAAATTAAAGCAAGTATATAAAAATATCCAAATTAAAGCACCAACAAGAGGTTACCTTCCCTCAAGAAGGGCCAATGAAGTTCAGTTTCTCTCTCAACTGGAAAGGCACATAGTGAACATGGTGACATCGGCTAGTTTTCTCTCCAGGCTTATTGTTTCATGAAGTGCCCCCAAGGACATATTCTGGTCTCTGACGGTGTGGGCTCTGGCTCACATCATTTTCGTGGCTCTAAAAAGGGACTCTCCAAAATGTTTCCTGTTTTAAAGGATTCTAGTCAAGGCCCACCTGGAATGGGTAGAGTCACATCTCCCTCTAATCAGAAGTTAACACTCACAATTGGTGAGTCACATCTCCCTCTAATCAGAAGTTAACACTCACAATTGGTGAGTCACATCTCCATGGGAACAATCAAAAAGGTCCCAGTCAGCAATATTGAGTGAGGATTAAAGGACATGGCTTTTCTGGGGTCTACCACAGATTCAAACCGGCATATCTGGTTATGGAGGAGAGGCAAAATTCCAAAAAAAAAAAAAATATGACATTTGATTAGGCCTAAGAGTCACCCCCAAGAGAACCTCTTTTGTTGCTCAGATGTGGCCTCTCTCTCCAGCCAACACAACAAGCAAACTCACCACCCTCCCCTGTCTACGTGGGACATGACTCCCAGGGGTGTGGACCTTACAGGCAACGTGGGACAGAAATCCTGGAATGAGCTGAGACTCAGCATCAAGGGATTGAGAAAAACCCTAGAATGAGCTGAGATTTAGCATCAAGGGATTGAGAAAACCTTCTTGACCAAAAGGGGGAAGAGTGAAATGAGACAAAATAAGTGTCAATGGTTGAGAGATTCTAGAGTGGAGAGGTTATCCTGGAGGCTATTCTTACGAGTTAAATAGATAACACCTTGTTAGTCACCATGTAGTGGAGAGGCTGGAAGTAACCACCTGAAAATGTAAAGCTGTGTTCCAGTAGCCATGTTTCTTGAAGATGACTGTATAATGATAGGACTTTCACAATGTGACTGTGTGATTGTGAAAACCTTGTGTCTAGTGCTCCTTTTATTTATCTTATCAACAGATGAGTAAAACACATGAAATAAAGATGAATAATAGGGGAACAAATGTTAAAATAAATTTAGAGTAAAATGCTGGTGATCGGTGAGGGGGAGGGGTGGGGGTATGGTATGTATGAATTTTTTTCTGTTTTTTTTTCTGAATAAATGCAAATGTTCCAAGAAACGATCATGATGATGAATATGCAACTATGTGATGATATTGTGAATTACTGATTATATATGTAGAACAGAATGATGAAAAATTATGAATGTTTGCATTTGTTTGGTATTTAAAAAAATTAAAAAACTAATAATAAAAAAATATATGACATTTGAAGGGAGAATTAAGGGTTGAATGGAATTTTCACTAATGGAGTTGGAGGTAGATGTTGAAAAATACAACCTGAAGAAAGTGTGAAACTGGAGGAGATTACATGATAAGTCTAAGACAATTAAATATTCCAAACTGGTTGACATAAAGCATTCATAGAGCAGAAGTTTTTAATTTTAATGAAGTCCAAGGTGTCAAGTCTTCTTTCACGGATTGTGCTTTTGAGTTATATATAAGAAGTCATTGCTAAATCCAGGGTCATCTGGACTTTCTTGTATTGTCTGTTCTATAACTTTTGTTTTTCTGTGTTTTACATTTACAGCTAAGAAACTTTTGTGTTTTTTTAATGTATGTTGAAAATTTTAATTTTTAAAAAAATTTTTTTATTATATAATATAACATATATACAAAGAAAGAAAGAAAAAAGCAATAATTTTCAGAGCACTCTTCAACAAGTAGTTACAGGGCAGATCCCAGAGTCTGTCATGGGCTACCATACCATCATCTCAGATTTTTCCTTTTAGCTGCTCCAAAATATAGGAGGCTAGAAAGAATAAATATTTTTTTCTTTTTTTGTGAAAAATAGCAGATATACCAAAAAGCAATAAATTTCAAAGCACAGTACAACAATTAGTTGTAGAGCAGATTTCGGAGTTTAGTATGGGTTACAATTCCAGAATATTAGGTTTTTACTTCTAGTTGCTCTAAGATACTGGAAACTAAAAGAAATATCAATTTAATGATTTGGCAATCATATTTGTTAAATCCTACCTTCTCTCTATAACTCCACCATCACTTTTGATCTTTATATCCCACTCTTTAGGGATATTTGGGCTATGCCCATTCTAACTTTTTCATGTTGGAAGGGGCTGTTGATAATATGGGATAGGGGGATGGGACTAATTGATGTTCTGGAGAGGCTGGCCCCTCTGCATTTCAGGACTTATCTGGTCCGGGGACCCACCTGAGGTTGTCGGTTTCTGGAAAGTTACCCTAGTGAATGGAACCTCTGTAGAATCTTATGTAATGCCCTAATGTTCTTTAGGATTGGCTGAAATGGTTTTGATTGGGGTTTCACAAGTTATGATAGGTATCAATGTCTAATTGAAGCTTGTATAAGACTGCCCTCCAGAGTAGCCTCTCGACTCTGTTTGAACTCTCTCAACCACTGATACCTTATTAGTTACACTTCTTTTCCACCTTTTGGTCAGGATGGAATTGTTGATCTCACGGTTCCAGGTCTGGATTCATCCCTGGGAGTCATCTTCCATGTCGCCAGAGAGACCTTCATCCCTGAATGTCATGTCTCATGTAGCAGGGAGGGCAATGATTTCACTTACAGAGTTGGGCTTAGAGAGAGTGAGGCCACATCCGAGTAACAGAAGAGGTAACTGTTAGGCATACCTATAGGTAGGCTAAACTTCTCCGCTATCTACATAAGCTCTATAAGAGCAAACCTCAAGGTCAAGGGCTTGGCCTATTGACTTGGGTGTCCCCAGTGTTTGATACAGTATTGGGGGATTCCCTGATAGTAAAGTTTAATAGTTTCATTTTTTTTCTCCCATCCTTCAAGGGACTTTGCCAATACCTTTTGATTATCTGCTTGCTATATTCTAGAATGTATCCAGGCACTACATTAAACTATACAGGATTAAAGGCCCTCATTCTTATTTGGGGCTCCCTGTGTTTCAGTTGTTCAAATAAACTATCCAGACAGGGTGAGTTAGGTTCTGGACACAATAAATCTTTCTTCCGTTGGTTTCAAAGAGTAGATATGGCTCTAAAATATAGACAATGTCTTCCTAATCCCTGTGTTCTGAAGTACCTTAATCCTGACCGGATCGGCTTCATTCTTATCTCTAAATACCAGGTTATAGATCTATAGAACAGCCTCTCCAAATCCAGAAATAATAATTACCACTCTGGAATAAATGTGACTGCTATAAGAGTTTACAGTCTAGGCCCCTGTTTTCTTATAAGCATTTTCTAAAGGAGACCATACAATAATTGTTCTTTCATTTCTGGCCTATTTTGTCTCACCAAATGTCCCATAGGTTCATTCACATTGTTGCATTCTTCACCATTTCGTTCCTTTTTGTAGCAGTATAATATTCTATCATAACATCATTCACCAATCTACTTCTCATTCAGTGCATCCATCAGCCTCCTGTATTCATCAGACATCAGGTATAATGCGGAAGTCCACAGTCCATCAACACTCTCAGTCTTAGATAATTTCATTGTCCCCAAGAGAAAGTTAACTAACAAGCACATCTTCACCAAATGGGAAATCTAAACTTCCCCTTAACTTTTGTCCCTCTCCCCATTATTTACCCCTGCTATTGCTGTAGTACTGCTGATGTTCTCCTGTTAAACATAGCCCATAGCAGCCCCTCCCTGCACTCCAGACCCAAACACCCCACATACACAAATCACACCCTTGAAGCAGTTTCTGCAATAACCTATTTATATTTCTAGTGTTAATCAGTGAGACACATAAGTCTGTACAACCCCTTTCAATCTTGCTCACCTTCAATAAGGTATATTACTTATAGACCCACTGGAGAACTTCTTTCACATCTATCTACTCCCTTGCATTTGAGATCAACCTCATTAGCAAACCATTCACCCATCTCTAGCATCAATGTATCTCTAAGTCCCCTATTTTCTGTATTATAAGCCTCTGATTTTACCTTTACCATAGTCATAAAAGGGGATCCTACAGTATCTATCCTTTTGCATCTGGCTTATTTCACTCAGCATTATGTCCTCAAGGCTCACCCATCTTGTCATGTGCTTCAGGATGTCATTTCATTTTACTGCTGCATAATACTCCACCGTATGTATATACCACATTTTGTTAATCCACTTGTCTGTTGATGAGAATTTGGATTATTGACATCTTTTGTATGGACCATTTTGGAATTGATTTTGGTGAAAGGTGTAAAGTCTGTGTCTTCATTCATTCTCTGGCATGTGGATGTCTGGTTGTTCCAGCACCATTTTTGTTGGAAAAGCCATTCTTTCTCTATCGAATTGCCTTTGGTCCTTTGTCAAAGATCAGTTGACTATATTTGTGCGGGTCTATTTCTGGCTTCCTATTCTGTTCATTGATCTATCTGTCTAGTCTTTCACCAATATTATGTTATCTTGATCACTGGAGCTTTATAATAAATCTTGATATTGGATAATATGAGCCCTCCAACTTTGTTCTTCTTCAGTTATGATGTTGGCTATTCAGGGTCTTTTGACTTTCCAAATAAACTTTAGAGTCAATTTGTTGATATCCACAAGATAATCTACTGGGAATTTGACAGGAATTATGCTGAATTTATATATAAATTTGGGAAAACCTGACATGTTAATAATATTGAGTTTTCCTATGCATGAACATGGAATATCTCTCCATTTATGAATATCTTCTTGGATTTCTTTCATTAGAGCTTTGTAGATTTTTTTTTTCCTTTAGATATTGTACATATTTTATTATTTTTACACCTAAGTATTTCCATTGTTTTCTAAAGTAAATGGGGTTGTGTTTTAAATCTCAAATGCCAGTTGTTCACTGCTGGTATATAGGAAAGCAATTGGCTTTTGTACATTAACCTTGTATCTTAAAACTTTGCTAAAATTATTTTTTAGTTCTAGGTTTTGTTTTGTAAGTTCTTTGGGATTTTCTACATAAGCAATTATATTATCTGTGAATGAAGACTGCTGTATTTCTTTCTTCCCAGTCTGTTGGATTAGTTAGGACTTCTGATATGATGTTGAAAGGAGTAGTGAGAGGGGACAGTCTTGCCTTGTTCCTGAACTCCAGTCTCTGTATGTCCTGCCCAGTAGACTGCCCCTTTCTCTTTGGGCTCCTTTTTCCTCTGTGGCAGTCTAGAAAGAGCACCCAGGCAGAATGAGGTACTCACCTCATAGGTTCCCTTCTCTCAAAGATTACAGCCTGGTACTGTCTGCCCAGTACCAAGGTTCCTCTCATCCTTATTCTGAGAGAGCCCAGAAGTTTTGCCCTAATTCTTGTTCTTTCAGGACCTTGCTCTCCTAGCTTTAGCCTCCTCCTCCTTGGGCATCACAGTTCTCAGGTCTGTGTTTCTGGGTCACTGCTTGACTGCCAGGCAAGAAGGGTATTAACAGGGTTTTTTCCAAGGAGAGGTGGACCTCTGGACTTGACTGTGCTGCAAGCAAAGGAAACATAGAAGAGAAAAACCCTGGAGTGGAGAGATGGGATTTAGCATCCCTTCCTCCTTGGGGAAAAATTGAAATAGTATTTTTTAGATCCTGCTAGGTGCCGGAAGCAGTGCTGCATGTTGTGTATGCATTGCTTTATTTAGTCCCCCTCCCCCTTCACCACAGCTAGATACTGGTACCCCATTTTACAGATTATGAAACTGAGGCTCAGGGAGGTTAAGCAGGTTCATTTAGCTAGTAGAAAGTAGACAATGGCAATGAGGCGTGGCAGTCAGAATTCAAAGCTGATGCTTTCCCACAAAGCCGCACTGCTTCCTTTCCCATCTGGCAGACTCTGGGGGGCGCTGCCTTTGCTCCCAACATGAGAAGCTCACACCCCCCACAGCCATGATGCATGCACACGTGGAGCAGTTCCCAGATGCCCTTCCAGCCTGGGCTTTGACTGCTCCATCACAGAGACAGCGTTTGCTTTAAACCATTAATGAGTCTCTGCTGCTGGAAGCTTCAGGCTCAGGTGGCTGGGAGATGGGAAGGGGAGCTGGGTGGATGTTACCAAGTGACGGTACACCTGGGTGCCCCTAGCTACCACTCTGTGACCCCAGGGATGGATGATGAGGATGGGGCTGGTTCAGGTTAGAAAGCCCCTGGAGTTAAGCTAGGTTGGTGGAGATGGGAAGGCAGAGGGGATCTCCAAGTCTCCCTGGCAGGAGCTGTCAACACCCTCACTGGTGTTAAATAAAAATAAAACAGTCACCCCTCGGAGTCGCCAGGAGCGGCCCCTTTTTCGACATGTGGCAGGGACTTTTCTCAAGGTGTAAGGGAACCAAAGACCAGACTTCCTTGGAGAGCCAGCAGACTCAACAAAGTTGCAACTTTTGCAACATTGTGGTTAACTGGTCTCTAAAATCAGACAAATATGCTTTGCTAATCAATGTTCCCTTTCATAAGGCCCTTCCATGTAAATAAAGAAATTTTACTACCAGCAAATTATTGTAACTTCTCACTCAGAAATCCCCTAAATGTCTTCTTATGCTGCTGAAACCTTGACATTCTCACTTCAACTTCCTGTGATTGAGAATTCCCTGCTCCCACAGGCTTTCAATAACCTGTAGCCTTGAAGATGAGTCCAGCTGGCCCAAAGACTCACCCTGGGTGGATCTGGGGCTGACCATGGTACGCACAGCCTGCAGCCACTCCAGACCTGTCAGAGCGGAAAGGCCCCCGGCCTGGGGAGGCCCTAGGACCTGGGGAAGAGAGGCCAAAGGAGAAGTAGACCTGTGAGATTCAATAGGGAAGGAAGGCAGGCTGGGGGGTGACTGCTTTTCCTTTCAGCTACTTTCCCCTTCTCCCAGGGATCCTGGGGCCCCAACGGTGAGCTCATTTTTGGCTATGAGGTAGGGCAAAGAAACTCCATAGGATCTAAAGATGCGACATGTGCCTAGGGTTAGAAGCCAAAGGTTCGGGGTTGCTTAATTCCAGTTGCACTAGCAGAAACACCACCTCTGTTTCCTTTTTTTATTTAGGCATAAGTAGTAAAGTTTATTAAAAGAGAAATTTAATAAAGAGAGTACATATTAGAGAATTTAACAGGCATGCCCAAGGGAGGGACACGCACACTGAGTGGAGCAGACCAGCTCATTTTATAGGAATGTTTTACCAGTGGCAGATTTCCATAGCAACCTTTGAATACTAGGTATCTTCTTTGTTTTCAGAGGAGATAGCTAGTGAAGTCATGGTTTATTGTCACATACCTGAAATTTTTCTTTGGGCAAATAGTTAACTATCTTTATGACCCTATGCTTCCTGTTATTAACTAAAGGTTTACTTTGGGCACAGAATTTTATAAGCTTTAATAGTTTGGGGAGGTTTGGGAGCTTTAGGGAACTTTTTGCACCAGGAAGCTTGCAGCTCAGTATTAGTTCCTTTGGAGCTAGATAAGAAACAAGGGACAAGGAGTTGTCTGTTAACTCTTTCAAAGCTGAATAGGAAACCAGGGATATACAGTTGTCCTATTTTATCCTGCTTCAATATTCCCCATCCCCAGCCCCCATCCCAAAGAGTTCAATGCCTTTAATCTTAAAGCGAGGTTGAGGGATAAATTTTGGTGCTTTCAGAGTTGAGAGAGTATATGTAGGAATGTGTACAATTGCTGACAGTGTTGGATGGGCTGGGGGATATTAGAAAATGCAAAAAACACTGGAAAAGGCAAAAATATTATTTTACAATCTACCCCATCCCACCACTGTAATAATCTTTCCACCACCTCTTCCACGTAAGTCCCTGAGTGTGGAAACAGGAGGTTAGAGGTTTACAGCTTGCAGTGCTGAGAATGACGAAACAACAGTATTTGGTGGAAGGCAAGAATACTCTGGCTCACTTACAGCTGCTTTGCCCCCCACCCCCCTTCGTTTATTTTGTCATCTGATGATGTCCCGGTCACATTTGAATGTGGACAGCCATTCCATGTGCTGGTGGGCAGCTGAGTTAGGAGTTCTGGTGCCCAGGATGCCACCTTTAGTAGTTTTCCAGGTTGAGCTATTCCAAACACATGTCACAGATGAGCAGCTCCTGTTTAGATGTGCTCTGACAATAGTGATAACATGTAGAACAGAGAGGGAATAGTTATAGAAAGTATTAGAATTAGGTAGTTGCCACTTTGGGGGACATTGGTTAAGAACAGTTATTATTTAATTGTTCCAATTAACTGAAGATAGGTGGAAGTATACTCCACGGGAGGCTAACGTTACTTGGAGATGGAATATATTTGCAAAATACTTTAATGAAAACAGAGGTTTAGTTTCTTTTTAATATAAGCAGGGTTATGTTAGTTAACAGAACATAACTGATAAACTTTCCTGGGCTTCTTTAAAAATTTCTTTTTGTTGAAGATGAATTTCTGATTTGTAGTTTATGGCAAACACTTTTAGAGAAGCATTAGAGTGAAATTTAATGATAATACTGAACGTTTTTAATGCAACTTATAATATACTAAATGAATTTAGCTATTTTTGACACTTAATTTTATAAGGTGAAAGAATAAATTTTTGCAACTGTTTGTAATAAAAGATACATGTATCTTTTATATATACATATTTTAGGGTTGACCTTAAGGAAGTAAAGTGTTAAAGGTAGTCAGGTTTGAAACAATATTTGTTTTCTTATTTAATTAAAGTTGAGGAAAAGATTTGGAAATTTTGTTTTGAGCAATTAAGGGTATCCTAATGTTAACAGACATAAGAAATTATTTTGCCGAACTCTAGATTTTTTGCGTTTGCACTACCACTTAAGGAAAACCCTGTACTGACGATGGAATAATGAATTACAAAAACTATTATTTAAGCAGAAAACTGAGTTTTTAGTTTTGAGGGAAATAGGGGAAATGGCCTCGTCTCATGAAACAAAATGACTCAGATCTGCCCACCCTCCCACATCCTGGGTCCTTGTTCAAATCCCAATAAACACAAACCAAGTTTTGCTTTCCTCAAGGCCAGTCCATTTCCTGGAATCCGCGCCCACCAGGGGACTGTAACTGTAACCTCAGACCTTCCTAAGGGAGGGCCGTGTCTCTTCCTAATTGGATTAGTTTTCCTGCTCTAGACTGTAAACCCACAACTTCCAGCCAATGGGGGATGGGTGAGCAGGGGGAGGGGGCAATTGGATCAGGGGACTGATATAGTCTTTGTTAGTGTGCACAGCCAGTGGCCTCGCCTGCTTCTGCTTACCTGGCAGGAGCCCTTTCTCATGAGAAAGAAATGAAACAGTGGCTGTCCCTGATTTAACCTCTTGACTTCAGAAATCTTCTTTTGGGTAGGCGGCTGTCGTCCTGCTCAGTTTTGCATTAGTATATTTTAGACCCCATTACACTTTCCTTAACTTTGACCACAATTTCTCTCTCTACCAACTTTCTAAACCTTCCATATCCACAGGTTTTGTCTCATCTTTTCCTCATTCTGTAACAATCATTCATTCAATCTTCGGACGAGACGACACTCTTTTTCCTTTTTAATAAAACAAGCACATTCTTTATATCCTCCATACTAAAGTTACCAAAATAATTTTGGAAGCTGTCTCCAAGCAAACATCTCACAATGTACAATTGCTATAAAAATAAAACCTGTCAGAATATACTCAATGCATTTTGAAACAGTAATAATTTTGCTATTGCCACTTCCTTGCTGTCCTTTAATGCTTCCTTTTTTGGCATGGGCAGGCACCAGGAATCCAACTTGGGGGTCTCTGGTGTGGCAGGCGAGAACTCTACCCATGGCCCACCCTAATGCTTACTTTTTCATGTTTTGGTCTGAGTTTACATCTCAGTGGGTGGCACTGAGAGTATTGCTTGGATTCTTTCAGATAACAAAGAGCGCTTCCCTGCAGAGAGGACAAACCCAAGGTGAAGAGCCTTCTGTTAGGCAATTTGAGCTTTAGAAGGTAAAACTCAGGCAACTTTGTTTGGCTAGGAAATTAAGGGTAGCAATGGTGTCCCCGATGGGAGCTTCTCTTGTAGGACTGCATATTAATCAATCATCTACATCCTGAAGGAGGGAGCTAGACTCCAAATGCAGGCGTGCTAGTTCATTCCCCAAAAGGCAAGGGCTGTCCAGCAGCGGAGAGGAGGGGTGAAGGCTAGAGCTCAAGACTTCCCATCTACTCCCACTATGGGACAGGTTTTAGAAGAGAGAGGTTAAGACAGAATATGTGGCTCCCATATCAATTGCAAAAATTGATGGTCTTAACGCGCCATGTCTAGACACACCCAGGGCTCTGCAATTCCAATATCTTTTGGTGGCATCCAGGGAGCCACTGGCCCCAGGTCCCTTCAGTCCTGGTGAGGGGCAGCCAACAGGGCTTTTTGGAGAGGACTCGCTCCCCCTTGGGGGCTGGACCCACTATCCAGCCCAGTGTCCTGTCTTCCTGCCTTGTGGACAGTCCCTGAAGGCTCTTTCCACCCTCGGGACTCCTTTAGGCTTTGGGAGCAGTCCTGCTTCCAGTGCCCCGACTCTCCACATTGATGGCAGGTTCCCGGTGGCTTCTGCTCCTAGGGGCCATGAGGTGGCTGGTTAAAGCTATGAATTGTGCCTTATTCTGGCCTCTCCTTGCTTTTTCTGCCACAGCTCAGTCTCGGTTATTAAAGACAGAAAAGGCAGTCCTCATAAGGTCATTTATAGGCACTTAGGGTCCTGAGGACATCTTTTGCAGTTTTCTTCTTACGTCAGAAGCTGAGTGGCCTATAAAGGAGATTTTTGGCATGATGTGTCTTTCCTCAGAATCTGGATCTACATGACTATATGTTGTTTCATATCCCCATAAGTCTCCCTTGTCTGCATTTGACCCTGCTGTTTTCCGTGCAACTTCCTTGCATGCCCTTGGGCTTTTGCCAAAATCCTTTATTTCTCCTGGGGAGTGAGACAGGAGGAGAGATTGGCTTGAATGTCTCCCCAGGGAACCCACAGGTGAGGACCAGGTTTTTTAATTCCTCCAGAAGCATGGAGGGGTCTTTAGAAAATTTTCCTAATTGCTTCTCACACTCTGCTAAGTTGCTCACGGAGAAAGGAATGTAGACCCTTATGGTTCCCCATGTTCCCTTTGGCTACTTCCCAGAGAGGATACATTCCATTTCCTGCTTTTCCCCTTCTCCCAGGAGTGGTAAGGGGCTCCACTGTGCCCACTGGAGTTGAATAAGGAGGGAGTTCAGTGGGCTTCGAAGCCTCTTCAAGTTTTTTTGAGGTTTTAAACTTTGAAGATTTAGCTAACAGTGGGTCATTTAAAATATCTGCCTCCATCCCTTCATGAGACAGAAAAGATTCATCCCTTACTTCACCCTTAAAATAACACATTTTACAAGCTCTGCTCATGGCCTTGTCCTGATATGGAGCCATAAAGAGCTGGACATAAGGAATTTCAGGTCATTTCCCTTCTCTTTTACAAAAAAGATTCAATTGGAGAATGGCATTAAGCCCAAGAGTGCCATTTTCTGGCCATTCTCCACCTCCCAATTTCTACTGAGGCCAAGCAATGTTACAATTAGAAATTAACTTATTTATTCTCAATTCGGTGGTCAGCAGATTATTCCCATTTTTCAGGGGGCTATTGGGATGCTGGACATACTGCCCATTATTGAGATGCAGGTCTCGAGGACCAGTGCCTCACTTGGAAGATGCTGCACTCCTGGGATCTTTTGAAATCATTCCTGGCTGGCATGCCAGCATATGTAACTGATTCCTGGTGACAGTGGTGCCAGCTGAGTCTTGATCCAGGCTTAATCATCTCAAAACTAAAAGAATTTAGAGACAAGAGGGCCAGTAGGCATAAATAGCAAAATTTATTAAAAGAGAAGTTTAATAAAAAGAGGGAAGACATGTTAGGTTAATATGGGTATGCCCAAGGAAGGGACACCTCTGTTTCCATTTTCTTAAGGGCCTGACTTGTTGATTCCTATTTATAAAGCCTGAGTAGAGAGAGAGAAACATCAGAGAGGGAAGCCATAAGAGCCTGGGTGTGATTTCCTTCTATGAGTGAGATGATTTTAGATATGGAATATCTGGACTTCTTCAATTGGGAACAGCCTGATGGGCTAATATTTCACAAGTGTACACCAGTCTTCCTTCGGTGGTTGTGCTGTAGTATTTTTTCAGATTGGCCAGTGCCTACGATATTTTTCACTCTCAGCCTGGGGCTTACCTTCTGATAGATCAGTTGGTCCATCCCATCTGACCTCCAGAGAGGCACCCTGCAGAGGATCCCTGGAACTTCCCCTGGTGTGAGCTGAATATGACCACCCAGCCCTGAGTCCCAAGGGGAGAGCCCGGTGCCTCTCTCTGAGCCAAAACCCAGAGAAACAGGGTCTCAAGCCAAGCATCAGACTGGTCCGAGTCCACACAGGAGAACACAGGATGAAGGCTAGGGCTAAAAGAACACAGGTCTTAAAAGGATAAGAGTTAGGGCAAAACGTCTGGAATCTCCCTGAACAAGGAGAGGGGTCTTGATAGTGGGTAGACAGAATAAGACTGTGATCTTTGAGAGAAGGGAAACGTATGAGGTGAGGGCCATGTTCTGCTTGGGTGTGCTTTCCAGCACAGGAAAAAAGGAGTTCAAAGACAAAGGGGCAGTCAACTGGGCAGAATATACAGAGATTGGATTCGGAATTACTGGGGCACCTAGCATTTGCAGGACATAGTGCCACAGAAAAGTAGCTCCAGAAATATGTCTAGGGGTTCCCTTTAGTCTCTGATGGATTACTAAACTATGAAAACACAGGATGAGATTCTGTGAGACCTGGCAGAGAATTCCTCCTGGGCCATAAGAGCTGGACTGAGATTCTGGGTTGCGTAGGGTTAGATAGTGTTAGATCCCTGACCCAGCCAGGGTTAATAAACCTTGATGAGGACTTAGCATTTAGTTGAGAGTTCAGAAAGCCCAGACCTTAGGGGTAGGGCTAACCTAGCCCTAGAATAAAGACTACCCTACACTCACCCTGCGAAAACCAAACTTCAACAGAATCAATTTAAAACTCCATGTTAGAACAAAACTCAGTACTATTTAAAGAAAGGCAACAAAATTGACAATATACAGCATATAGTGAAAAGTTATTAAACATACAAAGTATAAATAAATATAGCTCATAATCTGGAAATAAACCAGTCAATAGAAATAAACTCATAAATGACTCAAATGTTGGAATTAAAAGTCAAAGACTACAGTGCATCTGTTACATATGTGTGATATATATATGTGTGTATGTGTGTGTGCATGTGTGATATGTATATAAAAAGATTTAAGGAATAGGTGGTACAGTGAGTGAACAAATGGGGAAATTCAATAGAGAAATAGGAACAACAAAAACAGATGGAAATTCTAGAACTGAAAAATAAAATATCTGAAATGAAGAATTCACTAGTTTACAATTCTACCCCAGATAATTTACAGATTCAGTGCAATCTCAGTCAAAATTCCAATAACCTGCTTTGCAGAAATGGAAAAGTAGATTTTTCTGGAAAGGAAAGGGGCCCTGAATAGCCAAAAATATCTTGAAAAAAAAAAAGGATGCAGTTGGAGGACTCACACTTCCTGACTTTAAAGCTTATTACGAAACTACTGTGGTCAAAACAGTATGGTACTGGCAGGAAGATGGATATATTGATCAATGGAATTTATTTGGGAGCTCAGAAATAGACTCTCACATCTATGACCAACTAATTTTTTTAAATCTGAAATGCTCCCCAGTTTATTTATTTATTTACTTTACATATTTTTTGGAGAAATCATCACACACATACATTCTATGCATGGTGTACAATCAGTGGTTCACAATATCATCACACAGTTGTGTATTCATCACCATAATCATTTTTAAGAACATTTGCATCACTCCAGAAAAATAGAAATAAAAAGAAAAAACTCATACATACCATACATCTTACACCTCCTTCTCATTGACCACTAGTATTTCCATTGACCTAATTTATTTTACCCTTCCCCCCCATTATTTATTTATTTTTTATCCATGTTGTTTCACTCGTCTGTCCATACCCTGTACAAAAGGAGCATCCATCACAAGGTTTTCCCAATCACACAACCACATTGTAAAATTTATATCTTTATACAATCATCTCCAAGAGTCAAGACTGCTGGAACACGGCTCAACAGTTTCAGGTACTTCCCTCTACCCACTCCAATGCATCATAAACTAAAAAGGGGTATTTATATAATGCATAAAAATAATCTCCTGGATAACTTCTTGACTCTGCTTGAAATCTCTCAGCCACTGAGGCTTTATTTTGTCTCATTTCTCTCTTCCCTCTTTTGTCAAGAAGTCTTTCTCAATCTCTTGATGTCAGGTCCCACATTACCAGGGAGATTTACACCCCTGGGAGTCATATCCCACATAGGAGTATGGACAATTAATTTTTGATAATGGTCTCAAGTCTGCTCACCTGGGGAAAAAATAGTGTCTTCAACAATTGGTGCTTGGAGAACTGGATATTCATATGCAAAAGAATGAAAGAGGGCCTCTATCTCAACCATATACAAAAATCAACTCAAAATGGATCAAAGACCTAAATATAAGAGCCAGGACTATAAAAATCCTAGAAGAAAACATAGGGAAGCATCTACAGGGTCTTGTGCTAGGCAATGGTTTTTTAGACTTTATACTCAAAGCACAAGAAGCGAAAGAAAAAATAGATAAATGAGACCTCATCAAAATGAAGAAAAACTTTTGTGCATCAAAGGACTTCATCACAAAAGGGAAAAGACAACCAACTTGTGTTAGGGTTCTCTAGAGAAACAGAAACAACAGAAGAGATCTGTAAATATGAGATTTATAGAGGTGTCCCATGAGACTGTGGGAATGGAAGAGTCCAAAATCCGAAGGGCAGGCGGTGAAGCTAATGGCTCCAATGAAGGGTTTGGGTGAACTCCACAGGAGAGGCTCACTGGCTAAAGAAGGAATGAAAGAGTCTTCTTCCTCAAAAGCCTTCAACTGAATGAATTATCTTGTGGTGAGAGACATGCCTTAGCTGATGTCAGATGTTATCAGCCACCAATGTGATCAACTGACTGACTGACGACCTAATTAACCAGCTAGGAAATATCCTTGAAGCAATGGTCAGACCAGTACTTGCCTGACAAGACAACTGGGCATAATCATTTGGCCAAGTTGACACCAGAACCTAACCAGCACACTATATTCAATGGGAAAAAATATCTGGAAACCACAGAGGTGATACAGGTTTAATATCTAGAACATATAAAGAAAGCTTACAACTCAACAATAAGAAGACAATGCAACGGAAAAATGGGCAATAGACTTGAATAGAAATTCTTCCAAAGAAGATATACAAATGGCCAGAAAACACATGAAAAGATACTCACCGTCAGTAGCTATTAAAGAAATGCATATCAATACTAAAATGAGATATCATTTCACACCCACTATAATGGCTACTATTAAAAAAAAAACAGAAAACTACAACACTCTAAGTGTTGGGGAGGACGTGGAGAAATCAGAACACTCATTCATTGCTGGTGGGAGTGTAAAATGGTACAGCTGCTGTGGAAGAGAGCAAATGGATGTCTTCCCTCCCAAAAAGTGTGGTGAACAAAATTCCCTATAATATACATATCACATATCTCCTTCTCTCTGTGTGTGTGTGTGTGTGTGTATGTATAGATATAGAAATACATATATATAGGGAGACCCAAGAAGAAAAACAAAACAAAAGGACACATGGCTAAATCTTTAAAATGAAACAAAAGATTTCAAAAGCACTTCAAAATGAAGTATGTGAATGACCTTTAAGCACATTAAAAAAGTGCTAAACATCATTTGTTATTAGGGAAATCCAAAGTAAAATCACAATTAAAAAAGAATCAAAAGCACAGCACATTTTTATTGGCAAAGTCCTCCCAAAAAGGACTCCCAAAAGAATGGGAGGACTTTGGGAGGACTTTTGGGAGGACTTTGAGGGATGGGAGAAAAAATATGGAACTATTATACTTTACTGTAGGAGTAAGGGTTAAAACAAGGAGGTTTTAACCGCCATCAGGGAGGTGGCGGCAGTAAACTGTGGAGATTGTTATGTAGAGCAGTCTGGGAGGAAGAGAATGTTTACCCCAAATGGTTATGTTAAGTATGAAGGAAAAGGATGGGCCACAGGTGGTTCAGCAGGCAAGAATGCTTGCCTGCCATGCCAGAGAATCTGGGTTCGATTCCAGGTACCTGCCCATGTAGGAAAAAAAAATAAGTATGAAGGAAGAGAGCCCTGAAAAATAAACACTCTGTTCCCTCAGGAAATGCATGCATGCTTTTTGTCACCCTGTAGTATATAGGCTGGATCTGGTTAAGAATGAAGTTGTCTGTAGTCTGCTGTCACTAATCTTCAGACCCCCTGATCCCATCTGTCTCTCTCGTCATTCCTTAATATCTTTAGCACTCCAGTTCCGTGGAAGCAACACTTTACTACCAGAGAAACCCCTGATACTGTGTCAAACATTAGGGACACCCAAATCAATAGGCCAACCCCTTGATCTTGAGGCTTGCTCTTGTGTGGCTTATATATACAGAAGAGAAGCTTAGCCTACTTATAGGTGTGCCTAAGAGTTACTTCTGGAGGACCTCTTTTGTTGCTCAGATGTGGCCTCACTCTCTCTAAGCCCGGCTCTGCAAGTGAAATCATTGCCCTCCCCCTACATGGGACATGACATCCAGGGACTCTCTGGCAGCATGGGAGATGACTCCAAGAAATGAGTCTGGCTCTGGCACTGTGGGATCAACAATACCATCCTGACCAACAGGGGGAAAAGAAGTGTAACTAATAAGGTATAAGGTATCAGTGGTTGAGAGAGTTCAAATAGAATTGAGAGGCTACTCTGGAGGCCACTCTCATGCAAGCTTCAGCTTGACATTTCTACTATCATAACTTGCCAACCCCCAACCAAAACTATTCCAGCCAATCCTAAAGAACACTTAGGGCAATATATAAGATTCCACAAAGGTTCTATGGACTAGGGTAATATTCCAGAAACCAACAACCTCCAGATGGGCCCTTGGACCACATAGCCCTGAAATGCAGAGGGACAAGTCTCTGCAGAACATCAGCTAGTTCCATCTCCCTACCCCATATTATTGACAGCCTCTTTCTACATGGAAAAAATTAGAATTGGCATGGCCCAAATACCCCTAAAGAGCAGGAGAAAGATCAAATGTGATAGTGGAGTTGTACAGAGAAGGTAGGGTTTAACAAATGAGTATGGATGCTGAACTGTTACATTGATATTTCTTTTAGTCTCCAGTATATTAGAACAGCTAGAAGTAAAAACTTAAAATGGTTAAATTGTAACCCCTACCAAACTTTGAAATCTGTTGTACAACTAATTGTTGCGATGTGCTTTGAAATTTATTGCTTTTTTATATATATGTTATTTTCCACAAAAAAGAAAAAAATATTTCTTCTAGCCTCCAGTGTTTTAGAGCCGCTAGATGGAAAAATCTGAAATGGTGGAATGGTAACCCATAACAAACTCTGAAATCTGTTCTGTATGTACTTGTTGATGTATACATTGAAAATTATTGCTCATTTTTCTTTTCTTTATATATATGTTATATTTAACAATAAAAGACTTTTTTTTAAAAAAAAAGCACAGCATACCCATTTATCTGACTAAAATGGAAAAATGACTGATAGCATCAAATGAGGTGCTCTCCGCAAGAATGTGGAGCAACTTGAAACCCTGGTATTGCTGGCAAGAGGGCAAAGTGATTTAATGTTCTTGGAAAACTGTTTGGCAGCCTCTTATAAAGTTAAACGTGTGTACTATAATTCAACAATTCCACTCCTAGTTATTTACTCAGGATATATATACCTATATCTCCACACAAATATTTGTACAAGAATATCCATAGCAGCTTTAATTATAACAGCCCCAAACTGGAGAACCAAGTGTCCATCAACGAGAATGGACAAACATTGTGTATTTATATATAAGAACCCTACCCAGTAATAGCAAATCCAAACTTTGTTATGGTGACAGATATGAGAAAATGGAATTGAGTAGGATAAAACACAAGGGACATCTCTGTGTGCATGAAAATGCTGCAAGTTTTGATAGGGGTTTAGTTTACATCTTATCAAAAGTCATCAAGTTATATCCTTCCAACTGTGTTTTTGATTATACATAGATTATACTCAATAAAAACAAATCATAAATTAAGAACCAGCAGGGCACCAACGTGCCTCTCCATGTGGGTATCTGGAGCTGAAAGGCTCTTCCGTGTGTGTCACTTGCCTCATATCTTCCTGTAATCACCAACAGAACCACGAAAACCTGAAGTGACGGTAAGGAAGGCAGAAGGAAGCCAATTTTTTTTTTTCTGTCTCTACTAAATGTTTACTGCTGTGCTCGGTGCTTGCATTATCATATATAATGCTTACAATAAACTGTCAAGAAAGGCATTTTTATGCTCATTTTATGATTGATGAAACTGAAGCTCAAGGTGATTAAGTACTTTGTATGAGTCATCACACTGAGTACCAAATTCAAGATTTAAAAAGAGAATGGACTCAAAACCCCATGTTGCCCTTTTTGTACCCCCCACCTTGTTTCTGATCAAGTTTTTCTGCCTTCCAAAAGACAATTGGTCAAACTAATATACTCACCTACAATAAACAATGCAAAAACTCTTTGGTTTCCCAAAGATCATGTATGCTTTAAAAAACACTTTATTATAGACATGTTCAGACATACAAAATAATAGAGAATACTATAATATTCCCCAATGTACTCATTGCCCAGCCTCAATACTTTTCAACATTTGCCAATCCTTATACCTCCCCAACGTTTTTTTTTCTGGAATATTTTAAAGTACATTTCAGATATTTTTGACACTGAGCCTCCGGGGATATTACCTGTGTTAGTCGAGGTTCTCCAGAGAAACAGAATTGATGGGATATACATATTAAGAGATTTATTATAGGAATTGGCTCACACAGCCATGCAGATTGGCAAGTCTGAATTCTGCAGAGCAAACTGCAAGTAGGAAACTCCAATGAAGGTGAAGTTGAATTCTCTAGGGGAAGCTTCTACTTCCAATGAAGTAGAAGCAGAAATTCTTTCTGACTTCTGAAATCCTCATTTCTAGCTTTTAAAATCTCCAACTGATTGGATGAGGAAACACTCCCCACCCCTTCATTGCTGAGGGCAATCTCCTTGGTTAATAGTAGATGTAATCAATCACAGATACAGTCAACTGACTATAGTTTCGAATCCATCTGTGAAGTAACAATCAGGCCAGAACTTGTTTGACCAAATAATTGGGCACCATTTCCTACTGAGGTTGACACATGAAATTAACCATCACATTACCTTCAATTGATTTTTTAAAATACATTTATTTATTCAATTCATTCTTTTACCCCAGAAAGACTTAAGGTATATTGCAGAACACTGAAAATGTAAGGAAAACACTTTCATTATAAATGTAGGAAAAAGAAAAAGGCAAAGCAAGCACAGAGCTGAAACTATCTGGAAACACTGGGATACCAAGGATTGCAATGATAATTTTGTGTTTTTTATTGCAAATGAGAGCCTACACATTAAGTGTGATTTTCTCTCTATCTGCATCAGGTGAGTGATTTTGGCCATTTCACCATAGCACAAGCATTTTGGACCAAGTTTTATTCTCATTTTGAGATGGAAGAAAATATGCCAAGAACAAAGTCTCCTAGCACTCCAAAATTACTCAAATTTCAGGTGTAAAACTGCAGAGATGATAAAAAATTTGGGTTAAATACTTTGCCAATAAGTTGGGAAATGATCCACTATCTGTTAAAAGAAATACGAGAAGAGATTGAGGTAGCCAAAGGTACAACCAATTCCTAACTAATAACTAATCAATTATTTGAGATCAACTTGAACCTCATCTTAAACCAACTGTTGGGTGGAGGAAACTTTAATATTCTGGAATATCAACTCCATTTGGTCTTGTGACCTACAATAACAGAAACACCTCCCACAGTGCACAAGTGACAGAGGGAAATTTGCGTCAGTATCCTTGGGGACTCTAAGTAACCAGGTAGTAGAGCCTGTGGCTGGGGGCCAATTATCTTCAGAACTCAAAACAATGACTCAAAGCTAGGCTGTTGAAATGATTTCCTAGTGAGGTGGATACACTAAAATAATGAATAGACTAAAAGAGATAGATACATACTTACAAAGGATAGAAAATAATTTAATTATAAAATTTAAACTCATATCCCATTAACGAAACTATGTAAAATGTTTAATAAATCCTATGGTTGACTTAGGCATAACACAATTAGCATAACACAATTATATTGCATCGCATTTTTAAAAGCATCTGTGGTAGTTAGATTCGGTTGTCAACTTGGCCAGGTGAAGGCACCTAGTTCTGTTGCTGTGGACATGAGCCAAGGGTAAGTGAACCTCATCTGTTTCTGATTACATCTGCAGTCGGCTAGGAGGCATGCCTGCTGTAATGAATGACGTTTGACTTGATTGGCTGGTGCTTAAATGAGAGAGAGCTATTTATTCAACTCGTTCTTTTACCCCAGAAAGACTTAAGGTATATTGCAGAACACTGAAAATGTAAGGAAAACACTTTCATTATAAATGTAGGAAAAAGAAAAAGGCAAAGCAAGCACAGAGCTGAAACCATCTGAAAATATTGGCCCAAGCAGCTCAGCATACCTCATCTCAGCACTCGCAGCTCAGCCCAGGTCTTTGGAGATGCAGAAAGGAATCACCCCGGGGAAAGTTGTTAGAACCTAGAGGCCTGGAGAGAAGGCCAGCAGAGATCGCCTTGTGCCTTCCCACATAAGAAAGAACCTCAGTTGAAAGTCAGCTGCCTTTCCTCTGAAGAACTAATGAAATAAATCCCCTTTTATTAAAAGCCTATCCGTCTCTGGTGTGTTGCATTCCGGCAGCTAGCAAACTAGAACAGCATCCATTTGAAACATCCCCCAAACTGTTAGCTACTCTTTGACTTCTCCTCAACTTATTCTTCTTTGCAGGCTGGTATAACCTGAGCATACACAGAAACCCAGATTGGGGTCCTTAGATGACCTCTGAGACCCCAGGAAAATCTAATAGTGGAGGTCCTTCAACAAGGAAAATCCAGTGGAAAGCCCACCTTATCATATACGGTCAACTCTATGCCTAACCAATCAAACCATGCCGACACCCTCCTTCCATCATCCCCATAAAATCTCCCTTAGCCTTCAAGTCAAGGAGAAAGATAGTAGGCTTGTCTCCTATTTCCTTGCTGGTTGACTTTAACATAAAGTTATTTTAAAAAAGTATTTTCATTGACAAAACAACACATAAACACAAACATTCTTAACATTCCAACATTCCATATATGGTGTATAATCAATGGCTCACAATATCTTGGTATATATGGTATATGTCGCCATGACTGATTTTTAGAACATTTGTATCACTCCAGAAAAAGGAAAAAGAAAAGCTCATACATACCCCTTGCCCCTCCCTCTCATTGACCACTAGTATTTCCATCTACCCAATATATTTTAATCTTTGCTCCTCCTATTATTTGTTTATTTTTATCCATATTTTTTTATTCATCTGTCCATACCCTAGATAAAAGGAACATCAGACACAAGATTTTCACAATCACACAGTCACATTGTAAATGTTACATCTTCATACAATCATCTTCAAGAAACAAGGCTACTGGAGCACAGCTCTACAGTTTCAGGTACTTTTCTTTAGCCACATCAATACACCATAAACTTAAAAAGGATATCTATATAATATGTAAGAATAACCTTCAGGATAACCTCTTGACTCTGTTTGAAATTTCTCAGCCACTGACATTTTATTTTTTCTCATTTTTCTCTTCCCCCTTTTGGTCAAGAAGTTTTTCTCAACCTTTGAGGTCAGGTCCCAGCTCATCCTCGGATTTCTGTCCCACATTCCCCATTTTAGGAGGGGAGGGCAGTGAGTTCACTTGCTGTGTCATCTTAGAGAAAGAGGCCACATCTGAGCAACAAAAGAGGTTCTTGGGGGTGACACTTAGGTCTAATTTTAAGTAGGCTTATCCTATCCTTTGCAGGAATAAGTTTCATCAGGGTGAACCCCAAGATGGGGGAGTTGGCCTATTGATTTGATTGTCCCCACTTCTTGCGAGAATATCAAAAATCCTCCAAATGGGGAAGTTAAATCTTTCCCCCCTTTTCCCCATTCCCCTAAGGGGACCCTGCACATACTTTAATCACTGTCCAAATCACTCTGGATTTATCAGGGCATCACATTAACCTGGACAAAACAACAAAATCTCATGTCCTATTCAAGATTCCCTATACTTAAGGTGTTCAAACTAAACTGACCATAGAAGTTAAACTAGGAAATTCACTACCCAAAAAATAAATTTTCACCAAATAAATATCTCTCCCTCTAGTCTCACACACAAGTTGAAGTTTTAAGTTGTGGGCTATATCATCCTTTATGCAATCTCCTGATATACCTTAGTCCTATCCAGATCAACTTCATTCATACCTCTACTTGATGTCTGATCATTCTTTCACCTATTTAAGCCATTCCTGTATGGGGTACCGTTGACTTTCATAGCTTCAGAGCTCTGACTCTGAATCTCAGATGTCACATAAATACCCAAAGTTTCTGGAAAAGACTAGGTTGTATGCACACAGCTCAATATCTCAGAATTTAGAATTAACAACTGCACCTCCTGAATCCATGTGACTGCTGTAAGAGTTTACAATCTAGGACCCTTTACAAAATGCCTCAACCTGATAACCCATGCTCTAAGTTTTTATATTCTAGTTAGTCTATGTAATCGAAGCATGAGAATATTTGTCTTTTTTTTCCTGACATTTCATTCAACATACAATTCTTAAGGTACGCATTCATCTAGTTGCATGCCTCACAACTTCATTCCTTCTTGAGGCTGCTCAGTTGTCCACTGTATGCGTACACCATAGTTCCCCCTCTATTCCTCAGTCACTGTACCCTTAGGCCACCTTCATTCATGCTATTTTTTTTTTAATCTGAAAATCCCAGTGTCATAGAATGGACATTGGACAGCAAGTCCTTGCTCAGTAACACCCACGGTATATAGAAATTTAAAACCATAACACAAGGTTGGCATTTCTTCATTTCTTTTGTTAAACCAGGGGACTCCAAAAATGGTAGTGGCCTGGGACTTTATAAACCACTGTGACTCTCACAAAGAGAAATTTTATGTGTAGCCCTGGGTGGTTGTTGGGAGAATGGTTGGACTACTTCAGGATCCTGTTTGAGCCCTAGGATTCTCCCCTTTTATCTTCCAGGTAGAAAAAAAGAGCTTACCTATGAAAAGCTCAGTGACTGGACAAAGCCAGGTATAATGGGCAATAAAGATGAGGAAGTCTCCTTTCCCAGATTTAAACTAGAAGTATACTACAATACAGAATCTGTTCTCTGCAGTTGGGAATCACCAATGCCTTTGACAAAGCTGAGAGTGACTTTTCCAGAATATTGTCCCAGAGAGATGCATTTCTGTCCAAGTTTGTGTACGCTTCCTTTGCGAAAATCACCAAAAAGGGCATGAAGATGTCAGATCTGACTGGTTTGGTCTTGGTGGGGAATAGTTGGAGACCAACAGAAAGATTTAAAGTAGACCACCCCATCCTTTTCTCTATTCAGTATAGCAGCACAAAGAGCATTCTTTTTTATAGCAGTTTCTTCTCCCCTTAAGCTGGTTCCTTCCTCTTGCTTTGTTGTATTTCACTCTTTCATGTCACAGTATGCATATAGTTGACTGGTCATGCAGCAGCGAGAACCCCAAAGTAAAGGAGGTCATTTGAACTTCTGAGCTTAAAACTGATGTTTTTAATGCTGTGTGCACTTTCACTTTATGCTGTAATTTCCAAGCAACTATAGGATACTTAAGGGTACATCAGAAACTCTTGTGATTATACTGAAAGCCACTGATTGCACAATTTGGATGGACTGTATGGTGTGTGAACAAAATTGATCTTAAAAAAACTGAAGAGAGAAAGAGACACTTCTAAAATAATAGTTGAAGACTTTAATGCATCATCGCATCAATAGATAGAACATCTATACGGAAGGCCAATAAGGAAACGGAAAACCTAAATAATATGATAAATGAACTAGACCTAACAGACATACATAATTTCCCACACCAAAACTGTAGAATATGCATTCTTCTCAAGTGCTCATGGACCACTCTCCAGGATAGACCACAGGTTCGGTCACACAACAAGTCTCAATATATCAGAAATATTGAAATTAGATAAAGCATCTTCTCTGATTATATGGAATGAAGCTGGAAATCAATAACAGGCTGAGAATTGGAAAATCCACAAATATGTGGTGGAAGTAAAAAAAAAAATCCCTTAAACCATCAGTTGGTCAAAGAAGAAACTGCAAGGGAAATCAATAAATATCTTGAGACAAATGAAAATGAGACCACAACAGATCAAAACTTATGAGATGCAATGAAGTCAGTGCTGAGAGAGAGATTTATTGCCCTAGGCACTTACGTTAAAAAAAGAAAGAATTCAAGTCAAACACCTAACTACACACTTGGAAGAACTAGAAAAAGAACAGTAATCTAACCCCAAAGCAAGCAGAAGGAAAGAAATAAAAAAAAAATTAGAGCAGAAATAAATGAAAATGAGAAATGAAAAACAAATAGAAAGAATTAACAAAACCAAAAGTTGGTTCTTTTAAAAGATAAATAAAATTGACAAACATTTAACTAGACTGACAAAGAAAAAAGAGAGCAGATACAAATAAATGAAGTCAGAAATGAGAGGGGAAGCATTAATACTGACTCACAAAAATAAAAAAGGATCATAAGAGGATACTATGAACAATTATATGCCAACAAAATAGAAAATCTAGATGAAATGGACAGTGGAGGACAATGGAGGACTCACACTTCCTGGCTTTAAAGCACATTGCAAAGCTACTGTTGTCAAAACAGTATGGCACTAACACAAGGATAAAGATATCAAACAATGGAATTGCATTCAGAGTTCAGAAATAGACTTTCACTGTGCTGGTTTGAAAGGATATACATCCTAGAAAAGCCATGTTTTAATCAAAATCCCCTTCCCCATTCAATATTGTATGTTTGAAACTGTAATCAGATCATCTCACTGGATGATGTGATTTAGTCAAGAGTGGTTGTTAAGCTGGATTAAGTGACGACAGGTTTCCACCCATTTGGGTGGGTTTTGAAAAGTTTCTGAAGTCCTATAAAAGAGGAAACATTTTGGAGAATGGAGGAGATTTGGAGAAAGCAGAGAATGCTGCAGCACCACAAAACAGAGAATCCACGAGCCAGCAACCTTTGAAGATGAAGAAGGAAAACACCTCCTGGGATGCTTCATGAAACAGGAAGCCAGGAGAGAAAGCTAGCAGATGACGCCATGTTCACCATGTGCCCTTCCAGCTGAGAGAGAAGCCCTGACTGTGTTCGCCATGTGCCTCCTCACTTGAGAGAGAAACCCTGAACTTTATCGGCCTTCTTGAACCAAGGAAACTTTCCCTGGATGCATGCCTTTGATTGGACATTTCTATAGACTTGTTTTAATTGGGACATTTTCTCAGCCTTAAAACTGTAAACTAGTAACTTATTAAATTCCCCCTTTTTAAAAGCTATTCTGCTTCTGGTATATTGCATTCCAGCAGCTAGCAAACTAGAACACTCACACTATGGCCAATTGAATTTTCACAAGGCTGTGAAATCCACTTAACTCAGAAAGAAAAGTCCTTTCAACAAATGGTGCTGGGAGAACCGGATATCCAAATGCAGAAGAATGATAGAGGAGCCAAGACTCACACCATATACAAAAAAATTAACTCAAGATGGATCAAAGATCTAAATATAAGAGCCAGGGCTATAAAACTCCTAGAAGGAAATGAAGGGAAGCACCTTCAGGATTTTGTGTTAGGCAATGGTTTCTTAGACTTTACACCCAAAGCACATGCATTGGAAGAAAAAAATAGATAGATGAGTCTTCCTCAAAATTAAAAACTTTTGTGCATCTAATGACTGTCAGAAAAGTGAAAAGACAGCCTAGTCAATGGGAGAAAATATTTAGAAACTACATGTTCTAGTTTGCCAGCTGCTGGAATGCAATATACCAGAAACAGAACGGCTTTTAAAAGGGGGAATTTAATAAGTTGCTAGCTTACAGTTCTAAGGCCGAGAAAATGTCCCAATTAAAACAAGTCTATAGAAATGTCCAATCGAAGGCATCCAGGGAAAGATACCTTGGTTCAGGAAGGCCGATGAAGTCAGGATTCCTCTCTCAACTGGAAGGGCACATGGCGAACACATCTAGTTATCTGCTAGCTTCTTCTCCTGGCTTCCTGTTTCATGAAGCTCTCCAGGAGACATTTTCCTTCTTCATCTCCAAAGGTCGCTGGCTGGTGGACTCTGCTTCTCTGGCTATGTCATTCTGCTCTGCTCTCTCTGAATCTCTTTTATTCTCCAAAATGTTTCCTCTTTTATAGGACTCCAGAAACTTACCAAGACCCACCCAAATGGGTGGAGACATGTCGTCACCTAATCCAGTTTAACAACCACTCTTGATTAAATCACATCTCCAGGGAGATGATTTAATTACAGATTCAAACATCAAATATTGAATAGGGATTATTCTCCTTTTACAAAATGGGATTTAGATTAAAACATGGCTTTTCTAGGGGTCATACATCCTTTCAAATCAGCACACTACATATCCAATAGGAATTAAATACACAGAATAAATAAAGAAATTCTATAACTCAACAATAAAAGTACAACCAATCCAATTTAAAAATGGGCGAAAGGTTTAAATAGCTACATCTCCAAAGGGGATATACAAATGGCTAAAAAGCATATGAAAAGATACTCAATATCACTAATGCATATTTTGGAAATGAAAAACCCAGTAGAATGGTTTAAAAAAAAGAAAATAACACATGTTGAAGAGGATGTGGACAAATAGGAACATTCATTCAATGTCAATAGGAATGTAAACTGGGGCAGCTGCAATGGAAAACAATTTGACAATTCCTCAGGATGTAAATATAGAATTACCCTATGACCGAGGAGTCCTGCTACTAGGTCTATGCCCAGGAGATCTGAAAGCAGGAACTCAAGCAGCTATTTGCACAATGAGTGATATTTTGAGCAGCATTATTCACACGTGCCAAGAGATGGTAACAATCCAAGTGTCCGTCAACTGATGAATGGATAAACAAAATGTGATATCTACATACAATGGAATATTATTCAGCATTAAAAAGGAATGAAGTCCTGATGCATGTACAACATGGATGAACCTTGAGGATATTATGCAGTGTGAAGTAAGCCAGACACAAAAGGACAAATATTGTGCGGTCTCACTGAAATGAAATAATTACAATAAGCAGCCTTAGAGTTAGAATCTACAATAGGGGTTACCATGGGATAGACCCGGAGGTAGAGAATGGGTAGCTGATGCTTAATTTGTACAAAATTTTTATTTAGGTTGATTGTAAATGTTAGAAAATGGATGGTAGTGATGGTAGCACCTTTTCGTAAGTGTAATTAACAATGCTGGATTACATGTGTGAATGTAGTTGTGAGGGGAAATTTTGTGTCATGTTTGTTACTAGAATGAAAGAAGACAAAACCTGGGACTGTGTAACACGTGAACCCTATTTTGGATGATGGACAGGGTCAATAGTACAAGTATAAGAACATTCTTTCATGAAGTACAACAAATGTGTGACACTAATAAAAGGAGTTAATAATAGGGTGGAATGTAGGGGAAAGACACACCATAATGTAGACTATGGACTATAGTTACTAGTACTATTTTAATATTGTTTCATCAATTGTGACAATGGTACCATTGTTGTATAAATGATAGGGAAGGTATATGGGGACATTGTATTTTTTACATGATTTTTCTGTAAAACATACTTCTCTAGTTAAAATAAATTATTATTATTTTTAAAAACACTGTGCTAAATCAAAGGAACCAGACACAGAATATTATATACTGTATGATTTGATTTACATAAAATGTAAATATAAATAAATCTATAGAGACAGAATGAGATTAGTGGTTATACTGGGCTGGGGTAGTATGGAGGGATTGAGAGGTGACTGCTAAGGGGTATGTGGTTTTTCTTTCTGGAGTAATGAAAATGTTCTAAAATTGATTGTGATGATGAATTCACAATTCTGTGAATATACTAAAAGCCGTTGGTTACATACTTTGGGTGGATGGTATGATATGTGAATATATCTCAATAAAACTGTTTTTTTTTTAAAGCAATGCTGTTTTCCTGGAGGGATTTCAGAGATTAGTGCCACCATCAGGGACTTGAAGATGTAGGGGTGGTGATACCTGCCATATCCTCATTCATGTTGCCTATTTGACCTCTGCAGAAAACAGGTGGATCTTGGAGGATAACAGTGGATTATCAAAAATTTAACCAGGTGGTGACTTCAGTTGCAGCTGCTGTTCCAGATGTGGTATCACTGCTTGAGCAAAGCAACACATCCTCTGGTACCTGGCATGCAGCTAAGGATCTGGCAAATGCTTGTTTCTTGATCCTGTCAGTAAGGACCACCAGAAACAGTTTGCATCAGCTGGCAAGGCAAGCAGTATACCTTCACTGACCTGCATCAGGGGTATATCAACTCTCCAGCCCTATATCACAATCCTGTTTGCAGGGAAGTTGATAGTTTCTCCCTCCCACAAGACATTACACTGGTCCATTATGTTGATGATATCATGCTGACTCAACCTACTGAATAAGAAGTAGAAACTACTCTTGACTTACTGGTAAGGCATTTGTATGTCAAAGGATAAGAGATAATTCAACAAAAATACGGGGGCCTTCCACCTCAGCGAAATTTCTAGGTGTCCAGGGGTGTGGGGTATGTTGAGATTTCCTTTCTAAGGTAAGGAATAAGCTGTACATCTGCCCCCCCCCTGGTCTCTTTGAATTTTGGAGACAACATATTCTCATTTGGGTGTACTACTCTGGCCCATTTACTGAGTGACCAGAAAAGCTGCTAGTCTTGAGTGGGGACTGGAACAAGAAGAGGCTCTATGACATGTCGAGGCTGCTGTGCAAGCTGCTCTGCCACTTGGGCCATATGATCCAGCTGATCCAGTCATGCTGGAAGTGTTCCTAGCAAATAGGGGTGATGTCCGGAGCCTTTGGCAGGAGAATCACAATGCAGACCCTTAGGATTTTGGAGCAAAGCCTTACCATTCGCTGCAGATAACTACTCTCCTTTTGAGAAACTTCTGTTAGCCTGCTACTGGGCCTTAGTAGAGAATGAACATTTAACTGTGGGCCACCAAGTTACCATGTGACCTGAGTTGTCTAACATGAACTGGGTGTTATCTGACCCACTAAGCCATAAAGCTGGGCATGCACAACAGCACTCCATCATAAAATGGAAATTGTATATAAGAGATAGGGCTCAAGCAGGTATTGAAGGCATAAGTATGTTCCATGAAGAAGTGGCCCAAATGCCCATGGCCCCCACTCTTGCCACATTCCCTTCTCTTTCCCAGACCAGAACTATGGCCTCTTAGGGAGTTCCTTAGTTCTGGTCTGGGAAAGGAAGGAAGGAATTCCTTCCTCAGTTGACTGAGGAAGAGAAAACTTGGGCTTGGTTTACAGATATGTTTGATACGAAGGGACCACCCAGAAGTGAACAGCTGCAGAACTGCAACCCCATTCTGGGATGCTCTTAAACAACAGTGGTGAGGGGAAATCCCTTAGTGGGCAGAACTTTGAGCAGTGCTCCTGGTTGTTCATTTTGCTTGGAGAAAGAACTGGCCAGAGGTGTATTTGTATACTGGCTTATGGGCTATTGCTAGTGGTTTGGCTGGATGGTCAGGGACTTGGAAGGAGCGTGATTGGAAAATTGTGATGAAGAAATCTGTGAAAAGGTATGAGGTAGATCTTTCTGAGTGAGTGTTCTAGTTTATACTCTGCCAGAATTCAATACACCAGAAATAGAGTGGTTTTTAAAAAGGGGAATTTATTAAGTTGCAAGTTTACAGTCCTAAGGCTCTGAAAATGTCCAAATTAAAGTACCAATACAAGGTTTCCAATTAAGGTACCTGTAAGAGGTTTCCTTCACTCAAGAAAGGCCAATGAAGTTCAGGGTTTCTCTCTCAGCTGGGAGGGTACATGGCCAAGTCTGCTAGCTTTCTTTCCTGGTTTCTTCTTTCATGAAACTCTGCAGGGCTTCTTCATCTCCAAAGATGGAAGCTTCTTCATCTCCAAAGATCTTTGGCTATGTGGGCTTTAAAGTTTTTTCTAAAATGGTTCTCTCTTAAAGGGCTCCCATAAGCACCCCCACCTTGAATGGGTGGAGACACAACTCTATGAAAACCATTTAATCAATAGTTACCACTCACAACTGAATGGGTCAAATTTCCACAGAAACAATAAAAAGATACCACCCAGCAATATTGAATGAGGACTAAAGGACATGACTTTTCTGGGAGTACACAACAGATACAAACCAGCACAGTGAGCAGAGAACATGAAGATATTTGTGTCTCATGTGAATCCTCACCAGAGAGTGACTTCAGCAGAGGAAGGTTTTAATAATCGAGCGCATAAGATGACTGGTCCTGTGGATACAGGTCATCCTCTTTCCTCAGCCACTCCTGCCATTGGACAAAGTGGACATGGTCGTAGGGATGGAGGCTATGCATGGGCTCAGCAACATGAACTTCTACTCACCAAGGCCGACCTGGCTAGGGCTACTGCTGAGTTTCCAATTTGCCAGTAGCAGAAACCCATACTCAATCCCCAAATTGGCACCATTCCTTGAGGTGATTAGCCTGCTACCAAGTGGCAGGTTGATGACCTTGGACTACTTTCACCATGGAAAGGGCAGGAATTTGTTCTAACTGTAATAGATACATACTCTGAATATGGGCTTGCCTTCCCTGCACACAATGCTTCTGCAAAAACTACCACTCATGGACTTATGGAACACCTTCTCCACCATCATGGTATTTCACACAGCATTGTTTCTGATCAAGGAACTCATTTCATGGCAAATGAAGTGCAGGAATGGGCACAAGCTCATGGAATGCTCTTACCATGTTCCCATCATTCAGAGGCAGCTGGGTTGCTATACAATAGTGGAATGACCTTTTGAAGACCCAATTCTGGTGCCAGCTAGGTGGCAATACCTTGCGGCTCTGGGGCAATGTTCTTGAGGAGGCTGTGTATGCACTGAATCAACTTCCACTCTATGGTTCTGTTTCTCCCATGGCCAGGATTCATGGGTTTAGGAATCAAGGGGTTGAAATAGGAGTGGCATTACTCACTATCACTCCTAGTGATCCACTTGGAAATTTTTGCTTCCTGTCCCAGAAACCTTAAATTCTGCTGATCTACTGGTCTTATTTCCAAAAGGAGCAGTACTCCTACAAGAAGACACAAAAATGATTCCATTGAACTGGAAGTTAGACTGCCGCCTGGCCACTTTGGGCTTCTCATGCCACTGAATCAACAGGCATGAAAGGAGATTACCATTCTCTCTGGGGTGATTGATCCTGACTCTCAAGGGGAAATAGGACTGCAACTACACAATGGAGGCAAAGAGTTTCTTAGAATACAGGAGATCCCCTAGGGCATCTCTTAGTACTACCCTGCCCTGTGATTAAAGTCAATGGGAAACTGCATCAACCCAATCCAGGCAGGACTACCAATGACCCAGAAACTTCAGGAATGAAGGTTTGGGTCACCTCACCTGTCAAAGAACCATGGCCAGCTGCTGTGCTTGTTAAAGGTAAAGGGAACATGGAACATGGAATGGGTAGTTAGAAGAATGTAGTGATAAATTTGAACTATGACCATGTGACCAGTTACAGAAATGAGGACTGTGATTGTATGAATACTTCCACCCTGTTTCTTATGAGTATATTTGCATTTGTACATAAGCAAATATCTTGTTTTCCTCTTATTATATGACATAAGTTTTATGGTTCATGTTTGTTCAAGTTTGCTAGCTGCCATAATGCAATACACCAGAAACAGAATAGCTTTTAAAAAGGGGAATCTAATAAGTTGCTACTTTAAAGTTCTAAGGCTGAGAAAATGTCCCAGTTAAAGTAAGTCTATAGCAATGTTCAATCAAAGGCATCCAGGGAAAGATACCTTGGTTCAAGAAGGCCAGTGAAGTTCAGGGTCTCTCTCTCTCTCAAGTGAGAAGGCACATGGTGAACACAGTCAGGGTTCCTCTTTCATCTGGAAGGGCACATGGCAAACCCGGCATCATCTGCTAGCTTCTTCTCCTGGCTTCCTGTTTCATAAAGCTTCCCAGGAGACATTTTCCTTCTTCATCTCCAAAGGTTGCTGGCTGGTGGACTCTGCTTCTCATGGCTATGTCATTCTGCTCTGCTCTCTCTGAATCTCTTTCATTCTCCAAAGTGTTTCCTCTTTTATAGGACTTCAGAAACTAATCAAGACCCACCCAAATGGGTGGAGACATACCTCTACCTAATCCAGTTTAGCACCCACTCTTGATTAAATCACGTCTCCAGTTATATGATCTAATTACAGTTTCAAACATATAGTACTGAATATGGATTAGAAAAAACAGCTGCCTTTACAAAATGGGATTAGGATTAAAACATGGTTTATCTAGGGTACATATATCATTTCAAACCAGCACAATGTTATAGTGTTTAATTTACAGGATATGAAGTTTCAGAGTGAAACATCACCCTATTCTGGAGAGATGTAGTACATTTCCAGTTGTACACAAAACAGTTGAGTATTGTTAGGCAAAGCATATGTCTGTTATTGTATTCTACTTGTAAATTAAGCATGTTTCAATGTAATAAATATAGTTCCAAGTTGGCAAAGAGTGGACTGTGATGGTTAGGTTCTGGTGTCAACATGGCCAACTGATGATGTCCAGTTGTCTGGTCAGCCACGCACTGGATGTTTTGTGGTTGGTTGATAAACCAGAAGGCGGTTGTATTAAATCATTGGTTAATTGATTGCATCTGTGGCTGATTACATCTGCAATCAACTAAGGCATGTCTCACACCAATGAGATAACCCAATCAGTTGAAGGCTTTTAAGGAAGATGAGAGACTTTTCCGCTGCTTCTTTAGCTAGAGAGCCTCTTCTGTGGAGTTCATCCAAACCCTTCATTGGAGTTGCCAGTTTCACAGTCTACCCTGTGGATTTTGGACTCTTCTGTTCCCAAAGTTGCATAAGACACCTTTATATAAATCTCATATTTATAGATATCTCCCTTTGGTTCTGTTTCTCTAGAGAACCTTGCAGTGAACACCTGCAGCATTAAGGCCCCTTCTGGGGCATCTCTGAAGGACAAATGTGAAAGGAAAATCCTTCCAGGGGGCAGAACTTTGAGCAGTACACTTGGTTGCTCATTTTGCCTGGAAGGAGAAATGGCTGGAGGTGCTTTTGTACCTCCTGGATTCACACATCCAGGATTCATGGGCTGTTGCCAATGGTTTGGCTGGATGGTCAAGGACTTGGAAGGAACATGATTAGAAAACTGGTGTCATACTGGCACAGGTCAGTCACTGGAACACTCTGGGACATACTGGCACAGTGTCATACTGGGAAAAGATTTTCTTTTTCACCTTTTAAAAAATTCTTTCTTTTCTTTTCTTCTTCCTCTTCTTCCTCCTCCCCCTCCTCCTCCTTCTTCTTCTTGTTAGTGCCTGTCATTCAAGGAAAGTTCTGTCATAACTTAAGTATCAGATGCTGCAGAGTCTACTTTACTGCAATGACGCAGTAAAATATGAAAATATCCAGTCCAATAAAATATTATAAAATGTACAAAGTAACAGGAAGTAAGGGAGAAGGAGGCAAAGGAGAAGATTAAAGCCTTAGAAACCATCAATGAAGAGGATTTGAGCTCAGATATTCCACAAAAAGACTTTTTAAAAAATGGTCCTAAATATGTTGAAAGAGCTAAGGGATAAATGGCCAAGGAACTAAAGGAAATCAGAAAAACTACAGAACACAAAGAATATTAACAGATAGAGAATATGAAAAGAAACCAAATAGATCTTAAGGCTACAGTAACAGAAATTTAAAATTCCTTAGACATTTAAAATCTGTTAAATAGAAGATTGGAGCTGGCAAATGAAACAATCAGTAAATTTGAGGATAAGGCAATTGAAATAACCCAGTCTAAGAAACAGCAAGAGGAAAGAATGAATAAAAACGAACAAAGCCTGAGGAACCTGTGGGACACCTTCAAGCATTCCAATATATACATTGTGGGAGTTCAAAAATGAGAAGAAAGAAAGGGGGAACAGAGAATATTCAAAGAAATAATGGCTGAAAATATAATGAAAGACATGAATAAATCCATCCAAGATGTTCAATAAACTCCAAACAGGATAGACCCAAAAGAGCACACACCACAACATAACCAATGCATCAGCTACCAAAGGTAAAGAGAGAATTCCAAAAGCTGCAAAAGTGAAGAGACATGTCACACAAAAGGGAACCTCAATAATACTAAGTTCTGATTTCTTGTTGGAAACCATGGAGGCCAGAAGGCAGTGGGATGACATATTTAAAGTACTGAAAGCAAAAAACTGCCAACCAATAATTCTTTTTTTTTAACATTTTTTATTAATTAAAAAAAATTAACAAGCAAAATATTAAGATATCATTCCATCCTACATATACAATCAGTAATTCTTAATGTCATCACATAGTTGCATATTCATCATTTCTTAGAACATTTGCATCGATTTAGAAAAAGAAATAAAAAGACAACAGAAAAAGAAATAAAACGATAACAGAGAAAAAAAAGATTATACATACCATATCCCTTACCCCTCGCTTTCATTTACCACTAGCATTTCAAACTAAATTTATTTTAACATTTGTTCCCCCTATTATTTATTTTTATTCCATATGTTCTACTCTTCTGTTGATATCGTAGTTAAAAAGAGCATCAGACACAAGGTTTTCACATTCACAGAGTCTCATTGTGAAAGCTATATCATTGTTCAATCATCATCAAGAAACATGGCTACTGGAACACAGCTCTACATTTTCAGGCAGTTCCCTCCACTCTCTCAGCTACATCTTGAACAACAAGGTGATATCTACTTAATGCATAAGAATAACCTCCAGGATAACCTCTCGACTCTGTTTGGAATCTCTCAGCCATTGACATTTAGTCTCATTTCACTCTTCCCCCTTTGGTCGAGAAGGTTCTCTCAATCCCTTGATGTTAATTCTCAGCTCATTCTAGGGTTTTTCTCAGTCCCTTGATGCTGAGTCTCAGCTCATTCCAGGATCTCTGTCCCACATCGCCAGGAAGGTCCACACCCCTGGGAGTCATGTTCCACGCAGAGAGGGGGAAGGTGGTGAGACTGCTCGTCATGCCAACCAATAATTCTATTACCAGCAAAACTGTCTTTAAAAAATGAGCAAGTGATTATGGTATTTCTTAATAAACAAAAAAGATGAGGAAGTTCACCAACACTAGACTGGCCCTACACAAAATGCTAAAGGGAGTTCTGTAGGTGAAAGGAGAGGACACTAGACAAGTGACCAAAGCCACATGAAGAAATAAAGATCTTCAGAAAAGAGAATGACATGGGTAAATATAAATAACAGTACAATTATACATATTTTTTATTTTTTGCTCCACTTTTTATTCCTCACAGGATCTAAAAGAAAAATGAATAAAATTTTATGATAAGTCAATGGTTTTAGACTCAATGTATAAGTATGTAATTTGTAACAAGAATTACATTAAGGGGGGGACAGCAGGGTATAAGAATGTATGTATGCTAATGGAGTTAAATTGGTATCAGAATAATTGAGATTATTATAGATTTAGTACGTTAAGTTTGAGCCTTATGGTAACCATAAAAAATACTTAGAGAAAATGCAAATTCATGGAGACATAAAGTTTAGATTACCAGTGCGGGGGAGGAACGATGGGGATTTAATGCAAGATGAATGTACGGATTCCATTTGAGCTTAAGGGAGTCTAGTAATGGATTGTGGTAAGGTACTGCTACATAATGAATGTGAATAATCCCACCAAATGGTATGGTTGGGATGGGAAGATTTGTGTTGTAGAAGCGTTTTTATAATGAAAATAGGATTACATATGTATATATATATTATTATATTTGTTTACATATATACACATATATACAATTATATATATATGTATGTATACACATATATACTGTCACTGCTGTTTTCCTGGAGAATCTTGACTAATAAAAGTGTGAATATACATTTTAAACATTTTGGCAGGAGAAGGAAGGTAGATAGAGAGAGAATGTGGGGAATGCAAAGGATGATTTATTTGGTTGGAAACTTTTTGAGAATGCCCTTACTTAAGAGAAAATGGAAAGAATTGATAGTAATTCCTGTACTGTGTGTTCCTATAACTGGGCTGTGCTTCTGTTCCACGTGTGTGTCCTTACTGACTGTCCTGGGCTTCAGAGTGGGCACATGTGCGGCATTTCCAGGCAAGAAGTGATCACTCAAGACTTCTGCTTGTATCTGGCATCAGTTCTCATTTCCTTTAGAATCTTCAAACACAATCTTGCACAAAGTAAGGAACAAGGGAATTTTAGATTGTTTGAGTACCCACCCAAGCACAACAGACTATAGATTAGAAGAAGAAATTGCAAAAGTAATTTTATCCAGGGAAGGGGAAACTTTGATTTCTGTAGAATAAGATTCAATTACTTTTATAATTGAAAAGGAAAATAGTATGAATTTTTTTGAAAGACCAAGAAAATTGAATGTGGGCCTATCACACAAACTTTCCAAGTTCCAATATATTAGCTTCAAGTATCCTCACTCCTAAGGTTATAAGCAGCTTCAGTAATCAGGTAGATTGACGATACTGGGAAATAAACTGTGGGGCATTTCACTTAAGGAATTGCAACTAGAGGACGTTTTTGCTTGATATCAATGTCAAAGAATCTGTGGAATACCCCCTCTCTAAAATAGCTCTTTGGACTACAAGTGATGCTAGTAATTGAACAATTAAATAAATGGATAGCAGATGGTGGGAGGCAGGGTTTCAGTGTTGGGATGGGGAGTTTACATGGAAAAACGATCTCAGCCAGGTGACGGAAGTCAACATCAACAGTGATGTCATGTTGATAGTATGTGGCCTTGATATGATGTGATGACAATGGCATTTTATCTCTGCAGCCTGCCTCCCAATAACCCCTGTCTAACCATGAGAAAAACATCCGATAAGCCAAAATGGAAGGACATTCTAAAAAGTACCTTCCAGTACCCCTCAAAACTGTCAAGGTCATCAAAAACAAAGAAAGTCTGAGAAACTTTTGCAGTTTAGAGGGGGAGACTTGACAACCAAATGTAAGGTGGGCTCCTTCATGAGATCCTGTAAAAGAAAAAAAAAACATTACGCAAAAGAAATCTGATCAAAGTATGGACTTTAGTTAATAATTTTTAAATCAATATTGGCTCCTTCATTGTGAAAAACATACCATACCAAGGTAAGATGTTAGCAATAAGGGAAACTGTGCTATCTTTTCTATAACTTTTCTATAAATCTAAAATTATTTTACATTTAAAACTAAAAAAAAAAAGAAATTTAGAAACATCAACTAACAGCAAAATGATATTAGTTGTAGCCAGCACAATAAGGCAAAAAAAGCAAAAAGAAATAAAAGGCATACAGATTGAAAAGAAGAAATAAAACTGCTCCTATTTGTACATGCCATGATTGTGTATATAAAAAAATCTAAAGGAATCTAGCACAACTCCAACATCTCAGCAAAGTTTTTGGTAGACATAGACAAGCTTATTCTAAATTTTACATGGAAATTAAAGGATCTAGAATACATAAAACAATTTCTGAAAAAGAAGAATAAATTGTGAGGAATTACTCTACCCTCACTATGTTAAGTCTCACTATGCAGCATTAGGCAGAGGGTATAGACACACAGATTAATGCAACAGAATAATGAACTCCAAACAAATATTCCCAACTGATTTTTGACAAAGGTGCAAAAGCAATACAAGGCAGGAAGTCTAGTCTTTCCAACAAATCGTCTGGAGCAATTGGGCATTCACAGGCCAATAAAAGAACCGTGATACCTCACCCCTTACACAAAAATTAACTCAAAATGGAACATGGGCTTAAACGTAAAATGCAAAAATGCAAAATTTTTAGAAAAGAATATAGGAAAAAAATTTTCTGGAACTAGGAGTAGGTGAAAAGTTCTTAGACTTGACACCAAAAGCAGAATCTGTAAAAGGATAAATTGCTCAATTGGACTTAATCAAAATTTAAAACTTTTGCTCCGTGAAGAAGATAGAAGTACATGCTGCAGACCGGGAGAAAATATTTGCAAGTCAAATATCCCCAAAAGACTTTTATCTAGAATATACAAAGAACTTTGGAAAAAAGTTTGGCAATTGCTTGTAAAACTAACCTGTACCTATCCTATATCCCAATAATGCTTTTGAGCATTGTGGCAGATTGAGTTATTTAGACCAGAAAAGACAAACAAACAAACACATGCTTAATCCATTCCTGTGGGTGTGACCCACTATAAGTAGGACCCTTTGAAGACGTTATTTTTAACTAAGGTGGTCAACTGAATCAGTTTGGGCTTTAATCAAGGTTACCGGTGACCTCTATAAGCAGAATGAAATTCAGGTAGATATATATAGAGAAAGCTATGGGGAGAAGCTGGAAATTAATGGAACCCAGAGGATAAAGGAGAAGACATCACCATGTGCATTGCCATGTGTCTGAAAAGCCAAAAACCAAGGTGCACTGTCCCCCATCCCCATAACACCAAAGTCTTCTGGGAGAAAGCATCTCCTTGCTGAAACCTTGATTATGGGCTGCTTCTAGCCTCACAACTGTGAGCCAATAAATTACCATTGCTTAAGCCAAGCCATTGCATGGTATTGGTTTTAGTAGCCAGGAGACTAAAAAAGGCATTTATCCTAGAGGAATGAAAACATACATTCACCCAAAAATCTGTACAGGAATGCTTTTAGTAGCTTTATTCATAATGGGGCCAAATTGGAAAAACCCAAATGTCAACAAATGAATGGTTAAAAAATTTGTGGAACACCACTCAGTCATAAAAAGGAACAGACAATTGATGTGCAACAACTGGAATGGATCTTTGATTAGTTCCCTAGGGCTGCCATAATAAATTACCACAAAGTGGATGGCTTCACACAACAGAAATTTATTGCCTCACAGTTCCGGAGGCCATAGGTCTGAGATCAAGGTGTTGGTAGGGAGTTGGTAGGGCCATACTCCCTCTGAAGGGTCTCTGGAAGATCCTTTCCTTGCCTCCTGTAGCTTCTGGTGGTAGCCCGCAACCCCAGGCATTCCTTGGCTTGTGGTTGCATTGCTCCAGTCTCTGCATCCAATTCATAAGACCTTCTCCTTCCTGTGTTTTTTTTTCCTTTTCTTATAGGGACACCAGTCATACTGGATTAGGGGCCCACCCTGGTCTAGTATTCCTTCATCTTAATTGAACTAATTCTATCTGCAACAAGCTTATTTCCAAATAAGGTTACATTCTGAGGTTCAGGGGATTAGGACCCCAATACACTATATTTATATTTAGTTGAATTATTAGCATAATTCAACCCATAACAGACCCCAAGGGAATCACGCTAACCGAAAAATCTAATCTCTTAATGTTACATGCCGTATGATTCCACTTTTATAAGGTACTTGAAATGATGTAATTATATAGATTAGTGGTTGCTAGAATTTGGAGAGGGGGAAAGAGGGAGTTTGGTGTGGCTACAAAAGGAAAGCACAAGGGGCCTTCTGTGACTGAAAGAGTTATGTATCTTGATTGTGGCAATGTTTGTGTGAATGCACATGAGATAAAATTACCCAGAAAATCTCTCTCTCTCTCTCTCTATCTCTCACACACACACACACAAACACACACACACACACACAGGTGACTGCATGTAAAGCTGGTTGTTTTAGTTTGTTAAAGCTGCTGAAATGCAGATACCAAAAAGTGAGTTGGCTTTTACAATGGAGATTTATTAGTTTATAAGCATACAGTTCTGAGGCCATGAATATGTCTAAAACTAGGCATTATCATGACAGTACTTTCTTTCTGAAGACAGGCTGCTGTTACATGGCAAGACACATGGTGGCATCTGCTGGTCTCTCCCTTCTCTTCTGGGCTGTTGCTTCTAGCTTCTGGCTTCAGTGGCTTCCTCTCTGTTTCCGTGGCTTTCTCTCTGCTTTCTGTCTCTGAATTTCATCTGTTACCAAGGACTCCAGTAAGAGGATTAAGACCCACCTGGGGCATGTCTCAACTGAAATAACCAAATCAAAAGGTTCCACGCATAACAGGTCTACACCACAGGAATGGACTAGCTTTACCAACATGATCTGGAATCCATGAAACCTCCAAACCATCACACTGGTGAAATACGAATTAGCCTTGTGGATTGTAGCAATGTCAATTTCCTGGCTTTGAAATCATACTCTAGTTATGCAAGACGTGACCACTGGGGAGCTGATCAAGTGTGCAATTTTACCCTCCTCACATCTTACGCCATACATTGTATGCTCACCTCAGTCCTACAGCTAAGAGGATCCCTCTTCTGAAAGCAGATAAACCCCTTCCGATCTGGGGTTACCCTTTGGGGGTTTCATTGCTCTTGCACTTCCCATGCCTAGTAACTCAGAAGTGTCTTCCCTACCTCCCGGGGTGATTTAAAACATCAGGTGAGTTAAATTCTGAAAGCACAATACCATCAGTTTGCAGACAGTTGTCAGTGAATGCAGGCACTCCTGGGAAGAGTTTCAATGAAATTGTGTTTGGGGATTACAAGTGTAAGCTTCACTACAAAGTATCCCTGCTGCGCTACGGGAAATGGTTTACTTGATGACTTGGCTTTTGTGGAACTGGGTACAGAACTGTGAAACTGGCCTCCAATGCTTCCTTAGTAGCCAACTGGGAAAATTTGGGCAAGAAGCTTTGAACTTCCTTTGGTTACAAGGTACCTGTCAAAAGAAATAGGCTGAACTCCATGATTTCAAAGGAATCCTGCATTTTTAAAATCTTCTGATTTGGATCTTTTTAAAAGCACTTTCAGTGAAATATATTCACACACCATACAATCCATCCAAGGTGTACAATCAACGGCTTTTAGTATATTCACAGAGTTGTGTATTCATCACCACAATTAATTTAAGAACATTTCATTACTCTAAAAAGAAAAACCCTATACCCCTTAGCAGTTACCACTCAATCCCTATATCCTTTCCCAGCCCTTTATAACCACTAATCTAATTATGTCTCTACAGATTTATTTATGTTTTAATTTGAATCTTGATTCCGTAACCCACTGCAATAGATTTGTTCCACTTGAAAATGTACTCTTTGCACCCTTCTGTGTCTTCATCTGAGTTGTTTGGGAGAGGGTGACAGGACCACACCAAAGCCAAGGACCTCCCTTTTGAGTGCCACACTGGAGGCTGTTTCTCAGTTCTTTACTGTAAAATCACCTTACTTGTTCTCACTTTGTCCTCAAGGCAATAAGGGGAGACTTTGGTGAATGCCTCTTCTCAGCTCTAAATCCTCAGAGCTGACATGTTGGCATCTTACTGTCTCATGTATATGATTTTCTATCTAGTGTTACAGTTCTTATATTGGAGCTTGAGCTCATCTTGCTTGGGTTCCACTTCCATCAGAAGTCTTCTGTCTTCTTGATTTGAGAAACCTGCTCCTCCTCTTGCCATTCATTGAGCAAGTACCACATATCAACAGCACATTGTCTGTCCTGGGTTTACTTGATGGCTTGGCTTTTGTGAAACTGGGTACAGAGCTAGAATCTTCATTAGATCACTCATTTGTTCAACAGCATGTATTATACATCTATTATGTGGTAAGCATTTTCTAGAGCCTGGGGTTAGAGCAGTAAGTGATTCCATTAAAACCCTATCCTCAAGACATTACTTCCTATTGAAGGAGACAGATGGTACATTCATTAGTAAACAAGAAAATATCTGATGGTGACAGGTTATAAACCAAAAGGGACAGAAAGTGGCTTGGGCTGAGAGCAGGGAAGTTTTCAGTGAAGAGGTGGCATTTAAGCAGACACGAGAATTATAAGGAGTCAGTCATTTCAGAAAGAATCCAAAGCAAGAACCAAGACCCCAAAGAATGTAAGCTTCTAGTTTGAGACACTGAAAGACGGTCCATGAGCTGAGGGGGGAAGGAGAAAGAGGAGGAAGGAAGAGATCTGTCTGACAGTTGAGGGCCAGGGTGAGGAGTTTAGGTTCATTCTAACTACCATGGAATATCACTGGAGGAGTTTAAGCAGAGGAGTGATATGATATGATATGATTGATGTGATATAAAATATAGTTTCAATAGATTGCTGTGACTGCTATGTGGAAAAGGAACCAAAAGGTCCAAGGAAGGAAGAAGAGAGCACTTGGAGGTGAGAGATGATGATGGTAATTTTGATTAGGTAATGCGTCCGCATCAGAGATGAAGGGACCCTGGTGAGCCTCAGGATATATATATATATATATATATATATCTCCTTAAACATTCTATTTTGGAATAATTTGAAACTTACAGGACAGTTGCGAATCAGGACATGCTTTGGAGGTAAAGCCAAATGGGTGGATTAGCTGAGCGGACGGATGAAGACCGACTGTTGCCCAGTGGGGAGGCTTCAGATGTGGGCAAGTCTTGTTGGACAGCTCCTGCCCTGCCAGCTGCAGGGGAGGGAGACAGACCCCAGGAGGCCCAGCACCCAGCCCTGCCTACCATGCACGAGTTCCTGGGCCACAGAGACATCTGCATTGTTTTAGAGTCAGTATCTCAATTTCCTTCCTTTGGGGGTGGGAAGGGCCGTGGCTGGGTAGGAACCTAATTACAAACGTATCTAGAAATTATTTCAAACGTAAAGGACAGTAGCAAAAATAATATAAAACCCATATAAGGAAATCCAACATACCTCCACCCAGATACCCAGATCCACCAATTTTTAACATTTTGCCATATTTGTTATATCAGTTTATCTTTCTATCCATCTATTTACCTATCCATATATCATCTATCAGTCTGTTTAAAGCATAAATTTATAATACCTATAATTTTCCAAATTGCTTCCAGATTACCCAGATTGTCCATCAGCAAAGCACTATTCACCTCACGCATTTTACAGCTGCTCACATGGGATACTGTAAGGGGCTCTCCCAGTGCACGGCCTGGTACAGTAAGGTCACTGCAAACGTTACTTAAAACCAAATTAGATGCATGAATATTTTGATTCTCATCTTTTTCACTGTTTCCATAGGATTTTGGTTAAGATGGCATGATCATGAATTGTATTAACTCCTCCTCTCATTTTCTCATTCATCTAAAAGTACTCTAAGACAAAGTCCTTCATAGGTTTTTCCTTAGACAGAGCCCATTATTTGTTCATATTCTGACACTGAAAAAAAATGATCAAATTTAGGGAAATAGTATTATTTATTTTCCCACTGGGATTCTTTTGAACTGTTGATTATTATCCATCTTGATTCTCTGTAATAATTCAGAGCCTACCCAAGCTACAACAGAGGGAGAAAATTCAGCAATTTGAAGTCATTCTTCAATTATGTAAGGCACTGAAAAGGGCCTTGTACTTAGAGCCCAAAGTCCCAGAATCACTTCATCCCTGTTCTCATCTGTAACACTGACAACTAGATAACTTCTAAGGTTACTTCTGGTTTTACATTTCAGGGAATCCAGAGTCAAAATTTACAGGGATTTTTGGTCATTGTTTTGTTTTGTTTTTAGTTAAGGTTGAAAACCCTGATTTAAAAAAAAAAATCTTTATTGTGATAACATATGCAACATAGAATGTCCCATTTTAGCCACTTCTGCGTATATAATTCAGTGATGTTAATTACATTTACAATCCTGGACCAACCATCACTACCTTCCATTACCAAAGTTATTCAACACTCTAAACTCTGTCCCCATTAAGCAATAACTCCCCATTCCACCCAGTCCCCACTCCTGGTAATTCATTGTAATCTACCTTTTGACCCTATGAATTTGCATATCTAAATGTTTCATATAAGTGGAATGACATAATATTTGTCCCTTTGTGTTTGACTTATTTCATTAAACATGATGTCTTTAAGATTCACCTATGTTGTAGTGTGTATCAGAACTTCATTCTTTTTAAATTCTCAGCAATACTTCATCGTGTACATGACATCTTGTTTATCCATTCATTTGATAGACACATGGGTTGCTTCTATGCTGACCTCTGGAGGGTGACGCTACATTGCACAGCTGAAATGCTAATGCTAGGTGTTTTAGTTTCCTGGCTGCTAAAACAAATACCGTGCAATGGGTTGGCTTAACAACAGGTACTTATTAACTCATGATTTCAGAAGATAGACGGATTGCTTACTCTCAGGGTTGGTGTCTTCTGGCTGGCTGGCAGTCTTTGGGGTTCTCTGGCTTTTCCATTCACATGGCAGCATCTTCTCTTCCTGGTTCCAGTGACTTCCAGCTTCTGGCTGCTCCCCATGGCTTCTCTCTCCATCTGACTTTGTTTACAAAAGACACCAGCAATCCAGATTAAAACCCAGCGAGACTCAGTTGGGCCATACCTTAACTGAGGTAACACCTTCAAGAAATCCTATTTATAATGGGTCCACGGCTACGAGAGTGTGGATCCCGACCAAAGACAGGTCCACACTGGGGTACATAATTCAACCCACTGCGCTGGGCCCATTCCATTACTCTTCAGAAAATTAAAGGACTAGAGGAAACTCTGAGAGGTCATTTTAGTTCATTTTTGTGACCTCAAACATTTAAGCCCACCAAGATATGAGAATTTAAGTAATTTTAGACTCTCCTATGAGTGTATAGCAACCTACAACTACAGCCCAGGGTCCAAAAATCTCTCATTGCCATGAAATCACCATGTCTTGCCTAAAACCCTTGTTTTAGTTAGTAAGCTGCAAGAATGCAATATACCAGAAATGGAACGGTTTTTAAAAAGGGGAATTTATTAAGTTGTAAGTTTATAGTTCTAAGGCTGTGAAAATGTCCAAATTAAGGGAAAGATATAAAAATGTCCAATTGAAGGCATCCAAGGAAAGATACCTTGGTTCATGAAGGCGGATGATGTTCAGGATTCTCTCTCAGCTGGAAAGGCACATGGCGACATCTCTCTGCTCACTTTCTCTCCAGGAATCTTTAATGGCTTCCCCAGGGATCTGTCTGTTCTGTGGGCTTCTAAAGCTTTCCTTTTCCAAAATGGTTCCCTCTTAAAGGACTTCAGTAAGCAACCCCACCTTGAATGAGTGGAGACGTATCTCCATGGAAACCGTCTAATCAAAAGTTACCACCCTCAATTGGGTGAGTCACATCTCCCTGGAAACAATAAACAGATACCACGCATCAATATTGAATGAGGATTAAAGGACATGACTTTTCTGGGGTACACAACAGATTGAAACCAGAGCAACCCTCAAGGCCATTTTTAGGGAAACATTTATAAACAATTATAGGAGAATCACTCTGTAGAATGAGCGTTGAGTTTTTCTTGATGCCTTAAGCTAAAAATATGTTATTAAAAACATATTTATCCCCCTGTCTACGTGGGACATGACTCCCAGGGCTGTGGACCTTCCTGGTAACATGGGACAGAAATCCTAGAATGAGCTGAGACTCAGCATCAAGGGATTGAGGAAAACCCTAGGATGAGCTGAGATTTAGCATCAAGGGATTGAGAAAACCTTCTCGATCTAAAGGGGGAAGAGTGAAATGAGACAAAGTGTCAATGGCTGTGAGATTCCATACAGAGTCGAGAGGTTATCCTGGAGGTTATTGAGGTTATCCTGGAGGTTATTCTTACGCATTAAGTAGATATCACCTTGTTATTCAAGATGTAATGGAGAGGCTGGAGGGAACTGCCTGAAAATGCAGAGCTGTGTTCCAGTAGCCATGTTTCTTGATGATGATTGAACAATGATATAGCTTTCACAATGTGACTGTGTGATTGTGAAAACCTTGTGTCTGATGCTCCTTTTATCTACCATTTCAACAGATGAGTAGAACATATGGAATAAAAATAAATAATAGGGGGAACAAATGTTAAAAAAAATATTTAAAATTATTTAGGTCACTATCCAGTTGCTGTCTTGTTTCCCTTTTAACTATATTATAGCTAGCTCTCAGTATATGCAAATTACTCTTTCATTTGAAACTATTTCCAATTGCAGAACTGTTCATGGAATATTCTAATTTTATTTATGTTTTGAGGGACTGATTATCTAAAAATATATTATCCAGAGAGCAGAATAAAATGGAAATAATTTACTCATAAGAATCACATTGATCAAGACATGACTGCGAGGCATAATTCCATCTAGTTTCAAGTGATTAAGCTGATTTTTAGTCATTAATCTTGCTAAACTTCCTTAGAAATCTAAATAATCTATCTATAGGTTCTTTTTAATGTTTACTATCATGTCACATGTGAATAAAGACAATTCTTCCTTTTCAATCCTTAGAACTTGCATTTCTTAGTCAGTGTCCAGGACCTTCAGGAAAATACTGAATGGAAATGATGCTGGGAATAACTGTCTTGACCCCAATATTCAACAGAAAGCCTTCAATGCTTTACTATTAATTATGATGCAAATGTAGATCTTCTACATATACCCTTTAACAGAAAAAGAAAATTCTTTTTCATTCTTAATTCTCCCAGTGGCTTTATTTATTCTTATAAACACAAGCCGAATTCTCCCAGCGGCTTTATTTATTCTTATAAACACATGCCGAAATGAGATTTATTAAAACTGTTTTTCTGCATCTATTGAAATGAAAAAAAAAAGTTATCTCTCCTTTAAGCTGTCCGTGTTTTCTCATTTGAAACCAACTTCACCATCTCAGATACACCTAACATGGCCACAAGCATTATCCTTTTTATATCTTGCTGGATATTTTGTTCCTATTTACTGAAGATTTTTGGCTCTAAGCTACGAAAGGGATGGGCCCCTCGAAGGAGGGCTGAAGTGTCATGTTAGAAGTCACAACCTCGGCTGACAGCCACCACCACCTGCCAGCCAGTTCTGGTACACACATTTACGCCTGTCTTCTAGAGGTGACCTGGACGCATTCACAAGAATTCACAGGGAGGCTCTGCTCCACGCTCCTGTTTCTACATGGCCAACTCCGCAGCTCTGACTAAGAGGAAGTCACCGGGGGGACCCGCCGCCAGCCTGGCCGCCCCGCCCCGCCGCGGCGCACCCTCCTCCACCCCTGCACCCGACCGCACCCTATAAAACACCGATCGGGCGCTCGGCCCTCTCCAGGACCTGGCCCCGGCCTCACATCCAGCCCGCTGCGCAACGGTAAGGGCCGAGCCGAGGCGCCCAGGGGAGGAGGGGCCGGTCGGGGCGGGAGGGGATCTCCAGCTGCGCCCCTCCGGGAGGGCGAGCCGGGTGCCCCCTCCAGCGTCCCGGCCCTGGAGGGAGAGGAAGGGAAAGTCGGCGGGGCGGTCCCGGGAACAGACACACCGGAAACTGGAGGTCGCAGCGATTTCCTTTCTCGCGGACGCTCCTCCCTCCGGGGCTGTCGGTGCAGTTTCCCCGCGGTCCCGGGCCTGGAGCCCGACTCTCTTTTCCCGGCTGCAGAAAAGGAAGGCCAGAGGCCAGGCAGACCCAGAGCTTAGTAAGGAGAGCGACGCAGTCACTCGAGTTGTGACTCAGGTCCCCAGCGGCTGTGCGGTTTTTGTGTTCGGAGAGGAAAACTTAAGCGCTGCAAAGGCCCGTGAGGGGGGTGGCCGAGCTGAGGCTTTAAACCGGCGTCTTTCTCACCAAACTTGACGGCCGAGGTCAGGGCAGACGCCACTCCCACTGGAGGAGGAACCCAGAGGGGTCACGCCACCCGGCCCCCTGCTGGGTCTCCTCGCCTGCACGCGGGGAGCCACCTTGCAAGGCTTTCAAAGCTCTCAATCTCCCACCCCGGCTCCGAGACTCTGTGGACGTCGCCCCTCTCCAGACCTCAGTGACTGCGTCTCAGAAAGGAGCCCCCGTCCCATTTACCTTGCTGGAGTGAACTTTCATGCACACCTAGGTAGCTTTATCTAATGACACTTATCTAATGACAGTGTCCTTATTTCTGCTAAATGTGGGGCAGTGGAGTCAGAGACTTAAACCAAGGGGTCAGAGATGCGTGTGCCGCCAGGCTCACCTTGTCTTCCAGGTCAGGACCCTGTAGGGCACACGGGCCCTGGATCTGCGTCTGCTGATGAGTCCATTGTCAGCCGCCCCGGTCCACACGCTTGTGTGCGTGGGAATGGAAAGATTGGGTGTTTCCTTGTCCTCCTGATAAAAGGTGGGGGACTGGGGGAGCTGGGCTCTGTAGAAGTTCCAGGGCATCCTGGGGCAGCCGATGTAGTCCGGGAAGACAGACGGTGGGGCAGGTGCTACCTGGTTCTCTGGTGGGGTCCGTGGGCAACCCGGGGTCTCTGTTCAGTTGTAGGAAGCCCTTCGCCATGGAGCAGCTGAGCACAGCAAGCACCCAGTTCGCCCTGGACCTGTTCCGCACCTTGAATAACGACAACCCGACTGGGAACATCTTCTTCTCCCCCTTCAGCATTTCCTCAGCCCTGGCCATGATCTATCTGGGGGCTCAGGGCGACACCGCCGCCCAGTTGTCCAAGGTCAGCAAGGCAATGCCCTCTCCCTGCCATCTTCCTTACCAATTTAAAATTCGTAGTAAGCACATGTGCCTTTTAGCTCCCATATTTCTGTGTTCTCCAGCTATAAATGAGGACGCCAGGCTTCCTTGAAGAAGCTCCAAGAATGATCCATTTATGTGCGGAATTTCACTCATGATTGGGTCTTGACTGTTTTCCATGCTGACAGTATGGTGAATAAAGCTGAGAAAACTCCCTGCCCCTCAACCCTGATGCTCATTTATGAGTGGGAGGATTTTTGACAGCTTTCCTGTAAGCCATGGCGTCTGTTTTAGGATTTCCGAGTTTCTCTGTTTTGGGGATGACATGCTATTTAGACATCTGCTCTTGGACTGGGATTTCCAGGTTTCTCTTTGTTTGGGGGTTGATGTGCTGTTCATACACAATACCTGTCACCTCACCTGTTTCCTTTGAGCATAATGAACAATGCTAGCAGTCATCTCCTTCTTTGCGGCTTCACCCAGCATACCTGCCAAGCACCAACATTCTTTTCTTTAAATGCATAGGTTGAGGTTGGACATTAGAAAGAAGTTTCTAGTCCCAAGAATAAAGAGACATAGGAAATGCACCCCGGTGGAGAAGTTTGCAGTGTGGCCTTTTTGAAGGGACAAGGGAAAAAGTGCTTTCTTGGCGGTCATGTCCCTGGAGCCTAGTCCCAAGCCTGGCACTGAGTGGGCTCAGTAGGCTGATGGTAGGAACTCGTCACTGCATGGAGTGCCTAGGAGAGAGAGGACCAGATTCTCAGTAATGAGGCACTGACATCCTAAGGGCAAAAGAAGGGGTAGTAATATCCCAGCCATTCCCCCCCCCCCCCAAGGGTCTGTGCTCATTACTTTTTAATTCTGAGCCTGGAATTATGGTTTCCCTTGAATCTTAGGGAAAGGAGCAGCACAAGTGAAGGTCTTATTCTAAGACCTGCCTGCATGTAACTAGGAAAGGTTTTAGTCTTGGAATCTGGTCCATGGAACTGTTCTAGCTTCAAAGTTTTTATTTCTGTGCTTTGGGAAACCTGCTGTTTTCATCATGGCAGATATAGAAGCTTAAAAAAAATTTTTTTAAACACATTTTTAGCACCTGGGACTAATTGTTAGTTACTTCTTGCAAGGTTATATTAGCTTCTATTTTGAAACTTTTCCCTGGACTCAATAGCCTCAGGCAAAGAAAATTTTGAGGGATTTTTTTTTGCCTCCACTGCCAAAAAAACAGATTATTGTTTTGTTCATATTAATTATGCATGCATTCCATATCTCTGTGAGTAAAGTGGACTTTGTACAGCTGTGTAGTTTTGTTTTTTGTCTCTTAAAAGAAGGGAACCAGCCCAGGCTTCATAAAACCATGAAAGGCCTCTTGATTTGTAACTGACACGTGGGAAATTAAATTTCTGCTGGAAATCCAAGTTTAAAATAGCTATTTTAAATTAGTGATTTACTGCTGATAATAAGGTCATAACAGAAGAAAAACCTCAATGTGCAATTTTTGTGTGTTTCTACATAGCTAATGATTCTTATTTTCATTATTTATTCCTATGAAGTCTTCATATAATTATATTTGATGCATAATATAAGGATGGACATGCCATTTATGTTTCTCTTTGGGATAAAAGCACAGTTATACAGATAGTTATGAATCACTCATATTTGTGGAACATAATTATAACAAGGAATGTAAAAGCAGTTTCTAATGCTATAATTATTGTGTCTTATAAGGCTGTAAATTTTGGATTCGCTTTTGTTTGTTGTCCAATGAACAATGAATAAAGTTCTGGGCTGGAGATCATCAAATCAAAAACCAATTTAATTTAATGGATACCAACACCAAAGAATAATGTCATAATTTCAAAATAAATGGCTATAGAAAGAATGTTTCTTTGTTTTAGGCTTTTCATTTTGATACGTCGGAGGATATTCATTCAAAATTTCAGATCCTGAATGCCGATATCAACAAACGGGGAGTTTCTTATATTCTGAAACTTGCTAATCGATTGTATGGCGAGAAAACATATAATTTCCTCCCTGTGAGTATTCTGTGCTTCATCATCTGAAACTGCTACTAGACAGTGTCGTAGAACTCAGTTTTAATGTTGATAAACATTCAGTTGCAATATCATCTTGGGTTGTTTGTGAATAATGGAATTAGAACCCACAGGAATACGAGTCCGAATGAAAGCATATAAGCTACAATATTCCCATTAAGTGATGTGGTGGCTCCATTTCACAATTTCTATAGTGAAAAGGTTGCCCCTGGCTGTTTTGTTAAAGCCAAAGGGGATTCTGCTATTCACTTTACATAGAAGTTCAGTACTTATTTGCTGAGTTACGGAATTATTTGTCAAAGGTATTTAAGAAAATAATCATTAATATATCATCAAAGTAGAAAGGTTCAGAATATCTGGGTTAAGAGAATGAAGTCTTTTTGGATGATAGCAGTTGGCTTTAAGAATTTGGGGAAAGCATCTCTGCATGTATTAGGAGTTTTTTGTCACATCCCCTACTCTCTGTTTTTTGAAAAATAGGAGTTCTTGGCTTCAACTCAGAAAATGTATGGGGCTGACTTAGCTAGCGTGGATTTTCTGCATGCCTCTGAAAATGCAAGGAAGGAAATAAACCAGTGGGTCAAAGAGCAGACAGAAGGTAAGAGGCTGAGCAAATATAACTATTGCAAACAAACTTTGTTTTTCCTCCTTCCCATGCATATTTTATCTGCTCTCTCTTTTCCACTCCCTGTCCCCTCTGTTGGCCTGCACGCATTTATGATCAAAGACGCTATGCATATAGAATTCTAAAGTGCTTCCTTTGCTACGTAACTTTCTGATATTAGAAATTCACGAAAGGAAAAATTTAAGCATGATTTAGCGAATGTAGCTAAATGCTTGTTCTTCCCGCAAGTTCCCTTAAACTACATTTTGAGCTTAAGATAATTATTAGATGTAGAATAAAAGAAAGAGACCATTAAGAGAAATCCAGATTGTTCACATATATTTAATACACATATGGAAATGAGATTATAATACACGAAGTCAGCATTCCCAAACCTCTGTGGTCGTAAATATATTTTGCTGACATCTTCCCACATAAATCAGGCACCGTGGGGCGAGGTTTATCTATTTAATAAACCTCTCTTCTAACTTAGCATTTGAGTTAATGCACCTGCAGAACTGGTTTCCATTACAGAACTTGTTCTTGTTCACGTGTGGTCCACTGCTGGCTGAAGCCTGCATTTCAATGGCACGCCATTGTCAACTTTGGGACAGTTGGTAAAATCTTTTTTGTGTGGGCAAAGGCTTCTACTTGGCAGATTTGAAGAAGTGATTTACTAGAGACTGCAGACATTTGGGTGGGGGAATATTTTTTTTTTTTCCCGAAAAATAAAGGCCATTCACAGAATAAGGATCGTTGTTTATCACACAAGCCAGAAAAGCAGAATTTTCTTCTTTTTGGTCTTTTTTTTTTTTTTTTTTAGCATATTGTACTTGTTTTAACAGGTTGACCCACCAATGCAGTCATTTGTGTGTAGATTGGTGGGTCTCATATATTTGTTTATTTAAAGTAGATACACACTGGCCAGGGCTTCCTAATTCCTAAATTAAGTAGAAAAGCATACTTTTGAATTGCATTTGAGTATTAATAAATGTCAGTTCAATTTTGGAATCCTAATATATGGATTTTTAAGAAATTTCTCACCTTATCTTCTTAGGGAAAATTCCAGAACTGTTGGCCTCTGGCGTGGTTGATAGCATGACTAAGCTTGTGCTCGTGAATGCCATCTATTTCAAAGGAAGCTGGGCGGAGAAATTCATGAAAAAGGCCACGACAGATGCACCATTCAGGTTGAATAAGGTAAGATGATGTGACTGCTGAAAACTAATATTTGCTCTAAAATAATGCAGATAATAATTTGAGTGCTATGCTTTCCACCTATTCAGAAAGACACGAAAACAGTGAAAATGATGCATCAGAAGAAGAAATTTCCATATGGCTACATCCAGGAACTTAAGTGCCGTGTGTTAGAACTGCCTTATGAAGGCAAGGAGCTCAGCATGATTATCCTTTTGCCAGATGACATCAAAGATGATTCCACAGGTCTTAAAAAGGTAACCAATTCCCAAGTTTTAGGGTTCATATTTGCTTTGGATACACTGATTTTCCCTGTGTATATGGTAGGTGCTTGATAAATGTTTACTAATACTACTGAACTTTTCTTTCCAATTCTTTCTAATTCCTTTGTAAATTAACCTATCAAGCTTGACTACTCCAGAGCCCTAGGTTCACATTTTAAAGAAAGATGTAAACTAAGAATGATCGGCTGTGATGGCAAATATCTAAAGAGCTTTACTGAAAGTAGCATTCACTATTGGCAGCTAATGGCAAACTTTGCTCTTAGATTAATTTTAGGAGAAAGTGCAGCAAGATGAGGATTGTTTTACAGAAGGAAAAAAAAAAAAAAAAGGAAAAAGCCCAAAACATTATCATTGTGTACTATCAAATTCGATTGCATTGTCAGTTATTATTACAGGTCAGAGGTGATTATGAAATTTCCAAATGTGACATGCTTGCTTGGGAGTTAGTCCTGTTTCTTAGTATGAACTTTGTATGAAGTGTCCATTTTATTTCATTCAAAGGCTGTGACATTTCTTGTTAGGGCTACAACGAGACAAAATTGTGAAGACGACAGTGTTTCTAAAGTGTTCCTAGTCTGCTGTGTGGTTTTTCTTTAGCTCCTCCAGAGCAGACTTGCTGCTAGGAAGGGGTCTAATATCAGTCGTTTGTTTTTATAAAGTGTTATTAAAATCAATGCAGTGCTTCTTTTCCATTGTATTTCCATGTTAGTCTTTCTCGATTATAAAAAGTAATGACCAGTATCAATAGAACAAGTAGAATGATGGCCTTATCATCATTCAATTGTGATAACAATAATAATAAAAATTATAATAGCTATGTGCCAAGCATTTCATATATGTAAACTCATTTAATACTCACAAAAATGCTATAAGCAATGTACTATTATTATCCCATTTGAGATAAGAACTAGGTTCAGTTCATTGTCTGCCTTAACATTTTTTTCTAGGAGCTAAAGTTACTAGATTTTAGCTCTGTTCCACTGAGGCTCACAAATTGCCCCAACTATAGTGAGCTTGAGAATAAACAGAAGAAGCCTTTTAAATTTTCCCTTGCATCACACCACCAATTGGGGTAATAACATAACTATCCCTGTCACAATGATCCATGTGTGGTAGGGACCTAGTAAGTCTTGAATGGACAGATGGACAGAAGGATGGATGGATAGATAGATGAGGGATGGATGGATGGATGATGGATGGACAGATAGATGGACAGATGGACTGATGGATAATGGATGGATGGATGGACAAATGGATGCTGGATGACTGGGTGGATGGGTGGACGGACGATGGATGGATGGGTAGATAGGTGATGGACTCATGTCCAAAGTCCCTATAACTGAGCCCTTGCTGACTTGGAGTACAACTCTGTTCTGTTATCCCCAGTTGCCAGAAATAAATGAAATCCTCTAAAAGGAATCCATTTTGGCAGAAAGCATGAAGGAAGCTAATTAGACAACTGATCCATTTAGACACTATTACCAATAGTGCTTTATTACTTTATATATTAATACTGCTTACAATTGAGTTCACCTACTCATTTTCCTCACTTTAATTCCAGATTGAGAAACAAATGACTTTGGAAAAATTGAAAGAGTGGACCAAACCTGAGAATCTGGATCTCGTTGAAGTCAATGTCAGCTTGCCCATATTCAGGCTGGAAGACAGCTACAACCTCAACACCCATCTAGCCCACCTGGGGGTGGAGGATCTCTTTAGTAGTAGCAAAGCTGATCTCTCTGGGATGTCAGAATCCAGAGATATTTTTATATCAAAAATTGTCCACAAGTCCTTTGTGGAAGTGAATGAAGAGGGCACAGAAGCAGCAGCTGCCACGGCAGGCATTGCCACCTTCTGTATGTTGATGCCAGAAGAAACTTTCAATGCCGACCATCCATTCCTTTTCTACATTCAGCACAATGCCTCACGGAACATACTCTTCCTTGGCAGACTTACTTCTCCTTAGAGACTGTGGAAATACAAGGCGAAGCCTAGAGCTTTACTACCTGAGTTTTTAATGGTCTAAATTTTCCATTGTTAACAATAAAAAATACTACCTGCAAACAAATCTTTAACTTCCTTTGTAAGTACAGCTTTTTTGACTTTTTATACTCATTACCCTTGGCACGAGCATCTAGTTTCCTTTTTCACATGGACAATCTACATGGAAAATTTTAATTGTCTCCAGTGGACAATTTTTATGTTAAAATGCATTGAGTTAAAAACATAAAAGAGGAATAAATCAGATTCTTTCTGTCCTGATTGTGGCATAGAGGCTCGAAAACTGATATCTCATTGAAATGTAAGGGAACATCCCAATTAAGGTCAGGATTAGGAAGACAAACTTGTTTGGCTGATATTTCTGTCTCTTTGGTTAGGATTAGGATTCTATTACAGTCCTCTATTTTATAATCTATTAGATTAAAGACCCATCTAATGATAATCTGCTTTCTCTCTTTGGTTCACCTCTATTCTGCCTGATACGTAAAGTTTTTTAAAATTGGGGGTCTTTTGATAAAAGATACTACAAAACTAGGAAATGTAAAATATAAGAGGAGAGTCTGCTCAGCAAACTAGGTATGTAGAGATGCAGAGATCTAAATGTTAAGCCAGTTCTCTGGTGTTTTCTGATGAAGGCTCTTGGCTCCCGTGATATGATATTGCCATAGGTTGTTATGGGAATGGGATGGATTGATGCACCGCCATGCTGGGGCAGAGGTGGACTCACTGATTATCATAAACCTTTTTTCAAATGTACTCCTTTGTGTGGGGCTTGAAATCCTGCATTTTTTTGCTCCTAGGCACAAAGCTTATGGACCTGATGAGTTAGTAAAGTTTCTTGAGATTCACCCCAGACTGATGGCAGTCCCTTTCTTTTCCACCCCTCCCCCCCCATCTCAGCCAAGCGAAAACAATGGATGGCAGTTCTTGGTCTGACAATACTGATGTTCATTATGGTAATAAGTGGTTCCATCTATAAACAAGATTTTAACAAATCTCTTCTTAACAAGCTTTCCTTCCTGCTTTTTTTTATCCTTAAAATGTTTATTAGCACCTACGCTTATTTCATGATCTCTTAGCTATAAGAAAAAAGGAAAATAGTCACTGCTTTCTGTAATTCTTCCCTTTTGGCTCTTCACCCTAAAATCCACTTTAAATCCAATTAAAGTAAATTGTGCTAATTACATAGAAACTGAATTGCAGAAGACTAAGAGATCTAGTTTAAATGCTTCTTTTTCACATGTGAAAAAACAGACCCATAAACTTTAAATGATTGATAAATTGACAAGCAGAGACTCAATTCAATTCATGCTTCATGTGGAAAATTTCCAATTTGTAATGGTAAATTAGGTCACTGAGACCTCTAAGGACAAATAGAAAAGTGGAGCAAACAAAGAATTGTCAGCCCAAAAGCAAGAGACAGCTAACACAGCTCCAGAAAAATTACTGGACCCATAGCCAGGAAAAATTGGAAATCTGGAGAGGTAAATCTGGAGATTGGGGCCACTTTTGCCTTGAGTGCATTTGCCAACACAGGACTGACAAACGAGAACCTAAGTAGGGATTCTGAGAGTGTTTCAAGCGTAGGTAGACAAACAAAGTTTGGGCCAATCAAAAGTGGGAACCCAGTATACCTCCTGTGCTTTTGTTTGGGACCCTACAGAGCTACACCCTAGGAGTGTGTGTGAAACCACTCAGAACGCAGCCCTGCCAGGTTTTAGAGCAGCCCCCAAAATCCTAATCCCTGAGATTCGATTATAATCATTTTGGTTTGATACTACCCATTAGTATAAGGTAGAAGCAAATAAAAATTATCTCTGGGAGAAAATTGCCCTGAAATCTCAAATTATTTTTACAATCAGTTCTTCAAATACAATACCCAGCATACAATCAAAGATAATGAGATAGATGAGAAGATATGACAACCTAAAATAAAGTCAGCAGAAACAACAGATAATAGAAACAGAGGTACAGAGGCTCCAAATACTGGAATTATCACACACAAATTATTAAAACAATACTGATTTCTGTGTTCAAGGTAATAAAAAAAAGGTTAAAAAATTTCAGCAGTGGGTTGGAATCAAACAAGACACTGCTTATTTGAATACAATTATAGAACTCAAAAATACAATAATAAACAAAAAACTCAATAGATAAGTTTCAACAGCAAATTAGACATAGCTAAAGAGAGAATTTTTAAATTGTAAATTTTGAAGAAATTATCCATAATAAAGCCCAGAAAGACAAAAGGATGGAAAATACAAAAGACAGTTTAAGAGGCAAAATGATTCAGTAAGAAGATGCTTAACAGGAGAAGAGAAGAGACAGTACAGGGCAGAATAATATTTGAAAAACTAACATTCAGGATTTTTATTCCTAAACTGATAAAATATATCAATACACAGATTTGAGAATTTCTACTCAAACCCTAAGCAGAATAATACAAAATAATCCATTCCTAGATACATCACAGTGAAACTGCAGAAATCCAAAGATGAAGAAAAGATGTAAAAAAAACTAGATAAAAGCAATTAAATGAAAAAGACAAAGTACCCTCAAAGGTGCAGCTGTTAGAATGACAACATGTATATTAGCAAAGAAAGCCAGAAGTCCATAGGATATTCCTTTAATTTTCTTGGAAAAACAGTGATAAAAACCTGCCAATCTAGAATTATTCCATATTCAAAAAAAAAAAAAAGTCTTTCAAGATAGTTTCAGACAAACAAAAACTGAGAGTTCACCATCATCAAACTACTCCTGGAAAAAAAAATTCTAGAGAATATTTTTTATTCAGAAAGGAAGTCAAATACATAAGAAAGAATGACTAGTATAAAGAGAAAGATATTGTAAATATGGTAAACCTAAATGAATAGACAATATGAAATAATAGTAATGATACCTTCAGAATATCAAATTTATGAAGAATTAAAATAAAATGATAGTATAGAAGTTGGGAAGGGAAATAGAGTTAAAAGTTCTTCTAAGGCCCATGTGCTGTCTAGGAAGAGGGTGAAAGTACAAATTTATACTAGAATTTGATACATCAAGAGTGCATGTTGTAATATCTAGGGTAACTACTAGAATAGTAACAAGTCTTATATTTTATTTCCTAGGCTGCTGAAAACAGATACCATGAAATGGGTTGGCTTAAAATGGGAATTTATTAGTGTACAGGTTTGAGGTTGAGAAAAATGTCCAAATCAAGGCATCATTAAGGCAAGGCGATGCTTTCTTCCCAAAGAATAGCCACTGGCGATTCTTGGCTCCTTTTCCACATGACAAGTGGCAATTTCTGCATTCTCTCTCATCTCTTTTGGGCTCCACTGCCTTTACCTTCTTGCTTCTGTGGCTTTCTCTCTGTGTACTCATCCTGTTAATAAAGGACTCCAGTAAGGGGTTTAAGGTTCATCCTGAATCAGGTGAGTCATACCTGAACTGAAGAAGCCAGATCAAAAGATCCTACTTCAATGGGTCCACACCCACAGGAATGGATTACATTTAAGAATATATTTTTTCTGGGGTATGTACAGCTTCAAATCACCACAGCTTATAATTTCCAACCTAAAGAAATAAGGAATATTCTCACCTGCCATGCCAGAGACCCAGGTTTGATTCCCAGTGCCTGCCCATGCAAGAAAAAAAAAAGAAGGAATAATAAAAAATGCACAATCCAACTGAAGTATAAGAAAGAGGAGAAAAAGATGCAGAGAATAGGCACAATAAATAACAAAATGGGAGAATTAACTCCACATATTTAAGTAATTACTTAAAATATAAATTAACCAAATGTTCCAGTTAAAAGACAAAGAGAGGCAGGATTGCAAAAAACAACATATGGTGTTTACAGGAAACATTTATAAAATATAAGAACAGAGAGCTTGAAAGGAAAAGAATGGAAAAAGATGTATCATATAAACACTAGCTATAAAAAGTAGGTATGGCTATACTGATATAAGACAAAGTAGATTCTAGATATAAAGACAAACACCAAGAGATGCAAGGATATTTCAGTGCCATGCGGGAGACCCAGGTTTGATTTCTTGCCTATGCAATTCTAAAAAAAAAATCAACAAATGGTGCTACAATAACCGGATAGTCATGGAAAAAGAATGAAATGTGACCTCTACAATATGAACATACAGAAAAAAGAAAGACACCAAGTATAATAAACAATTATATTCACTAGGAAAGTGCAGCTATTCTAAATTTTTAAGTACCCAATAACATGCCCTAAAAATGAAAGGCAGAAGTTAGAGGAGAAATTAGCCAGCAATTTGAGAACAAGGCAAGGATGTTATCACTTATTCAACATTGTAATGAAGATCCTAGCTGATAGAGTAATTCAATTAAAAAAAATGAAAGCTATGATGAATTAAAAGGAAAAATAAGCTGCCTAATACTTTCATAGGAAATCTACATTATTAGAATTAAAAACAAATAGATGCATGGGTAGAAAAAGCTCACTTTCCATGCAGGAGACCCAGATTCGATTCCCGGACCATGCACCCCTCCCCCCCCCAAAAAAAACAACAAAATAAGTTAAGTAAAATTATTAATTAGAAGTTCAATTTGTAAAGCTAATTGTCTTTCTATGTAACATCCATAAACAGTTCAAAAAGTTTAAATGTCAATTATAACACATTAAAATACATTCAAGAACCCAGGAATAAATTTAATCAAATACATTCAATTTGGACAATAACTCATACACTCATCATATTTATGACAAATGCAGAACTTGAAAGCAAGAGTGAAAGGAAGAAATTTTCAATAAATTGTTCTGGGATATCTGGGAACCCTTCTGGAAATAAAATAAAGTTGGTTACTTTCTCAAAACTTAAAAAGTAGTACCAGAAGGATTGTAAAATTAATGGAAGCAAAACAACAAACTTTTTAGAAAATAATGTGAAAATATTATCATGAATGTGTGGACAAAGTGATGATTCTTTAAAAAAAAATATTTTATTGAGATATCTTCATGCATCATGCAATCCATCTCAAGTATACAATCAATGGTTCACAATGTCATCACATAGTTGTATATTCATCACCATGGTCGTTAGAACATTTGCATCGCTCCAGAAAAACAAAATAAAACATAAAAAAGAAAAAATCCATACAAGAGATGATTTCTTAACAGGACACACACATACACACATATTTTATTAGATGATTATTAGGCATTTGGACATTTTTTATGCTAAATAAGACCAAATGAAAATTTAAAACTTCAGCTCAGCATAGCATGGATATCATCAAGAGAGAGTGAAAGGGTGACCCTCACAAGACTTTATGAAGGGCAAATCCTCAAGGAGAGGTGATATCTAAATAGTGGTCAGAGAGAATGTCCCTAGATCTAAAATGAAGACAACCAGAAAGCTCTGTGAAGTCCCATTTATGGAGAATTGGCCAAAGAAATGATGACCAACCTTGAGGAAGGGAAAGAAATATTTTCCATATTACAAAGTCAAGGATGCTTTAAAATCATCAAAGATGAATGTGACATGACATCCAGAGGTTAAAGTCTCCCTGGCAATGTAGGACATGACTCCCAGGGATGAACCTAGCCCTGGCACAATGGGTTGACAATGCCTTCCTGACCAAAAGGGGGAAAAGAAATGTAACAAAATAAGATATCAGTGGCTAAGAGAGTTCAAATAGAGTATAGAGGCTACTCTAGAGGCTACTCTTATGCAAGGGTCAGCTAAATATTTCTGATTACCACGGCTTGCCAACCACCAATCAGAACCATTCCTGTTGACCTTTATTCTAGTTTGCTAGCTGCTGGAATGCAATATACCAGAAACAGAATAGCTTTTAAAAAGGGGAATTTAATAAGTTGCTAGTTTATAGTTCTAAGGCTGAGAAAATGTCCCAATTAAAACAAGTCTATAGAAATGTCCAATCAAAGGCATCCAGGGAAAGATACCTTGGTTCAACAAGGCTGATGAAGTTCAGGGTTTCTCTCTCAAGTGGTAGGGCACATAGTGAACACAGTTAGAGTTTCTCTCTCATCTGCAAAGGCACATGGTGAACACAGCGTCATCTACTAGCTTTTTCTCCTGGCTTCCTGTTTCATGAAGCTCCCCGGGAGGCATTTTCCTTCTTCATCTCCAAAGGTTGCTGGCTGGTGGACTCTGCTTCTCATGGCTATGCCGTTCTGCTCTGCTCTCTCTGAATCTCCTTCATTCTCCAAAATGTTTCCTCTTTTATAGGACTTCAGAAACTAATCAAGACCCATCCAAATGGGTGAAGACATGTTGTCACTTAATCTAGCTTAACAACCACTTGATTAAATCACATCTCCAGGGAGATGATCTAATTACAGTTTCAAACATATAATACTGAATAGGGATTAGAAGAAATGGCTGCCTTTATGAAAGGGGATTAGGGTTAAAACATGGCTTTTCTAGGGTACATACATCATTTCAAACCAGCACAACCCTAAAGAACACCTTGAGTTCTATCTGAGATTCTACAAAAGTTTTGAGCACTAAGATAACTTTCCAGAAACCTACAACCTTCAGATGGGTTCCTGAGCCAGATAAGTCTTGAAACCCAGAGAGGCCAGCCTCTCCAAGAACATCAATCAGTTCCATCCCCATCCCATATTATCAATATCCCTTTCCAAGATGAAAAAGTTAGAATGGGCATAACCCAAATGCCCCTAAAGATTGAAAGAAGGATCAAAGAAGAAAAAGGAGCTATAACAGAAAAGTGGTATTTCTTTTAGTCTCCAGTGCCTTGGAGCAGCTAGAAGGAAAAACCTAAAATTGTGGAACTGTAACACATGCCAAATTCTGAAATCTGTTTTATAGCTACTTATTACAACGTACTTTGAAATTTATTGCCTTTTTTCCCATGGATGTTACATTTCACAATAAAAAATTTTTAAAAAAGTAAAGATCAATATGTCATGTGATTGCTACCTTGGTCCGTTTCTTTAACAGTTTACTGCCATGTTACTTACCATCCTAAATTCTTCCTTACACAGAAAAAGTCATATCATTGCAACCTAGAATTCTCATTTGCCCATCACTGCTCTTCCAGCCTAGGGCAGGCAAAGACTTCTGTATTCGTTTGCTAATGCTGCCGGAAAGCAGCATACCAGAAATGGAATTTGAAGAAGGGAATTTAATAAGTTACAAGTTTACAGTTCTAAGGCCATAAATATGTCCTAACTAAGGCACCCAGAGTAAAACACCCTGGCTCAAGGAAGGCCGATCGGGGAAGGCACGCGCCTGGCATCTGCTGGTCCTTGTTCCCAGTTCCATTGCTTTCACCTTCTAATTCCTGTAGTTTCCTCTCTAAACTTACCTCCTCTGGGATGCAACTCTGGATTCTGATTTGCTTAGTATCTTGTGGGAAGGCACATGGCGATGTCTGCTGGGCCCTGCCTGTGCCTGGGCATCTGCTCTCTCTGTTGGCACTTCAAGCATCCATATCTCTGTCAGCTCTGAAGCAATTGTTAACCAAGTGTCTGACTGTCCATTTCCAAATGTCTGTCTGTGACTGCATCTGAGGTTTCTCCAAAATATTTCCCCTTGGGCGGGCCACGGTGGCTCAGCAGGCAGAGTGCTCACCTGCCATGCCAGAGGACCCGGGTTCGATTCCCAGTGCCTGCCCATGTTAAAAAAAAAAAAAAATTCCCCTTTTAAAGGACTCCAGTAAACTAATTGAGATCCACCTTGAATGGGGTAGAGTCACATCTCCATCTAATTGAAAGGTCACACCCACAATTGGGCATGTCACATCTTCATGAAGATAATCTAATCATAACTTTCCATCCTACAGTATTGAATCAGGATTAGACACGTGGTTGCCCCCACGTGATTGTATCAGAATTAAAACATAGTTTTTCTGCGGTACATAATATTTTCAAACTGGCACAACTCCCTAACATTTAAGGAGGAATAAGTGGGGTGAACCATGTGCTCTGTAGATGACATTGGTCTTTTCACTGAGTATCAACAAACTCATGAGGGAAGCGTTACTCTCCTCATCCTCCAGATGAGAATATATGACCTATTTGTCATCTCAGAGCAGAACTGGGATTGGTCTCAAAGGCATGTTTCCCTCCTTTGTGGAGGGAGAAGATCTTGATTCATCATGACCCAAACACCCTGATTTTTGTCCAGTGGGACAAGAAGTACATTCTAACCTGTTGCAGGAGATTCTTGAGTTGGAATATCAAAGTTACATTATTGCTTCCAGCTGTGAATCCCATCCAGGCAATTAAAACCAAATCTTTGAGATTTCGACCATCTCAAATAAACTTCCTTGAACAAGGAAGAATATAATCTGCAAATTGCTTAGAAATAGGAGGTAGAGGGCACTTCAGCAGAACCTGCTAAGTTGTCATTTTTCCATGCAATCTGACCTTCCCTTAGGAGCTGGGATCACTACAGAAATCATACATTTGGTTGAGGATATAATGTATCATTTTAAAAACTGTTTAAGACTAAGGAAGGGTCTGTTATAAATTATCCTTCAAGAGGTTAATGGCTCATAAATACCTACTGATTATAAAATATAGAAACATTCCTTCCAACTAAACTCTCAGGGTTCTAACTGTGTATATTTAAAATCACAGAACTGTGCTGTCAGAGAAACATCTGATCAGAAAAAGCTGTGAGCAGTGTCCATGACAGCCACCCAATCTGCAGGGTGTGGTTAGAGTAATGTGGAGGAAATGAATCAACCCCGAATTATTCCACCAAAGACTAATTTAAAGTGGGAAATCTCATTCCTAGTACACAAGAGAGACAATTAAAAACACAACCAACAACCAACCACAGAGCAAGAACAAAAGGTTGTCCTCAAAGAGGTTTTCAAAGAGTTCTTACACCAATTCTTCATTTTGTAAATACAGTTACAACAATCTCTGTTGAGACATTTTGCCTCTGTGAGAAAAACCAAAAAATTCCCTGTAAATTAAAATTTTAAATATTTTATCATTGCACAATATTTTAATGGTCTGTTTAAAAATAATGAATATTTATTACAAATTTTGGGTTTCTATGCGAAATTTGATAGATTTTAGGATTGGAGGATGTGAGTGAGATGCTTCAGGGCTCATTGTCCCCGCAAAAGTCCTGCAGAACCCACAAGAACTGGCAGAAACGTCTTTCTCAGAGCTTCAGAAAATAGTCGAAGTACTGTTGTAACAGGAAATCGTAGCACCCTGGCTGGACCCTCCCTGAATTCAACAGCTCAATGTGATGCTGGTCCAACCCAGTGTGGATCCCTGGTCCTGGTTCCAGAGGGAGCAGAGTAACCCTGGGGCACTTACTGGGAGCATGTATATCTGACATTATCTCACCGGTGGCAGCCTGAGGGACTGAGGCAGGACACTGATTGCAGGCTCTGCATCCCAGAGCTTGTCCTGCACATAGAAGACAGCTCATGTTTCTCCCTACAGAATGTTGTGGGGCAGCAGTCAAGTTGTGCTGCCTGGGGCAAGGGATTGCTGACTATAGGATATATGGTGCAGTACGTGGGGCTGTGAGAAAACTGTTTCCTAGGGAAAAGGGGGCATTCTTATTCATTTAGTTGGGAAATTTTAGTGTTGCATACATATGTTTAAGACAAGACACACGTATAGAAAAGATCAGGGAGGTCCCTAGGCATTGGCCTGGAGCCATGCTCCATATTCTTTATATGCATAATCCCTGAAGGAGAGTACTCACACAGGTCGTTCTGCAAAGACTGGGAAGGTGTTTTCTTTTTTTCCTTTTTTTCTTGTTTGTTGGCTCATGACACTCAAGGGAAGCTGGGTTCATAACACTAACGGGAACACATGCCTCAGAGTTAAATTTCAGTGATAACACATTAAAATATCCAAGTTTCAACAAAAAGTCCAAGTTTCAACAAAAGATTACAAAAGATACAAAGAAACAGGATGTGATGCCCAGGCAAAGGAGAAGATAAAACTACTAGAAATCATCAAGGAAGTAGATCAGATGGAGGATATTCTAGATAAGGACTTTTAAAAAATGGTCCTAAATATGTTCAAAGGAAAGCATGGCAAAGAATGAAGGGAAATTGGGGAAAAAAATAAATGGGCACAAAAAGGATATTTATGGAAGGATGGAAAATATGAAAAGGAACCAAACAGCAGAAGACAACAGTAACAGAAGTTTAACATTCTCTAGAGGGGCTCAACAACATGTTGGAGCTGGCAGAAGAAAGAGTCCATGAACTTGAAGATAAGATAATTGAAGTAATTCAGCCTGAGAAGCAGACGGAGGGAAGAATGAAGTGAACAGATGAGGACCCTGTGGGACATCCTCAAGCATGCAAATATATGCGTGTGGGAGTCCCAGAAGAAGAGAGAAAGGGGTAGAGAAAATATTCATGGAAGTAAAGGCTGAAAGCATGCCAAATTTAATGAAAGACATATATATATATATATATATATACACACACACACACAGTCCAAGATGTTCAACAAACTCCAAACAGGAGAAACCCAAATAGATCCACACCACACCACATTATAATCATACTGCTCTGAAAGCCAAAAGACAGAAGCATTATGTTACATACAAGGAAGCGTCAATGAGAATTAAATGCTGATGTCTTATCAGAAATCATGGAAGCAGGAAGGCAGAGGGATAACATATTCATAGTGCTGAAAGCAAAACGCTTCCAACCAAAAATTCTGTAGCTGGTAAAACTGTCTTTTAAAAATGGGGGAGGGCCTCTCTCTGTGGGACCTGACTCCCAGGGGTGGGGACCTTCCTGGCAACATGGGGCAGAAATCCTAGAATGAGCTGGGACTCAGAATCAAGGGATTGAGAAAACCGTCTCGACCGAAAGGGGGAAGAGCGATATGAAACAAAATAAAGTGTCAGTGGCTGAGAGATTCCAAACAGAGTCAAGAGGTTATTCTAGAGGTTATTTTTATGCATTAAATAGATATCACCTTTTTAGTTAAGGTGTACTGGAGAGGCTGGAGGGAACTGCCTGAAAATGTAAAGCTGTGTTCTGGTAGCCATGTTTCTTGAAGATGATTGTGTGGTGTTATAGCTTTCACAATATAACTGTGTGTTTGTGAGAACCTTGTGTCTGATGCTCCTTTTGTCTGCCTTGTCGACAGACAAGTGGGGCACATGATTGAAAGTGAATGGATAATAGGGGGACAAATGTTGAAGTGGATTTCGTAGATCGAAGTGCTGGTGATCGACGGAGGGGAGGGGTGGGGGTGTGGTGTGTGTGAATTGTTTTCTGTTTGCTTTTTATTTCTTTTCCTGAGTTGATGCAAATTTTCTAGGAAATGATCATGATGATGAATATACAACTATGTGATGACAGTGTGAGTTATTGATTATATATCAAGAATGGAATGATCATATGGTAAGAATGTTGGTGTTTGTATGTTGTTATGTTTAATAAATTTTAAAAAATGGGGGAGGACCCCATGGAGATCGTTGGCTGCAGGGAGGTCACCTGTGGGGTCTCTCCCCCATATGCCACTTCCCCCAGGGCCCTCGGTATCTTCAACTGGGACTTGAAGAGGAGACAGAAGAACTGGGTAGCCTGGAAGTCGGAGCAGAAGTATGACTACCTGAGGGAGGAGGTAGTTGGAAGTTGGTTTGCAGACCATGTATCTGACATAGCCTGAGATTTCCCTCTTGCTCTTTTCTCCCCCCTTGCTTTTGATGTTGGTTGTGGATGAGGCTACATAGCACAACACTTGAATAAGGAAACTGTGGGAAAGTTTTCCCAAGCAGACATTGCAGAAAATACTTTGAATAATACTTAAGAAATGGAAATTCCTACTGCCAGTGTTTTCGCTGATGAAAAATTTGTTCCCTTCAGAGAAAATACATTTGACCTGGTGGTTAGCAGTTTAAGTTAGCACTGGTTGAATGACCATCCTGGAGCACTTGGACAGATTCATTATGTCTTGAAACCAGATGGAGTGTTTACTGGTACAATGTTCGGAGGCGACACACTCTATGAACTTCAATGTGTATTACAGCAAGCAGAAACGGAAAGAGCAGGAGGATATTCTCCATGTTTTTCCTTTCACTGCTGTCAGTGACCTGGGACATCTACTGGGCAGAGCTGGCTTTAACACACTGACTGTGGATACTGACGAAATTCAAGTTAACTATCCTGGCATGTTTGAATTTTAGGTGTGGGAGAGAGTAACTGCTCTTGGAATAGAAAAGCCCTACTGCATCGAGATACTAGGCTGGCAGCTGTGGCAGTTTATAGAGAAATATACAGAAATGAAGATGATTCTATACCCGCCACATGCCAGATCTATTACATTATAGAATGGAACCATCACAATTCACAGGCAAAACCCGCTGATAGAGGTTCCACAACTGCACATTTGGAGAACTAGGAAAAATAAACAATCTTGTATCATAGGGGAAGAAATCATAATTAATATTTCATTCTTTGTTAATGTTGTTTAAAATTTTCATCAGAAATGGGTAGCTTTCCCATCTGAAAGTGCTACATTTTGAAGCAATACATAAGCTATTGACTAAAAGACTTGTCTAATAAGTAGAATAGTCAAATAGCACTGTCTATATTTAGTAACCATTTCAGTCACACATGGCTTCTATTTTCAGATGAATAGTGTTTATCTAGTGATTTGAGTGATTTATTTGCAGATTTAACCTTAAAGCAAAGAAGATCTTTCCTGATCTTCTCACAAACTCATAAACGTGTTCACATATATAAATGCCTGACTCAATGGAAAAACATTATGCTGACATTCTGTACCGTTTCCCCCTTGATCTCCTGATATTTCTGTGGAAGGAGAGCAGCCATGGAAACGAGTGGAGGGACAAGTTGATACGTTCCTTAGGAGTTCTGGCTTATTTAGAATAAAAACAAAGGCTTTTTATAATGACTATTGTAAGATACTGAAGTCAAAATTATTCGACGTACTCTGTCTTTGCACTAAAGGAGAACAGGACTATGTGCCTTCTTTAGAGCCTTATTATTGTCCAGTTTTTATTTTAGAAGAATATGTCTCTTTATTGAATCTCTCCTCACCTTTTTCTTAAACGCCTCTGGGACCTCCAAGATTTTATACCCCTACCCTACTTTAGGTAAGAAGACAACATTTTAAAGCATTACAGAGGCAAATCACATTCAAAAGTATCTGTACAGTGATTAAGAGTACTGTTTATTGTTCAGTTTTCCTTTGTAACTTCTGGCATTTTGAAGTATTACCCTACTCTGAGCCACTGTCCCTTTACAATTCAGTAGGGTTCAAAATTATTTAGAAGCTGTCAAGCTCAGACAGTTTTGATAGGTTGGAAGAAGACAGCAATAAGAAGGAAGGAAGGAGGAAGCAGGGAAGTACAGGAATGAGTGCCAAGTGTTTTTGCATTACTCAGTGGAGGACCGTTTGCTGTACTTTTCATTTAAGCTAGTATGCCCCCAGCTTCTTCAGTCCTAGGTAATTTAGTATAGTATTTGCTACTCTCGCTCTCATTCTTCTTTGCTTCACCTTCCCACCCTATACTATATGAGCACCAAACTCTGCATGGGTAGGGACTGTTTCTGACTCTGTACATAGCATAGTAATTTGTAGGTATTTAATTACATTTTAAATTCAATTAAATTACGTGAAAGCTGTACCCTTCAAAAGTCTGTTACAGTTAAAAATCAAAGTTTTATAGGAGAAAAATAAATTGCAGTTCTTGTTAAAAAAATAAATGAGGGAGGCCAAGTATATTAAGCAGATAATAAAAAGTATTGGCAAAGTCCCTTGAGGGATGGGAGAAAAATATGAAACTATTAAACATTACCACCCAGGAAACCCCAATACTATGTCAAACATTAGAGATGCCCAAATAAATAGGCTAAGCCCTCAATCTTGAGGCTTGCTCTTGTGATACTTGTATATGTAGCTGTTCTAGTTTGTTAACTGCTGGAATACAATATACTAGAAATGGAATGGCTTTTAAAAAGCGGAGTTAAAATAAGTTGCTAGTTTACAATTACAACAAGTCTATAGAAATGTCCAATCAAAGGCATCCAGGGAAAGATACCTTGGTTCAAGAGGCCAATGAAGTTCAGGGTTTCTCTCTCAAGTGAGAAGGCACATGGCGAACACAGTCACAGTTTCTCTCTTGGCTGGAAGGGCATATGGTGAGCAAGGCGTCATCTGCTAGCTTTCTCTCCTGGCCTCCTCTTTCATGAAGCTCCTGAAATGCAGAGAGGTCAACGTCTCCGGAACAACTAGCTCCATCCCCTCATCCCATATTATTGACAGCCCCTTCCCACATGAAAAAGTTAGACTGGCCACAGCCCAAATACCCCTAAAGAATGGGAGAAAGATCAAAGGTGATGGTGGAGTTAGACAGAGAAGATAGGGTTTAACAAACGAGTATGATTGCTGAATCATTACATTGTTATTTCTTTTAGTCTCCTGTATCTTAGAACAGCTAGAAGAAAAAATCTAAAATTGTGGAATTGTAACTCATACCAAACTCTGAAATCTCTCTACAACTGATTGCCCGATGTGCTTTGAAATTTATTGCTTTTTTGTATACATGTTATTTTTTACAAAAAAGAAAAAAAAGTTGATTGTGATGATAAATGCACAGCTGTATGATGACATTGTGAGCCATTGATTGTACACTTTAACATGGGCAGGCACCGGGAATCAAACCCAGGTCCTCTGGCATGGCAGGCAAGCATCCTTGCCTGCTGAGCACCGTGGCCCTGATTGTACACTTTAGATGATTATATGGTATGTGAATATATAATATATATCACAAAAATAAAAAGATAAAAAACATTAAAATAAACAATGGTTCCTTAAACATATAAAAATAAAAATAAAAAATGAGGGAGGGACTAAGACATTCCAAGGTATACAAAAAACTGAGGGACTTCATCACCAGTTTTTGTGATGACCAGCTGTACCAGAAATGCTAAAGAAAGTTTTGCAGATTGGAAGGAAAGGACAATAGACCATTGACTGAAGAATGAAGAAATAAAGAAATAAAGATTTCTGGTAAAAATGATGACATAGGTAAATATAAATATCAGTTCTATTGTATTTTTGGTCTGTAATTCCACTTTTTATTCTTACAGGATCTAAAAGGCAAATGTATAAAATGCAGTGATAAATCAATGGTTTTGGACTCATAATGTATAGACATGCAATTTGCGACAAGAACTACATAAAGGTAGAGATAGACGGTATGAGAACACAGATCATGTACGCTATTGAAGTAGGTGTCAAAGCAAACAAGATTGTTATATATAGATTTAGGATATTCACTTTAAGCCCCATGTTAACCACAAAGAAATATCAGATGGTATGAAAACATATAGAGACAGAACATAGGGTATAGGTTACCAGGGTTTGAGGAAGGGGCAATGCAGAGTCAATGCAAAATTAGTGCAGGGTTTATGTTTGTGGTGAAGGGAAAGTTCAGTAATGATGAAGGTACTGTAACGTTGTGAATGTGATTAATCCCACTGAATGATATGCTTGGGATAAGTTGGGAAGGCAAGATTTATGCTGTATATATGTTTCTACAATTAAAAAAGAAAGATAAACTAATGAGAAAATGACCACTAAATGCAGCACATGATACTGGATGGGATCTACAGATGGAGGGGAAAAGGCTGAAAAGGAAATTATTAGGACATAAGAAAAAATTGGAATATAGAATATAAACTTCACATCAATGTTAAACTTCTTGAACTTACTAACTGCACTTAAGTTCGGTGCATAAGTGAATGTCCTTGTTTGTAGGAAATGTACATGGATGTATTATGTATTCAAGGAGATTGATGCATGCAACCTACACCCACATGCACAGGAAATTGGTGATAGGTGATCGATAATAGATTAGATAGATAGGACGATATGACAAAGGAGGCAAAATGTCAAAATTGGTGGATCTGGTTATTTAGGGGTGGAGCTTTCTGTATGGGACTTCCTTTATTTTTGCAACTGCTCTGTAAATTTGAAATTACTTCAAAGTAAAAAGTTAGACATTTGATAAGGTTGGAATATTTAGGATATCACATAATATTTTTTTCCCATGTTCAAGTAAACCCCAGATGTTTTCTGTGCTGCCTTGTGGCTATTATGTATCCCCCTCCCCAAAAGCTATGTTCTTTAATCTTCATTTAATATTGCTGGATGGTATCTCTTTTTCTTGTTTCCATGGAGCTGTGACCCACCCAGTTGTGGGTAGTAACCTTTGATCAGATGGTTTCCATGGAGATGTGTCTCTACCCATTCAAGGTGGAGTTGCTTACTGGAGCCTTTTAAGAGGGAAACATTTTGGAAAAAGCTTTAGAGCCACCAGAACCAACAGAGCCCACACAGCCAGAGACCTTTGGAGCAGAAGGAAAATGCCTTTGGGGAAGCCTTATGAAAAGAGGAGAGAAAGCTAGCAGATGTTGCCATGTGCCCTCCCATCTGAGAGAGAAATCCTGAACTTCATTGGCCCTTTTTTTGGAGGTAAGAGATCTTTTTCTGGATGCCTTAATTTGGACATTTTCATGGTCTTAGAACTGCAAACTTGCAACTTAATAAATTTCCTTTTTAAAAGCCTTTCTGTTTCTGGTATATTGCAATTCTGACATCTTCAGCAAACTAAAACATTTTCTAACAGAGCAGACAGTAGATATTTATAGTTTTCAACTGATGTCACATGACATTTACTTTAAAAGGTAGGAATACACATGCTTTTAAAACTCTTTTTTTTTAAAACTATACCTTATGCCCTACATTACTTGCTGTAGTTTTTTTGCGATTTTCAATTAATCAATATTTTTCAACTATTGTGGTTTTTTTAAATTATTATTGTTTTTTTACTCCAGCTGTTTACCCATGCTTCATTGAATTTCTTCACTTTGACATTCAGAGCACTGGACAGACATCACATCACATCACTATTGTGGGTTTTTTCATTATGATATATTAAGTCCGGGAGTATTGTTACTCTAGCACAGGTGAGGTCTCTATATTAAGGTAAACAATCTTCCACTGAACAACAGACCTGCTCGAATAGCTTTCAAGAGTGCCCAAATAAGTTCTCTTTGTTCTAATTTCAAACCCACACATTCATTTAATGAATATTTATTTACTGCAAAGTATGCTCTGAACTCCATTTTAGACCCTGAAGATATAGCCATGAACCAAACAAGACCCCAGCTCTCAAGGAGCTCATGTCTATTCAAAAAAAAACCAGCTCTCCAATAACTGATTTGGTTAAGTGACACCACTGGTTAGCAGAATTGGTAAGTCTTAGCTTGAGGTCAGCAAAAGGGTGTCTTCGCCATTGGCTCTTAATAGTCTAGGATGCCCCCCCACCACATGACTTAGGAAACTGGCATTCTGGTGATTAGCTGGTCTCCTATATACTCCCTTCTGAATCTACTTACCCCTATGTGTAATGATAAAATAGAGTTGTGGTTCTCCAAGACACAGATAGTCTGATCTCTGTGCTTTTGCATTATTCTTTCCTCTATTCTTGCCACTACCATAGAGGGAAGAATAATGCAAAAGCCCAGAACTAAGAAACCCAAAACAGGATAGTGTGCAATTGAAGAAATGCAAAGAGGATGTAACTAGGGTGTACGGAAAGACAGGGTCAAGTGAGAGTTAGAAATTTTAATCCTAAGTGCAATTGTTTGATTCATCCTACTATATTCCATGTGCTTTTTTACATTCTGAAAACACAGCAACTAAAAAAAGAGAAGTAAACTATGGACTATAGTTAACAGTAATAACTTAATATTCTTTCATCAACAGTAACGAATGTACCACACCAATACTAGGAGCCAACAATGGGGGGTGGGGATAAAGAGTATGATATGTTCGGGGTGTTCTTTTATATTTTTATATTTGAAGTAATGAAAACATTCTAAAATTGACTTTGGTGATGAATGCACAACTATGTGCCATGGATTGTATACTCTGGATGGACTGTATGATACATGAAAACATCTCAATAAAATTGCATTTAAAAATAGGCAAAAAAACCAAACAAACAAAAAACATGCCTTCATGGCTGTTGAGATGTTTTAAACCAGACAGCAATGTGGACACATTTACATGAACCACATTTACTCTGACTGAGATATGAAAAATGGATTAGAGGGCAGCCAGGAGTGGAAGTTGGAGGGCTGCAGAATGAGAGAAGAGAGTGGCTTCAAAAGGGGGCAGTGAAGGTGTTTAAAAGTAGCCAGATGGGAGACATACTTGGGAACAACCCTTAGCAGAGGCTAAGTTATGAAGGGTGTGAGGAAATGCTCCACCAAGGTTTTCTCCCAGCTTACCAGAATCTGGGCTAATGACGTGCTCCTGCTGTGATTGCAAGACTGCAGGAAGAGTAGGATGAAGGTCAGGAGTTCAGTCATGGATGTGTGAGTCATCCGGAAATGCCAAATGGGCAGTTGGGTGGATCCAGCACGCAGAAGAGGGATCTGGGAGGAGGTGACCATTTGGTTGTGGACAGCAGACAAAAGATGCTGCAAGAGTGGATGAGAGTGCCTGGATGACAGGGAAGAATGGGGAGAGAGGACTGCCTAGGAGACAGCACCGAGTTGTTCAACATCCAGGCTCAACAGCCAATGAGGACTAACAATGGAAACCAAAGAGAAGCTATCTAGGAGACCAGGCAGAATCAGGAGTGGGAGGGGTCAGCAGAGAAGAGAAGAGACATGGACAAATTGCAACAAATTCTGCTGAAAGATCAACTCATGTGAAGACTAAGACTTTCAGTTAGTAGTGTGGTGTCACTGTGACCCTTAGCCGGAGAAATTTAAACAGAGTGGGAAGGATGGACGCCGAATTGAAGTGGCTTATTAAAGAGAAAATAGCACAACTGCTGGCTGCAAAACTGTCAAAAGCAATGGATTTTTAAAAATTATTAATCAACTTTACAGAGGTGTAATTTACATCTAGCCATTCTTTTTAAACATTGAGCTTAATGAATTTTGACAACTGTATATGCCCATGAGACCACCATGCCTAATCAATATCAAGAGCATGCCCTTCGCCCCAGGCATCCACTGACCTTTTTTCTCTCACTGCACATTATTTCTGCTTGTCCTAGAGTGTCGCATAGCTGGAATCACGCAGTATGTGCCTTTTGTATTTGGCTTCTTGTGGCAGCATGATTTGGAGGCGCATCCATATTGTTACATATATCAGTTCATTTCTTTGTCATTCAGAATAGCGTTCCGTTGTTTGGATATATTACAATTTAATTATTCAGTCATCTTTTAATGGACATAATTAAGTTGCGTTTATGCTATGAAAGTAAGAATGACTCAGCATTAGATACTCTATTCATATGATAATTAATAGATTATTTAATACAAAAAAGAAATACAGTATGAAATTAAGAAGAAACAATATAAAAAGAAACACAAAAGAACATCAGGAAGAAAAAAATAGATAATCATTTTGATAAATGATGAAAGAGCAGTTAACAACATTTAACACCTTAATTTGATAAAGGGTTTATGCTAGAAACCCATTGCATGCTTAATGCTGAAATAGTTCATTGAAGTCAAGGCCAAAACAAGGATTCCTGCTACCATCAACACTATTAAACATTTTTTCTTAAGATTCCAGATAATGAAATGAGTTGAGAAGATGAACTGCAGTATGACTATTAGAAAAAAGGAAACAAAATATCCAGAAGACTATAGGATCAACTAGGAAACATTATAATTAATAAAGGAGACCAATAAGTGACAAGATTCAATATGAATACACAAAAATTAATAGCTTTTTTACAAAAGAGGAATGGGAGATTTGAAATGACAAGAATCCCACTTATAATATCTATCTCTGCATTTAGTAGAAATGAAAGATATTCAGGAAGAAAGCTATGAAACTTTAGCAAAAGTCATAAAAGCAGAGAATGACTATAAGATCACATTATTGGGTGAAAAACTCAATATGGTAAAGACACCAATTCCCCCCAATTAATAAAAAATTTTGTGTAATCCCAATCAAAGCACCAACTTGACCAACTGATTCTAAAATTTTCCTGCAAAAGTAAATAAGTAAACATGGGAAAACTATTTTAGAAAAGAGGGAAAAAATGAGAGTGAACTAGCTCTATAATAATTAAAACAGTGTGGTTCAGGCTACAAAATAGACAATCAAATTGACAGAATAAAACTGCTCTTCTAAAACAGAGTGTCAAGGATACATTTGTGAGAATATGTGGAAATTTTTTAGATACTTAATCTATAATTTCCCCACTCAGATCAATGGGAAAAGGAAGTGGCATTGGGACCATTGACCTCAAGGAAAAAAAAAATAACTCTATCTCATACCCCGAACAGATTTCAGATAAAGGCCTAAACTTAAAAAATAAAGCTACAAAGGTACTAGAATAAAATGCTGGAGAATATATTTAAAATCCTTGAGTGGGGAAAAGACTTCTTAAACTAGATTTAAAAAAAAAAAATCCCGAAGTTATTAAGTAGCAATTTACAGGCTTTATTTCAAACATTTTTCGGACTAGTAGAAATATTTGCAACACATATAAGACAGGCATGTGCCAGGAGAGGCAATCATGGGTGCTGGTGACAGAAGTTGGGGAGAAGACCTCTTGGGGGACTTTGGACCTGTGGCCTGGAGATTCTTGACCTGTGGCCAAGGCAGCCTCTGGCCAAGAACCAATAGGAAACTCCTCTACCCCGTTCATTCGTTCAATGGATGGAAAATGAGCTCCTATGTGCCTCTCATTGCCCTAGATGCTAAGGAGAAGACAATAAGACAAGATGAGTCCTTTGGAAGGTGGTCATCTCTTTGGGAAGACAAATACCACAAGCAAATTATATAATGAAACATGAGAGGGGCAGACAGAGGTGGGGCAGGGTGTTTTGCAGCCCAAAAGGAAAAGAGGCTGATTTTGTCCTGGGGAGTCAATTAAACCTGGAACTGGGTAACCCATCTGCACATTACAATTCAGACCTCTTTTTTTTTTTAAGTAAGCAGAAATTTTATTTACAAACTCTTCAGTGATTATTACAAACACAAATAAAGCATCCTTTTTTAAAAAAATTTATTTATTTATTAATTTAAAAAATTAACAACAAACAAAAACATTAACATATCATTCCGCTCTACATATATATCAGTAATTCTCAATATCATCATGTAGTTGCATATTCATCATTTCTTAGAACATTTGCATCAATTCAGAAAAAGAAAACGACAACAGAAAAATAAATAAAACGATAACAGAAAAAAAAGATTATACATACCATACCCCTTACCCCTTGCTTTCATTGATCACTAGCATTTCAAACTAAATGTATTTTAACATTTGTTCCCCCTATTATTTATTTTTATTCCATATGTTCTACTCGTCTGTTGACAAGGTAAATGAAAGGAGCATCAGACACAAGGTTTTCACAATCACACAGTCACATTGTGAAAGCTATACATTATACAATCATCATCAAGAAACATGGCTACTGGAACACAGCTCTACATTTTCAGGCAGTTCCCTCCAGCCTCTCCATTACATCTTGAATAAACCATCCTTTTAAAAAAGTGTCCCAATCAAACTGAAAGGCACATCATCAAATTCAAACACTGTGACATTAAGAATTCTTTGAGGCTATAACATCTTCATATTATTTTGTTCTTAACCATTTGAATGTAGGTCACATATAAATATTTATTAAAGACATGAAATCATGTAGTATTTGTTAAAGCACAGTCATAAGATAGAGAGGCTTAAGAAGATAAAGATAAAATCTGCTTCAACCTGGTACATAATACAACACTAATATGTCCTCAAAAAGTTTTCTGGAAACAGCTCCCATGTTTAGTGTTTGAAAATAAAATGGTCCTCTCATTTAGAAAAGTCAAGACATCTTTCTATTACTAAATACTGCTCATCCTCTCAAGTTTCTAGTTGCTTATCTTTCTGTAGAAACCAAATTTATGAGATAAGAATAAATTTTGTTACCGCACAAAAATCTTAGGAATGGCAAATTGTAAACACTCAATTTTTAAAAGCAAAAATGTTTTCCTACCTTAAATGTAAACATCCAGTACATAAAACACATATGGCTTTCCAGGTATAGACACAATGGTAATTCACTTAAGAAAGAGCTGTATTTTGGTATATTTGGTGGGAGGATTTTTGTTAACGCATAAAGCAGTTTACCAAAAGAACCAGGTCATTATTATTTAAAAGATCCACTCTTTCATCACCCAGTTTTTCAATCTGAGCAGAAACATATCAACTTCGAAAGAATTTTGGCTATAGGACCAGGCCACAGGAAAAGAGGGTTCTTGAAAATTGGAGACAGCCTTTCACTTTGTGCTTGATAGCATTCCTTGAGGAACTTCTTCTCAAGCTTCAGAGGAAAACCCAGGACATGCCTCCAGGAAGGGGTTGCTTGCAGCTGGCACCCCAACCCACAGGCCATCTTGCAGGCGCTCTGCAGGCAGAGCAGACCTTGCTCCTCTCCACACCAGCCTCCAGCTCTGCCTGCTCCACCCAGCACTGCCCCATGACTTTAGCAGCTGCGCTGGGCCCATTCAGAACTCTTTGCTGCATTCTGATAGCGTTTATGCTTTAGTTAATGATTTGCAACCCCCAATTATTCTAACTAGGAATTGCCTTTCTTTGATTTTGCAAAACATATAAAGTTCTTTGAAAACATTGTTTATATTCTGATGACTGACAGTTGCTAAGGATTAACTAGTAATTTACATAGTGTTCACAGTATCTTTATCTGGCACAGTCCAAGCATTTTCGTCAAATGAACATACTCATGTATTCAGCCCCCAAATCAAGTATAGGATTCTATCAGCATTCCATTGCTCCCCTTTGCCCCTCTCAGAGATAGATGATCTCTACTAGCTTTGCCCATCTAGTTTCTGAATTTCTTAATGATAAATGTTGTGTGTACACGTATGTGGAGCCCAAGACAAATCGATTTTATACTTTCAACTTATCTTGTGAAGAGGATAATGTCCTTTAGAACTGAAGGTCCAGGGTTTGGCTTTTAGGTAGAAAAAATCTCATCCTATTTGGCTTTTCTTCTCTAGCTAGCTCTTTTCTCTTGGAGGTTAAGAAACTGTTCTAAATATGAACAATTCGGTTGCCAATTAAGCAAGAAACCTTTCTCTTCCTGAGCAGTTGAACCACAATTTTGTTATTATGAGGAACCCAATATTAGAGAAGGCTCCTCTGCCTGCTAGTTTGTAGGTGTAACCCAAAATAAGCATTGACATGGAAAATTCCAACGAGGGAGAGCCAAATTATTGTCTAAGTTTTTATTGCTAAGAATCACCAATACAGCAATCCAGTGGATTATATAAGTAAAGTGGAAATCCTAAAGGAAAGCAAAGGTATTTGACCTCCTATCACCACCACCTCCCCAAAACCCTGCCACCCATCCATATGCACTTTGGCATCAGAGCTGAGCCCAGCCATTCCATATTTGAATCCTTGATGCTGGGGAAATTTTGCTTTGACATAATGGATGATTTGGACATAAATCAAATTCTAATAGGGAGATAATAGCTCATGTTTCTATATGTGGCAGGACCATTTTTCAATTCTGTACGAACTCATTTAATACTCTCAACAAGCTGATGAATTAGGTATGTCCAATATCCTCGTTTTACAGCTGATGAACTGAAACACAGAGATACAAGCACACTTTGGAGATATCGTGGGTTCAGTTCCAGACCACTGCAATAAAGCAAATATCTCAATAAAGCATGTCACACAAATTTTTTGGTTTCCTAGTGCATATAAAAGCTATGTTTACACTGTACTGGAGTCTATTAAGTGTGCAACAGCGTTATGTTTGAAAAGATTTTCATTAAAATGTGACACAGAGACACGAAATTAATTCATGCTGTTGGAAAAATAGCACCCTAGACTTGCTTTATGCAGGGTAGCTACAAACCTTCCATTTGTAAGAAATGCAATATTTGTAAAGAACAATTAAGTGCAGTGCCAGAAGGCAAGGTTGGTATACCTGTATTAGTTAAGACTGCCTAGGTTTCCTGGGTTTGTGGCTCCAAGAATTTATGCTTTTAACCACTGTGCTACAGTCAGTTTAATGAGGGATTGGAGGACAGTGGTTCATTTGCTAACATATGGAGGGCAGGCATGGCATCGCTGGCAAAGACTCACCACTTCATCTGAAGGTCAGTGATCAGATCCACATATTAATGACACCATGTGCCAGAAGCTATGCTAGTTGCTGAAAACCAGGAGTGAGCAAAACAAATCCTTTGCTGTCAAGGAGTCTTCTAACAGGAAAAAGCCATGGAAGAGCTCAGCCACAAAGCACTCGGACCATTAAAACCAGGTTGTATTTGGAATGGTAGATTCAAAGTGCAAAAGGAGGTGGGCATTAGCATATTATTCATTGAAGCTATTAATATTCTCTATGTGTGAAAATAAAGAATTTGAGCCTAATGTCCTGTAAGCCTCCTTGAAACTTGAATATCTACATGCTTCATTAGTGTTTACATTTTTGGTTATGAATGTGGTCCACTGGCCAAATGTTGGCAATCAAGCCAGCAAGACTTTGCCAGGCTTGCAAAATAAGAAACATGGCACAATTAGGTTGCACCATGGGAGCATAGTTCATTGTGCTGAGGGAAAACATTGCATATAGCTGAGGGCATACCCTTAAAAATAATAGCCACACTCCATTCCACTTACCAAGTAGACTAAGGTCTTCAAGTATCTAAGGTCCCTCAGGCCTTCTATGTCCAGGAAGTACACAGTCCATAGTTGGGGCATGGATTGGGAGGGCTGGATGTTTTATTTCTTTGAAGAAGTGCTTGCTTTAATCCGGGATGCCATAGACAGTTTTTAGCTCAGAGATTTCTGGACTGTTATCTAAGATTGCTCATGGGTTATTTTTGATGATTGCTCTATCTCTTTGACGACCAAGGGTGTTGCCTGGCAACAATTTCCTTATTGATTTCATATGTCCTCTTGTCATTGTTTCTATAACCTCAGCTGACCCATCCCTATTCTGTTCCCTCCCCTTACAGGATAAAGTCCCATTATGTTCCTGAGTTACCAGGCAGTAGAAATGAAGTAATAGATTAAATTTATCAGGCTCAATTATAAGATAAGAGGCTGGGTGTTGCACTGGCATTATTGCAGTCTCAACTTTGTTTTGAGTTTCATTGTGGAATCAAATTTCAGGTGACTTAAGGCCTGGGGCAGAGCCTGCAGTGATACAGGGAGAAAGTTTCAGGGTTTAGGTTCCTGTGCTGGAGGTATTGTACCACAACTGGATTTTGCTGCAAAGCAGACGGATGTGACCTTTGAGTTCTCAATACAAAGCAATCAAGTGGATTTCCTTTTCTTGCAGTGGTCAAAATGTTGAACGATTCTTAAACAGTGCAATTTGAACTTGGCGGACATGGAGCATTTTTTGTATCCTGAAACCAGGCTCCTCTCAGGGAGAAAGTACTGATAGTTCTCAGCTGTTCCTGAAGGATTCCAGCTCCCCACCTCCAGAGATTTCTTGCTTACCCTCTAAACGAATTCCATAGTTAAGCTACACTCTGTTGCCTTCGAATTTTAAGGTCTTATAAAAATCTAAATGCTTACTATAGAGGTAATAGACTTGACTGAGTCACTATTTCCATCTTAGTGAAGCTCAGTCATTTACATATTTGTGGGGAGGACAGATCTGAGAGCAAGATATGAGTTGGGGGGACAAGATCATGAGGGCAGTGGACTCTGGAGAAGATGACTCCATAATAAGTCCAATAATATTGACCTGAGGCTGGCCCTGACCAAGAATACCTAAACACACAGAAGGCAGACAAGTACTATTTTGACTTCTCCTTCTTCCTCAACAGCACTCCCACCTTCGCCAGTCACAGAGTTACAAAGATTTATTGTTTTTAACCCCAACCATTTCTCATACCCATTCTTATTTATGCATGTAATAACATAGGACCAAATGTATTAAGCCAATGCTGATAGAATTGAAAAAAGAAATAGACAAATCCACTATTATAATTAGAGGTTGTAACTGGAAAACCCTTCTTTCAATAATTAATAAAACAAGGAGACAGATAACCAAGACAGATATACAAGAGTTGAGCAACATTATCAACCAAATTAACCTAATTGCCATTTTTAGGGTTTTACACCCAACAATGGCAGATTACATGCTTTTTCAGAGACATGAACCATAAAAGAAATGTTGAGAAATTTAAAATGATACAAAACATACAAGGTATGCTCTCTGACCACCAAGAGTTAAATGAGAAATCCATAACAGAAAAATATCTGGCAGAGTATCCAAAATTTGGAAACTAAACAATATACTCTTAAGAACCCATGAGCCAAAGAAGAAATAAAAAGGGAAATTAAAGAGTGTTTTGAACTGAATGAGAATGAAAAAAAAGAAATATTAAAATATGGAATATGCAGTTGACACAATGCTTAGACGGAAATTAATAGGACAAACACCTATAATGAAATACAAGAAAGGTATCATATCAATGATCTAAGTGTCCATCTTTAGAAACTAGAAAAGGAAAAACCTAAAGTAGACCTAAAATAAGCGGAAGAAAGGAAATAATAAACACAAGAGATGAAATCAGTCAAATACAAAACAGAAGGAAAAAATTGAAAAAGTCACTGCAGCCAAAAGCTGATTCTCTGAGAATATAAATAATTTGATGAACCTCTAGCCAAACTGACCAGGGGAAAAAGAAAGAAGATGCAAATTACAATATCAGGAATGAGAGAGAGGTCATCTCACATATCTTATAGACAATAAAGTAATATTATGAAAAGCGTCATAACACACTAAACAACTTTGAGGAAATGAATAAATTTCTTGAAAGATAAGCCGTATCAAAGCTCAGCAAGAATAAATTGATAATCTGAATATACTGTGTCAATGAAAAGAATTGAGTTTGTAGTTAAACACCTGCCTACAAAGAAAACTCTAGGCCCAGGTGGTTTCCAGTACTGAATTCTACCAAATACTGAAGGAAGAAATAATGGTAATTCTACATCAACTCTCCCAGAAAATTGGAGAGAATGAAACACTTCCACCAATTCTATGAGGCCAGCATAACTGTGATAACCAAACTAGACAAAAACATTACAAGAAAAGAAAACTAGAGCCCAATATCCTTCATGACTGTAGATGCAAAAATTCTTAATCAAATTTTAGCAAATTGAGTCCAGTAATGTATGCAAAAAAGACTATATCATGATCAAGTGGATCTTAGGAATGCAAAGTTGTTTCACCTCCAAAAACCAATAAATGTGATTCACCATATAAAGAGACTAAGAAAGAATATTATGACTATCTCAATAGATAAAGAAAAAGCTTTAGAAAAGACAAAATATCATTTATAATAAACAATCCTCAGCAGAAGATGAGAGAACTTCCTCAACCTGATTAAGGCATTTACAAAAAACCCACAGCTAACCTATTTCATGGTGAAAGATTGAATGTTTTGTCCTAATATTGAAAATAAGGCAAGGATGCCTGCTCTCGCCACTTCTATTTAACATGAAACTGGAGGTTTTAAGCAGTGCAAAAAAAAAAAAAAAAAAGAAATAAAAGGTGTCCAGATTGGGAAGAAAGAACTATAGCTATCTTTATTCACAGACAACATGACCATCTATGAATAAAATCCTAAGGAGTCTACAAAAAGCTACTAGAAATAATAGGCAATTTTAGTAAAGTTTTGGGATACAAAAATCAATTGTATTTCTATGAACTCACAATGAACAATCAGAAACTGAAATTTAAAAACCCAGTGCTCTCAATGATAGCATCAATATGAAATACCTAGAATAAATTTGACAAAAGATTTGTAAGAACTACACACTGAAAATTATATAAAATGGCTGATAGGAATTAAAGAACATCCCAATAAATGGTGCTACCTATTGTGCTCCTGGATTCAATATTGCTAATGTGTCAATTATCCCCAAATTGATATTGATTCAATGCACTTTGAATCAAAATTCCAGCAGGTTTCTTTGTAGAAATTGAAAAGCTATTCCTAAAATTTATATGAAAATGCTAAGAACCTAGAATATATAAACAGCTTTGAAAAAAGGTAAAAGGTGGGGGATTTAAACTACCTTATTTCAAGGCTTAGAAAACTCTAATAATCAAAATGGTGTGGTTTTGAGATTGAGTGAAAGAAAGAAAAAAATATATTATAGGCATAAGTCATATTTCCTATGGAACAGAACAGAGAACTCAGAAATAGACCCAGGATCGTTAATTGATTTTCAACAAAGGTGCCAAGGCCATTTCATGGGGAATTTACAATCTCTTCAACAAATGGTGTTGGAACAATTTGATGGTAATATGCAGAATATATAAATTCTACCTTTATTTCTTATACATATCTTTAATATACAAAATATAACTTAAAAAGGCATCATTGACCCCAGAGTAAGAGCTAAAAGTATAAAACTTTTAGAACAAAATACAGAAGATCTTAGTGACATCAGTTTTGCTAAAAATTACTTAAATATGACATAAAAAGACAGTATTGTAAAAGGAAAAAATCAATACATTGGATTTTACAGAAAATTTTAAAAAATGTTTCCTTTTCAAAAACAAGCCATAGACTTGGAGAAAATATTTGTAAGACAAATATTTGGCAAAGGACTTTATAAAGAACATTTGCTGTAGAATAAGGACACACACAGTCCAATTTAAAAATGGATTTGTTATAGTGTTGGCGCGTTACTTCAGAAATTTTTTTTTAAAAAGATTACCTGGTGAATTGCATTCAGTCTTAGGCAGGTTAAAAGGTATATTAAGCTTTAAAAAGTCATACAGTGTGTTAATCAGGTAGCAAAAAAAAGAAAGCTGGCAGACGGGCCACGGTGGCTCAGCAGGCAGAGTTCTTGTCTGCCATGCTGGAGACCTGGGTTTGATTCTTGGTGCCTGGCCATACAAAAAAGAAAAAGAAAAAAAGCTGGCTTATAGCAGCACAGAGTTCTTTGAAGGTAAGAAATGTGTCTTGTTCATCATTGTATACCCAGGGCCACACACTGTTCTTGGTAGAAATATAGGGCCAACAAATCTTTGCTGAATGAAAACAAGCAAAAAAAAAGGATTTGAGCAGACACCATACTAAGTGTTGGTGAAGATGTGGAGCAAATGGAACTTTTATACACTACTGGGGGGAATGCAAACAAGTACACCACTGGTTTGAGTTTCCAGGCTGCTGTGACAAATACCATACAATGAGTTGGCTTATCAGCAAGATTTATTGACTCATGGTCTTGAGTCTAAGAAAAGTCCAACTTGAGGCCTCATGAAGCTAAAGTTTCCTCCCTGAAGAGTGTGGTGGCCTTGTTTTCGCTGCTGGCAATCCTTGGCTTTCCCCATCACTTGGGGATGATTTCTTCTTTCTTTTCCAGGTTCTATTGACTTACAGCTTCTGCTATTCCACGTGGCTTTTTGTGTCTCCAATAATAGGATTAAGGCTCAAACTCATTCAGTTGAGACACATCTTAACTAAGGGCTTTTTTTATAAAGGATTCACACCCACAGGAATGGATTAAGATTAAAAAGCATTTGTGCATGCATGGGTGTGTGGGTGTCAGGGGTACTTAATTCAACCTATCACACCCACTCTGGAAAACAGTTTCTTAAAATGTTAAATATTAACACCTAACATATGACCCAGCCATTTCACTTCTAAGTATTTATCAGAAAGATTTGTATGCAGAAGTTCATAACAGGTTTTTTTTTTATTATTTTGTAGCAGCCAAAATCTGGAAATAACCCAACTATCCATCCACAGGTAAATGGATAAACAAGCTGGTATATCCATCAGTGGAATACTACTCAGCAATAAAACAGCAAACTCTTGATACACAAACAACATGGATGAATCTCAAAATGATTATGTTGAGAGATGACCCTGCCTGCCCACAAAAACCCACAAGTACTGTATGGTTCCATTTATATACAATTATAGAAACTGCAAACTAATCCACAGAATCAGAAAGCAAATCAGTAGCTTCCTGGAGACAAGGAGGGAGGGGTTATAAATAGGGATGAGAAATTGCTGGGGCTGATGGATATATTCACTCTCTTGCTGACGGTGAAAGCTTCACAGCTGTACACAGAGGCCAAAACTCAGTGAATTGTACACTATAAATAAAGCAGTTTACTGTGTATCAAGTATGTTTCAGTTAAGTGGTTTGAAAAATCTCTCCCTCATCCATTTCTGCTTTTCCATGCCCACTGACATCTCCTCTGTTCAGGCCTTCGTTATACAGTCTCACCTCTTCTACACAGAACATCTTAAATTGGTTTCCCTGACTGAAACCCTTCAACGAACCATTCTTCTATGCCAAAAGCTTCAGTGTCTAAAAATCCAGCTCAGACCACACCAATATCCTGCTGTGAAATCTTCAACAACTCCCACTGTGCACTGATGTAAGCTGCAACAGGAGGGAATCTCTCTATTTTCATTCACAGTAGAAGAGGATTTAGCTTTCTTTGCTTCCACTATCCCATTGGCTTCCAGTCATCCATCTTCTTTAGTTACAATACAATTTGGGTCTAATTCAATATTCAGTGTTCACATTTTTATAATCATGCAAGGACCATTCACAGCTGAGCACTATGGTGTACGCTGACTGCTTCTTTCTTGCTTTTTAGTTTTTCCTGAAGTTAATATTTGCCTTGATTTTCATTGCATGGTTTCTTTGTACCTATTATTAATTTTCCCCTATGATTTCCAATGGCTTTGCAGCACTGTTTCCCACAAGGCCAGTGTTCTAGTTTGCTAGCTGCTGGAATCTGATATACTAGAAATGCATGTTTACATTTCTAAAGTCAAGAAAATGTCCAAATTAAAGCATCTATAGTATTGTGTAATCTAAGGCATCCAGAGAAAGATACCTTAGTTCAAGATGGTCTGTGATGTCTAGGGTTTTTCTCTCAACTGGAAAAGTAAATGACAAACTTGGCAACACCTGCTAGCTTTCCTTCCAGGCTTTCTGTGTCATGAAGCTCCCCCAAGGCATTTTCCTTCTTCATCTACAAAGGTCTCTGGTTGCCTGGGCTTTCCGGGTTCTGACTTTAAAGCTTTATACACAGTGTTTACTCTTTTAAAGGATTCTAGGAAACTAATCAAGACCCACATGGAATGGGTGGAGTCACATCTCCCTCTAATCAAAGGTTAATACCCACAATTGGGTGAGTCGCATCTCCATGGAGATAATCTAATCAATTTTCCAACCTACAGCGCTGAGTAGGGATTAAAAGAAACAGCTGCCTCCACAAGATGGATCAGGATTAAAACACGGGCTTTCTCGAGTCCATAATTCTTTCAAACTGGCACAGTCAGTAATATCAGTTAATCAGCCAGGGCTGTTTTTCTCATGGAGCAACCCTTGGATCTGGGATGATTGCTCAGTTCTCATCTTTGGAATCCTCGTCCTCTAACTCTTGGAATTCCCTCTAACTTTCTCCTTGCTTGGATTCCCTGTTCCTGGGCCTCATGCTTTCTTGTCCTTTGAATTTTTCTTCTCTGTTGGTGGACATATCCTGCAGCTGCCTCAACAGGATGAAAAGGGTGGAACAACTCTAGAGGGTTCAGTGATGAGAGCTTCAACAGGCAGTTTCTGAGTCACACTGACCATTCTGACTGCTTGTCCTCCATGCCCAACATCTGTTTGTCCTCTCAGAATCTTTGATCACTGAAGATTTTCATCACCCTGGAGATTTTCTTTGCTTTTTCTTGGCACTGGACTGTCTATTTTCTGTGTCTATGACTTCTTTTTTCTTGGCTCACTCTTTTTGAATGGAAGACATCGCCCAATAATTTCCTCAGAAAGGATGCAGGGAAGGCATTTATTTTTTAAGAAATTGAAGAATTTGCATGTCTGCAAATTTTTATCCTGCCCTCAGATTTGATTAATAGCTGTTGTTTGGATCCTACTTAAGCAATCATGTTTCTTCGAAATATTGAAGCCAATACTCCACTGCCTTCTGTTTTCCAGTATTAATACTGAGACATCCCTGATCCTTAGTATGTGACCTGTGGTTTTCTTCTCTGCAAATGTGAAAATTGTTTTGTCCTCAGTGTTCTGGAATTTCATTTTTAAAAAAAATATTTTTGGTGAAAGATCGTCACAAACATCCAGTCCATCCGAAGCGTATAACCAGTGGCTCACAACATCGTCACATGGTGGTGTATTCACCACCATGATCATTTTTAGAACATTTGTATCACTCCAGAAAAAGAAATAAAAAGAAAAATACTCATACCTCCCAAACCCCTTACCCCTCCCTCTATTAGTATTTCAATCTACTTAATTTTTTTTTATTCCTTATTCCCCCCTTAGTATTTATTTATTGTCCTTATTTTTCCTCATCTGTCCATACCCTGAATAAAGGGAGCATCAGACACAAGGTTTTCACAATCATGGAGTCACATTGTAAAAGTTATACAGTTACACAATTATCTTCAAAAATTAAAGCTATGAGTGGTGAGCTGGCTTCCTCCTGGCCACTCGCGGGGTGTGAGGGAAGCCAGAGGATCCCGGGAGGAAGCAGAGGAGCGAGTGGGAGATGGCCGTGGCAGGTCCCGTCATCCTCCAACAGGACTGACCGCTGGGAGGCTGGAGCTCTTTAAATGAAAATGTGCCATAAACTGAAAAGCCAGCATGAGGGTAGCAGGTGCTGCAAAGTTGGTGACAGCTGTGGCAGTATCTGACATTTTATGTTATATCTCAAGTATTTGAAATAAAAATGGTTGCAAGTTTAGGAACTCTATTTGCATGGTCAGAATTGGACACAGCTGCACGGGCTACACAGCCTCCCAGATGTAAACGTGGGATCTCAAAAGCTTGCCCTGAGAAGTATTTTGTGTTTAAAATGGCAAGTGGAGCAGCCAACGTGGTGGGACCAATAATTTGCCTAGAAGACAATATTTTAAGGAGTGGTGTTAAGAATAATGTTGGGGGCGGGCCGCGGTGGCTCAGCGGGCAAAGTGCTTGCCTGCTATGCCGGAGGACCTCGGTTCGATTCCCGGCCCGAGCCCATGTAACAAAAAACGGAAAAACAAAGTACAATAAAACAAGAAAATGTTTAAAGATGTTTCCCTTTCTTCCTTCCTTCCTTCCTTCTCTCTGTCTTTCCTTTAAAAAAAAAAAAAAAAAGAATAATGTTGGAAGAGGGATCAATGTTGCCTTGGTAAAAACAGGAGAAATATTAGACACTAAATATTCTGACATGTGGGGAGAAGATGTGGCACCAATGATTGGGTTTCTGAAGTCCATACCAGATCGTACGATAGTCTTACTGAGAATGTGTGACGGTGGAGCAACCAAACTCAATGATGGGCATGGCGACTCATTGCTAACTTAGGGAGTACATGTATTATTAATCTTGGTTTCAGAGACAACTGGGTCTTCTGTGGTGGAAAAGACATTAAGACAAAAACTGCTTTTGAACAGCACATAAAGAACAGAAAGGACACAAACAAATATGAAGGATGACCTGGAGTCATAGAAATGGAAGGATGCATCTCCCAGAAGCAAGTCTAAAGGAAATGTGAAGAAAATGGAAGAAACTGCACTTTGACTATTAATGGGAATGCTATAACGGAGAAATTCCGTGTAAATATTTTAAGAGCATGCAGCCATCTCGGTGTGTGCATGAGCATATCTCTGATATCAGGATTATTTATTGCTAACATAAATAGATATCATTGTAAATAGTCATCATAATAAGCAAATTACTGAACTATTTCTAAGCACGTTTCCCTAATAATACAATGTTTAGACTTCGACTGCTGTAGTAATGACATTAATTCTAGCAGTGTACTCAATAGATAACTGAACAGAACAGATTGTGAAAAGTATATTTGTATGTATATGTAAATATATGCCATGTATATGGATATATGTACTGGTTGCTGTGAAAATTGACCATGGAATAATACGGATTTTAGGAAGGGAACCATATTTTCTTACATATACATATTGCCTTTTGTCTTTTAAATGAAAAAGATATTTGCCTAGTTTGTGTGTGGATAACATTACTTCACAGGCTGACTCTCCTGATGTATGTCTTTTCTTAGTCTTTCCCTTCCCTACCCCTCATCCCAATAAAACTAGAAATAAAATGTTCAATAAGAAAACTTTATTTCAGACAGATGAAAAGCACAACAACATCTTTTTTTCGTGTCAACAGTACAAAATAAATATATGAACGTAGATGGTGTTCAGAACTACAGCTTGCTGGGTTTGGCGTGAGCAGCGTGAATAACCTGATTTTGTAAAAGTTATTTGGAGCAGGGCTGGAGGTGGTAATGCCATAGAACTGGGGAACCAGGTCAAGTCCCCTACCTGACCTCATTAGGGTGACTGTGCCAGTGTATTTAGAACAATATCGGCACATATTTTCCTCATTTAACTGTTATGAGCGTTGACCAAGTGATTTGCAGCCAGGGCATGCTTTCATGTCAGAATAATTTGATTCTAATATTTATTTCATCTGACTTCATAATATTATCTTCTGCCTGAAGCTATAATGGCATATTTAAGGAAGTGCTAATTACTAAGAGGACTAATTATCGCATTTGAAAAATAATATTTTTCCACAGATAGCATTATACCCAACTCTACATGAACATAGAGAGGAGAGAGCTAATGTTTTTGTTAGCTTGAGATGTTAACTAAATGATTCAAGGTGTGTTTTTGTTTTATTTTGTTTTGTTTTAGAGCATTAAGTGCCTATTGTGAATCAAGCATACTAAACTGGAATGCAAACAAATTTAATGATCCAACTGCCATTCACAACCTAAGGCAGCACTTAAATTTTGAATCTAAATTTTAGATGGCTTGTATAAAAAAACTAAAAGCAGTATTTTTACTTTGCTGTAAACCAGGTTAGAAGATATTCAGGCATTTCTTAAATATTAATGAACTTTAGAGCAGTTTCTTCCTCCAAACTGAGTGTAACTAATGAGTATATATTTAAACAATTTTTGTAAACTTTTCAGATTTTTGGTGCTTATATGCTAAATCACATTCAGCATGTATATTTTGACATTTAAAATACTTTCCTTGGTTCAGTAGATTAAAAGAAAAGCTATTTTACAGTTCCAGGGACGATGGAATAAATGTTTTATCAATCATGAAAGAAAAAAAGAAAGAAAGCTATTGAAATACAGTTTAACAGTTTCAGGTACTTCCCCCCAGCCACGCTAATACTCCACCAACTAAAAAGGGATATCTATATAATTCTTAAGAATAACTTCGAGGATAACCTCTCTATTCTGAAATTTTATTGAAACTTTATTTTGTCTCATTTCTCTCTTCCCTCTTTTGGTCAAGAAGGCTTTCTCAATCCCATGATGTTGGGTCCCAGCTCATCCCGGGAGTTCTGTCTGATGTTGCCAGGGAGATTTACACCCCTGGGAGTCATGCCCCATGCAGGGGGAGGGCAGTGAGTTCACCTTCTGAGTTGGCTTAGAAAGAGAGGCCATATCTGAGCAACAAAAGAGGTTCTCCCTGGGTGACTCTTAGGTATAATTATCAGTAGACTTAGCTTCTCCTTTGCAGGAACAAGTTTCATAGGGGCAAAACCCAAGGTCAAGGGCTATTGAATGGGTTGTTCCTACTGCTTGCGAGACTATCAGGAATTCTGCAGATGGGGAAGTTGAATATTTCCTCTATTCTCCCCAATCTCCCAAAGGGACTCTGCAAACACCTTCTTATCCTCTGGTGTGCATTCTGGTGTGCATCGAGGTACCAAGCTGTGCAACCCAACAAGATCTCACTCACTAAGATTCCATGTACCTGTGGTGTTCAAATAAACTGACCATACAATTTAAATTAGAAAATGTGTTACCCAAAATATAAATTTTACATCAAATAAACATCTCTTCCTTTGGTCTCACATAGACATTGAAGTTTTAAAATACAGACAATATTATCCTTTACCCTGTATTCTGATTTACCTTAGTCCTATTCCAGTCAGCTTCAATCATATCTCTAGTTGAAGTGTGATCACTTTTTCATCTTTTTTAACAGTTGCTAAATGGGGGAATGCTGACCTTCATAGCTTCAGTGTTATAACTCAGAGGCTCAGGTGGCACACAAATACCTGAAGTTTCAGGGAATGACCAGGTTACATGAAAATAGTCCAGTGTCTCAGAATTTAGAAATAACAGTTACAACTCCTGAATATATGTGACTGCTGTAAGAGCTTACAATTTAAGACCCTTTACATAGGCCCAACCTGATAACCTATGCTCAACTTCAATTATCCGAGTTTTTATATTATAGTTAGTCCATATGAGTGAAGGATAATAACATATGTCTTTTTGTTTCTGACATTTTATCCAACATACTGTCCTCAAGTTTCATTCACCTAGTTACATGCCTCTCAACTTCATTCCTTCTTGTGTCCTGTTAGTAGTCTGTTGTATGCAAACACCACAGTTCCCCCTTCCATTCCTCAGTCCTTGTACCCTTAGGCCAGCTCCATACTTTGCAAAACACTGCCGTCATAAACACCAGTGTGCAAAAGTCCATTCCTGTCCCCACTCTCAGTTCCTCCAGGTATATACCGAGAATGGGGTTGCAGGATCATGTGGCAACCCCACCCCTAGCCTCCTTTGGAACTGCCACACTGCCCTCCAAGGGGGCTGCACCTCTCAGCTTCCCTACCATCAGTGAATAGGTACATCTCTGTCTCCATATTTTCTCAGCACTTGTTTCTCTTTTTCCATATTTAAACAGTTTTGTTCACACATCATACAATCCAACTTAAGTAAAAAAAATCAATGGTTCCTGATATAATCGTATAGTCATGCTTAGTTACCACAATCTATTTGAAGACATTTCCTTTTCTTCTGCAAAGAGCCCCATACCCCTCCCCCATATCCTTTGCCTGCTGATATTCAGTTTTGGCTGACTGCCTTTGTTACATTCATTGGAAGCATATTGTCACCAGGCAAAGGCCATGAATGCTTTCAGTTGGATGTGCCCAATAACTAATACCTGAGACACCAGGGTTTCAAAGAGAGAAAGAGTTTATTACTAGGCATCTAGTAGGAGAGCAGATGGCCTAGCAGCCCAAAATCTGTCTTCCAAACTCCAGGAATTCTGGTAGCTTTATTAGTAAAAAAGGTGGTCAGGGTTTAGCATAATGAGCACAGTGACCCCAGATGATGTAATTAGAGGTCATGTAATTTTTTAGCATGTGCAGATTGATACATGCTTTCTCACAGAACATGTGCAAGAAAATGGCAAGAGAGGTAAAGGTGACTTGTTGGTTAAAGTCTAAGTTACTGCACATGTCAGGCAGGCCCACTCTGGTTAGATCCAATCTCCAGTTTTCAAAATAACTTTGGACTTGGGGTGGGTTAGTTCTGGTGGGTTAGACCCTTCATTAATAAACACTAGGGGGTGACTTCAGTGATTATGTTGCTCGAAACCAGGGACAAGGCTGCAAGCCTACAGGAACGTTTCACGGAAACAGAACCCCGAACCGGGTCTGAGGCTCCGAAGTTTCAGGAAGTAGGTTTTATTGTCTATGGCCATAGGGCTCCGCTGAGTAGCCTCTGAGAGTCTGAGCCCTGAACCGGAGCTGACACAAGATTTTATGGACAAAATGGCTCATCTGGGACAGGGTTTTTCCCAATAAGGTAACCGGCGATGCTCGAGGGAGATGATTGGCTGTGTGCCAGCGATCCGACCCGGAAGGATTGTAAAACTGGGTTTACAGAAGTGGATGAGTGGTTATGGGGGACGGGGCTTCACAGGGACTTCTCTTATCCTGCCTATTGACCATCCTTGGGGCCTGAGAGATTTTTCAAACAGGGAGTGGCCCGAGTAAACAGGGGCCTGCCTGCTGCAACAGGAAGTGGCTTTAACAAATAGGGGCCGCCTGCAACAATTACAAGACTCTAAAGTTGAAAAACTGCATAAAAAATGAAGGTTAGTCACGAGGTTTTTACAATCACAGGGGCAGTAGGTAAAGGTTATACAGTCATTATCAGAGATGAAGGCAGTTGGATTACAATTTAGAGATTTCAGGAATTTCCTTCCATCTACACCAATATACCTGAAAGCAAAAAGGAATATCTATATAATACTTCAGTAATCAAAATCATCCCTTAAAACCTGATTTTTTGGTTTACAATATTACAATATTACTGTTGACTATAGACCCTAGCTTGCATCAATTGTATTTTTTCCTGTGTATCATCCCATTTTCAATACCTTGCACTGTTTACATTCATTTGTTCTCCCTCATGCAAAAACATTCTTATATTTGTACACTTAATTGTCCATCATTTGTTGACTCTAGGCATTCTTAAGTTATATCATTTTGATCTTTATCCTCTATCTTTCCTTCTGGTGTCATTTGTGCCCCCAGCCCTCATCCTTCAACCATGCTCACACACAGCTTCATTCAGTGTGATTATATTTATTGTGCCACCATCAGATAGTATTGTGCTATCCATTTCTGAATTTTTACAATCAGTCCTATTGCACATTCTTTATTGCTTCAGCACTAAATGCCCAATCTGCTCTCTTTCTATTTCCTGATAACCTGTGTCCTTAACTCAAAGTTCACTTACTAATGTTAGTTCATGTTAGTGAGATCATGTAGTATTTGTCTTTTTGGCTAATTTCACACAGCATAATGTCTTCAAGATTCTTCTATGTTGTCACATGCTTCATGACTTTATTCTGAATTACAAGTGTGCAATATTCCATCATCTGTATCTACCACAGCCTGTTTAGCTGCTAGTCCATTGATGGACATTTGGGCTGTTTCCATCTCTTGGCAATCATAAATAATGCTTCTATACACATTGGTATGCAAATGTCTGTTTGTGTCCTTGCCCACAGGTTCTCTGAATATATACCTAGCATTGGGATTTCTGGATCTTAATTTTATAAAATTAAGTATAGAATGGTAATTCTATGCTTAGCTTTCTGAGGAACCACAAAACTGCATTCCAGAGCAGATACATGATTTTACATTCCCATCAGGAGCGGATAAGTGTGCCTCTTTCTCCACATCCTCTCCAGCACTTGTCATTTTCTGTTTTTTTTGACAATGGCCATTCTACTGAAATTTCATTTTGATCAGATGTCTGGTAATTGTTGGTTATATTATGATTAAATGTGGGGCATGGGTAGAAAACAGATCACAAGGTCTGAGCACATGGGTAGGCATTATTAACTTCAAGCTTACTTTAGGATGGGCGGATGCCAGTACTCTTATATATTTCTCCTCACATTGGTTAGAATCCCAGGGAAGATTTCAAATTCCCTGCCTTAACATTAAGGCCCTGGCTGCCAATGTTCTGGGAAGCAAGTCAGAGGGAGAAGGAAGTGGGACTCTGCATTGGTATACAATAGGTATATAATCATTTAATCTCCCATTTGGGATAAAACACCTTTGACCAACAAGCCAAGGACCCTCTGTTCTACTCTTGTCAGAGATAAAGCTCCAGACTTCTGCCCAGATTGGGGGGTAGGGGGAGGCAGTCACAGAGTCTTGGGGTATGAGAGAGGATCTGGGAATTTAACTGCTTCTCTAATAGTCTTCTCCAAAATGTCCTTACATGAACCTCCTCCCTCTATATGCAGTTTCAGAGGTACGTAGTGCTGTCTGATTCTGAGACTTTTCACAATGCTTTGGTTAGACTGGGTTGGTTTTGGCTTGTTTAGAAGTTAGTTTCTTGGCTCAGTGAAGTTGGGTAGCAGTCATCTGTATTCCACACTCAGGCTGCTCTGGTCTCCTCTCCTACTCTTCCCATCCTTGTGGGTTCGTGTGCTCTTTAATAATTCCTTTTTTATATTTGTAGTTGGGATCTGGCAGAGTGAGACTATGATGCATATACTTATCTTGCCACCTTAGCTTAGATGTTCTCTCATCCATTTTTGTATTCCCAACACTTAGTCGTAAATCTTTGTTAATTGAGAGAGAGAGGAAATGGATGAACCAATGAATGAACGAGTAAACCCTGTGTTTTATTTGAATCTGTTATGTACCCCAGAAAAACCTATGTTGTTCTTCTTTGTTTTTTGTACAGGCAAGCACAGGGAGTGAAACCCGGGTCTCCGGCACGGCAGGTGAGAACTCTGCCACTGGGCCACCGCCCAGCCCATGTTCTTTTAATCCATTCTTGTGATGCAGACCCATTGTGGGTGGGACCTTTGGGTTAAGTTGTTTCCATGGAGATGTGACTAGCTGATTCAAGGTGGATCCTAATCCTTTTACCGGAGTCCCCTATAAAGAGAATAAAGACAGAAAACACAGAAAGGCAGATACAGAGAGCAGAGAGATGAAACCAAGCGAAGGACACAGAGAGAGAAAAATATCCAGGAGAAGCTAAGGAAGCCCCATAAGTCACAGAGAGCTCAGAGAGGTTTCCCCAGAGAAGCAGGCAAGGATACACAGAACCTAAAAGCCATAGAACCCTGGACTGCAGGACCAGCAGATGCCTTTCCATGTGACAGAGGAAACCTGGATGCCATTAGCTTTTCTTCAGTGAAGTTATCTTCTTGTTGATGCCTTATCTTGGAGCTTTCCATGGCCTTAGAATTGTAACTTGTAACTTAATCCCCATGATTAAAAGCCAACCCATTTCTGATATATTGCATTTTGGCAGCTTTAGCAAACTGAAACACCCTGTCTGGTGACCAAGTATGGTTTTAAATCAGACATTGGGCTGTGTGCTGAAATGACAGCTGATCCCACACTTTTTTCTTCTATACCTGATCTGAAAGGAGCCTTTCTATGCCATTCTCCAGAAACCTTGGGCATACATAGACACTGATGGAATTAAGTTGAATGTCAAGGGATCTTGATTAAATGCATGGAGCCAGTAGAGGAATTAACTGTATTATTCACAAACTTACTGAAAGGAATAAAGTCTAAAGTTAATTTCTCCATAGTCATAACCTACTGTCAATATTTTTTTAATGTGCTATATATATATATTTTTTGGTTTGCAGGCAGAGGTATTATCAAGACAGTTAAGTTAGAGAATGGTATTTACTAGTTACATTAACAGAAAAAGTTATGCTCAAGAAAATTATCTATCAAAATGACTGATTTTGATCTTCTCTTTTGAAAACATAGTCAAGTTGGTGTCACAGGGACAGTGAGTGTGATACATGCTTGGGGCAGGAATTGGATCGAATGACTCAGATGTTCCTTTCCAGTCTTATGATACCAAATGAGCCAGTTATATCTATAAACCATCTACTCTTCAGGCTAATACACAAGTTGTCACCCAATTATTTATGTTCTAACAAAACAAGAGAAAGTAAATCATGGAATGAATGACTGGCACAGCTGGCTCCACAGGTGGAAGGAAAAATCTTACCTGAACAGGGCCCAACACAGGGAAACAGCATCAACCAACTCAGAAAATAGTCAGGGTCAGAGAAATTTCTCTTCTTTCAGGAGAAAGGATTATTACATAAGGAACTTTCAAGATCTGAACCAAAACAGTTTCTAGGTACTAGGCATTTTACATTCATTATTTTAATTCCTCTCTAATCCTACAAGTAGATGCTATGAACCCAGTTTTACAAATGAAGGGACTGAAGCTCAGAGTCTAGATAGAATGAGTCAGTATTTGAAAATGAGTTTTAGTTCCAAAGCTCCTGATCTTTGAGTTTGAAAATGAGTTTTAGATCCAAAGCTCACTATCCCTCTCCCCATCCTTGGTGGATGACTGTGGAATGAAGAGATGGGGTGGTAATGAAGAACGAGTATGGAGGGAGTGGGGTAGATGTAAGAGAGGGGGTGGGGGCAGCTTACCCAGAGGCTGCTTTTGATTGAAACTTCAAAAAATTACAGTAGAGACTACTTCCATTGGACTTTTAGAGTTCTTGGAGACAAAGACTCTCTGCTTAGCCCCAATTTCAAAATAAATGTGGAACATATTTTTTTATACAAAAGCAGAATTTCAAAGATACCTATCAACAAAGGTGTCCCATGAGTGTGAGGTTGCAAGAGCTGCCCTGTACCCCTACCCACTGCACTCTGGGGACAGGCACAGTCCCTGACAGGGCTCTGAGTCATGATTTATGCCTCTTGGGTAAATTCCACCTATCCCAGCTTCCACCCTCACTTTAGTCCTTCCTGATGATTAATCAAAATTCTTCGGGTTGCAAGTCATCTCTGGCTTATCTTTCTGAGCTTCTGCGTCTTTCTCTCTGTCTTCTGTCTCTCTTTTTGCCTCTTATAAAGGACTCCAGTAAGAGGGTTAAGACTCATCCTGAATGAAGTGGTCACATATTAAGCTAAAATCCTGCTCACCAAACCTACTTACAATATGTCTACACCCATGGGAGTGGATTAGCTGTGAGAACATACTTTCTGGGGAATATACAGCTTCAAACTGTCACACTTGTGTGGGGTACAGAGATGCCGGCTCTTAAACAATTGCCACCTTATGCAGCAGGTAAAGTCAATTAAACAAATACTTCTTAAAAACCTACTATGGGCCAGACATCACTGAGTCGATGTGACTGTTACTACTACTGCCCTTAGAAAGCTTAAAATCTTGTGCGAGGAGACAGAGTTTAGGAGCATTAATCAGCCAGGAGTGATGTGAGCAGAAGAAGGAGAACTCAATATTCTATCTCAATAGCTAAAGTGAAGATGCCACATTTTGGATGGATCTTGGGGCAGGGTTAAAAAAATGAATGGGGAAGAGAAGAAATGTGGGGTTCCAACTCACATAATTTCTGCTTCAGAATGTAGTTTGGTGTTTGCAAGGTTGCAGGTTGGTTGTGCAACTTCCACTCAGAGTAAGGAAATACCAGGCCAGGGCCTTAGCAGTTTGCTCAAGCTGATGCTGTAGCAGACACTGGCTTTCCTGGAACAGGTTTTAAGCAAGCGCAACCCTCGGTTAGTAACAAGGACCCTCCTGGCACATGCACTCGTGATTCAAGCTTCAGTATTCATGGGGTGGTGTGCTCCCCCCACATTTGGTTCCAGAACGGTCGTTTTCTCTGTGCTTGTTCTGTCAATGTGAGGAAGTGGAGAGGAAGGCAGAGGATTTGCAGGCTACACAAAAATTAAGTCTATAGAACTGCGTTCCTCAATAAGAGGCCGAGTGTGTAAGAAGGTATGTGAGCATCGGAAGCTGGATGTTCTTCACAGAAGCGCAGAAATCTACTTGCTTGAAAACCCTCTCTTCCTTTGGGACCTAGCTAGCCCACACGGTGCCTTTGTAAGAATTGGAAAAAGACGTCCTGACCTCTGGAGTCCAGCCCACAGGCCAGCGTCAGGTGGTCACCCCTGGCACTGCGGGGCCACTCAGCCCCCACGGCAGCCTGGCCCGCCCTACCTGTATAATCAATTTCGTAGAATGGAGACTCAAACAAGCTGCACTGGCATAAAATCAATAGCCAATATTTGAAGGAGCCGAGGGATCAACGAGAAGGGAAGAAAAGGGGTGTCATAGGGGTTTCAGCCAGGTCTGGCAGCTTTGTCAGCGCAGTGAACGTCTTTCCAGCAAGGAAGGCAGATTAAAAAAAAAATGGATACAGCTAGGCAGGGGGCCAAATATTGCAATTTTGCCCTGGGTCTGAAAAGACCCTGTTTGTCGTGGAGAGTTTCCTCTCAGGATACTGATGGCAGGTAGCACAGTGTACCGTTCAGGGGTTCTCAAAGTGGCCCACGGACCAGCATCAGCTGCACCCCCACCACCGACCCAACTGAATGAGAAATTCCCAGGTGAGGACCAGTCCTCAGGGGTGTGAACAAGTCCTCATGTGGGGCTGGGACCTGAGCGGTATCTACCTGCTTTCTGGCAACATGACCCTCAGCAAATTACTTGGTGTCCTCTCTCTTTATGAAATAGAGATAATAAAGCACCAGCTCCAATGTTTGCATGGAAATGAGCTAATAAATGTAAAGCACTTTGGCCAGTGCCTGGCAATTAGTAGACAGTAGAGAAATGTTTGCGGTTACAGATGCCAGCTAACCTTAGAGCGTCCAGTTTACTTGGAAACAGTGACCCTTCACTCTTCCCAGACTAGCTCTTCCAGTCAGACCCAGGTCCTCAGAGAAGGAAAGGAAAAAGGAGGTCAAAGAGGGGCTGGTTTGGTTGTGTTGTCCTCCAGTGCTGCCACCTTGCTCCTTCATTCCTTTGACTTACTCAGACTACGTACTGGGAGCCAGCTGTAGGCTCAGCACAGGGTAACCAGCTAGGCCCAGGGCTCCCTTGTCTCTCAGCCCAGGGGAAGAGCTTAATCTTCAGGCAACACTCACTACAGTCCATGTGAAGCTATGGCTGCTAGAAAAACAGAAGTGTACTGGGCTGTGAGGGCATAACGAGGGCAATTAAGGTTTGGGCAAAGGAGGAGTAGGGGCTGAAGGTCTGTGGTCAGATACGTGTTCCTCAAAATGGGAGACTGGTAAGGTAAGAAGGGGTGTGCAGAAGTCCAGGTAAGAGATGAAGGTCATATAGACAAAGGTGATGGCAAAGGTCATGGAAGGAAGTGGGTGGGTTTCTCGTTCTTGTGAGGACCTCAGAATGCAGTACCCATTTCTCTAGCAGTTACTAAATTCTGTTCAGAAATTTACGGTGCGCCCCCTGTTTCACAACCTATGTGAACAGCACACCTGGTGTGGCACAATGCATAACCTGACCTGTGGTTCCACATCCAGCCATAAAAATCATACAGTAAAAGAGTAATTCATGACATGAAAAAATCATGTGGCAGGGTGAACAAAAGCAAGTTGTAAAGCTGATGAGATAGTGTATGTTTCTAATGTTAGCACACACAGAAAAATACCCAAAGGACATATACTAAAATGTTAATAATGGTCATCATTGGGAGGAAACATAAAAGTTGATTTTTTTTCTACTTTTTTCCCATCTTCCCTTTTCTTTGCAGGGATCGCCTACTACTTTTGTAATCAGAAAAATAAGTATGCTTTGTTTTAAAGACTTCTTATTAATCTATGAGGCTAAATACAAATATTGAAACTCAAACTTGGCCTGTATTTGACAATCTTGTACCAGGTAGAAGCACTCAGATATTGGTTCTATTCCATCATGGCTTAAGCCTGACTCCTGGTGGACAGAAACATCAAGGGCAGATTTCTATTTTAAGACAGCTACATAAATATCATGGTGTAAGTTTATTTATTCACTCATTTTGTCATTCAACAAATATTTATTGTGTCACATTCTCTATGCCAAGCATGATAGGAATATAAAAATAAATCTGAGCCTGTACTTGTTTAAGAACATGGCTTATCTCAACTTTTGTTCAAATTCTCGTCTTATGTTCCAATAGTTTGGTATAATTTTCCTCAGGCAGGTCCTACACAGTCACTGTCAAATTTACTTCTAGAACCTACTACCTCTAGTTGGGTCTCTGAGCCAGATAATTCCTGAAACCTAGAGGTCCAACCTCTCCAGAATATCAGCTAGTTCCATCTCTCTGCCCTTATTACTGACAGCCCCTTCCAACATGAAAAAGTTAGAATGGGTATAGCTCAGCCCAAATACCCTTAAAGAGTGGGAGAAAGATCAAAGGTGATGGTGGATTAACAAACGAATATGATTACTGAATCATTATATTGATATTTCTTTTAGTCTCCAGTGTCTTAGAGTAGCTAGAAGTAAAAACCTCAAATTGTGGAATTGTAATCCATAACAAACTCTGAAATCTGTTCTACAACTAACTGTTGCCTTGTGCTTTGAAATTTATTGCTTTCTGGCATATATGTTATTTTTCACAAAAAAGAAAAAAAATGTTGATAAAAAATATATATATTCCTTCTAGCCTCCAATGTTCTGGAGCAGCTAGAAGGAAAAATCTGAGATGATGGTATGGTAACCCATGACAAACTCTGGGATCTGTCTTGTAACTAATGCTTTGAAAACTATTGCTTTTTTTCCTTCTTTGCTTTGTATATATGATATAAAATAAAAGAAATGTTTAAAAAAATTCATTTCTAGGCTTCTGTTGAGAATGGGATGTTCTTCTTGGGACATTTTCTGATTACTAGCAGTAGTCCAGAAGCTACCAATTTTTGTATACTGCTTACACCTGGCCTTCCTGGACTCCACTATTAGTTTTTCAGACTATTCTCTTTGGTCCTCAAGCTGGACAATCCTGTGGAAGGAATTGTGTTCCTTCTGAAACATAGTAATTACTTCTCATTTTAGAGATGTGCCGTACTGCGTATCCTGTACTTGTGTCCTCAGAGCCACTTCCCACACTTCTCCTCTCTGCTGTTTAACCAAGGAAGTCCTTGGCTGGTTCTGCTAAAAGGAGGCACCAGCAGGTCAGAGGGTAGGTTATTTCCTTTCCCACACTCTCCCGCCCACCTTGATGGGCGATAGCAGCTGTGTTCTTCTGCCCCCATGTCAAGGTGCCCTTCTTGTCAGAAGATCCTGGCCCCTGGCAGCCCCTCAGGCCTAAAGGTGGAGAGATTTCCCTTGGCTGTGAGTTATTGACATCGCCATCTCCTGTTGGCATTCTTAACCCGCGCCCCCAGCCTCGTGAGTAGTCCCTTGGTTAGATGCTTTTCAGTTATCCCTTTGCGGGTGCCATCCGGTCCTATGAGAAGCCTGAGTTCAGGCCATACTGCTTGGCCTAAACATTCAGCAATATAATAGTGAGATAACATCCATTTCATCTTACTGATTTTAATGAGACTGTTTTTAAGTACTTTTAAAACATCTAGTTTAAAAAGCTATTGCTTTTATGAATATTTATGGTTAAGCCTACTATTAAAAACATTTAATTATGCCTGGTCTCCGTTTAAGTCTCTGAGGGCTTGAACTGCCTAGAGCACATCTTTGAGTGTACTACAGTACCTTCAAACTGTAGTTGCTACACAGATGCTAATTTGTTAAAAAGTAACAAATAATCATGGCATTTATCTATAAGTACAGGAAATTCATGCTTTCTAATATAACATCAAAATCCAAAGGTGGGGGCAGGCCACGGTGGCTCAGTGGCAGAGCTCTTGCCTGCCATATCGAAAACCTGGGTTCAGTTCCCGGTGCTTGCCCATGCAAAAAAAAATCCAAAGGTGGGTTCTCATTTGAAATTGATACTTGGTACAGGTTTGGAGATCTGTTTCAGAAAAGGTGAGTGAGTAAAATTTTGGTATTGCACCAATTCCTGCAAGTCATTATTGTTATTATTATTGTTGTTGTTATTATTAAATTCAGGTGTGTGGCCGTGTGAGATGAACAAAATTACAAAGATAAACCTGGAACATAAGAAATGTAAAGTACATTTTGATTGCTTTTTCAAAATCAGTGAATTATTTGTAAGATATTTGAGTGGCTGATATTCAGAAGGGCCGTCCCCCAAATGGTGAATTCCGCTGTAAACAAGCAGATCTGACTCCTTCTCAAAGAGCTCTGATTAACATTAGCAGTTTTTCAGAAGTTTCCTGAGTTTCACGCTCAGGCTTCTTATTGGATGTGCCATAATTCAGGCAGCAATGATCTTCCTCTAACCTTGAAAGTAGAGACTGCTTTCACATTTGGAGGCTTGTTGAAATGAAACAAAAGCATTTCCTGACTTTGATGCTTAATTTCGCAATTCCAGAAAGTTTGCTGTCCAACGCTCTAATATACTTCAGGCACGTGCTTCAGTTTCTCCTCAGGGTCCACAGCTCCATGAGAACAGGCACCACGTCTGTCTCCAACACTGTGACATTCAGGGTCAAATGTCCAATAGAACAAATGACCCCAAATAGATCTGACCGTTTGCTGGTGAGAAGTACGGTGCTTATGTTAAGGGCATAAATTGGTGCCCCTGCTTGTACCACCACTTGACTGTCCTGGTCTCTTAGGAAGAAGGCAAGAGCAAAGCAGTCATGGAATTCAAAAGGATTGTTTTACTTTCCCCTCCAGGTTACATCAGAAGCACACTTCTTATCCAAAAGTGAATACATGCCATAAAGGAAGTTTACTTAGGAAGAGCCAAAGCCAAGGAAGAACTGAGATATCTCTTAAGGAATACTAGTAAAGATGACAGATTGAACCAGCATCTAATTTCATTGTGAAAGAATTTTTAAGACATCCATCCCCAAGAATGGGAAGAACGAGTGAGGAGATCATGGCAACATGATTTTGGAGGTTGCAAAGATGATGGACAAGTGAAATGCTACCTGGCAGAGCCCAGTGAGGAGAGCCGAGAACCAGCCTGAGCTTCATGGCAGATCTCACCAAGGCTCTGGAGGGGGTGACACGTAGGAAAGTTGTTCAAGGATGTGTTCTTAGGTACCTTCTCCTGCTGGGGCCATTGGGTAATTCCCCTGCCCCAGCCCAGCATGAGCCGGGATGTTAATTCTCTGGGGAAGGTAAGAGAACAGCTGAACAGGACACCACCAAATATAGTAAGGGCGTGAGGACTACCTCACGATCAGAAGATCAAGGGCATATATACATGCTGACTGCCGCATCATCAGTGCCCACTTCCCCACTTGGCTCCAGAATGCAGAGAGCCAGACCTTTATCTGAGAGGAAGGAAAAGAGAAGAAAGTTTCTCTGGGATGCTAACTAGTCCAAAAGATATTGATTTCCAGGACCCAACAAATGATGTAGCAAGGATCAAAGTCAGTAAGCTTCACCCATATGCTCAGAGTTTATAATCTGCTTTTCAGTTCTACATCTGCTAATGGAAGCACATCATCAAGGGTTACTGGACACCTGAGGAACAACTGTTAGGAAAGACAGGAGACCAAAATAAACTGAAGAGTGGAGGAAACTTTTTTTTTTTTGCGTGGGCAGGTACTGGGAATCAAATCCGGGTCTCCAGCATGGCAGGTGAGAACTCTGCCTGCTGAGCCACTGTGGCGTGCCCCAGGGGAAAATTTTAAAATAAATTAATATTCTCATGGAGATAAGATACACAACCACCAAAAACTACATACATACATACAGGCTACTACAAAAAAAGACCATTAAGAAAACGCACTGAGCTCTTGGAAATTTAGAAACATGATGGCAAAAATGAAGGGATGAAAAATAGAGCTGGGGAAAACACAGAAATCAGAACAAAAAGACAAAGGGATGGGGAATAAGAAGGAAAAAATAAGCATATACAAGGACCAGTTCGAGAGGTCCAAACTTCAGTACTAGAAGTTCCAGAAAGATGGACCAGATGTTTCAGCTTGCTAAAGTTGTTGAAATACAATATACCACAAATAGATTGGCTTTTAGAAAGGGGATTTATTAGTTACAAATTTACAGTCCCAAGGCTATGAAAATGTCCAAATTAAGGCATCCAGAGAAAGATATCTGGATTCCTAAGAAAGGCCAATGGCATATGGGGTTTCTCTGTCATATGGCAACATCTGCTGTCTTTCTCTCCCAGCTTCTGGTTTCAGACGGCTCTCTTAGCTCCTGTTCCAGTGGCTTTCATTCTAAGCTTCCTCACTTAGCTTCTCTGGAGCAGACTCTGGGTTTCATCTCTTAGCTTAGCATCTCTAAACATCTGTGTCTTGGTTTCATCTCTCTGCTCTCTGTGTTGGGTTCAGGCTCTCTCTCGCTCTCTCTCTCTCTCTCTCTCTCTGTGAGCTTTTAAGGACTCCAGTAAACTAATTACTTTGAATGGGTGGGCCACATCTCCATGGGCATAATCTAATCAAAAGGTCCTACTCATGCAATAGGTCTGCTCCTGCAAGATTGGATTAGAAGAGCATGGCTTTTCTGGAGTATGTAACAGTTTCCAACCAGTACACTAGAGAACATGGAGGCTCCATATGGTAACACAGGCCCTACATTAGACCGCCTAGGTTTAAATGCTGGCTTTATCACTCATTTGCTGGTCTTGAGCAAGTTGCTAAACCTTTCTCTGTGTGTCCCAGACTTATCTACAATATGTAAGCAATGGTACTTGGCTCACTGAGTCATGAGGGCTGAAAGAATTAGTCTTTCCAAACAGCTTCAAAGGTTCTTTTTCACATATGTACCTATGCACTCTGTCACCAAATTTTATTGGCTCTCCCTTCAACGTTTATTCATAGATCACTTTTCACCATCTCCACTACCAAACACCCTGATCCGATCTACCATAATTTCTCCAGGAATACTGCAAATTTTCTTCTTCTACGCTTGCCTTTGCTACCATCCGTTCTCAACACTGCAGCCACAGTGATCCTCATAATCATCACTCTTGTGTGGAAACCCTCAGCGTAAAAGCAAAGATCCAATCATGATGAAAACAATCGCACATGATCTGAAACCCCATCATCACCCATCTCAATGTCTACTACTCTCTCTTGTTATTTGGCCTCCCTATTGCATACTCTATCTGCCAAGCATCTTCCTCCCTCAAGTTCACCTCCTATGTGCTCGCTGTTTTCCTGGCTTGCAATGATCTCTTCTCAGGTATCTTAGTGGCACACTCTCACTTCCCTGAAGTCTTTACTCAAGTATCTCCTCAGTGAGGTCTTCCTTGGTTTTAAGTAAAATTGTGACCACATATCCTGTCCTTTTCTATCTCCATTTACTGATTCACTACCTTCTCCTTAGCACCTATCATTATCTAACATGTTAAAATACTATTTTTCATATTATTTTATGAGCAAGGAATTTTGGTCTTTTGTTCATTGATGTGTTCCCAACATCAACAAGAGTACCTAGCATGAAGCAGTACACAATATTTATCGAATAGATAAAAGAAACTTTCCCAGAACTGAAAGGCACAAATTTCCAGACTGAAAGGGTCTACCTGAGGGCCCAATAAAATCACTGTGAACATTCTGGACACCAAAACAAAGAGAAGATCCTACAAGCTTGCTGAGGCCATGAACTAAAGATCTTGAATCAGAATCTCTTCAAACTTCTTGACTGCAGTGTAAGTAGTAGACACCAGGCAAATAATTTCCAACTTCGGCTTTATTTCCAACCTAACTATCAAACAAGTCTGAAGAAAGATGAAAGTGTTTTTAGACTCCAGAAAGTTACTTAAGGGAGAGGGAAGCCTTGGATCATGAAATCAGATTTGATACGGGTGTGAAGCAATGGAAATCTCCAAGATGAGGATAAAGGAGATTCTCAGGGTAACTGTGCACTAAAGTACAACCAGTTCAGACTCAACAGTGAAACTCTAAAGCCGGACTGGCATGACTAAGTCTTTTGCAATTATACCTATTTAACCCAAGATCACTAGTGGATATGTTGCAACAAAATAATGGACTAAATCAAGGAAAGAGGGCATAATATCCCAGAAAACAAACACCCTCATTCAGGAGAAAGGCAAAGAAGTGTCAGGAGGGCAGGTGTGATGCATTCCAGATAGACAGAAATAGCAGTCCTCAGGACATATAGCACCAAGGGGGAAATATCCACCTGATGGGACTGTCCTGGTAGAAATTTGTACAAAATGGCCATGACAGAGTTTGAAAAGAATTCTCAACAAGTACAAAAAAAAGCAAGCCAAATGAGGGGGAGTATATTTAAATCAGGAAACACAAAAAGTAAAATAGCAATATATGATGCTGCAAGAAGAAACTGGAGGAAGTGGTAAAGGGTGAGACAGGGAACTAGTGGGGTTCTTTTATAAGCCATTTACAATTATGTGGATGTAGTACTTCAATAAAATAAAAAAAATAAAATTTCAGAAAGACATATATTGACTTTTTGCCAAGTTCTCTGATCTTCTCATCTATGATTTTTCTTTCACAGTATTTACCTACCAAAAAGTTGTGACCTAGGATCCCAGGAAGGAAACACATAAAGAATTGAAGAGTACTTTGAAATAGTTTTATTGGCTCTTAAGACCTTTGCATATAAAAAAAATACCCAAAACACTATGCAGTATTAAATCACAATTACTTTTTTTAACCAGTTGAAACTACCCAGAATATACATTTTTTAAAGAAAAAAAATCCTACAGAACTGAATCTTGAAATGACATCATGACTTAAATACTATGACAAAATAGATAATTCCTTATAACATTTATTCATTGCACAAAGCTGCCAGATAATTTCTTAAGCATAACCATTGCACAGAGTGCAAATGAACACAATTTCAATGTTACACATTTAGTTAAAGTAGCTGTGCCACCATCTAAGAACTCTTAAAATTCTGGCCCAAAAGGTTGGTCTGTCTGAACTTCCCCAGGAGACCAACCTCACAATCCAGTTACTCTTTCTTCCTGGCCCTCCCGAAAAAATAACACAACACCCTTCTGCTGTCATCGCCTACATGAGTCAGCAGCGTCTCTGCTTGAAGAAGTCTGCACCCCTCAGCTCTTCAGGCAGGTATTCCTGATCCACAGGCTCGCTGTACATGGGGTTGTACTTGTAGCCTTTGCCGTAGCCCAGATCCTTCATCAGCCTGGTGGGTGCATTCCTCAGGTGCAGGGGGACGGGGGGCAGAGGCCCCTGGTGGGTTCTCAAGCATGCTTTGACATTGTTGTAGGCGCTGTACACCTCGATCGATTTTGGGGCTCGGGCAAAATAGACTACACATTGGGCCAGAAGCACCTAGGAGACAGAAGGGAACATTTTATCATCGAGGTGCCAGAAAGTTTCTGTTTGCAGAACACTTCCGGATGCCTCCAGCTAACTTAGAGGATCCCACCAGGCCTTCATTATCCCCTTTCTGCCAGTCCGGATACCCACCTGTCACAAAATGAAAAAATTCCTAACTGAAGGGTAAGATTGACTCAGACCAGTGGTTTTCATTCTTTTTTTTTTAACTGAAGGACTTTTTGTTAAATGAAATTTTTCAGGGAGTGCAAGGGTAGTTCAGTGGTAGAATTCTCACCTGCCATGCGGGAGACCCGGGTTTGATTCCTGGCTCATGCACATCACCCCTCTCCCCCCACCCCCCCAAAAAAATCAACAAATGGTGCTATAATAATGGGATAGTTCACATCAAAAAACAATAAAACGTGACCCCTACCATATAGCATACAAAAAAATAAACAAATGGAATTTTTCTTAAAACCCTAACATATGAAGCAGACCTTGTGTTTGGGGTGAGCTCTCAGGACTTCCTGTTCAGCTTCTTCAACATCTCTGCTCCTAGAAAACCCTAAAGCCCTTCCTCTGAACCCTAGGGCTCCTAAAAATAATTTGAAAACAGGGCCTTGTTGACACCTAAGGTCCCATCTCTTTCTAGGAGTCTAAGGTTCTAAAATGAGAGTTGAAAAGCTAAGCAGCTTATCGCTGATTCAATGGGCCCATACATCAAAGAAAAAGGCAGAATCTATATTCAAATCCACAAAGGGAAAAGAACACAAAAGAAAGGAACTGATCTGCAAAGAGCTGAGCTGGTTACTTTACCTCGCACTCTGGCATGCCTATAAAATGACAGCCCTGGTAGGCAGCGACCGCTTGTGTCAATGCAGAGGGGTCCGCGAGACCTGCCACACACACAGAGAAATAAAAGAAAGCTCATGTGGCCACACCAGCACTATGGCCGGACAACCACTGCATGCAAACTCTGTGGACCCAAACAAACAAAAACCCATCCCGCTGAGCAAAGCAGACTGACTTTTCTCTGACCTCATTCATTTATTCAAGAAGTATTTACTGAGTGGTTCTTGTAAGGACTGGTGTTAAGAACTGTTTCTTTGTGGATAAAAACTCTACATCTAGTAGGAAAAATATGATGCCATGTGGGCCATTATACCAGCAAGGGTTGTGAAGACATTCCCAAGAATGAATGTGCTGAAAAAAACAAAACATTTACTGAGACCAAAGAAAAGGGAAGCTCTTCTGATCTTTGTAATATTCAGAATCTTTCATTTCCATCTCAGGAGCTGCCCAATGAGAATCTGAACAACTGAATGCAAAGCAAATTTTAAAATATTTATTTTAAAACTTTAAATAGTCACTCATATTAGTAAAAATACAACTGAGAATGAAACAGAAAAGGCAACTTCATGAATATAAGCACTCAAAACCACACAAGTATTTTAAAAATACCTTTTTTTTTTTTTTTGCATGGGCAGGCACCGGGAATCAAACCCGGGTCTCTGGCATGGCAGACGAGAACTCTGCCTGCTGAGCCACTGTGGCCTGCCCAGAAATAACTTTTGAGTTCATAGTTCAACTCTTATCTTCTCCTTGCCTGTCCCACATGGTACCAAAAAATTCTCAGACCACAAAAAGGCAGAATTCATTCCCTACCCCCCAAGTACAACAGGGCATGGGACTTGTCTGGTTCACTCACCTATGTCCTCGCTGGCAAACCTCACAAGCCGCCTGGCCACGTACAGCGGATCCTCCCCTCCTTCCAGCATGCGGGCAAGCCAGTAGAGCGAGGCATTCTGGTCCGAGCCACGCATAGACTTATGAAGTGCAGAAATACAGTTGTAATGCTCTTCTCCTAGACACCACACAAAACACATCCATTCAAACGTTGGCAGGAAAAGAAGCCACCAAGGTTACAGAAAGATTCACAAATCGGTGCATTTATTTCAATTGGCTGACTTAAAGGAATTCTGTAATAATAAGTTTACTAGGAAAGCTTAAGAATGATAAGGATCAATAGCTCTTCTCAAACTGTGCTCAGCAGGAGTTATGGACACCACCAGTATGGAAGGCTGGGGCATGCCTCAAAACAGCTATCTTTGGGGCTGGCGAGCCACTCTGGTAAATCCATTCCCATCCAGAAAATGCTGCTGGAAAATGGATGGCTGTCCTTTGCCAAGTGCACACTCAAGGGAGGCAAGGGTTGGGGGTATTCCCTTTTAAGGGCAGTCCTCCTAGGACCAGAGTGGGTTTGCCAGAGAAAAGAGGTGAGGAGAGAGAGTGGTTCTGATATTCTGGTACTACCATGTGCCCCTACTGCCTGCCCAAAGGAAGCAGTGGAGAAGCAGGGTCTGTCGACCCTGGAGTTACTGGGGTCTTCCCGGCAGAGAGGCAAGTAGTAAGGGCAGCTGTTCCAGACCACCTGTTCCCTGGTGTCATTTCCAGCTGTCTTTTCCGGGATTCAAAACCTGGGGTCATTTAAACCTCCCCCTCAGAGGGCGGGGAAGCCTGTGGACAAGATCCCAGAGGACTGCCAACTCTGACTGAACACATCCAGCATTTCTCACTCACCACTAGGCCTTACCCCACTTCTTGCCCTAGATTCATGTGGAAACAAATCAGTGAAATGAAGTGTGCTTGAAGAAAAAAGTATCTAAGTGCAGAAAATAATAGCTACATCTTTCTCAGTACATACACAGCGGTATTTACTACAGAATTTCTTTCCTGACCAGTGTTTCTTACTCATGCCCAAGGAGAGTCCCACTGCATCCATGTCCCCATCACGAAACACATGGACATGATTTTATCAGTGCAAGCACTTTGAGAAGCAACTGGTCTAAGCTCATCATAAAGCTGATATAAACATTAAGACTGTGTTCTGCTTCCCACAGCATCTGGGCCCCAGAACAAATCCCAGCTGTTAAGGTGACTCTTGATCTTCAGGCTGAAGAAGAGAGCCTTCGAGGAGACCCTGCCCCCGACAGGAACAGACCTGAAAGGCTGCCTGCCAAGGCCTGTGTCTCCCTGACTTCAGAGGCAGCACAGCAGTAACAGCTTCTCCTAGAAACTGGGCTTCCACTGACAAACTAAATTATCACCAGGGCTTCCTCTGCTAACTCTTAATGCAATGGAAAATGGCTGGGAATGCTAGGGTAACTCCACATGGCACTGGGCCCACCTTCCTAGGCTGGTAGCCAGGAAACTCTATTCTGTGCGTTCCTTCTCTCCATGTCTGAGCCCAGAAGTGGGAGGAGGTCCAGAGGCCCAGGGTAGGCCTGGCACTCATGGGCTTGGAATTAACATAACAAACCACCTCAGGTATGCTCCTGATCTATTTTAAACCAGGAGACAACAAGTCTCCCCTGACACAGGTCGCTCATTTCTCATAGTTTTACTGAGTGTCACAGTAGGCCTTGTGGTAAATGGGTAAGAGCATGGGCTCTGGGGCCAGACAGCCTGGCTCTGAAGCCCACATTGATCAGCTATGAGGTTACAGGCAAGGCATTTCTCTTTACACCTCAAGCTTCTCATCCGTAAATGGGGATGACTGAGTACCTGCCTCACAAGGTGGTGAGCAGGTGAACACCACATGCTGGCACAGAGTGAGCCTTAGGTCAGTGTCAGACAACACTGGTTTTCAAGACCACCTGCCTTTTTGTGCTTTTATTATATACTGCTTTATAATCTGAAATTTGACGTGATTTCTGTCAGCATCCTGACTTCAACCATGGCAGAAAATTTTTCATTTGTAAACCTCTTTACTCAGGTAGAAATATCCAAGAGTGAATGGCTACATTGTTATGTTAAAATGACACTAAAAATAATAATAAAAAGTTGGAGACTGGGGACTTTGTTTCACCAGTTATAAAAGGGCCCAAGGGTATAACCAAACAGGTTTCCAAGACAATGCTTCTATCACCCCTATTTATGGAACAAAGCTTCTAAGAGGACAATCCTCTAGGACTGGTCTGCAGACACACTGAGGGCAGATGTGCTGCAGTGATGGGAGTGGGGGTGTGATCTCACCAAAGGAGAGACCTGTAGGATGGGGGGGGTCTCCACTGAGACCCCTGGTACAAGGTGGCCCCGCCCCTCCCACCCCAGCTCTTGCTGGGTTACATCCAGCACAGAGCTAGAGAGAAGGGGATTCCCACCAGGCATGGTTCCCTGGTGGAATATGATCAAGTAGGAATCCCAGGACAGGAGAGTTTCAATATCGTGGGGGCAGGGGAGTGTCCTCTAAAAGGCAGAGTCAGGAAAGAGGGACTGGAATGCCTTGCAAGCAGCAGATCAGTGGGCAAGAGCGTATCTTTAGAATCAGTCAGTCCTGGCCTGGAGGATAAGTTTTACCACTTGCTCTATGGACTTAAGAAAATTTTCTCATCTGTAAAGTGGGGAAAATAATGATAGCTACCTCACAGGGTTACTTTGAGAATTAAAAAAGATAATGTATATAAAATACCCAACGATGAAATGTTAGCTAATACAATATCAGATAGTAGCTTTTTGGATTTTAACTGAGAATCTGCTAAAAAGTGAAAGAATAGCTCTAGTGGGTCTAGTCAAAAGGAAGAGCATCTTTTTGGGGACGCCGAAAGGAAGGGAGAAAGGCCGCTGTTGTTGGAAGCCCTGGAAGCGCCTAGCAAGTGCAAAATTTTGCATCTCTTATATATTTTAATTTTGTCCATATCTTCAATTCTTGTATTTGGCCCAAAGTAAAGTGGGGCTCTACTTCCAGAATGGTCTATTTTTCAGCTTTCCAAGCAGGCCTGATGTTCAGAAGCAAAGAAGTAGCTGCCACCTGAGATCCTGGCTGGCCCAGAGGGGCTCTGCACCACTGTTACCAGGTCCCTAATGCAGGGCATGCTCATGTCAGGTTAGAGGTGGCCCCACACATCCCCAAGGCCAGTGTGTCTGCAGTACAAACAGGTACTCACCCCTTCAGTCCCTTTGCCTAGGCAATGCAGTGCTCACTCTCTAACAGGCAGAGCCTAGAACCAAAACCATCTGTTGGCGATTGAATCATATTCCCTACAAAGACATGTTCAAGGCCTAACCTGGGACCTGGGGGCATGGGCCCATTTGTAAACAGAACCTTTGAAGATGTTATGATCAGTTAAGGAGTGAATAGGATTGTTGAAGACTATTTAGATGAGGCCAAATTGAATCAGGGTGGGCCTTAGTCCACCTGACCAGAGTCCTAGTAAACAGGAAATCTGGATGCAGCCAGTCAGAAGCCAGAAGTAGAAGAAAGAGAGGTGGCCATGCGACAGAGAAGAAAGAGACTTTGGTGAAAGTATATGCTTTCCACACCCTGGTTTTGGACCACACTGTGAGCCAGTAAAAATTCCAGTGGTTTAAGTCAACTACTGTGTGGTCTTAGCAGCCCCAGCAAATAAAGACACTATTCTTAAAATCCTCCACTTTCTTCTCTAACTAGTTAGAAATACTCTCTGTCATCAAGAAGTATTTGGAAAGAGTGTAGAGGTGGTACAGCCTACTGTGTCAGACTGGAATGTTCAATTATTGCCTCTTCCTGACATGGCATTTAAAGATATGGAAATTCTATTCATTATCACTATGTGGCTCTATCCAGAATCACACAAATACTCAACCATGAGAAGCCCAGTCTAACCTCCAGTACGCTATTGTTATCATCCATCCTTTTATAAAAACATAAAATATGTCGTGCTTATGACATTTAATGCTGTCAGGTCATAGATTTATTAAGAACTGCTATCAATCCTGGGATGTGTAAATGCCACTCTATGTCAACAGAAAGGTGGACACTGCAAAATCAATTAGAAAAAAACCATTATAAAATAAAAGCATCAATGTAAACAATTTGTATCTTAGGCTCCAGAAATTATTTTAATTCTCAAAATTAAAATTAAAATTAGTCACTTATTGCAAAAGCAAAGCCTAAAGGACTTAAAAACCTAAAGGTATTTGAAATGGGCTTCAATGTGGTAGGGTTTAATTCTATTACCAAAATGGAGATCCAACTGAGGATTGTTTTCGTTCTCCAAACCCAGCTGAAGGACAAATGCCTAGATATGAGACTTTGTGTATACAACCTATCTCCTTATTGTTTCACTCTTTCCACATTTCAACTACTCACCTGCTCGGTCATATAAGATGTGGGATCGCTGGAGCCCTTCCTTTACATCATTTTCAGTGATCAGAACTCTACTTGGAGAGTACGTTTGCCCGCTTTTCTTACAGAACATCTTCCTAGAGCTCAGCCTGGCCAGAACAGCCAGCTGCAGTCCGTTCAATCCTGTTCTGGCATCACCATCGCTGAGATACGCCAGAGTATCCACAGCTTTGTCTTCTATGAACACCGAGGGCCTGCAACACACCATAGTTAATGATTCTTACTCGCAGCACAAACTTCATTCTGCACACAGCTCATGGAGCTGACCTGACTTCTCAGGTCAGCGAAAGTGACTTTGTGTTCACTGCTTCTCTCCTTATTCTTAACTCATGTTGTTAATGCGGTTAAGTGTCATCAAGACTGAAAACTGCCCTGACCTTAAGAATCTGTATAAGCTGTATAAGCACACACAACTAAAAGCAGGTGTGAAGGAGAAACTGGAAGCTTTGGAAAGTTATTTTTAACATGTAATATCTCAGATTATAGTTTGAAGAAAAGTTGGGCAGCTGCAATTTCTACTGAAAACTCTTTTGTTAGAAATTCTAGCACCTCATTAGTGTTAAGAAAACTTGTGCTTCCAAATTCTGATGAGAGAGGTGTGCTTATCCCACTTTCCACAAGGGAAAGAGACAGCATCATATCAGAATACTAGCTCTTGAAGGCTCTAGAGATCAAGCAGATTAATTCCTTCATTTCAGGAATAAGGACTCAGGTCCCAGTTACTCTGGAACACTGGACTAGGTATTTTCTGAACTGCAATGGATTGCTTCAGAGCGGATGGGTACCACATGAAAGATAGCATACAGAAACAGAGGTCAACTACCTGGGAATGGATCTGAAGACTGCCTGATCTTAGCAGCAAGATCTGGGTTAAAGCATCAAACCTGATGAAAATTCTATCATCACATTTCTCAATTTGGACTTTCATAAAGAAGAAGGTCTAACTATGATTAGTTTTAAAATCTTAATTCGCAGTATTTTCTATAAGTCTAACACATTTAGCTACTCAGAGGGCTCTTACTACTTCCTGTTTGAGCTGCTAGCTGCAAATTTGCTAAGGAGAAAATAATCTTTAAAAGTGACAGTTCACCCACACGACTAAACCTTTGGCTGAAATGTTCAGCCTAATTAACAAGCACTGGGAACCAGTACTTAGACAATGATTGGGCTGGGCGGAGGAGGGAGAGTTGTGAGGGGTGCTCATCTCATCTCCAAGTCAGTACAGAACTCCTTTGGTGTACACCATTTCTTCCCTGTAGGAATAACTCAAACAACACTAATTGACATTTTGTTCTCTAAAAGACTAACTTCTAGCATGTCGACTGGTTCATCTCATTTCCTACTCCCTCAGAGCCAAGGTTCCAGTTACTCCATATGGTTCTCCTGACACCTCCCCCTACATGTACCAGCTTTCTAGCAGGTGGCTGGTTTTCTCATCAGGCTCATGCTAACTGCAAGGCACAGACTGTCTTCCTCCCTTCCCAAGGGTGGCTTCACCTTGGCAGAGACGCAACTAGAAAACAATACACAGACATGGGCCATCTCTCAACCAGATACTAGCAGATTTTCAGGAAGATGATTGAGAAGAAGATGACAAAGAAACATATCTTAAGGAAAATATGTAACGGAGGGACCAGCATCAGAGTTGGGACTGTCAGCAAATGATGGGACAGAAGGAAAAGCTCTCTCATGGCTCAGTTATTTGCTTGTATTCTATGGACAGAGGGAGGCAGGGAAAACCAAAATAGCCTGAAAATCTCATTTGAGCCTCAGAACTAATAAAAGCAAGGCTTTCCATCCCCTTAGATGACTTCTCAGCAACAAACAGCTTGTGGGAAATCTGCGGGAAGAAGTAGAACCAGAACACTGATCAATCCTAACTTAATAACTGACTGAGTCTTCAAGAACTGGGTTATTTGTTGATGTCATATGTCATCTCTCTATCCCCACAAAATACAGAGTTTCTCTACCACAGGAACGTTTTATTTATTCTCTGTACCCCTAGTGCCTGGGAGGTAATAGGCTTTGCGTATCTGTACAATGTACGGACTCACTCCAATTTTCCCACAACTTCCAAGTTGATATTTATTATAATATACTGAAAGTATAAAGAATGAAACAAAAAGATTCACCTCTTCACCATCTAGTGATAACAACAGCTAACATGTCCCCTTACTGAATTTCCTTTGTGCATCCACCCTCCCATGCAACCCTTCTCCTTACATTTAACTTCTTAAACAAAATTTGGATTGTACTGCATATAGTTTCACATTCTGCTGTTTTACCTAACAAATAATTTTTTAAAAAACAAATAAGTCACTTAGAACTCTGACCATTACTTCTGAAAGATGCATATTATATTAACTTTAAAAAGTAGAGACAAAGAGGGCAGAGTCACCCATCACTACACTGCCTCAACATTAGTATTTTGGTGTCTATCTCTTTCCTACAGACTTGCCCTTTGGAAATATTTGGAGGCATGTAGTGCTCTTGGGGTACTTACAAAATGGGTGGCCTAATCTACACAGGAACTTATTCTACTATCCCCATTTCCATTAGTCTTCAGATAAAGTAAGGCAGCAGGCCCAATATAATTAAGAGAAAAGCCGACAAGCAGACTGCTCCATAGGTTTATAATAAATACACTGTGAATAAGCATTTCAAAATGCACTTGTGGCTTATGTGGTTGAAAAATTGGGTCCTTCCTTCCTTTAAAACTCCTACCCAAAGTGCGAGGTGTTCTACAGTTACAATCAGGCCAGAGCTGTGGGCTTTTAACCAGGACCCCATTGCTCCATCTTCTTCCCATCCCTCTGCTAGGATCTACATTCCAAATGTCACCCCTGTCCAAAAACAGCATTTTTAAACACAAATCAACTTGTTGACAGCTCTGTTCAACGAGAGGAGGATGCTGAAGGCAACTACAATGGCCACACAAATACATTACAAAATGGAAAATTACTGTTAAGAACATAATGCAGGATGTTCAAAGGTTCTATGTACCACTCAATACATCCTGAACTCTGGTTTAATTTACCTAAGATTCCAAAGAGCTCTAAAATAAGATGTGAGATCTCAGAAGAGGAAGATAGGTGAGGGTACTAAGCCAAGAACAATGAGATAAGAAGTATTTGAACTGATGGATGCAAAACTCCTCAGCAAATAATAACAATTTCAAGATATCCTGAAGAGTATCTATAGCCTAGAGAATTTAACATTTTTTAAATTTAGGCATAAATTTATAAAATGCTTTTCATTGGAAATAATCTCTTAAAGGCAGAACAGAATTAAATCCAAGGTAAAATCTACTTTTGGGGTAGAATGTCTGAAACTTAGTAGAATCCTCAGAGGAAATAAGCCATAGATAGGAAATTACGTTGTTATAATGTAATTTTTAAAATGTCCCATGATAAGGGAAAAAAAATTGATTAAAGTAGGTGCACTGGAAAAGATCATGTATCTGGATTAACAAACCCTAGAGAAAAAACAGATTTAGAGAGCCTAGTTTCTCCAACTACAGGGAAATGCTTTGATATTCACAGAGGAATACAGGAGTGTTCTGTACAGACACCTCCACCCTTTCCTTTTCTTTTCTAGGGACCAGAATCTTTCTGAACCTTGCTTCTCTGGTGGATGATATGGGATTTGAAGGATTCAATTTACATGGCTGGAGGAATAAAGTGAAGTAAAATGTACCTGATAGTTCATGGCAGAACAAAAGAATATTTATGATTGGTTAAGCACTCTCCCTAAATTGCAAAATATGCGGTAACTCTCTTTCACTAAGGAAAAGGAACATTATGGAGTCAGAGCAACAAGTGCAGCATAGTGGTTGTCAACCGCGGATGTGTACCAGATTAGAGAACTTTTCTAAACCACCTTACCACAAATTAATTGATTGACCAGTCCCCACGCTAGACCCTGGGCATGCATAATTTCAAAATATTTCCCAAGTAAGTGTGAGGCCTTATTAAAAGGCCCTACTGCTACCCTGTATTTGGGAAGCTTTTATCTCTATCTTTGCAAATTAACAGTTTAGTTCCTCTAAACTTATAGTCGAGGAGCAGTTCAGTACAATAACGCTTATCCTGGTTTTAACTTGGTACCTAGGCCCCTTTACAACTAAGATAACTTAGTAGTTAAAACACCATTCAGAACCTTGCTCCATCACTTCCAATTAGTGTGATCTTGGCAAGGTACTTAACCATTTTGTGCTTCAGTGTCCTCATTTATGAAAAGGAGATGTTACCTACTTCAGAGTATGTAATGCATTTAAAGTGCTTAGAGTGGGGCCCAGCATATCAATAACACTCAATGTTAGATAATTTTTATAAATATTACATATGCTTATTATTAATAATGAGAATAATTTTAATTAGACTGTCCAGTAGCATACTCTACTGAACCACAAAATCTCAAGTTAGGCCCCCAAACTCTTAAGCTTCCCTGATAACCAGAGTGAAAGCAAAAGACAATAAAACAAACTTACTTTCTCCACAAAGAGAGAATATAACTTTTAGATATGTCACCTTTCCATGGAGGCATCTTACTTAATTGAATTATACCATATTCACCGTATGGATGTGTAGTAGATTGAATAGTGGTCCTAAAAGACATCCAAGTCCTAACCCCCAGTATACCTGTCAACACAACCTTACTTGGAAATGGGGTTACGTTAAAGATCACAAAATGAGATCATCCTGGATTTAGGATGGGTCCCAAATCCAATGAAGACTACCCCAGAAAGGAAGAGAAAGCAAACACCTAGAAGGCCATGTGAAGAAGGAGGTAGAGATTGGAGTGACGCAGCCACAAGGCAAAGAATGGCAGGAGCCACCAAAAGCAGAAGAGGCCAAAGATTCTTCCCTAGGGCTCTGGTAGGAAGTACAGCCCTACTGACAAGTCAGTTTTGGCTTCTGGCCTCCAAAATTGAGAAATGATAAATTTATTGTTTTAAGCCACCAAGCTTGTGGTCATTTATTATGGCAGCCATAGGAAGCTAATACAAATCCAAGAAATCTATCTTTCTGGCTGCCAGTGATTTTATGCCATTTTAATTATCTATATTAATGTATCTTTCACTTATATAAAAAAAATTTTTAAGAAATTATTAAAACTCACTTTAAATCCACAACGCATTCTGGCCAGTACCTTCTATTCTGGTATTCTACTACTGTTCTTTCTATTCAGTGTTAGAAATTATCTTGAGAGGCAGGCAAACAGTTCAAATTTTTTAATCAAGGAAAATGAAAGGAAAAATAGTCAACTTGTTTGATCAGAAAAAAGCCCCAGTCTCAGAGCTAAGCACAGCTCCACAGGAACAGAAGCCACTTCAACTCTTTCAACTACCTCTAGGAATACTGCCTCGTTAGACAGTACTAGGGCACCGCGGCTTCTCATCTCATTCTTCGTCTCCACAAACATACGTACTGCATCTGGCTCATCAACAGCTGATTCTTTAGAGGTGCTTCTTACTAGGCATGTGTCCTATGATCTTGGAATCCAGTCCTTCAAAGCAGCAAGAAGTGCAAAGAGATTAAACACTAGTTTACTTCCTCATTTTCAGCAGTACAAGCTCATCTTACAACAGAGCTACATGGATTTTTTTCCTGGTCTCTAAAATTAATCCAGCACATGGACAGCATGCGGCACTGTTTGTACCATGTGACCAGAATGTGTAGAGAGCGAAATACATGAAAACAGTAACCAGAGGAACTATGGCATAGATAGTTAGTAATTTAACATCAGTTACCAACTTACCTCTAGCTTTCCTTCACAACCAACTTACTGAAAACATGAGTCTATGCTTGCTACCTCCTTCCCCTCTAACCATACTTAGCACACTGAACTTCAACCCAAACACTCCACTGACACTGTTCTAGAGACATCAGTGGACAAATGCCATGTCTAATGAAGGCTCCTCTCTATCTTATTTGATCTACCTAAAGCACATGATGGTTATGGAAGAGACTGCTAGTTACCCAGTCTAATCTATACTTCCCTCTCTTTTCACTGCTAAAACCCCACCTGAGTGAAGAGTGCTATTTCACAGGTATCTCCCTAATGGTAGGGGTAGGGCTGGGTGGAGTTTACACTGGATTGCTCTTTGGCCCTTTTCCCTTCCTGTGGCCTAGAATACAGATGTAATGGCTAGAGGTCCAGTAGCCACCACGGAGCTTAACGTGGCTCAGCCTTTGTGCTGGGGGTGGTGGAGCAGAAAAACAAGAGCCCAGTTGTCTGACAATAATGCACAAAACTGGCTAGGGACTATATTTTTTATGCCTATGTCCAGACTCTTTTACATAAGAAACTGTCATCTTGCTTATTTCATAGTTAATTTTTTTTTATATATACAGTCAAACCTAATCTTTAATTGAGCACTACCTTCTGGCTGAAACTCTTCTCTCTTGGTATGTTTCTGGTTTTCCTACCTTTTATCTGTCTTCCTGGGTTCCCCTTCTTTTTCTATTCAATAAATACCCACAGTTCTTAATTCATCACCCTTAGCTCTTGATTTCTTCAGCTCTCAGTGGGGGGATTATGCAAATGACGGGGGCTATGCTATCTTATATGTTGAAGGCTCACAAATTGTCTCAAACCTCTCTACTGCTCTTTCTGTATCTAACTGCCTACAGGATCTCTCCACATGAGTCACCCAGAGGCCCCTGAACTCCAACTGAACAAGTTCCAAGTTCCAAATTGAACTCCACAGCATCTCCCTACCCCTCTGTTCCTCTTCCTATATCTTCTCATTAAAAAATATGACACCTATCCATTCGCCCAGATCTGAGAGTTGTCCTTTTATACCCTCATCATGCCTAGGTCCTACAGACCTAATTCATATGGTTTCTCATAGCGGTCCTCTTCTGTTTCTGCTGCCCTTGCCTTTGCTCAAATCCTCTGTGTTTGTCTTCTGCATGACGGCAACAGCTTCCTAACGCATCTCCTGTCTCCAGGAGAGCTCCCTTTAGTTAGTTCATCCTCTCCAAAGCTATCAGTGATTGCCCTAAAATGTGTATCTGTTTTAGTCTAACTGCCAGAATGCAACATACCAGAAATGGAATGGTTTTTAAAAAGTGGCATTTATTAAGTTGTAAGTTTACAGTTCTAAGGTTGTGAAAACATCCAAACTAAGGCATCCAAGTAAAGATAGGCCGACGGTCCATAAAGGCCGATGGGTCCAGAACTCCTCTGTCAGCTGGAAGGTACATGGAGACATCTGCTAGCTTTCTCTTCTCATTTCATAAGGCTTCCCTGGGGGCATTTTCCTTCTGCATTTCCAAAGGTCTTTGGCTGTGTGGGCTCTCAAGCTTTTTCCAAAATGGTTCCCTCTTAAAGGACTCTAGTAAGCAACCCTACCTTAAATGGGTAGAGACATATCTCCGTGGAAACTACCTAATCAAAAGGTTACCACCCATAATTGGGTGGTTCACATCTCCATGGAAACCATCAAAAAGATCCTACCCAGCAATACTGAATGAGGATTAAAGAACATGGCTTTTCTGGGGTACACAACAGATTCAAACTGGCACAACACATAAGCAGGTTATTTTCCTGCTCAAAATTTTTCTATGGTTTCCCTTGCTTTCCACACCAATCCTCTTACCTTAGAGCATAAGATCTTTCATAATCTGGGTCCTGCCTGCCTCTCTGGCTTCATCAACCATCACTCACTTTCTTATGCCCACTTTTCTAACCACCTTGCTTTGCACAGCCCAAATTAGCCTTCTACTCCATCCAATTAAATTCTGCTTGTCCTTCAAAAGTTCATCATCACCTTATCTATGAGGTGAAATATTTGATAATGCATATGCCAGGTGCCTGTTCTCTACACCCCAGCACTCCTTATGTGTAACTCACTGGAGAATATCACCATAAGATGACTTATTTATTCATCTATCCCTTTTATCACGCTGTAAGCTCTCTGAAGGCATAGGACTATGCTCTTTCCAACACTCAGCCAATGCCTAGTAAATGCAGGGACTTCAATTTCTACCATGTGAGAGTGAAAAAAACACACACCTTTTACTTTAAAGGGAATTTATCATGTACATATGTATACTGAAAGAGAACCCACAATTCCTCAAGGACAGTCAAGATACTCTAAATGTCAGCTGAATGAGTGTGATTCTAATACCTTACCTCAACCCTTTCAAGCAAACTTACAGAGCGTAGGATTTCTCTATAAAAGTGTTAGTTGCTATCTAGGGCACTAAAACATGGCACAGGAATACAAATGCAGGCTCATACCTTTCCAGGGAGAGAATGTAATTATTTGGGGTTAAAATTCCTTTCTTCCAACTAGATTAGCATAACTGAAATACGATTTATGGACGCAAAAATGCGTATATAGTTGACACCAGTTAACAGGAATTCGAAAGAAAAATTTTTACCCAAAAGAACTGAAAGACAACACACTCTTAACTATCCATGGCCATTAGCAAATCACATATAAGGCAAACATTATTTCTGTGGCTGATGATATCTCCCAATGTAACCTCTTGTCAGAATGGTACCAAGTACCCAACTAGAGGATCTAAACTGACTAGTCTTTAATTCCATTCTGCTTACTACTGATGAAAAGGCAAGAGCATTAAAGTGGAAGGTTCCTGATTCATTTCTTATGCTGAATTATTACTCACCTCCACACTCCCAAATAAAATCATTTCTCTTATACTGAAAACTAGGATTTTTTCATAACAATAAGCCTTTCCTAAGCTCATATTATATGCCAGGTCCTGTGCTGGGAGCTGGATATTATGAACAAGAAGCATTAAATTTGTGTCTTCACATAGTTCACAGGGAGGCAGGGTTTACTAATAAACAGGATACAACTTTAGGTACAGTGGTGAAAAGAGAATGAAAGGAAATCATAATTAAGATCAATTACAAATGACTGCTAGTGAGAGTAGAAAGAATAAATACACACTCCATTGGATGACAGAGGTTTCCTCTGACTGAAATGCAATTGTAGTAAACTAAGAATCACTGGTTCACTTTGTATCAGGCTCTCAATTTCAGTAATTTGAAAGAAATATTAATTCTTTCCTTTGATCCTCTCAAACTCTGATGCAAACTCAAGTCACCTGGGAATCCTGGTGAACTGTAGAAATCCTTTCCACAAGAATAAGGTCCAGGGTACTAGAAACACAGACCCTTGCAGAGGCCTTTAAATTAGGGCATGGCACTGATTAGGGAAGAGGCAAAACAATCTGAAGGTATCTGAATAACTCAACCCCATGAAATAGTGACATGAAGCAAATAAAGATTACCTTAGACAATTAAAAATGCAGGACAGAGAAGTTGTAGATGACAACCAGTATATAGTATAAAACACAAAGAAAAACGTTAGAAGGAAATATAAGAAAATGTTAATGGTAGTTGTGATGGGAATTAGGGTTTTTTCCCCCTTTTGCTTTCATCTTTTCCTTTATCGCTTGGTTATACGAGATTTGCAACGAAACCTTTGTTTAAAGAAAAGTTGTATTAGCTTGAGGTGGCAGAAGCTGTCTTTGGCCTTTGGTCAGCGCCTATTCTCAAAAGGCCCCTAGGCATTACCATTGACTTTCTTTGGGCCATCACAACCCTTTTCCAAAATGAAGCTGCCTCATCTGCCTAGGAATCTGCTGCCAAATGCCCCAAGACTTTCAGAATGCACAGCACAGTTCTTCTTGTCTCTGAGACAGCAGCAAGTGGGAGCTGGCAGAAGGTCAGGGAGACTGTTGAAATCTAAACCCGGAACCTAACAACTATGCCTTGTACTTTAATCCCCACAGAAAAGTGTCTCCAGAACTTAGCCCTCAGGGCAGGCACCGGCAGCTGTGGGGGCCACGGGTGTGCAGGGGAGGAGAGCATGAGCCTCTCATCAGGCCGGATCGTGTTCCACTGCATTATTTCAGGTAACACATGGGTAACTGACATCTGAAGAACCTAATTTTGTTTTAAATAAAAGGAAATATTCCAATCCAAGCACTCTAATTGACTGTTCATGATACAAACTCTGTGAACTAAGAACTTGTATGTCATTCATGATACAGAAATAGCATATTAACTTCAAAAAGGAAGGGTTTTTTTTTTTTTGGAGTAATGAAATGTTCTAAAACTGCGCTGATGAATGTACAACTATATGATGATACTGTGAACCACTGATTGTATATTTTGGCTACATTGCTTGGTGTGTGAATATAGTTCAATAAAACCGCTTAAAGAGGAAAAAGCAAAAAGGAAGGACCAGCCTTTAATAAGTCATTTTTGGCTAAAATCCCTTTACCTTTATAGTATTCGGTTCTGAAATTTAGAGTATGGAAAAAAAATCACGCTAAAACTGTTTAAAGAACTTTAAATTAATATTTATATTAGACTTTACATAATATTTCTCTAAGAATAGTGAACTTCAGGAAAAAAGAAACTAGAATCTGGGTACAGACTTCAAAAGACTTGAAAGTTAACTTTAGAAGTATATATTCATCTGTATGTTTATTCCATGAGGGAAAATAATCAATAAGGCTTCTTAAAGTCTTCCAAGCCTTTAAAATAGCGTGGTAGGAAAAAAAACAAATCCCTAAGAATGAAAATACACATCTAGGAATGAAATTAACAGGCAAAGCAATATTAAAGATGAAAGAGTTATAGACATACTCATTACAGGTCCAGGCTATAAGGCTGCATCTTAAATTAAAAGAAAGGAAATGTGCAGAGATAACTTGCTGGTATGATTCTAGTACTTTGTTCCTCTTACATTTCCATTACTGGCAGATACACATTCTCCTCTCTGTCCCCACCCTCTCTACCCTGACTCCCAGCCCTTTCTGGCACCCGGCCAGGAGATTCTTTGGGAGGTGTGTATAGTGCTGCCACTGCACACTGCCAACTTACTCAGAGCTGCTGTTGCTGCTGTGGCTCAGAGGGTCGGTGGGACGGCTTGAGTCGAGGACATGCACTCCCAGGGAGTTGACTGCGCGCATTAAAATAGTCACCATTGCTTCTACTGGAAGCTTCTCGAGAACAATAACCCGACAGCGGCTCAGAAGAGCAGCGTTGACCTGGAAGGAGGGGTTCTCAGTGGTTGCCCCAATCAGAGTAATCGTCCCACACTCTACGTGAGGAAGGAAAGTGTCCTAATCATGGGAGGAAAACAGAAGAAATTGATTCCAGTTAACAATAACCCACGGAATCCCATGTAAGTTGGCTATCACTTCCTTCCTTTTTCTGATTTTTATAGACTTGAGGAATAGCAACTTTATATGCATTGAATATGGATGCAACATTTGGAGAGTACAATGCTTGCTTTTTAAGTCCAAAACATGTCTTCTGAATACCAATGTCTAAGCCTGATCTCTTGCTGATAGTCTAATAGATCTAAGTAGAATTCTAATTTAGTTTCAACTTAATGATTTCTAAGAAAAGTATCTTCTACCCCAAGGCTGAAATGGCACATAACTTAAATGCAGCAGCTATTTATTTAGAGGGCAGAAGAATGTGAAAAAATACAAATATATTAACATTTCTAAAATCCTCTTCAACTGAAAATATTCAATCACACTATTACTCTTCCTAACCAACTTGGCAACTATGTGACCTCAGGTGCTGTCTTATGGGGAAGAAATACTCAGCTTAGTGGTCCCATACAAGGGTCAACAGCCAGTCAGAACTCTAAACGGCATGTTCATTCAAAGAGATTCAAATGAGGATAAAAAGCTTACTAGGATTTTGTGAATTATATCTATGATTACAAAGCTACAACACATTTTAAAGATCAAAGAAAGTATATCTGAAAAAATGTTTTGTCTATTTAGGAAGAATCCAAAAGTAACTTTGTTTATACAAATAAATTGTCCTTTTACTTTTATTTCAGAAAGCGAGACAAAATAAATAGAAACCATTTTATCTTGTAACTTTATGAAAGCCTGAAGTCACAGAAAATATGCTCTTTTAATTTTGAAAATAAAAAGTAACTCCCTATTAGAGAAATTTAAAAATTCAAACAATGATCTTACAGTCAAGCTAAACTATTCACTATGACTATTAATAAATGGATTAACATTTTCTAAGACTTAGAAATTTTATCTAAAACAGCTTTTCAAAACAGAGATATATCAAACTTTTTATTCATCAGAAAAAGCATTTTTTTGGTCACCAAAAAACACTAAGAAAAAGTGTGGACAAAATAGATTGGAAGAAGATGGGTTGACAAGACTATTTCCTGCAGTTTACTACTCTTAGAGAAATATTATGTAAAATCTAATGCAAACATTAACTTAAAATTCTTTAATGACAGCACCTAGCACTTGGAAAGTACTTTATACTTTTCAAGGTGATTTCATAAATTTTAATTTTGTTTGATGCTAGCAATGACCAAAAGATGGAAGAAAGTTAATATACCTGCTGAGATTTATTGAACCGATGAATCTCATCAATAAAAAGGATGGTTTTCCTTTTGAAAAAACTCTTTTCGTTTTGAGCCTGTTTTATGACATCTCGCACATCAGTTGTCTTGGCATTCGTTGCAGACAATGTCACAAACCTTATGCTATGTTTCTTGCTGTTGTTGGCTATGATGTGAGCCAGAGTGGTCTAGAAAAGATGACAGAGAGTTTAAAAAGTGGATCTGACACAGAAAGAAGTACCCAAAGGTACCAACACAAGCAGAATCAGACTATTTAACCAGCAACTTGAAATCTGAAGGATGCCAGCAGCACAGATATGATCTGAAATACTTCTTTTAAAAATTAAAAAAAAAAAAGTAAATAAAACAGGAAAGCTCCTAGACTTAGGCTAATCCTGACTTTTTCTCCTTTGTATTTCACCCCTTTTGATTTCTTTTCGTGGGACCCTATGATCTTTGGAATCTCATTTAACAGTGGCTGTCTTGATTTAGCAGAGCCTCAGTGACAGCTGTGCCCTCTAAGCAAAGAGAAAAAATTTCCCTCCTCCAGGCAAGAAAGCACTGACTACTGAAGAAATCTCAGTGTGGGACTGGGTTGCAGAACCACAGGATCAGTGTTTCACTCCCTGACGCTTACAGAGAAGGAAAATGAATGAGCCTTTGAATTGAAAGATCAATAACTGTCTAGCATTTAAGATGACTGCAAGGCAATTCCGCCTGTCTACTTTAGAAGTAGATGAAGTAACAGCATTTGGACCAGGCACTTAGCAGAAAATAAATGAAAGATCCATGCCACGTATGCCTATGCTTGCAAGTGATACCCATGCTTATTATCCATTCCTATGATCTCACAGTAAGAATTCACAAACAATCAGTAAGAATGCCACTACCCGATAGCCTAAATGGGGTAGCACACTAAATCCATACTTCTTTACCATAGTAAAAAGTTATTTGGGACAGAACTGATTTATTTTCCACCAAAGAGAAAGGAGGAGTGCAAAGAAGGATTAAAGGTCAAGATGGATTCCAACAGTTGGAATAAAGGAAGATGTGGTTAGGTTGTATAAGAGAAAGCTAGGAAGAAATATAGGAGAAAAAGCATGAAAACCCTTAAGCACTAAGGGGCCTGAACCTCAAAGCTAGGAAAGCTCCTTTAAATTCGGATGCTGAATTTTGCCTTACTCTGGCTGGTGTTCATTTTGTTCCCTCTTCCTATGGATGAACACCTACATCAACATATCTGAACATCTCTTACACTTATTTTTTCAGGCTAAACTCTCCCAGTCCAAGTGTTCTTCCAATGACATGTTTTCTAGACCCACCACATCCTCATCTCCCTCCTCTGGACTTGTGCTAATTTCTAACTAAGGCATGCAGAATTGAAGACCAAAATATACTGATATTTCTTTCACTTCAGTACATGGCATCATGGGAAAAGTTGTTAAAAATGTTAGATGAAAATGACTTGCACAAGGAAAAGAGTTGTTTTCATCTTGGTTTGGTTAAACATCTCCATGGATAAAAAAATGAAATCAGTTTTAAGAAATAAACCAACAGCTAGAGAAAGGAGAAGCACAATAGAAATCTTAAAATTTTAGTGTTTTTTTTCAAAGCTGAACCTACACACACACAACTGGAACACAGAAACGTTCCTCTGCAATTTTTCGTAGTATGTTGTTTCCCGGAGAATTGGGTCACTGAAAGGGGGGGCGGGGGAGACCAATGAAGACAAAGATGGATCCATCTAAGAGTCCACATATTTATGTCAACCTATCCATTCACAGAAATGCTAATTTTGAAGATGACCAAAAAACGTAGGAAGGAGTTTCTTTCTCACACACATCACAGACTCCACCTGTAGACCAAGCACTGCCCCACGTTCAGGTGACAACTCTTAGCCATAATGTCCACGTAAGCCCATCAAATTTTGCGGGGGACTTCGACACGGCATCTTTTAAGAACCCAAAGATCTTTTGGCCCTTAGAGCCACTCCCGAATTTGTCAGTCGGGAACCCTTCTGCCAAGGCAGCACTCACCTTGCCACAGCCCGGCGGCCCCCACAGGATGAGGGAGGGGATTTCGTTCGTCTCCAGGAGGGACCTGAGCAGGGTCTCCTGCCCCACCGCCCTGCTTTGCCCGATGTAGTCCTGAAGCGTGTCAGGACGCATCTTATCCGCCAGAGGCTTGCCCTCCAGCATCTGCCGGATCTCCTCGGCCGCCAACGCCCGGGGATGCGGGCGCCCCCCGCCGCTGCCCGCGAAGGCTGTGGCGTCGGCATCCCAGGTCCCCTGGTCGTCCTCGCCATCCCCATCTCCGTCCGCGTCGCCATCGGCCCCCGCCTCCTCCTCCTCCTGAGCCTCCGCCTCGTCCCAGCTCCGTGGAGATGAGCTCCCCGCCGCGGCGGCTGCAGCGGCCGGCCTCTTGCCCGACCCCTTCCTCCCGGGGCTGCTGGACCGCGCCACGGGGAAGTCGGGGATGAGGCGGGCACCGCTGGGCGTGGGCGGCGCGTCGTAGCTCTCCCGGCTCTCGGTCTCGCCGCCGTCGTCGGCCTCCTCGCCCTCGCCCTCGCTGCTCTCAGCCGCCGTCGGAGTGGCGGGCTGCTTCAGAGCTGAGCTCTCCGACAGCCGCCTCCGCTTGGAACGGGGGGGCGAGGGCGCCTTGGCCGGATCTCCCGCGCCGTGCGGCCCGGCCCCGGGCTCCGCGTGCCCTGCGGGGTTGAGCAGCAAGCAGCGGTCCAGGTGCGAGTTGATGTGCGCGGCGGGCATCATCTGCTGGCACACGGGGCACTGCACCTGGTGCAGCTGCGACAGGAAGGGGTCGTCCTCCGGTCCGCTCACCTCCATGGCGTTCGTCCGCCCTCGCCGGCGCCCGGGCGCGGCCGCAGCAGCCCCTCCTCGCGCCGAGGCCTCACGACCCCCGCCTCGCAGGCCCAGCGCCGCGCGACCCTCGGACAGGCGACAGGACGCGCGCGGGCCGGCGGAGGGCGCCTTGCATGCCTCACGTCCGGAGCCTCCCGCTTCGGCCCGCCCTCCGCCGGCCGCTCGCGGGACTCCCCGCGGCACTGCGGGAAGTGTAGTCCTCGGCAGTCCGCCCGCGGCCTCCCGCAGTCCACTTCCGGGCTCGTCGCCGGCCGCGCACATCCATTTCCGGCCTCGCTCCCGACGCGCACGCCCACTTCCGGCTCCGCGAACGCGGCGCGGCGTCTTTGTGCGAGGTCGGCGGCGCTACGTGTGCGTGCGGGGTCGCGCGGGTTAGGAGGTGTTGCCCCCTTTCGTCGGGGCTACCCCGGGCGTCGCTCGCAGACTTGCCGGGTTCTCGGCGTCTTCCGGAGCCCGCGGCGCCTGCCGAAGGGTCAGCAGGAGCGCGGAGAGGTTGGCTCTACGGTCCCCGCGCTCCCGGCGACCAGAACGGACTCGGTGGGACAGGACGAGGGGTCTCAGTTTCCGGAGAAAACGGGGAAAACCGAACGCTCAGACAGGACGGGGCCAAGCACCGGAATGAAAGCAAAAATGCAAACCACAGAACGTGGGAAAGTAACGTTCGCCTCGGCAGGTCACAGAAGTGCAGATAGAGAAGGGGTTTCTTCGCCTGTTGGATTGTTTTGTCTGTTTGCTTCAGGACTGCGTCAGAGTGACGGTTATGACCCTGAAGGTTATAATCGCGGAGATGCTTTTCTCGCTTTTTCTCCCGAACAGTTAAAATTCCTAAAGAGGGGGCTGTCGGACTCAGGGTACATCTATTCCCCCAACAGTAAGATAGTGTTATGCAGCCACTTAAACGTTATCGTGTGAACAGAAGGGGACAGAAAAGTGCTCACCATGCCGATGAAGATACAACGTTGTGTTCCACATATTTGAAAACCAGTCATTTTCTTTTGGGGCTTCTCCTGCAAATCTCCCCGTGTAAAATATGTCTCAAAGCAGACATTTCTGGTAGTCAGAGAAGGGAAATGAATCGAAGGGAATAAAGACTTGAAATCTGACAAAAATGGGATTTGGGGGTTGGAGCATTTTGCTTCGTTTGGAAGGTTGGCAGTTTCTTGGGGAGGTGATCGCGGGAAATGGAGGTGGGGTGGTGGAAGTGGAGGAGATGGGGAAAGGGAGGAGGCCGGCCAGAGTGAGAAATTGACTTGTTAGCGCTGGGCCAGTGATGCTCAGTGCTGCCGGAGCTCGGGGGCCTCCCAGGCAAACCGCCAGGAGGAGGGGACGTCTGTCCGCTGGCATGCACTGCCCTACGCTGTCAAGTATAACCCGCACGCCTTTGGGCTGCCATGCCAGCCTCCGGGCAGCCGGGCAGTGCAGGCAGCTTGGGCTTGCTTGGAACCCCCTGAAGTGGTAAGGCCCAGGGGATACGGTGGGCACTGCCAGCAACCACTTGCCCTGGGCGACGGACAAAAACATACCTAAGGTTGGATTGGATGGTTTAAACCATTCTCTGACGGTGAAAGTCGGGCAGGACAGACAGAAACGATTCTAAGGAGCCTTCTAGGGCAATGGGGAAGCAGAGCTGGGGGTGGAGGTGAGAAAGGGTGTTTTCTGTAACTCAGTGCAGACCTGCGAAGACGGGTGGTCCTGTCCTTCGCATTTGCTGCAGCGGGCCTTTGGACATCACTGCCATCCTGGCCTGGAGCTGAGAGGCCATGGAGCTTGGGATCCAGCGCAGGGCCAGGTCATCCCCTGTCTTGGCCTGCCCAGAGCTGCCCTGGTGGTGCCGGTGGGAAGTCCTCATCACTATAGAAGCTTTTCTCTTTCCATTCTGGGAATGGCACCAAGCCCTTTTGAAATCAGAATTCCTTAAAAATGTTTTGCACACACACACAAAAAGCCCCAAGAAGCACCACCTTTTTATTGGCTACTTTTTAAAGCTGTCAGAAAGTGAGCAGAAACCTCCTTCAACCTCAGGACCTGGTACCTGAAAGGCCACAGGCTTACTGTGAATCATCCCAGACAGCAGATGGGATTTACATGGATTTTTGCTTTTACTGGGGAAAGTGTTATTGAAGAAGTGAGGGGACACATTTGCAAATGGCCAGAACACTCCACGGTCTGGGGCTTCCTCCCAAGACCCACTGAGCCTGGAAACGTTGCTGTCTAGTAGAATCTAGTACAAGTCTAGGAATCTCTTTACCCACACCTTCTAACTGGGCACCATATGGGGCACTTGACAAACTTAGAGCTAGAGGGGAACGGAATTTTTTTCTTTTGACTAAAAAAAAAAAAAAAATTGTACAAAATTTCTGAAGGCATTGACAGGAGACAACAAAGTACAACAGTCCCCAGACATGGGGGTGGGAGGGTGGGAACATGAGGTGAGTCCTACAATTTGCCAATATTACTGAGCTGAGAGACTGCCCCAGCTAAGGGTCTCAGGAAGCAAAGCTTTGGGAGGCTCACAATGGCCTGGGCGCCAGTCCTCTTCATCCACCGCACAGGTGAGACACTTTCTGGGCCACTTCCTTGTCTTCAGTTTTAAGAGAAGCTGTGGGTTTACAGAAAAGTCATGCAGAAAACAAGGGTTCCCATATACCTCCCACTCACATGCAGTTTTTCCTATTATTAAATACACTGCATTGAAGGGGTACTTTTGTTAGCATTGCTGCAACAGTATAATTACAATTATGTTATTAAATATAGTCATGGTTTACATTAGGGTTTATATGTATAGGGTACATTTGTGTTGTACAGTTCTATGGGTTTTTTTTTTAATTTTTTTTTTTTTTGTTTTTACATGTACAATCAGTAATTCTTAATAACATCACATAGTTGCATATTCATCATTTCTTAGTACATTTGCATCGATTTAGAAAAAGAAATAGAAAGACAACAGAATAAGAATTAAAACAATAATAGAAAGAAAAAAACAAAAACAAAAACAAAAAAACCTATACCTCACATGCAGCTTCATTCAGTATTTTAACATAATTGCATTACAATTGGGTAGTATTGTGCTGTTCATTTCTGAGTTTTTATTTCCAGTCCCGTTGTACAGTCTGTATCCCTTCAGCTCCAATTATCCCTTATCTTTTTTTTTTTTAATTAACGGAAAAAAAGAAATTAACCCAACATTTAGAGATCATACCATTCTACATATGCAATCATTAATTCGTAACATCATCACATAGATGCATGATCATCATTTCTTAGTACATATGCATTGGTTTAGAAGAACTAGCAACATAACCGAAAAAGATATAGAATGCTAATATAGAGAAAAAAATAAAAGTAATAATAGTAAAATCAAAACAAAACAAAACAAAACAAAAACCTATAGCTCAGATGCAGCTTCTTCATTCAGTGTTTTAACATGATTACTTTACGATTAGGTATTATTGTGCTGTCCATTTTTGAGTTTTTGTATCTAGGCCTGTTACACCGTCTGTATCCCTTCAACTCCAATTGCCCATTATCTTACCCTGTTTCTACCTCCTGCTGGACTCTGTTACCAATGACATATTCCAAATTTATTCTCGAATGTCTGTTCACATCAGTGGGACCATACAGTATTTGTCCTTTAGTTTTTGGCTAGACTCACTCAGCATAATGTTCTCTAGGTCCATCCATGTATTACATGCTTCATAAGTTTATCCTGTCTTAAAGCTGCATAGTATTCCATCATATGTATATACCACAGTTTGTTTAGCCACTCTTCTGTTGATGGAGATTTCGGCTGTTTCCATCTCTTTGCAATTGTAAATAACGCTGCTATAAACATTGGTGTGCAAATGTCCGTTTGTGTCTTTGCCCTTAAGTCCTTTGAGTATATTCCCAGCAATGGTATTGCTGGGTCATATGGCAATTCTATATTCAGCTTTTTGAGGAACCGCCAAACTGCCTTCCACAGTGGTTGCACCATTTGACATTCCCACCAACAGTGGATAAGTGTGCCTCTTTCTCCGCATCCTCTCCAGCACTTGTCATTTTCTGTTTTGTTGATAATGGCCATTCTGGTGGGTGTGAGATGATATCTCATTGTGGTTTTGATTTGCATTTCTCTAATGGCCAGGGACATTGAGCATCTCTTCATGTGCCTTTTGGCCATTTGTATTTCCTCTTCTGATAGGTGTCTGTTCAAGTCTTTTTCCCATTTTGTAATTGGGTTGGCTGTCTTTTTGTTGTTGAGATGAACAATCTCTTTATAAATTCTGGATACTAGACCTTTATCTGATATATCATTTCCAAATATTGTCTCCCATTGTGAAGGCTGTATCTTTCTACTTTCTTGATGAAGTTCTTTGATGCACAAAAGTGTTTAATTTTGAGGAGTTCCCATTTATTTATTTCCTTCTTCAGTGCTCTTGCTTTAGGTTTAAGGTCCATAAAACCGCCTCCAGTTGTAAGATCCATAAGATATCTCCCAACATTTTCCTCTATCTGTTTTATGGTCTTAGACCTAATGTTTAGATCTTTGATCCATTTTGAGTTAACTTTTGTATAGGGTGTGAGAGATGGGTCTTCTTTCATTCTTTTGCATATGGATATCCAGTTCTCTAGGCACCATTTATTGAAGAGACTGCTCTGTTCCAGGTGAGTTGGCTTGACTGCCTTATCAAAGATCAAATGTCCATAGATGAGAGGGTCTATATCTGAGCACTCTATTCGATTCCATTGGTCGATATATCTATCTTTATGCCAATACCATGCTGTTTTGACCACTGTGGCTTCATAATATGCCTTAAAGTCCGGCAGCGCGAGACCTCCAGCTTCGTTTTTTTTCCTCAAGATGCTTTTAGCAATTCGGGGCACCCTGCCCTTCCAGATAAATTTGCTTATTGGTTTTTCTATTTCTGAAAAATAAGTTGTTGGGATTTTGATTGGTATTGCATTGAATCTGTAAATCAATTTAGGTAGGATTGACATCTTAACTATATTTAGTATTCCAATCCATGAACACGGTATGCCCTTCCATCTATTTAGGTCTTCTGTGATTTCTTTTAGCAGTTTTTTGTAGTTTTCTTTATATAGGTTTTTTGTCTCTTTTGTTAAATTTATTCCTAGGTATTTTATTCTTTTAGTTGCAATTGTAAATGGGATTCGTTTCTTGATTTCCCCCTCAGTTTGTTCATTACTAGTGTATAGAAATGCTACAGATTTTTGAATGTTGATCTTGTAACCTGCTACTTTGCTGTATTCATTTATTAGCTCTAGTAGTTTTGTTGTGGATTTTTCCGGGTTTTCGACGTATAGTATCATATCGTCTGCAAACAGTGATAGTTTTACTTCTTCCTTTCCAATTTTGATGCCTTGTATTTCTTTTTCTTGTCTAATTGCTCTGGCTAGAACCTCCAACACAATGTTGAATAATAGTGGTGATAGTGGACATCCTTGTCTTGTTCCTGATCTTAGGGGGAAAGTTTTCAATTTTTCCCCATTGAGGATGATATTAGCTGTGGGTTTTTCATATATTCCCTCTATCATTTTAAGGAAGTTCCCTTGTATTCCTATCTTTTGAAGTGTTTTCAACAGGAAAAGATGTTGAATCTTGTTGAATGCCTTCTCTGCATCAATTGAGATGATCATGTGATTTTTCTGCTTTGATTTGTTGATATGGTGTATTACATTAATTGATTTTCTTATGTTGAACCATCCTTGCATACCTGGGATGAATCCTACTTGGTCATGATGTATAATTCTTTTAATGTGTTGTTGGATACGATTTGCTAGAATTTTATTGAGGATTTTTGCATCTGTATTCATTAGAGAGATTGGTCTGTAGTTTTCTTTTTTTGTAATATCTTTGCCTGGTTTTGGTATGAGGGTGATGTTGGCTTCATAGAATGAATTAGGCAGTTTTCCCTCCACTTCGATTTTTTTGAAGAGTTTGAGGAGAATTGGTACTAATTCTTTCTGGAACGTTTGGTAGAATTCACATGTGAAGCCATCTGGTCCTGGACTTTTCTTTTTAGGAAGCTTTTGAATGACTAATTCAATTTCTTTACTTGTGATTGGTTTGTTGAGGTCACCTATGTCTTCTTGAGTCAAAGTTGGTTGTTCATGTCTTTCCAGGAACCCGTCCATTTCCTCTAAATTGTTGTATTTATTAGCGTAAAGTTGTTCATAGTATCCTGTTATTACCTCCTTTATTTCTGTGAGGTCAGTAGTTATGTCTCCTCTTCCATTTCTGATCTTATTTATTTGCATCCTCTCTCTTCTTCTTTTTGTCAATCTTGATAGGGGCCCATCAATCTTATTGATTTTCTCATAGAACCAACTTCTGGTCTTATTGATTTTCTCTACTGTTTTCATATTTTCAATTTCATTTATTTCTGCTCTGATCTTTGTTATTTCTTTCCTTTTGCTTGCTTTGGGATTAGTTTGCTGTTCTTTCTCCAGTTCTTCCAATTGAACAGTTAATTCCTGCATTTTTGCCTTTTCTTCTTTTCTGATATAGGCATTTAGGGCAATAAATTTCCCTCTTAGCACTGCCTTTGCTGCATCCCATAAGTTTTGATATGTTGTGTTTTCATTTTCATTTGCCTCGAGGTATTTACTAATTTCTCTTGCAATTTCTTCTTTGACCCACTCGTTGTTTAAAAGTGTGTTGTTGAGCCTCCACGTATTTGTGAATTTTCTGGCATTCCACCTATTATTGATTTCCAACTTCATTCCTTTATGATCTGAGAAAGTGTTGTGTATGATTTCAATCTTTTTAAATTTGTTAAGACTTGCTTTGTGACCCAGCATATGGTCTATCTTTGAGAATGATCCATGAGCACTTGAGAAAAAGGTGTATCCTGCTGTTGTGGGATGTAATGTCCTATAAATGTCTGTTAAGTCTAGCTCCTTTATAGTAATATTCAGATTCTCTATTTCTTTATTGATCCTCTGTCTAGATGTTCTGTCCATTGATGAGAGTGGGGAATTGAAGTCTCCAACTATTATGGTATTTGTGTCTATTTCCCTTTTCAGTGTTTGCAGTGTATTCCTCACGTATTTTGGGGCATTCTGGTTCGGTGCATAAATATTTATGATTGTTATGTCTTCTTGTTTAATTGTTCCTTTTATTAGTATATAGTGTCCTTCTTTGTCTCTTTTAACTGTTTTACATTTGAAGTCTAACTTGTTGGATATTAGTATAGCCACTCCTGCTATTTTCTGGTTGTTATTTGTATGAAATATCTTTTCCCAACCTTTCACTTTCAACCTATGTTTATCTTTGGGTCTAAGATGTGTTTCCTGTAGACAGCATATAGAAGGATCCTGTTTTTTAATCCATTCTGCCAATCTATGTCTTTTGATTGGGGAATTCAGTCCATTAACATTTAGTGTTATTACTGTTTGGATAATATTTTCCTCTAACATTTTGCCTTTTGTATTATATATATCATATCTGACTTTCCTTCTTTCTACACTCTTCTCCATACCTCTCTCTTCTGTCTTTTCAGTTCTGACTCTAGTGCTCCCTTTAGTATTTCTTGCAGAGCTGGTGTCTTGGTCACAAATTCTCTCAGTAACTTTTTGTCTGAGAATGTTTTAATTTCTCCCTCATTTTTGAAGGACAATTTTGCTGGATATAGGAGTCTTGGTTGGAAGTTTTTCTCTTTTAGTAATTTAAATATATCATCCCACTGTCTTCTAGCCTCCATGGTTTCTGCTGAGAAATCTACGCATAGTCTTATTGGGTTTCCCTTGTATGTGATGGATTGTTTTTCTCTTGCTGCTTTCAAGATCGTCTCTTTCTCTTTGACCTCTGACATTCTAACTAGTAAGTGTCTTGGAGAACGCCTATTTGGGTCTAATCTCTTTGGGGTGCGCTGCACTTCTTGGATCTGTAATTTTAGGTCTTTCATAAGAGTTGGGAAATTTTCAGTGAAAATTTCTTCCATTAGTTTTTCTCCTCCTTTTCCCTTCTCTTCTCCTTCTGGGACACCCACAACACGTATATTTGTGCGGTTCATATTGTCCTTGAGTTCCCTGATACCCTGTTCAAATTTTTCCATTCTTTTCCCGATAGTTTCTGTTTGTTTTTGGAATTCAGATGTTCCATCCTCCAAATCACTAATTCTATCTTCTGTCTCTTTGAATCTATCATTGTAGGTATCCATTGTTTTTTCTATCTTTTCTACTTTGTCCTTTACTTCCATAAGTTCTGTGATTTGTTTTTTCAGTTTTTCTATTTCTTCTTTATGTTCAGCCCATGTCTTCTTCATGTCCTCCCTCAATTTATCGATTTCGTTTTTGAAGAGGTTTTCCATTTCTGTTTGTATATTTAGCATTAGTTGTCTCAGCTCCTGTATCTCATTTGAACTATTGGTTTGTTCCTTTGACTGGGCCATATTTTCAATTATTTGAGCGTGATCCGTTATCTTCTGTTGGCGTCTGCGCATTTAGACAGATTTCCCTGGGTATTGGATCCAAAAGTTTGGAAGATTTTTCTTTGAAATCTCTGGGTTCTGTTTTTCTTATCCTGCCCAGTAGGTGGCGCTCGTGGCACACGTTTGTCTGCGGGTCCCATCAGTAAAAGGTGCTGTGGGACCTTAAACTTTGGAAAACTCTCGCCGTCCGGGGGGTTCGCTAGCCGAAGCGGCTTGAGCCGGCCCGGGGTCCGAACGCAGGGAGTGTTGCTGGTCGCCGCAGCCTGGGAAAGAGCCCATCCGAATTTCCTAGTCGGCCCTGGGCGACAAGCGTGGCGGGAGGGCGCCAGCGGCAGCGGCCCGCCCGAGAGAGTGCACGTTCCCCGGGAGTCACGTGTTTGGAAGGGGCCTCCCCCACCCGTCACCGTTCTCCGCGGTCTGGGGATTTCCGATCCAATTCTCTCAGTTGGTCCGGGGGGCTGCACGTGGTGTGGGTGCCAGCTGCCTTGTTTTCAGGGGACCGCCTCTCCAATTCTCCCAGCCGGCCCGGGAAGGGGGAAGGGAGTAACTCTGGCCGCTTCCCGCCCCGCCCGGTGAGGCCCGCGCGCCTCGGCGTTCTCACCTGAGCTGCTTCTCTCAGCCAGCCAGCTGTTCCAGGATGGGGTGCGCTGTCTTTTTTATCTCTGTTGTGGCTTTGGGCGCTTTCTGTATCGTTTCTACTCCCCTAGTAGCTGTCCTGGGGAAGAAACTAAGATCCGCGCGTCTTACTAAGCCGCCATCTTCCAGGAAGTCTCTTTTTTTTTAAATTTTATGCTAGTAACATATCTACAGCCTGCAATTTCTCCATTTAACCATGGTCAAATATAAAATCCAGTGGTGTTAATTACATTCACAAAGTTGTTCTACCATCACCACCTTCCATTACCAGAATGATTTCCATCACCCTAAACAGAAATTCTGTACCAACTGAGCATTAGCTCCCCATCTCCTACCCCACCCCCACCCCCTGGTAATCCATATTCTAGCTTCAGACTCTATAAATTTGCTTACTCCATTTTGTATCAAGAGATCGTACAATATTTGTCCTTTGTGTCTGGCTTATTTCACTCTACATGATGTCTTCAAGGTTCATCCATGTTGTTGCATATATCAGAATCTTTTTATGGCTGAATAATATTCCATTGTACAGATACACCGTATTTTGTTTATCCATGCATCTCTTACAAATCTTGTGACAATTGTAAATTATGTGGCTGTGAACATCGGTGTGCAAATATCTGTTCAAGTTCCTGCTTTAATTCTTTTGTGTATATATATCTAGAAAGGGGATTGCTGGGTCATATGGTAATGCTTTACTTAATTTTCTGAGGACCCAGCATGCTGTCTTCCACAGTACCTGCACCATTTTATATTCCCACCAAAAATGAATGAGGGTTCCTATTTCTCTACATCTGCTCCTAAACGTGTTGTTTTCCACTTGTTTAATATTAACCATTCTAGTAGGTGAGAAATGGTATCTCATGGTTTTGATTTGCAGTTCCTTAATGGCAAATGATGTTTAGCTTCTTTTCATGTGCTTTCTGGTGATTTCTATATCTTCTTAGAGAAATGTCTCTTCATGTCTTTCCCCCATTTAAAAAAATTGGTTGTCCTTTTATTGATGAGTTATAAGACTTTCTTTACGTATTCTGGGTATTAAACTCTCTTTCCAGATGTGATTTCTGATTTTTTTTCTCTTCTTTTATAGGTTGTCTTTTTACTTTCATGATAAAGTCCTTTGATACTTAACAATTTTAGTTTTGAAGACCTAATTTATTTTTTCTTTTGTTGCTCATGCTTTCATGTAATGTCTAAGAAACCATTGTCTAACACAGTATCCTGATCCTCTATGTTTTTTTTCTGAAAGTTTTATAGTTTGAGTTCTTATATTTAGGTCTTTGATCTATTTGGAGTTAATGTTCGTATATGGCATGAGATAGGGATCCATATTCATTCTTTTGCATGTAGATATCCAGCTTTCCCTTATCATTTGTTGAGATGACTATTCTTTTTCCACTGAGACTATTCTTTTCCCCTTGTCAAAAATCAGTTGACCATACCTCACTCCCTCTAAGCCCAACTCTGCAAGTGAAATCATTGTCCTTCCCCCATGTAGGACATGATCCAGAGGGTGAAAGTCTCTCTGGCGACATGGGAGATGATTCCTAGGGATGAGTCCGGCCCTGGCACCTTGGGATCAACAATGCCATCCTGACTAAAAGGAGGAAAGTAACAAATAAGGTACTGGTGGCTGAGAGAGTTCAAATAGAATTGAGAGGCTGCTCTGGAAGTCACTCTTACATAAGCTTCAGTTAGACATTACTAGCTATCATAACTTGCCAAACCCCAATTAAAACCATTCCAGCCAATCCTAAACATCTAGGGCAATATATAAGAATCTACAAAATTTCCATGCAATAGGGTAACTTTCCAGAAAACTGCAACCTCCAGATGGGTCCCTGGATCAGATAAATTCTAAAACCTACAGGGCTCAGCCTCTCCAGAATCAGCTAGTTCCATCTCCCTACCCTATATTATTGACAGACCCTTCCAACATGATAAAGCTAGAATGGGCATAACCAAAATACCCCTAAGATCAAAGGTGATGGTGGAGAAGGTAGGGTTTAACAAATGAGTGTGATTACTGAATCATTAAATTGATATTTCTTTTAGTCTCTAGTATCTTAGAGCAGCTAGAAGTAAAAACCTAAAGTGGTGGAACTGTAATCTATACCAAACTCTGAAATCTATTCTGCACCTAATTGTTGCGATGTGCTTTGAAATGTATTGCTTTTTTTAATATATACTATTTTTCTCAAAAAAAGAGAAAAAAAGTCAATTGTGATGATAGAAAAATATTTATTCTCTCTGGCTTCCAATGTTCTGGAGCAGCTATAAGGGACAATCTGAGATGATGGTAGCCCATGACAAACTCTGGGCTCTGTCCTGTGACTTTGAAGAGTTGAAGGGTGCTTTGAAAACTATTGCTTTTTTCTTTCTTTGCTTCGTATATATGTTATATTATACAATACAAAAAGGTAAAAAAAAAAAAAATCAGTTGGCCATAGATGTAAGGGTTTATTTCTGAACTCTCAATTCAATTCTATTACTCTATATGTCTGTCCTTGTGCCAGTACTGTTCTAGTTTGCTAGCTGCTGGAATGCAATATACCAGAAACAGAATGGCTTTTAAAAAGGAGAATTTAATAAGTTGCTAGTTTACAGTTCTAAGGCCAAGAGAATGTCCCAATTAAACAAGTCTATAAAAATGTTCAGCCATCTAGGGAAAGTACCTTGGTTCAAGAAGGCTGATGAAGTTCAGGGTTTCTCTCTCAAGTGGAAGGGCACATGGCAACACAGAGTTTTTCTCTTATTTGGAAAGGCACATGCTGAACACGCTCAGGGTTCCTCTCTCATCTGGAAGGGCACATGGTGAACATGGCATCATCTGCTAGCTTCTCCTGGCTTCCTGTTTCATGAAGCTCCTTGGGAGACATTTTCCTTCTTTATCCCCAAAGCTCACTGGCTGGTGGACTCTGCTTCTTGTGGCTATGTCATTCTGCTCTGCTCTCTCTGAATCTCTTATTCTCCAAAATTTTTCCTCTTTTGTAGGCCTTCAGAAGCTAATCAAGACCCACCCAAATGGGTGGAGACATGTCATCACCTAATCCAGCTTAACAACCACTCTTGATTAAATCACATCTTCAGGGAGATGATCTGATGACAGTTTCAAACATACAGTATTGAATAGGGATTATTCTGCCTTTACAAAATGGGATTTTGATTAAAACATGGCTTTTCTAGGGGACATACATCCTTTCAAACCAGCACCGGTACCACACTGTTTTGATTAGTGTAGCTTTGTAATAGGTTTCAAAATTGGGGAGTGTGAGCCTCCAATTTTGTTTTTTTTTTTGCAAGATGGTTTTGCTCTTTGGGGTGCCTTATCCTTCTGTATAAATTTGATGACTGGTTCTTCCATTTCTGTGATGAAGGGTGTTGGAGTTTTGATGGGACTGCACTGACTCTTTTAATCAGTTTTGAAAAATTGACATCCTAACAAAATTTATTCTTCCGATCTAAGAATGCAAGATGTACTACCAGTTTTTTTTAGATCTTCTTTGATTTCTTTTAACATGTTTTATAGTTCTTGATGTACAAGTCCTTTACATTCTTGGTTAGATTTATTCCTAGATAGTTAATTATTTTAGTGGCTACTATAAATGGGATTTTTTTCTTGATTTCCTCTTCAAATTGTTTATTTACTACTAATGCATAGAAACACCACTGATTTTTACGTGTTGACCTTATGCCCGGCCACAGTACTGAATTCGTTTATTAGCTCCAAGTGGCTTTTTGGTGAATTATTCAGGAATTTTTATACTTAAGATCATGTCATCAGCAAATAGGGAAAGATTGCTTCCTTTTCTTGCCTAATTGCTCTGAATAGAACCCCTGGCACACTGTTGAATAACAGTGGTTCCAGTGGGAATCCTTGCTTTATTCCTGATCTTCTAGGGAAAGCTTTCAGTCTTTCACCATGGAGTATGATGTTAGCCAAGGGTTGTTCATATATGCCTTTTATCGTGTTGAGAAGTTTCTTTCTATTCCTAGTTTTCTAAATGTTTTTATCAATAAGCTGTGTTGGCTTTTGTCAAATGCCTTTTCTGCACCAAATAAGAAGATCATGTGGCTTTTTGCTTTGTTCTATAAATGTGTGCTGTATTACATTAATTGATTTTAATATGTTGAACCACTTTTGCATACCTGGGACAAGTCCCACTTGATCATGGTATGTAATTAGTTAATGATTTGGACTGCTAGCATTTTGTTGAGGATTTTTCTTCTGTATTTATAAGAGATATTGGACTGTAATTTTCTTTACTTGTGATGTCTTTATCTAGCTTTGGTATGAGAGTAATGGTGGCTTCATAGAATGAATTAGGTAGTGTTCCCTCCCCTTAAATTTTCTGGATGAAAAATTAAGCAGGATTAGTGTTAATTGTTCTAGAATGTTTGTTAAACTTCACCGTGAAGCCATTTGGTCCTTGACTATTTTGTTGGGAAGTTTTTGATTAATAATCCAATCTCTTTACATGTTGTTGGTCCGTTGAGACCTTCTACATCTTTTTCAGTCAGTGTAGGTAGTTCATGTGTGTTCTAGTTTGCTAGCTGCTGGAATGCAATATACCAAAAACAGAATGACTTTTAAAAAGGGGAATTTAATAAGTTGCAAGTTTATAGTTCTAAGGTCATGAAAATGTCCCAATTAAAGCAAATCTATAAAAATGTCCAAATTAAGGCACCAACAAGAGGTTATCTTCACTCAAGAAAGTCCTATGACGTTCAGGGTTTCACTCTCAACTGGGAGGCACATGGTGAACCTGGCGACTTCAACCAGCTTCCTCTCCAGGCTTCTTGTTTCATGGAGCTCCCCCAGGGGTGCTCTCCTTCTTCGTCTACAAAGGATAGTGGACTCTGTGGTTCTCATCATTCTCTCATAATTCTCTGTGCTCTCAGAATCTCAAGCCTTTTCCAAAATGCTTCCTCTCTTAAAGGATTCCAGTAACTTAATAAAGACTCACCTGGAATAAGTGGAGTCACATCTGTCTCTAATGAAAGATTAACCTACAATTGGGTAAATCGTATCTCTGTGGAGACAACCCAATCAAATCTCCAACTTACATTATTGAATAGGGATTAGAAGAAATGGTTGCTCCCACAAGATCGATTAGGATTAAAGCATGGCTTTTCTAGGCTACATAAAATCTTTCAAACCGGCACAGTGTGTTTCTAGGAATTTATACATTTCATCTATGTTCTCTATTTTATTGGCATGTAGCTATTCATATCCTCTTCTAATCTTTTTGTTTCTGTGCAGTTGAAAAGGGGTAATGACCCCTTTTATTTTTGACTCTAGCTATTTGCATGTACTCTTTTTTCCTTTGTCAATCTTGCCAAAGGGTTATCAATTTTAGTGACCTTTTCATAGAACCTACTTTTGGTTTTGTTAATTCTATTTTTTTTCTCTATTTCATTCACTATTATAATTTTTGTTATTTCTTTCTGTTTGCTTTGGGCTTAGTTTGCTGTTCTATTTCTAGGTAATCCAGTTGTGAGGGTAGGTCTCCATTTGAGATTGTTTCTTTCTTCTTTTTTAATGTAAAACTTTAGAGCTATAAATTTCCCTCACAGCACTACTTTTGCTCCATCCCATACCATAAGTTCTGGTATGTTATGTTTTCATTTTCATTCACCTCAAGATATTTCCTAATATCCCTTGTGGTTCCTATTTTGACACATTTTTTTAATGTTGTTTAAATGTCCACATGGCTTTTTAAGAGTATGTTGTTTAATGTTCACATATTTGTGAATTTTCCAGTTCTCCCTCATATTGAATTCTAGCTTCATTGCTTTGTGGTCAGAGAAGATACACTGTGTGAGTTCAATATTTATTATTTTCTTTGTTTTGTGACCTAACATATTCCTGATAAAAACACTTTGAAAGATAGTGTATTATGCAGGTTTCTCTAGGGAGACATAACCAACAGGAGATAACTGTAAGTATAAAATTTTATAAATGTTTCTCACACAACTTTGGGGATGCAGAAGTCCAAATTCTGTAGGGCAGGTTACAAGCTGGCAACACTGCTGAAGGTTTTTGATGAATTCCCCAGGAGAGGCTGGCTGACCGAAGTAGAGATGAAAATTCTCTGAATGCTGAAGTCATCACTTCTTCTTTTAAAGCCTTTAGGCTGATTGGATTAGATGTCTCTCATTGCTGAAGACACCCTCTTTAGTTGACTGGAGATGTAATCAACTATAAATATGATTAATTTATGGATACTTTAAGTCCACAAAATTTCCTTGCAGTAACAATTAGGCCAGTGCTTGCTTGACCAACAACTGGGTACCATTACCTGGCCAAATTGATACATTGATACATGATCTCTGATAGCAATAGAAGGGAACTTCCTTAACGTGATAAAGGGTATATTTGAAAAACCCACAGATAACATCATAATCAGTGGTGAAAGACTGAAAACTTTCCCTCCTATATTTGGAACAATATCAGGGTGCCCACTGTTCCAATTGTTCTAGCTAGAGTAACTAGGCAAGAAAAAGAAATCCAAACTGGAAAAGAAGAAGTAAAACTTTCACTATTTGCAAATGACATGATCCTATATAGAGAAAGTCCTGAAAAATCAACACCAGAGCTACTAAAGCTAATAAATGAGTTCATCAAAGTAGAGGGATAGAAGATCAACATTAAAAAATCAGTAGTGTTTCTATACAGTAGTAATGAGCAATTTGAGGAGGAAACCAAGAAAAATACCATTTACAATAGCAACTAAAAGAATCAAGTATCTAGGAATAAACATGTTGAGGAATTTTATGTCTATACTCCTAAATTGATCTGCAATTTTCTTTTCTTGTAGTATCTTCATATGGTTTGGGTTTAAGATGATGTTGGCCTCACAGAATTAGTTAGGTAGTGTCACCTCCTCTTCAATGTTTTGGAAGAGTTTGGCCAGGATTGATATTAACTCTTGGAATGATTGATAGAATTCACCATGAAACCATATGGTTCTGGACTTTTCTTTGTTGGGAGGTTTTTGATGGCTGACACAATCTCTTTACTTGTAATTGATCTGTTGAGATCTTTTATTTCTTCTAGAGTTAGTGTAAGCCTGTTTCTAAGAATTTGTCTATTTCATCTAAGTTTTCTAATTTGGTTGGCATACGATTGTTCATGGTGTCTGGATTAGTTAGGGTTCTCTAGAGAAACAGAATCAACAGGGAACACTTGCAAATATAAAATTTATGAAAGTGTCTCACGTGACTGTAGGAACGCAGAGTCCAAAATCCACAGGGCAGGCTGCGAAGCCGATGACTCCAATGGATGGCCTGGACGAACTCCACAGGAGAGGCTCACCAGCCAAAGCAGGAATGAAACCTGTCTCCTCTGAGTCCTCCTTAAAAGGCTTCCCATGATTGGATTTAGCATCACTAATTGCAGAAGACACTCCCCTTTGGCTGATTACAAGTGGAATCAGCTGTGGATGTAGCTGACATGATCCTGACCTAATCCTATGAAATGTCCTCATTGCAACAGACAGGCCAGAGCTTGCCCAATCAGATGAACAGGTACCACAACTTGGCCAAGTTGACACCTGTCCCTAACCATGACAGTGTCCTTTTAATGATCCTTTTTTATCTCTGTGGGGTCAGGAACAATGTCCCCCTTCTCATTTCTGATTGTATTTGAATATTCTCTCTCTCTTTTGTTGGCCTAGGTGAGGGATTATCAGTTTTATTTCTCTTCTCAAAGAACCAACTTTTGTTTTGTTAATTCTGTCTGCTGTTTTTTAATTCTCAATTTCACTTATTTCTGCTCTAATCTTTGTTATTCTTTTCCTTCTGCTTGCTTTGGAATTAGTTTATTGTTCTTTTTTCTACTTACTCCATGTGTGCTGTTAGATATTTGATTTTGCTCTTTTTTCTTTTTGAATGTAAGCAATCAGAGCTATTAATATACCTCTCAGCATTGCTTTCACTACATTTCATAAGTTTTAATATACTGTGCTCTTATTTTCATTCATCTCAAGATATTTACTGATTTCGCCTTTGACCCACTGATTATTTAAGAATATGTTGTTTCACCTCAATGTATTTGTGAACTTTCCAGCTCTGCACCTGCTGTTGATGTCTAGCCTCACTCCATTATGGTGAAAGAAAGTGTTCTGTGTAGTTTCAATCTTTTAAAACTTAATGAGACTTGTTTTGTCACCTGCTATGTGATCTATCCTCGGGAATGATCCATGAGCACTTGAAAAGAATGTATATCCTGCTGTTTTGGGATGCGATGCTCTGCATATGTCTGTTAGGTCTGATTCATTGATCATATTATCCAAATTCTCTTGACCCTCTGTCTATATGTTTTATCTATTGATGAAAGTGGTTTACTGATATCTCCAATAATTATTGTAGAAACATATATTCCTCCCTTCAGTTCTGCCAGTGTTTGCCTCATGTATTTTGGATCAATATGATTAGATGCATCAATATTTATGATTGTTATTTCTTCGTAGTGTGTTCCCCCTTTATTACTATGTAGTGCCCTTCTTTGTTTTTTATAACAGTTTTGCATTTAAAGTCTATTTTGTTCAATGTTAGTATAGCTACTCCAGCACTTTTATGGTTACTGTTTCTGTGGATATCTTTTTCCAAACCTTCTCTTTCAACCTATTGGGATCCTTGGGTCTAGCATGAATCTCTGATAGGCAGAATACAGTGTCCACTAAGTTTTTGGAGGAGGAGTGAGTCCTGGAGCTCCCTACTCCACCATCTTTTCCAAAGTTCCTTTCTGTTTATACTTTTCATATGTAATTTCTTTGTACTTACAATGGGACTAAAATTTAACATCCTAAATCTACAGCAATCATGTTTGATTTCATACCAACTTACCTTTGGAACCATACACATGCAACTGTTCCTGTGTCCCTCTGTCCCACAACATTTTGTTGTATATTTTACAAATTATATCTTTATACCTGGTATTTCATAACCGTATATTTGTCATTACATTTTATTCCTTTGCAGTTTAGAATCTGTAGGAAGTAAAAAGTGGTGTTACATAAAAAAGTACAATACAACAGTACTGGCATTTATAATGTCCCACATGGTTACATTTACCAGAGGTCTTTATTTCTTTATGTCATGTTGATCCACTGTCTCATCTCCTCTCCTTTCAGTCTCAATAACTCCCTTTAGCATTTCTTGTAGAGCAAGTCTAGTGGTGATGGAACTCCCTTAGATTTTGTTTATCTAGCAATGTCTTAATCTCTTCCTCATTTTGAAAGGATAGTCTTGCCAGACATAAAATTCTCAGTTGGCAATTGTTTTCTTTTAGCATTTTAAATATTTTACCCCTTTGGCTTCTTGCCTTTTTGGTTTCTAATGAGAACTTGGAAATTAATCTTACTGGGATTCCCTTGTACATTTACTCATTGCTTTTCTCTTGCAGCTTTCAGAAACTCTTCTTGTCCTCGGCATTGGGCAGTTTCATCACAATGCATCTGTGCATGGCTCTCTTTGAGTTTATCCCATTTGGGGTTCATTGGGCTTTGTGAATGTCTTCATATTTGGGAAGTTTTCTACCATTATTTCTTTGACTATTCCTTCAGTCCATTTCTTTCCTTCTTCTTCTTCTGGGATTCCCATAATGTATATATCCATATGCTTGATGTTTTCCCACAGGTCTCTTAGGCTGTTTGATTAAAAAAATTTCTTTTTTCTGAGTCCCAGCCTGAATTATTTCAATTGTCTTTAAGTTCACTAATTCTTTCGCCATCCCTGGAGTTTTTCATTTTGGTTACTGTGGACTTCAACTCCAATATTTCTGTTTGTTTCCTTCTTAAAATTTCTTTATTGAGATTCTCATATTGTTTATTCATTGTTTCCCTTATATCCTTTATTCCTTTCTTCATGTTTTCCTTTGTCCCTTTGAGCATATCACTTTATTATTATTATTATTATTATTATTATTATTTGCATGGGCAGGCACTGGGAATTGAACCTGGGTCTCCAGCATGGCAGGTGAGAACTCTGCCTGCTGTGACACCGTGGTCCATCTGAGGATCACTTTTTAAACATTTTTGTCTGCTGTCTCCAAAATCTGGTCTTCTTCACTGATGGTTTTTGGATTTTTATCTTTTTCTTTAGATGGGCCATATTTTCATGTTTGTTTGTTTGTTTTACAATATTTTGTTTCATATTGTACATTTTAATATTTTGAACTGTTGATTCTGGGATTTAATCCTTGAGGTCTGTTCCTTAAGTTTGCATCCAACTATTGATATGACAGAAATTTCTTTGAGTGCCCAGAGCTAACAAAAACAAATTAACCAAAACAAAAGGCACCTTTCATTGTCTTTGCAAATTAGCTCCACTTCAGCTGGTGGTCCCCTTCAGAAATTAGCTCACCTTTCAAGAAAATTAGTCCGAAATGAATATGAAGTGCAGAGTCCTTTCAGTCTTATCAAGGAAGCCTGAATGGAGGCAGCTTCTTGTCCTGGGCTTGTCCTGCTGGTGGCTTTAGGAATTCCCCCCTTGGCAAGAATTTGAAGACCCCCTTTATTATCTTTGAAATAGACTTTTACTGTTTCCTGGGTGCTCTATTGTATGACTTAATGTAGGTAGTTCTTAGCTCCAAACTGCTTCAACTTAATTATTTCTTACAGTGCTTCTCTGCTTGCAGGATGAATTCTGGAAGCATCAATGGGAGACAAGTTTCCTGGCTTCTACCAGATAGATGGACACTGACATATAAGCACTCCAGTATATTTATATGAATTACTCTGCTTCCTCTGAGAGGAAGCTCAGATGGGCTCCACATCATGTCAGGTAGGGGGTGGGGGGCAAGCAAGGGCACTATGAGCTTTGCCTAATGTTTTTCAAGCTGCTCTTCTTGATTTGGCATTTACCCAGTTACTAAAACCTTTTAACTGTTTAAGAGTTTTAAGGAGGATGTGTCTGCTAGTTTTTCAAAGATTTTGTGGGGGGATGGCAACCTGGAACTTCTTACACCACCATCTTGGTCAACTGGAAGTCTTCCTACTTTGTTTTCATTTTTTCTGGTTTAATTTTTTTTTTTATTGAAATATCTTCACTCACCATACAGTTCATCCAAAGTGTGTAATCAGTGCTTCACAATATCATCACATAGTTGTATATTCATCTCCCATGATCATTTTTAGAACATTTGTATTACCTTAGAGAAAAAGAAATAAAAATTAAAAAATATATATATCCCATACCACTTACCTCCCCCTCTTGCTGACCACTAGTATTGCAATCTACTCAAATTTTTTTTACCCCTTATCCCCCTATTATTCATTTATTTAATTATTTGTTCTTATGGTTTTACTCATCTGTCCATACCCTGGATAAAAGGAGCATCAGCCACAAGGTTTTCACAATCACATGGTCACACTATAAAAGCGATATAGTTATACAATTATCTTCAAGAATCAAGGCTACTGGTACACAGTTCAACAGTTTTAGGTATTTTCCTCCAGTCACTCCAATGCATTATAAACTAAAAAGGAATATCTATATAATGTATAAGAATAACCTCCAGGATGTCCTTTTGACTCCATTTGAAATCTCTCAGCCACTGAAACTTTACTTTGTCTCATTTTTCTCTTCCTGCTTTTGGTAATAGCCTTTCTCAATCCCATGATGGCAGGTCCCAGTTCATCCCCAGGAGTCCTGTCTCATGTTCGCAGGGAGATTACATTCCTGGGAGTCATGTCTCATATGGGGGTGGGGGGAAGGGCAGTGAATTCACCTGCCAAGTTGGCTTTGAGGGAGAGGCCACATCTGAGCAATAAATGAGGTTCTCTGGGGGTGATACTTCTGCATGTTTATAAGTAGGCTTAGCTTCTCCTTTGCAGGAGTAAGTTTCATAGGGGTAAGCATTAAGATCAAGGGCTTAGCCTATTAAATTGGTTGTCCCAATTCTTGTAAGAATATCAAGTCTATCCCAGGTGGGAAAGTTTAATATCTCCTCCTTTCCCCACCCCAGTCTCTCAAGGGGTCTTTGCAAATACTTTTTTATTCTCTGCCCAAATTACTCTGGGATATATAAGGACATCACACTAACGTGTACAAACCAGCAAGATCCCACTCCCTATTCAAGGTTCCATGTAATTAGGGTGTTCAAATAAACTGACCGTACAAGTTAAATTAGATAGTATGCTACAGAAAATATAAATTTTACACGAAATAAACACCTCTTCCTTTGATCTCATACAGAAGTTGAAGTTTTATAATATAGATCATATCTTCCTTTACCCTGAATTCTGAGCCTCCCCAGTCCCATCCAGATCAGCTTCATTCATATCTCTAGTCGAAGTCTGATCACTTTTTCAACCTTTTAAACAGTTTCTGTGTAGGATAATGCTGACTTTCATAGTTTCAGAGCTCTAATTCATGTGTTACACAAATACCCGAAGTTCCAAGAAATCACTAGGTTATACACAAACAGCTCAGCATCTCAGAATTTATAAATAGCAGTTACAACTACAGAATTGATGTGTCTGTTGTAAGAACTTACGATGTAGGAACCTTTACAATAGGCTTTAACCCTATAAAGTATGCACTCAATTTCAATTCTCAGAGTTTGTATATTATAGTTAGTCCATATGAGTGAGGCATGATAATATTTGTCTTTTTGTTTCTGACATTTCATTCAACATACTGTTCTCAAGGTTCATTCACTTAGTTGCATACCCTACAACTCCTTCCTTCTTATAGCCACTTAGTAGTCCATTGTATGTATACAGTGCATTTCCTCCTTCCATTCCTCAGTTAATGTATCCTTAGGCCACCTCCATCCATTGTTTAGTATGCACACTGCTGCCATAAATACCAGTGTGCAAATGTCCATTTGTGTCCCCACTCTCAGTTCCTCCATGTATACTCCTAGCAATGAGGTTGCAGGATCACATGGCAACCTCACCTCTACCCTCCTGTGGAGCCAATACACTGCCCTCTAGAGGGGCCGTACCATTTGCTTCCCTACCAAGAGTGAATAATTGTTTCTCTCTCCATGTTTTTCCAGCCCTTTTATCTCTCTGTTCATTTTTAAACAGTTTTATTCACACATCATACAATCCAACCTAAGTAAGAAATCAATGGTTTCTGGTGTAATCACATAGCCCTGCCTTCATCACCGCAAACTATGTGAGGACATTTGTTTTTTTCTTTCACAATGAGTCCCACACCCCTCCCTGACACCTCCCACTTATTGAAATTTAGTTTTGGCATATTGCCTTTCTTACATTCAATGGAAACATATTACAATGTCAATAACTACAATTACTGTAGTTAACAGTAACTACAGACCCCAGTTTGCATTGATTGTATTCCCATCCCCGTATACCATCCTAGTTTCAACACCATGCAATGCGCTGACATTAATTTTCTCCTTCATGCTAAATCATTCTTATATTTCTACCCGTAATCACCATCATCTTCCACTCTAGGCATTGCTAAACTGTACCGCCCCACTCTTTTTCCTTCTGGTGTCATACATGCCCTCAGCCCTCCTCTTTCAACCATACTCACACTCAGCTTCTTTCAGCGTACTTATACTGTTGTATTACCATCAGATAGTATTGTGCTATCCATTTCTGGATCTTTACAATCAGTTTGTTGAACATCCTGTACTCCTGAAGCATCAGATGTCCACTCTCTACCCTCTTTCTATCTTCTGATAACCTGTGCTCTTATCTTTAACTCTCAATAGTCACTCTTTAATGTTAATTTATATTAGTGAGCATACAGTATTTGTCCTTTTGTTTCTGGCTAATTTCGCTTAGCATAATGTCCTCAAAGTTCATCCATTTTGTCACATGGTTCATAACTTTATTCTGTCTTACAGCTGTATAATAATCCATTATATATATATATATACCACAACTGCATAAGCTGCATAATAATCCATTATGTGTATATATATATATACCACAACTTGTCTAGCCACTCCTCCATTGATGGACATTTGGACTGTTTCCATCTCTTGGTAATCATGAATAATGCTGCTATAAGCATCTGTGTGTAAATGTCTGTTTCTATCCTTGATTTCAGTACCTAGTAATTGGATTGCTGGACCATATGGCAATTTTATACTTAGCTTCCTGAGAAACCAACAAACTGCCTTCCAGAGTGAATGCACCATTCTACATTCCCAACAACAATGAATAAATGTGCCTCTCCTTCTCCACATCCTCTCCAGCAATTGTTATTTTCTGGTTTTTTTTTTTTTTTTCGATAATGGCCATACTAGTGTGCGTGTGGTACTATCTCATCATTTTGATTTGCATCTAAAAGCCAGTGAAGTTGAGCATTTTTTCATATGCCTTTTAGCCATTTGTATTTCCTCTTCTGAAAAGTGTTTGGCCATGTCCTTTGCCCATTTGTTTTTTTAATTAGGTTGTTTGTCTTTTTGCTGTTGAGTTGTAAAATCCTTTTTATCTTCTGTATAGTAAATTCTTATCTGGCATGTGGTTTCAAAATATTGTCTCCTATTCTGAAGGCTGCCTTTTAACTTTCCTGACAAAGTTCTTTGATGCACAAAAGTGTTTAATTTTGAGGAGATCCCATTTATCTATTTCTTTTATCAATGCACATGCTTTGGGTATAATGTCTAGTAAACTATCTTCTATCGCAAGATTTATAAGATATTTCCCTACATTTTCTTCTAAACATTTGGTGGTCTTTGCTCTAATATTTAGGTCTTTGATCCGTTGTGAGTTTAATTTTGTATAGGGTGTGAGATATGGATCTTCTTTCATTCTTTTGGATATGGATATCCAGTTTACCAAACACCATTTATTGAAGAGGCTGCTCTGTCCCAGTTGGGTTGGCTTGGCTGCCTTATCAAAGATGAATTGTCCATAGATGAGAAGGTGTATTTTTGAACACTCAATTAGATTCCATCAGTATATCTATCTTTATGACAGTACCATGCTGTTTTGACCACTGTAGCTTTGTGATATGCTTTAAAAGAGGTAGTGTGAGACCTCCCACTTCACTCCTCTTTCTTAAATATTTTTAGCTATTCAGGGCACCCTGCAAGGTAAGTTGTTGGGATTTTAATTGGTATTGCATTAAATCAATAAATCAGTTTGGGTAGAATTGACATCTTCACTATATTTAGTCTTCCAGTCCCTGAAACAGTATGCCCTTCCATTTATTTAGGTCTTCCATGATTTCTTTGGGCAACTTCTTGTAGTTTTCTGTGCATAGGTCTTTTGTGGCTTTGGTTAAATTTATTCCTAAATATTTTATTCTTTTGGCTGCTTTGTAAATGTTCTTTTTTTCTTGATTTCCTCCTCAGATTGCTTGCTACTAGTGCATAGAAACAGTACTGAATTTTTGGGTGTTGATCTTGTACCCTGCCGTTTTGCTGTACTCACTTATCAGCTCTAGCAGCTTTGCTCTAGATTTTTTCAGGATTTTCAGCATATAGAATCATATCTTCAACACACAGTGAGAGTTTTACTTCTTCCATTCCAATTTTGATGCATTTTACTTCTTTTTCTTGCCTAATTACTCTAGCAAGAACTTCCAGCAGAATGTTGAATAACTATGGTGACAGTGGGCATCCTTGTCTTGTTCCTGATCTTAGAGGGAAAGCTTTCAGTCTTTCTCCATTGAGTATGATGTTAACTGTGGGCTCTTTATATATGCCCTTTGTCATGTTGAGGAAATCCCTTTCTATTCTTACACTTTGAAGTGTTTTCATCAAGAAAGGATGTTGAATTTTTTGAAATTTCTTTTCTGCATCAACTGAGATGATCATGTGGTTTTCTGCTTTGATTTATTGATGTGGTTTATTACATTAATTGATTTTCTTGCACTGAACCAGACTTGCATACCTGGAATAAATCCCACTTGGTCATGGTGTATAATTCTTTTTATGTGCTGCTGGATTTGATTTGCAAATAATTTGTTGAGGATTTTTTGCAGCTGTTCATTAAAGAGTTTGTTCTCTAATTTTTTGTAGTATCTTTGCCTGGTTTTGGTATTACTGTGATGTTGGCTTCATAGTATGAGTTAGGTAGCTTTTCCTCCTCTTCAATTTTTTTGAAGAGTTTAAGCAGGATTGATACTAATTCTTTCTTGAATGCTTGTTAGAATTCACATGTGAAGCCATCTGGTCCTGGACTTTACTTCTTTGGGAGCTTCTTGATGACTAATTCAATCTCTATCTATTTCTTCTCAAGTCAGTATTGGTTATTCCTGCTTTTCTAGGAAGTTGTCCATTTTGTCTATGTTGCCTAGTTTATTAGAATATAGGTACTCATAGTATCCTCTCATTATCTCCTTTATTTCTGTGGGGACATTAGTTATGTCCCCTCTCCCATTTCTGTTTTTATTTATTTGCTTCCTTGCTCTCATTATTTTTTTTGTCAGCCTAGCTAAGGGTCCATTGAGTTTATTGATTTTCTCAAAGAACCAACTTCTGCTTTTGTTGATTTTTTCTATTGTTTTCATATTCTCAATTTCACTTATTTCTGCTCTAATCTTTGTTATTTTTTCCTTGTGTTTCTTTGGGGATTATTTTGCTGTTCTTTTGCTTGTTCTTCCAGGTGAACAGTTAATTCCTTGATTTTTGCTCCTTTTTAAATTTAAGCATTAAATTTCCCTCTCAGCACCACCATTGCTGCAAATCATAAGTTTTGATATGCTGTGTTTTCATTTCCATTTGCCTTGAAGTGTTTACTGATTTCACATGTAATTTTTTTCTTTGACCCACTGGTTGTTTAAAAGTGAGTTGTTTAGCTTCCGTATATTTGTGAATTTTCCAGCCCTCTGCCTATTATTGATCTCCAACTTCATTCCATTATGGTCTGAGAAAGTGTTTGATATAATTTCAATCTTTTAAAATTTATTCAGATTTGCTTTGTGACCAAACATGGTCTATAATGGAGGATGACACATAAGCACTTAAGAAAAATGTGTATTCTGCTGTTGCGGTGTGTAAAGTTCTGTAAATGTCTATTAAATCTGGTTCATTTATCACATTATTTAAAGTCTCCATTTCCTTATTGATCCTTGGTCTAGATGTTCTGTCTGTTCATAAGAGTCATGTATTGAAGTCCCCAAATATTATTGGAGAAATGTCTCCTCCTCCCTTCAGTGTTGTCAGTGTTTACCTCATGTTTTTTGGGACACTCTGGCTCAGTGCATAGGTATTTATGTTTGTTGTATCTTCTTGATGAATTGTTCCTTTTATTACTGCACAGTGTCCTTCTTTGCCTCTTTTGTTTTACATTTGAAGTCTAATTTGCCAGATATTAGTATAGTTACCCCCGCTCTTTTCTGTTGCTGTTTGCATGTAATATCTTTTTTCACCCTTCTACTTTCAATCTGTTTTTGTCCTTGGGTTTAAAGTGTATGCAGCATAAAGACAGGATCTGTAATTTAATACATTCTGCCAGTTTATGTTTTTTGATTGGGGAGTTTAATCTATTAACATTTAATATTATTACTGTAGAGGCAATACTTTCTTTTACCATTTTGCCTTTTGGATTTTATATGTCATATATATTTTCCTCATTTTACCTTTACTGATAGTTTTCATTTCTACACTCTTCTCCAGATCTCTTTCTCCTGTTTTTCCTATCTGCCTATAGTGTTCCCTTTAGTATTTCTTGTCAAGCCAGTCTTTGTTTAGGAACTGTTTGAAAACAATTTTAAACTCCCCCTCATTTTTTTTTTAACTCCCCCTCATTTTTGAAGGACAGTTTTTGTCGTGACCAACTGGCTGAGTGTCAGGACTGAAGGGAGGTGACAGAAAATTGAGAAAGAAAGACAAGAGCAAAGATATAGTTAAAGCTGGGACCAGGTGTGACTCTGAGCTCTGAGGGCGGCTCAAAGACCCTGGGAGGTTCAGCACTGTTTATTTTATAGGGCTGGGAGGTAAAGAAAGTAACAAAAGTGTAACTAAAGAACAGGGAAAGAGGAAGCACAGGCTGAACCATCTGCTTCCCTGTGTCGGGATGAGTCAAAAGTTACACATTTTCCCAAGGCCTCCTTCAGCCCCAGACAGAATCAGCTTTGCAGCATTTTAGTCTTTTCAGGACATTAGGTGCCTATTCCCACAGAGACAGCTTTGCTATATCTCTGCAGTGAGCATGTGACCTCTGTCTCATCTGCATCGGACAAGTTTTACTGAATATAGAATTCTTGGTTGGCAGTTTTTCTCTTTCAGAATCTTAAATATTTCGTATCACTGACTTCTTGCCTCCATAATCTCTGCTAAGAAATCTGCACATGTTCTTATTGAGCTTCTTTGTATGTGATGGATTGCTTTTCTCTAGTTGCTTTCAGAATTCTATCTTTGTCTTTGATATTGAAAAACCTGATTTGTAAATGTCTTGGAGTAGGTCTATTTGGATCTATTCTGTTTGGGGTATGCTGCACTTCTTGGATCTGTAATTTTATGTCTTTTGTAAGAGATGGGAAATTTTCAGTGATTATTTCCTCTGTTATTATTTATGCCCCCTTTCCCTTCTCATCTCCTTCTGGGACACCCATAACACATATATTCATGCACTTCATCTTGTCATTCAAATCTCTGAGACCCAACGTATATTTTTCCATTCAATTCCCTATCTGTTCTTTTGTGTGTAGGATTTCAGATGTCCTTTTCTCTCGTTCACTAATCCTTTCTCTTACCTCTTCTAATCTGCTGTTATAGGTCTCCATTGTGTTTTTCATCTCTCCTATTGTGCCTTTCATTCCCACAAGTTCTGCCATTTGTTTTTTCAACATTTTTTGGTTCTTCTTTATGTTCACCCAATGTCTTCTTTATATCCTTCATCTCTTTTGCCATATCTTCCCTGAATTTGTCGATTGATCTTTGATGTCATTTTGCATATCTGTTTGAAACATCCTTAATTAGTTGTTTCAATTCCTGTATCACATTTGAAATGTTGGTTTGTTCCTTTGACTGGGTCATATCTCCTTTTTTTCCTAGTATGACTTTTTTTTGGTGACTAGGCATCTACGCATTAGTTTATTCTGGAGGTTATTTTCACTCTTTTACCTAAGGTTTTCTTCTTGGTTGGCTTTGTTCTTTATCATTTATTTGGCATTGTAGAATTCAGCTCAGTGTATTCTAGAACTCTAGCATAACTTCTTTCTAACTGATCAGAATTTTTCAGCTCTTCTTTTTCCAGTTTTTGTCCTGCCTTGTTTGAGGAGGGTCTCCTCAGATATGATTGACTCTAGTCAGATTTTCCCAGACCAGACTGGCCTATGTCTCAGGAGGAGGATCTAATCAGTATCAAGTTTTCCTGAGGGTGAGACCTAGCAGGTTGTCAGACTTTCCTATGAAGCCTCTAGACTGCGTGCTTTTCCTATCCTGCCTAACAGATGGCTTGTCAGCCCCCAGCTTCAAAACAGTGTAAAGTAGTGTGATGCCTTTAATTTTCAGTAGTCCCTCCCTGCCAGGGGCATGGTTGAGACAGAGGCTGAAGTAGAGGGTGGTCTTTGGTTGCTTTTGTTTTCCAGCCCCTGGTGCCTGAATTCTCTGAAGGAGGGCTGCCACTTGAGCTGGGCCCCAGTCCCCTTTTCCTCAGGGAAGATACCCCCTTTAGGGAATTATATCACCACTTAACTCATTAGTTTGTCTCTCAGACCTACCTTAAATCAGCCCTTGCCTGGGTGCATCTGACAGTTGAAATACCTAGGGTTTCTCTAATAAGCTACTAGGAATAGCCTAAAATAAAATAAAATAAAATAATGAAAGAAATTCCTTTTCAGAGTCAGTCCCCCAAGTTTCCAGTACTGTGAGCTTAACTGATTCCAAATTCCTCTGTCTTTATTCTTTTTATGTTATTTTTGTTCTGTCAGCCCTGCTCCTTTCTGCCAGGATTAAAACCACAATTGGAGCTTGGCTGAACTACCTTCCCTTCTCCCTGTAGTTACTTCTTAAAGATATGCTCTTTAGGGAATTATCCCCTTCACCTGACTAGTTACTTGGCCTCTCAGGATGCCTTAATTCCACCCTTGCCTGGTGCAGTGCTGAACCTGAGAATGCCTTCAGTTCTACTGAATGAGCTCTTTAAGAGGTTTTAAAGTAAGGCCTTTTCAGAGCTAGACCTCAGCTCCCTAGGTTTGCCAATCAAGAACTGGTTGGTACATGGCTCTATGTGCCCCCTTTTCTTGGCACCCAGCCCTTTTCCAGCATTTTGTACTCATCCAACTCAGAAGCCTCTGTTGTTTGTTTTCCATCAACCCCACCCCTCTCTACAAGGGTGAAAATCCTTGGTTCCTTTAATACTTACTCCAGGTTTATTTGTACTTAGAGCTTGTTTTTAGCAGTTTGAATTTGTTAATTCCACAATTGGAGCTTGGTTGGGCTACTTTCCCTGTTCCAAGTAGAGTCTGCTTCTTTTTCCACTGGGGAAACAGCATGCTGCCCATGGGGGAGGCATGCCAGCCTCTGTGGCTTGGGAGATTTACAGTTCTGTGTGGAATCTTGGCCATTCCACCCATTCCAGGCTGGTGTACAATGCATGTCCAGTCACTGAAATCCCTCAAAAAGTTGTTTCATACAGTAACTGGGTATATACTAGTTGCCCCTAGGGGACAAACTAAATTCTGCTTCTCACTATGCCACCTTTTCATCCTACCCCTCTCCTACTGTGTTTATTTTTGGTGCATGGTCTGGGAATCGAACCCGGGTCTCCCACCTGAAAGGCGAGCATTCAACCACCCGTATTTTTTTTTTTTTTTTTTTTTACTATTTTTATTGATGAACAACATGCAAACTCAAGCATTCTTAACATACAGACATTCCATACAAGGTATACAATCAATGGCTCACAATATCATCACATAGTTGTATATTCATCACCATGATCATTTCTTAGAACATTTGCATCATTCCAGAAAAAGAAATAAAAAGAAAAAAACTCATGCATACCCCTTACCCCTCCCTCTCATTGACTACTAATATTTCCACCTACCCAATTTATTTTAGCATTTATTCCCCCTACTATAAAAGGAGCATCAGACAGAAGTTTTTCACAATCACACAGTCATATTGTGAAAGCTGTATCATATACAATCATCTTCATGGAACATGGCTACTGGAACACAGCTCTACAGTTTCAGGTACTTCTCCCTAGCCTCTCTAATACACCTTTAACTACAAAGGGGTAATCTATAAAATGCATAAGAATAACATCAAGGATAGCCTCTCAACTCTGTTTGAAATCTCTCAGCCACTGACACTTTATATTGTCTAATTTCTCTCTTCCCCCTTTCAATTGAGAAGGTTTTATCAAATCCCTTGATGCTGAGTCCCAGCTCATTTCTGTCCCATGTTGCCAGGGACATTTACACCCCTAGGAGTCATGTCCCATGTAGAGAGGGGGAGGGTGGTGAGTTTGCTTACCCTGTTGGCTGAGAAATAGATAGGCCACATCTGAGCAATAGAAGAGGTTCTCTGGGGGTGACTCTTAGGCCTAATTTTAAGTAGGCTTAGTCTAACCCAACCTTTGCAGGGATAAATTTCATATAAATAAACCCCAAGATTAAGGGAAGGCTTGGCCTATTGACTTGGTTGTTCCCACTGCTTGTGAGAATATCAGGAATTCTCCAAATGGGGAAGTTGAATTTTTCCCCTTTCTTGCTGTTCTCCCAAGGGAACTTTGCAAATACTTCTTTATTCACTGTTCAAGTCAATCATCTGGTTTCGTTTGTGCCCCCAGCCCTCCTCCCTCTGTCATTCTCACATTCAGCTTCATTCAATAAATTAACATTATTGTATTACAGTTAGGCAGTATTGTGCTATCCATTTCTGAATTTTTACAATCAGTCCTGTTGCACAATCTGTATCCCTTCAGCTCCAATTACCCCAAATCTACCCTGTTTCTGATAACCTCTGTTCTTAATTGAAATTCTCCAAGTTCATTAATTAATATTGGTTCACATCAGTGAGACCATACAGTATTTGTTCTTTTGTTACTGGCTAATTTCACTCAGCATAATTTCCTTAAAGTCCATCCATGTTGTTACATGCTTTATGACTTAATTCTGTCTTACAGTTGCATAATACTCCATGGTATATGCTGGTATATATTACAGCTTATTTAGCATTCATTTGTTGATTTGGGCTGTTTCTATCTTTTGGCAATTGTAAATAATGCTGCTATAAACATTGGTGTGCCAATGTCCATTTGTCCTTGTATTCTATTACCCATGTTTTTTTTTTTTAATCAAGCCTTTTTTAAAGCAAGGCTTTATTAGATAAATGTTACACAACATTCTCTAACATTTAGCTCTGAGCATACTTTAGATGAGAAAAAATTTATGCTATTCAAGTCTACAAAATGAAATAGACTTAGGAAGATTTGAAGTACAGATGCAAAAGGTAACATGAAGTAAAGCTTAGACATTAAGCAACCAAAGCAATGGAAATGAAATAGCAATATGGTACATGCATATTTGAAATACCACCAACTTTCATTTAGTTAAAAATGAAAATCTGGTTTATAACAAAACACCTTGAGGACTTTTCATGAGAAAAAATAGATATTTATGACCCAGTCTTCCAATTCTTCTGCCTTTATATTATTATTTCTTGTCCTATCGTGTTTTTTTTTTTTTTAAGAGAGAGGGAGGAAGGGAAGGAAAGACAGAGAAGGAAGGAAGGATGGAAGGAAGGAAGGGAAACATTTTCAAACATTTTCTTGTTCCATTATATTTTGTTTGTTTGTTCGTTTTTCTTTTACATGGGCTGGGGCCGGGAGTCGAACCGGGGTCCTCCGGCACGGCAGGCAAGCACTCCTGCCCGCTGAGCCACCGCGGCCCGCCCCCTATCGTGTTTTAAAACTACCTTTTCTTGATTCAGCACTTGCCATTACTGCAACTTTTAAGTGTTTCCAAAGGTCTGAGAGTGTCTGAGAGTGGGTTATGCCACCATCTTGCTTGGCTGAAAACCAAAAATTGAATTTTTATTTAATCTTCTACACTACTGCATCATATTAAAGTTATTCAAAAGCAAACACCTAAGGACTTTGTGAATCTCTTTTTATGGGATGATTTTACAAAAATAGGGACTACTTGAAAAAAACTAGATTTAAAGGATAGTATTAAAAAAGAGAGAAGCATTTTTTTTTCTTGCTTAATACTGACTCTAACTCATGTGTCGCTGGCAATTTTTAGAGTAGTGAAATCTGATGTTTTGATGGTTAAGACTTTTTAATAACTAGAAATGTTAGACTCCCAAACAAGATTAATAAAAAAACTAAAGAAAAATGCATTAAGTAAAGAATATTTACTCTTTGAGCATCATATAATTTGAAATTGTGCAAAGAAATGAAGGATCATGAATTTTATGGTCTTTTATTTATCCCTAGAACAATCATCACAATTAGCAACTATTTCTATGAAACGAGGCAATAGAGCGTTCTTCAAAACATGTTTTTTCAAAAAATGTTAAAAAGTGGTGATGTAATATACTATATTATTTTTAAACAGCTATAGAAATACATGTATATGCAGTCACTCTTAACACATGCAACATTAAAAAAATATTGACAACAAACTATACAATGACTGTGAAGTTTCTTAAACATCTTTTTCTAAAAGCAAATATAAGGCTTAACTTTTTTTTTGGAAATAAGTGTTTATTGTGGAAAATATATTCATAGATAGTCATTGCTAATATTTTAGCACCTTTACAAAGTCTTTTAGATTGTATTTCAAGATTATACTGTTTATTTATATGTAGATATAATCCCATATTGTTATCTAATATGGGTTTTCAATAACATTTATTGTCATGGGAAAATATTCATTATATAATATGCAGTAAAAATGAAAGGCTATTAAATGAATATATATATAGTAGAATCCTATTTCTTTTTTATACATGTGTCATATAGTCTAATTATAAGAAAAAGTTGAGAAAAAGGATAATATAAATATATATATAACATAAATATTATGTTGTAATGTGTATGATACATATGACCACTTTGGTCATGTACATGAACAGATGGAGCTATCTGTATGTACTGTTATGTGAAAATGGCACTTGGCCTCCGACTTCAAGAATCATGCATTTGAGTTGTCACAGTGTGACTGGGCCAGCCACTGTGTGACCTTGGGCAAGCTACTGAGCTTCTCAAACTCAGTTTCCAAATCTGAAAGATCAATAATAATGCCTGCTTTACAGGTAGCTGTGAGAATTACATAAATTTATTATGTTAAAATGTTTAGTTTAGTGCTTATTTCCCTGAGTCCCAGCTCACAGAACTTCTATCTGAAGTTCAAGGTTTTCTCCACTAGATGGTGATGGTAGGAAAAGAAATAAATAAACCATACCTTTCAAAACTCACCCCTCCTCTAATTTTGCTTTTCTAACAAAATTTAAGCTTTCTTAAAAAAATTTTTTTTAATTTATTTTATTAGAGAAGTTATAGCTTTACAGAAAAACCATGCAGAAAGTACAGAGTTCCCAAACCTCTCCCTCCGCACACAGTTTCCCTTATTATTGACATTTTGCATAAGCATGGTACTTTTGTTACAATTGATGAAACAATATATTAGAATTATATTATTAACTACACCCCATAGTTTACAGAAAGGTATACTCTTTGCATTGTACAGTTTTATGCATTAAAAATTTTTTTCTGCTAACATAGCTACAACCTAAAATTTCCCATTTTAACCACTTTCAAGTACACAGTTAATGTCAATTACTTTTCTAAAGCTGTGCTACCATCACCACTGTCCATTACCAAGCCTTTTCCATCAGACCAAACAGAAACTCTGTACTTATTAAGCATTAACTCCCTGTTTTCCACCCCACCTTCCCCCAAGAAATTACATTCTAATTTCTGACTCTATGAATTTGCATATTCTATTTATTTCATCTAAGTGAGGCCATACAGTATTTGTCCTTATGCTTTCTTTCTTTCTTTCTTTTTTTTTTGCATGGGCAGGCACCAGGAATCGAACCCGGGTCTCCGGCATGGCAGGTGAGAACTCAGCCACTGAGTCACCATTGCACCACCCCTTATGCTTTCTTTTTGAATCTGCACAAACATTAATGAACTTAAACTCTATTATAAGGTCACAGGAGATAAGGTCAATGTAAAGCAATAAAACTCCCTTTAATACCTCATTGCTCAATTGTTTCCAACAGCTCTTGGTGGTTTACTTTGAACTGTGTAACCAACTTCTCTATCCTTCTTTCCCAGTGTCAAAACGGGGGACCATATATTTGGTGGGTGACACGAGTAGACCCTCTGTTTAGTAACCACAACTAGAAATTCAGTGTCTAAGCTTAGGTTGCTGCCACCTGATATTATCAAATCTCTAGGCATCATCTTGCATCCCCACCAAAGCCAATTCATACCTGAGCTATGCTGGACATTTCGAGTTCAGTTAAACCTATCACAACACGTCTCTGCCTTCCTTAGCCACCATCCTGAAAGTTAGCCTCCAGTGTCTTCTGTTCTCTGGCTATGCTGTGATTATTTTCTCACAACTCATTTTTTCCCCTGATTTCCCTTCTTATCATCTGAAATCTATGCTGCATTTCTTACTAAGCTTATTCTGAGGAATTTTATTCCTATTCTTGCTATTATAAGGAAGATCATTTTATTGTTCTATTTTCTGGTGTTTATTGGTATATAAAAAGTGCATTGTTTTTTTTTAACTTATGATTATTCTGTTCTACATATATAATCAGTATTTCACAATATCATCACATAGTTGCATATTCATCTTCATGATCATTTCTTAGAACATTTGCATCAATTCAGAAAAAGAAATAAAAGACAACAGAAAAAAATTCATACATACCATACCCCTTACCCTCTCCCTTTCATTGATCACCAGCATTTCAATTTAAATTTATTTTAACATTTGTTCCCCCTTTTATTTATTTTTATTCCATATGTTTTACTCATCTGTTGATAAGGTTGATAAAAGGAGCATCAGACACAAGGTTTTCACAATCACACAGTCACATAAATGCATTGATTTTTATAAATGTACTTCATATTTGGTATTTTTATCAGCTCTTCCATTAGTTCTAAGAGATTTTTCAATAGATAATTTTGCCTCTTTCTTTTCAATCTACTATTTTGTTTTCTTCTGAGCTAAATTGCTGGAGAAAGCAGGCCACCTGTCTTGTAAAATGAAATGTGAAATGGCATTTAATATAATTCTACTTCAATCCCGTATTATAAAAAAACTCTTTGACAAAGTAAATTAGGATACCTTCTTAACGTGATGCTTAGTTGTGTGTGTGTGTGTGTGTGTGTGTGTGTGTGTGTGTGTGTGTGTGTGTGTTTAGCCTTAAACCAACAACACTTATGTTTCATGGTAAAAAGAAAAAAAAACACTAAAGATATTCTCCATATCTTTCCCCAGCTCTCATCCCTGTACATCTTACTTTCTCATCCTGGAATAACTTTCAATCCCTCACTCATTCTGAGCCACTGTTTACCCTTCAGCTTGGCTATGACCTTGTTAGTCATCCCTGAACCTCTGGTTTGGTGTCCTTTGCTGCATGCTTACTTGACAGCCTGTCTGTCCCTTACAACAGTTGCCTTAAAGTTCTATAATTGCCTGATGACTTGTCTGATCCCATGGTTCCTCCAAATTCCGTTACAGATTAGAGTTGCATCCAGCACCAGTCCCTCGCCTGTCGTGGTGTGGGCACTCAGGATGTGGTTGGATGGATGTGGCCGAGGGGAATCAGTGTGAAAACAATCAGGCAGCCTTGTGGGGCAGGCTTAACTAGTTTCTTCTAAGGTTCATGTTTGGAGCATTCTAGTTTTTCCTTGGAAACCCACCTGGATGGGGCTTTTAGTTATGAAAAGATTAGGTGAGGACTTTTTGCTGACATGTAGAGATTCAGATAACCCTTCCAAAAATGAAACATACAAAAGCACTTTTTTTTTTTTTTTTTTTGTAGATGAGAGAGAAGTGGTTGTTACGGATTGAATCGTGTCCCCTACAAAGACATGTTCAATTCCTGATCCTGGGTCCTGTGAGTGTGACTGAACTTGGAAATAGGATCTTGAAAGGTGTTATTAGTTAAGGTGAGGCCAAACTCGACTGGGCTGGGCCCTAATGCAATATGACTGGTGTCCTTAAAAGCAGAAGAAATTGGACCCAGACAGAGAAAGACAGAGCAGATGGCCATGCCACAGAGGTAGAGTGTGAGTTATATTGCAAGGCCACTGCAGAACCCTTCAGACCTCAGAGGAAGCAAGGTCCTGTCCACACCTTCATTTGGACTTATAGTCTCCAGAACTGTGAGGCAATAAAGTTCTGTTATTTCAAACCACCCAGTTTGTGGCACTTTGTTACACAGCCCTAGGAACCCAAGACAATAGTTACCTAGTAAAGAATAGAAAGTTGTCATTTGGAAAGAAAGGCTCAGCTTCTTTTGGGAGAGATGGATTTTTAATTGAGGAAAGACAAGGGCACAAGGGTATGCCAAGGTATCTGTTCCCTCTCTTCTCCCTTGAACTGGACTTGAAAGCCTGTGGTTAGAGGGCTGAAGGCCAGGTAATGAGCAACATGTAGCACTGCGTTAGAGAGGAGGCTGTTCCCTAGCTCTGCCCTCACACCCAAGAATGGGCAGTGAGGGGCACCTCTTACAGCACTCATGGCACAGACTATGGAGTTCTCACCATGGACCATCAGCTCTGCCACGTGGTCAGGCTTCTTCAAGAACTTCACTAAGTGGGGACAACAGAACCTTACAGACACAAAATGATGATGGCTACCAATCAGATGGTTTGTAGCACATTTGAGCATTTTGGGGAATTCCCAGAAACATAGAAACAGGTAGGGAATGCATTGGGAGCTACTAACTGACTGCATGTAGAAGGGAAGTGTTCTAGTTTGCTGGCTGCCGGAATGCAATATACCAGAAACAGAATAGCTTTTAAAAGGGGGAATTTAATAAGTTGCTAGTTTACAGTTCTGAGGCCAAGAAAATGTCCCAATTAAAACAAGTCTATAGAAATGTCCAATCTAAGGCATCCAGGGAAAGATACCTTGGTTCAAGAAGGCCGATGAAGTTCAGGGTTTCTCTCTCAAGTGAGAAGGCACATGGAGAACATGGTCAGGGCTTCTCTCTCGGCTGGGAGGGCACATGGTGAACACAGCATTATCTGCTAACTTTGCCTCCTGGCTTCCTGTTTCATGAAGCTCCCTGGGAGACATTTTCCTTCTTCATCTCCAAAGGTCACTGGCTGGTAGACTCTGCTTCTCATGGCTATGTTGTTGTGCTCTCTCAGAATCTCTTGCTTTTTTCAAAATGTTTCCTCTTTTATAGGATTCCAGTAAACTAATCAAAACCCACACAAATGGATGGAGATGTGTCTCCACCTAATCCATCTTAACAATCACTCTTGATTGAGTCACATCTCCAAAGAGATAATCTAATTACAGTTTCAAGCATACAGTACTGAATAAGGATTAGAAGAAATGGCTGTCTACACAAAACGAGATTAGGATTAAAACATGGTTTTTCTAGGGTGCATACATCCTTTCAAACTGGCACATTCTACCCTTTGGACGCTAAAAAAGACATGTTTTTCCCATATACAAATTACATGAATTCCATCACAATATCAGAAATCTTTAAACCATTTCAGTAGCAATACAAATGAATACAAAGTTAAAAACAGTATAAATTCCTATCAAAATTAGTTATGGGCATGGTCTGTTCTAAGGTAAAATTATCCTCTGGCTCTGGACCTGTAAAAGCTCAAAATAAGTTATTTGTTGCCAACATACAAGGAAGAACATTTATTGGATACATATACCCATTTCCACAGGGAGGAAGGAATGCAGGGGTCACAGGACCCATACAGTTTTGAAAACCCGCAGGGCAAATTTTTTTGGATTTCAAAGTCTGAGAGATATTTATCTTTGGGGCTTTAGAAAGCAGCAGTCCCACTCATTCCAAGTGCCTACGCAGTGGCCTGCCTTGCTCCAAATGCAACCTTGGGGGACACTGGGGAGACCACCTTTTTCTCAGCTCCACCCTCTCCAAGCATCAGGGCTGCACCCAGGCTCTCTGCCATCTCTGGGCACATGCTCAACCCCACAATGTGGTGGCAGCCAGGCTCTCCCTAAGCCCCAAGGAATGTGCTTCGTCCTCTCAGAGGCTGGAGGTTGCATGACTCTTCCACTGCAATGAGGTGGAAGGCCCATCCTCTGCCTCTGGGGAAACTCACCGTCTCTACATGCTTGAATGGGTCGGCTCTCCTGGCCTGAGGCTTCTTGACTTCAGACCCCAGCCTTCATGGTTTTACATCTGAAGTTATTTTTCCTCCAATGTGTCCCTTCTCTGTCCCTCTCAGTCCCAACTGGCAGTGATTCTCTTTATACAGATCCCATAACACTATCATTGGCTTTCTATGCAGTAGCCTTGGATCATGCCCATCAGACATAAGGAGTTTCCACAAATCCTTCCTGGATAACTCCGTGTCCGAGCCTGGCTTTCTCTGAAATGGCTGGCTGGGTCCACATTTGGTTAAATCCTCATGTGTGGCACTATTCTCAGGGGTTTCCCTTCCTGGAATTCCAGAATTTTCCAGAACATCAATTTCTGGTTTCTTTGTACCCAAGAGTTCAGTTCTCAGTTTATCTCTCTCCTGTCACATTTCACTATAAGCTGTGAGGAGAAACCAGGCTGTGCTTTCCACATCTAATTTGGAGATCTCCTCTGCTAAATATCCAAGTGCATGGCTTTTAAAATATGCCTTCCAGCCAAAGCCACTAGTCAATTTTGCCAGATTATCTGCAACTTTAAAACAAGGATCACCTTCCTTCCAGTCTGCAATAACACATGCCTCATTTCCATCTAGAGCCTGGTCACAGGTATCTTTAGAGTTCACATTTCTACCAACAGTCTCTTCAAAGCATTCCAGGCCTTCTCTATTAGGCTTCTCACAACTCCTCCAAAATCTTCTTATCCATTTAAAAAGCCGTTCCAGCATGTTTGATATTTGCAAATAGCAACAGCACCCCACTCCTGGTACCAAAATCTGTTCTAGTTAGCTAGCTGCCAGAATGCAATGTACCAGAAATGGAATGGCTTTTAAAAAGGGGAATTTAATAAGTTGCTAGTTTACAGTTCTAAGGCTGAGAAAATGTTCCAATAAAAATAAGCCTATAGAAATGTCCAATCTAAGACATCCAGTGAAAGATATCTTAGTTCAAGAAGGCCAATCAAATTCAGGGTTTCTCTCTCAAGTAAGGAGGCACATGGTGAACATGGCCAGGGTTTCTCCGTCATCTGGAAAAGCACGTGGTGAACATGGCATCAGCTGATAACTTTCTCTCCTGGCTTCCTGTTTCATGAAGCTCCCCAGGAGATGTTTTCCTTCTTTATCTCCAAAAGTTGCTGGCTGGTAGACTGTGTTTCTCATGGCTGTGTTGTTCTACTCTCTCAGAATCTCTTGCTTTTTTCAAAATGTTTCCTCTTTTATGAGATTCCAGTAAACTAATCAAGACCCACCCAAATGGGTGGAGACATGTCTCCACTTAATTCAGCTTAACAACCACCCTTGATTGAGTCACATCTCCAGGGGGATGATCTAATTACAATTTCAACCATACAGTACTAAATAGAGATTAGAAGAAATGGCTGCTTTTACAAAATGGAATTAGGATTAGACCATGGCTTTTCTAGAATACATACATCCTTTCAAATTGGCACAGGGAGCAGCATAAAGGAGAATCTCAGAGACCCTGTTAAAAAAGGCATTCAAAATTACTGTGAAGAACTGCAGGATTGTCAAAAACTAACTCTCCAAAAGAGAGAAAGAAAAGAAAAAAAGAAATTTGGCTTCTTCCTTATACTGCATGCAAAAATTAATTCAAGATAAATCATAAGTCTCAATGTATAGTATAACTACAAAATATCTACAGGTCAATATAGAAGGATATCTTCATGACTTCGGGATAGATAAAGATTTCCTAGAGAGGACACAAAAAGCAGTAGTGACTAAAAAAATAGAGATAATTTGGACTCCATCACAATGTAAAAATGTCTGTCTTCAAAAGACATCTCTAGGACAGTGAAAAGACAAGCCAAATAGAGCAGTTCACATCCCTACCAGAAGAATGAGATCCCATCATGGGATCCAGCCAGGCTTCATTTACATCGAAATGTTTTCCATTTGAGCTGGGACTTATAATGTCTTTCACTATTTTACAAGTTGCTGTGATTCTTCTGCACCAAAAAGCTTTCAAAACTTTTGAACAAATAGAAGAAAACCAAACAATCTATTATGAACCATTGTGATTATTTTCTACCTAAAAATACATTTTTTGGGTGGGCCATGGTGGCTCAGTGGCAGAGTTCTTGCCTGCCATGCTGGAGATCCAGATTCAATTCCCAGGGTCTGTCCATGCAAAATAAAAAACAATAATAATAAATTTTTTACCTTTAACAGAAAGTCACATAGCCATCTCCATGTTGACCATTACCTGCTCCCAAATGTATTTTTTCTCCTGATGGAAATGTTCTTCCCTGAAGTTATGCTCTTGGAAAATCAGGCCAACTCTTGGCCAGGAGAACATGACTTGGATTTTGCACTTCTGTAATTTCATGCCTTATTACTATCATTAGCTTCTTCTAGCTCCAAAATTCACTTCCAGTTTCAAAGGTAGAAAAACATACCCAAGAATGTAAATATAAACATACTCTGCTCCATTTACTAAAATTAGAAAATGATGATTCATCCTGTAGAATGGCATTTTTAAAAATTGTGCATGGACATTCTCAGACTTTCCCAATTGTTTAGAATAGATACTTACAACAGTATCATGAGTTTTAACTTGCAGCAAGAGTACTGGATTTTACTTTGTCCTTTCATTTTTAAGACTGAAAATTAACGGGAAAAAGATACAGATATGGAGTGGGAGATGGCAAGAAACTATGGCTTTTTGAAAATTATAATTCCAAACCCTGTCCACTGAAAGACCTAAAAGTAATGACTCCCCAGTAGCATAGAACACCCTCAGAGCCCAGATTTTGATTTCTAAATACCTTTCTTTTCTAAAAGGAACCAGGGCTCTTTAGGGAAAATGGCTGATTCCAGAACAGGCCTGTAAAAGTACAACATGTGCTTTGGGCATCTTGCTGTGCCAGAAAGTTAGGAAATAGTCAGAAAATAATAGATGCTGACATGTGATGGTTTGAAGCTGTATGTACCCTAGAAAAGATTGTGTTCAGAAGAGAGCAGCCAATCTGTTCCTGTGAGTATAGAGCTATTGTGGGTGGGAACTCTTCATTAGGTTATTTCAATTTATCCTCTTACTAGAGTCCTCCCTTATTCTGGAGGACAGAGGACAGAAAAAAGCCAAAGAGAAGCTAAGAGATGAAATTCAGAGAAGCATACAGAAAAAGGCCCTGAGAAGCACCCAGAAGCTGAAAGCAACCAAATGTGGGAGAGAAGGACCAAAGCTGCCAGCCATGTGCCTTATCACGTGACACAGTAACCCCAGATCACCAGAAGTCTTTCTCATGGGAGAAGCCATCGTTCTATTGATGCCTTGACTTGAACGCTTTCACAGCTTAGGAACTGTAGGCTTTTAAGTTAATAAACCCCATTGTAAAAGCTAACCCACTTCTGGTATATTGCATGTCGTCAGCTTTAGCAAATGAAAGCACATGTCAAGAGTACACAGGAGCTAGCTCCCATTGATTAAATCTGGGGAAAATGTGAGCATCAAAATGAATAATGTAGGGTGGGCAATGGTGGCTCAGTGGCAGAGTTCTCGCCTGCCATGCCAGAGACCCAGGTTTGATTATCGGGTTGAAAAAAAAAAAAGATGAATAATGTAGGGAGTGTATATTTATTTTAAAAAGGACGGATGAGTTCATACTGATATTAAAAGGAGGAAGGGTCAGGGTGGGGAGGGAGAACTCTTCTTTATGGAAAAATACAAATAAATGTAGAAGAAATGATAGAAAAATCACCATTTAACAATCACTGTCTCAACAACAGATTCAGGTAAGAATGATTGTTGCATGACAGGCTACCCAGAAATTATTTATTAATCACTGAGAGAAAGAATAACTTTACCTTGGAGAAATCTGGCAGGTAGCACTTTAGCCAGTTAAAATTACCATCTCTCTTAATGATACAAACTGACATCACACGCCGCCTGCTGTGATACTCTGAGAAAGACACAATATCACTTACTTAGTTTTCATGCCCCAGTGTTTAACCTGATTCCAAATATGAACAAACAAACAGGCAATTCAAATTGAGAGGTATTTTATGAAACAACTGGTCTGGACTCTTCAAAAATATCAATGTTATGAAGGAAAAAAAAAGACTGGACGACTGTTCCTCAAATATTTAAAAGGGTAAAAAGATATGATAACAATGCAATTCAGAATTATTGATTGGATCCTGTTACGTAAGAAAGTGTCCTTGTTCTCAGGAGACATGCTAATGTTTTAAGAGTAAAGTTTCATTTCACTCTTCCCCCTTTTGGTCGAGAAGGTTTTCTCAATCCCTCAATGCTGAGTCTCAGCTCATTCTAGATTTTCTGTCCCACATTGCCAGGAAGGGCCACAACTCTGAGAGCCATGCCCCATACAGACAGGAGGAGAGTAGTGAGTTTGCTTGTTGTATCGGCTGGTATTGGTGGCATATACATACGATGGAATATTATGCAGCTGTAAGACAAAACAAAGTTATGAAGTATGTAACAACATGGATGGACCGTCCAACATGGATGGACCAGAGGCTACATCTGAGCAACAAAAGAGGTTCTCTTGGGGGTGTCTCTTAGGCCTAATTTTAAGTAGGCTTGACCTATCCTTTGTGGGGTTAAGTTTCATATGAACAAACCCCAAGACTGGGGGCTCAGCCTATAGCTTTGGTTGTCCGCACTGCTTGTGAGAATATCAATAATTCAACTTGGGGAGGCTGAATTTTCCCCCGTTCTCACCATTCCCTGAAGGGGACTTTGCAAATACTTTTCTACTCACTGATCAAATCACTCTGGAATTCATTGGGACATCACTCTGGGCAAACCAATAAAATCTAATGTCCTACCCAAGGTTCCAAGTACTTATGTTGTTCAACCAACTATCTATATAAGTTATATTAGGAGATGCACTAGTCAAAATATAAATTTTGTACCAAATAGACATTTTTTAATTTAGTCTCACACATAAATTAAAATTTTAAGATATTAATTACCATCTATTTTCAGCATCCTGCAGTAATGACATTCCTTTGTTCTTCCTCATGCAAAAACATTTTTAAATTTGTACATTTAGTCATTATCGTTATACACTCTAGGCATTCCTAGATTATACCATCTCAATCTTTATTGTCTATCTTTCTTTATGATTTCATTTATGCCCCCAGCCCTCCTCCCTCTATCATTCTCACATTCAGCTTTATTCAGTGTTTTAACATAATTGTATTACAGTTAGGTAGTGTTGTGCTGTCCATTTCTGAGTTTTTATATTCAGTCCTGTTGCACAATCTGTATCCCTTCAGCTCCAGTTACCCAATATCTTACCCTAATTCTATGTCCTGATGGTCTCTGTTACCAATGAAATATTCCCAGTTTATTCACTAATGTCAGTTCATATCAGTGAGACCATACAGTATTTGTCCTTTTGTTTTTGGCTAATCACACTCAGTATAATGTCCTTAAGGTCCATCCATGTTGTTACATACTTCATGACTTTATTCTATCTTACAGCTGCATAATATTCCATTGTATGTATATGCCACAGTTTGTTTAGCCACCTGTCCGTTGATGGACATTTTGGCTGTTTCTATCTCTTGGTAGTTGTAAATAATGCTGCTGTAAACATTGGTGTGCAAATGTCCATTTGTGTCCTTGCCCTCATGTCCTTTGAGTAGAGGCAGCATATAGATGGGTCTTGTTTTTTAATCCATTCTGCCAGTCTATGTCTTTGGACTGGGGAGTTTAATCCATTAACATTTAGTGTTAATACTGCACGGGTAGTACTTTCTTCTACCGTTTTGCCTTTTGGATTTTATCTGTCATATCTAATTTTCCTTCTTTTTACCTTTACTCATAGTCTTCCTTTCTACACTCTTCTCCACATCTCTCTCTTCTGTCTTCGTATCTGTCTCTGGTGCTCCCTTTAGTATTTCTTGCAGAGCTGGTCTCTTGGTCACAAATCCTCTCAGTGATTTTTTGTCTGAAAATGTTTTAATTTCTCCCTCATTTTTGAAGGACAATTTTGTTGGATATAGAATTCTTGGTTGGCAGTTTTTCTCTTTTAATAATTTAAGTATATCATCCCACTGTCTTCTCGCCTCCATGGTTTCTGCCAAGAAATCTACACATAGTCTTATTGGGCTCCCCTTGTATGTGATGGATTGCTTTTCTCTTGCTGCTTTCAAGATTCTCTCTTTCTCTTTGACCTCTGACACTGTGATTGGTAAGTGTCTGGGAGTACATCTATTTGAATCTATTCTCTTTGGGGTATGCTGCACTTCTTGGATCTGTATTTTTAAGTCTTTCATAAGAGTTGGGAAATTTTCAGTGATAATTTCCTCCATTAGTTTTTCTCCTCCTTTTCCCATCTCTTCTCCTTCTGGGACACCCACAACACGTATATTTGTGCGCCTCATATTGTCTTTCAATTCCCTGAATTCCTGCTCATATTTTTCCCTTTTTTCCCTATATTTTCTTTTTCTTGCTGGATTTCAGATGTTCCATCCTGCTGTTCAGAAATCCTATGTTCTGTCTCTTGAAATCTACCATTGTAGGTTTCCATTGTTTTTTTAATCTCTTCTACTGTAACTTTTGTTCCCTTAAGTTCTGTGATTTGTTTTTACAGATTTTCAATTTCTTCTTTTTGTTCATTCCTTGCCTTCTTTATATCCTCCTTCAATTCGTTGATTTGGAATGCTTGCATTTTTTAAAAAAGATGTGTAGTTCCAAAATATCAGGGAAATCCTGGAACTGTATTGCTGGTCCTGCTTCTAACCTCATTGTGAATTTTTCTCAGCTAACATTATCTTTAGAGACACTAGGCCAATGCAGTGTAATGAGTACATACGTATTCTCTCTTTTTTGTGGTTAATTAGTATAACCGGCTGCTTGTCTTCTATACCATCAGTAACTGTGTAACTTAGCAAAACTGAACCACAGTTACCTAATGTTACAAGAGAAGTAGCACAGATTATTTTAACTGACTTTTCTCTTTACGACAAAGATCATTCTCTCTAGAAATTAATCAACAAAATTTATCGAATCCATAATATTTGTGAAAGTATCAATATGTAGATGACTTCCAAATTAGTAACTCCAACCTAGAAATCTCTTCTGAACTCCAGATTTCTACTCCAGTACTGGGCTTGTCAAAAACCGAACTCCTGACCTTCCCACAGCCTTATTCATCTCAGTTAATGTCAACTCTGTCCTTCGGGAGCTCAGGAAGAAAAAAAAGTCATTCTCATCTGCCATCTTTCTTTCACATCCATATTCAATCCACCAGCAAGTCCTACTGGCTCGAAATGTAATGTGGAATCCTGGATGGGATTCTGGAACAGGAAAAAGACTTTAGGGAGCAACTAATGAAATCCTAATGAAGTGTGGAGTTTAGGTAATGATAATGGATCAATATATGTTCACTAATTGTCACAAATGTACCATTACTGATGTAAGATATAAAAAATAGGGGAAACTGGGTGTGGGGTATATGGGAACTCTCTGTACTATCTTTGCACCTTTTCTATAAGTCTAATTGCTCTTTTTTTTTTTTTTTTTTGACATGGGCAGGCTCCAGGAATTGAACCTGGGTTTCCAGCATGGCAGGTGAGAATTCTGCCACTGAGCCAGCAATGTACTGCCCCTTTTTCCATAAATCTAAAACTACTCTAAAGTAAATATTTTATTTTTAAAAAGAAGCATAGGAGCATCTTCTGCTGGTCTCTGGCTCACTAGGGCCTGTGATTGGTTTCTTGGAGAAAATAGGTTGGAAAGTCTGATTTTGTTGTTTTGTTGGTGTGTATAGAAGATGTAGTTGAGGCCATGGAGAGTCAAACCCACTGTTTTTATTTGGAGCAGAGATTTGTCACCTTATCAGTATTTAATGTCCCTATTTAATTGCACCAAGAAAAACTGGCAACCTCAAACCAGTTCAATCTTTTCATAATAATTTTGTCAGGGAATTTATCTTTTTCAATGCAATCTTATTGAGATATATTCACACACCATATGAACCATCCAAAGTATACAATCAGTGGCTCACAATATCATTACATAGTTGTGCATTCATTGCCATGATCAATTTTAGAATATTTTCATTATTTCAGAAAAAGAAATATAAATAAAAAATAAAACCCCAAACCCATACCACTATCCCCCCATTATATTTTTACTTTTCATTTTTTTAACGGTTTTATTCCCACAAAGCCATCCTAATACAATCAGTGGCTCCTGTTATAATCACATACTTAGGCATTCAGCACTACAGTTAATATGAGAACATTTTCATTTCTTCCAAAGAAAAAAATCCCATATAACCCCCTGTTATTGACATTTAGATCTGGTATAGTGCCTTTGTTACAATTAATGCAAGAATATTACAATTTTACTGTTACTATAGACTTTAGTTTACATTGATTGTATTTTCCCATATAGAACCCTATTATTAACAACTTGCAGTAGTGTTGTACATTAGTTCTACTTTTCTAATATTTATATAATTAACCACCATCATCACTCCATCCAGGTGTTGCTAATTTCTACAGTCCCAGTTTTTATCCTCTAGCTTTCCTTTTGGTGACATATATGACTCTAGCCTCCCTCTTTCAACCTTACTCATACAGAGCTGTATTAATAACACAGCATTGTGCTACCATCACACAGTACTGTACTATCCATTTCTAAACTTTTATGATCAACTTTATTGAACATTCTGTACTCTTCACTCATCGATTGCCCAATCTCTGCCCTCTTTCTGTCTCCTGCTAACCTGTGTTTCACGTTTAACTCTCAGAGCTTGTTCATTATAGTTAGTTCATATTCGTGAGACCACACAATACCCGCCCTTTCTTTTCTGCCCTATTTTACTCAACATAAGGTCCTAAAGGTTCAGACACATCTTGCATGCCTCAAGACTTCATTTCTTTCTGCAGCTGCACAATATTCCATATGTAATGCATTCACCACAACTTGCTCTATGGAAGTTGTCTTTAACAAATACATAGTTTTACTTAGTTACTCCTCTTGAAAGACAAAGTCTTTTCTAATCCTAGAAAAATATCAGAAGTTCCATTTTCTGAGATTGTACTGTAGTTCTTTATGTGCTATTTGGGGAAAAAAAGGATTTTTTGTTTATATGGAGTACATTGGTTTGAATTAAAAATAAATACTTGGTTTTTAAAAAAGCACGTGGAGTATAAAGGACAGTAAAGGTGTCAAAGAAGACTTGAGAACTGGATGGAGGCTTGAAGAATTGTGGGATTGTCTATAATAAGCTAGTTACCAGCTTCCAGACAGGCAAGATTTCAGGCCACTTATATGAATCTAGGAATACCCTACTTCTAGAGTCAGGCAGGTAGGTTGTTTTGCACAGACTTTTCCCTTGGTGGCAGAAAATCAGAAGGAACTTCATAATGCTGTTTCCAAGGAGAGCTCATGAAAATCCATCCCTTTTCTTGTACCTGTCTGGATGTCTGTACCTTTCAACCTTTAAACAGAGATGTTGCAGATGCCTTCAGGGATTGAGGAAATTCAAACTCAGGTGCTTAAGTGCTTTCAGAAAATCTCACATATTCCAATCAAATGTGTTTAAAGCATAAACTGGGAAACAGGGTGCCTGAAGGGTTCCCATCCCCATATTTCTCCCAGATGAGAACAAGCACTCAATTAAACCATCAATTTGCAAAAGTGAGGGCTGGGTATACAGTTGCCAAAGACAAATGCAGCTTTGTAATTCTCAGATGACTGCCACAGAGAGGAGAGAAAAAGGTGAAGGTGATATTTCATCCAATGTTCCCCAGTTATTCCTCTCCCTACCTGACCTCTGAAATGGAGCCATTGGCCTTGAAAAGCCTAGTGTCTAAAATTAATATTCTTCCCCATCTGACTAAGGAACAGCTGAGAAACATGAGATCAAGGACCATGTTAGCTTAAACAAAGTGGCATTTGAGAGAGAGGAGTCTTCCCTTCATAACGGGAACTTGTGTTTTCAGAAGACTTACATTTGACTGATAGCAAAGACTTTGACCAGAGAATTCCGTAGTCGGTTCCATTTCTGCAAAATTTCCTTTTATCTGTGGAATGAATACTCTGCACAAACTCTATGATGTTTTCCTATGAATGGTAATTACTCTGTTTTTTTTTTTTTATTGTTTATAACCTCTCAAACCTCCTTTTCTTTCTCTTTATGTCTCCGTAAATAACAAGTTGTGCCAAGCTTCAGGCAGAGCTTAACATTGAATATCTGTCTGCAGAGTTATTAAATCCTGGACCTAAACTTTTGTTTTAACTTGTTAATTTTCTTGTGATTTTCTGATACAATTTGAGTACCATCTGCCAAAGATATTCTCTTATAGTCATAGTTTGCCTTAGAAATGACCATGCCTCTGTTTCCTTATTCTGCTAATGATCTTTTTTCAGGGCAAGTTGAAAGAATGGTAACCTATGGACCTCTAGTTGATGATATTTAGATTTTGGTTTGTTTGGATGAAAGTTGTTTGTGTGGCTAAGCAGAATTTTGTAGATTTTAAATGTGTTGAACTCAAGAGTATCTTTTTATGATATGAGTTGAGGAAAAGTTTTGTGGGGATAATTACAGACGATAATTTTAAGTAGAGAAAAAGTTGAAAGAAGCGATTTCCAGCAGGGGGGCCTCGGAACTCAGTTTGGGGAACATAAATAGTCAAGTTGTTCTCTCCCATGTCGCACACTTGCCCTCTCTCCTTTTGTGGTCAAATGATACGTGAATAATTCCACTTATGTCACCAGAAATGGAATAGTATTGTATACTATGTGCATTCTTTAATCTGTGAGGAAAACATTCCAAAGAAAGCATAAGAACTCTGAATTGCTCACCATATAGCTGTTAATGAAAACACAGACAGGTGTCTGGACAGCTTCTCTAGGTGAGAGATCTGTCAGGGAACACATTTTTTTTTTTTTCTAAAATACATGCAAAACATTTTAAGGTATAGGCAAAGAAGAGCTCTGGAAATGGAACGATTTGGTTGGGACAACTCCCAAGATGGAGGAAAAATTCCAAAGGGGAAACAGGAGAGACCCCTTCCCATGGGGCACATGGTCTGTATTAGTCATTAAGGCACTTCCTTAGTGGCTCCTGGGTCCCTCTGAGAGAACGGAGAAAAACTGCAATCCCAAATAAACACAAAGATTTATACTTTAAATTCTATATTAAAACTTGCCACTTGAAATTATATAAGATTCTATAAAGATTCCATGCACTAGGGTAACTTTCCAAAACCTACAACTTCCAGATGGGTCCCTGAACCAGATAAGTCCTGAAATGCAGAGGGGCCAGCCTTTCCAGAACATCACCTAGCTCCATTTTCCTTTTCCATATTATCAACAGCCCCTTCCAACATGAAAAAGTTAGATGGGCATATCCCAAATACCCCTAAAAAGTGGGAGAAAGATCAAAGGTGACAGTGGGGTTATACAGAGGAGTTTGGGTTTAACAAATGAGTATGAGTGCTGAATCATTATACTGATATTTCTTTTAGTCTCCAGTACCTTAAAGCAGCTAGAAATAAAAACCCAATGTTATGGAATTGTAACCCATACCAAACTCTGAAATCTATTCTACAACTAATAGTTGCAATGCACTTTGAAATTTATTGCTTTTATGTATATATGTTATTTGAAGAGAAGGAGGAGTATAACAGGGAAGATAGGATTTAACAAATGAGTATGACTGCTGAATCATCATGTTGATATTTCTGTTGGTCTCCAGTGTCTTGGAGCAGCTAGAAGAAAAAATGAAAAATTGTAGAACTGTAACCCATCTCAAACTTTAAAATATGTTCTATAACACTTGTTAAAATGTATTTGGAAATTTATTGCTTTTTTATACTTCACAATTAAAAAAAAAAGAGGGAAAAAAACCCATAAAACCCTGGCCACTTGATATAAATCTTATTTTAGGAAACAAGGGAAATACTTCGTTGCTGAATGAAACATACGATTGCTTCTTATCATTTATTTTCGTAGGAAAAAAACGAACAAACAAAAAGACTTTTTCCTTGTAAAATTCCAGCGTCTGAAACTGGCTATTAATAGTAACATTTCGCTTCCTAATTTTTCATTCTTTCACCAGTTTAAGTAGAAGAGACTCCAAGATTCTCATTGATCATTTTTCCAAAAAGGGAAATGTAATAAGCAGAAATACGGAAAGGGAAATATGTAAATAAGCAATAAGTCCTTTCTTTGTTGCCTTTGTTTACAGCCAAGAAAAGGGGGCACTCAAAAGTCATGATTGCATCATGATTTACAAGTCGGAGACAGAGGGAGAAGAAAACCACCCTCCAGACAATAACTCAGTTGGACTCACCTCCAAGATTCTAAAGGTGAACCGGCTGGAAGAAATAAATACTGGGTGCAGCAGCAACTGGATGGAGGAAATGGCCTTTTTTCAGTGTATGGAAAAGGTCGAGAAAGTGAATTGTTTTCTGGAAGAAAATTCTAGTGAACAGGATTCAAGCTCTGGAAGGAATGAGGTAACTTTGTGCTAATTTAGTCGCCTAAAAAGTACTGTTATTGGACAAAGACGGTGTATTCTTGTGCATAGCAGAGATCAGATGGCCTGTTGGCCCCAAAATCTGTCTCCCCAAACTGCAGTAAATTTGATAGTTTTATAGCATTAAAAGATGGGCAGGTTTTAGGGTAATGAGCACGGTGGCCCTGGATGATGGAATTAGAGGCGATCTAATTATTGAGCATGTGCAGATTGATTGACATGCTTACTGCAGAATGTATGTGAGAAAATGGCAGCCTTGATATGATGATGGTCATGATTTTTAATGTTATAATGAGAAATTGGTGACTATTAGGTTAAAGTCTAAGCTACTGTGCCCATCAGGTGGGCCCATTTTGGTTAGATTCATTCTCGGTTATCAAGATCACTTTGGACTTGGAGTGGGTTAGTTCTGGGCTGACCCAAGACCCTTCATTAATAAACATGAGGGGCTGTCTTTAGTGATTACAAGACTCTAATGTTGAAAAACTGGATAAGTGTGTACAAATGAAGGTTAGTCACAAGGTTTTTGCAATCACAGGGGCACAAGATAAAGGCTATACAATCATTATCAGAGATCAAGGCAGCTGGATTACAATTTAGAGATTTCAGGTACTTCCCTCTGTCTACTCCAGTATACCAGAAAGGAATATCTATATAATGATTCAGTAATCAAAATCATCTCTCAAATCCTAATTTCTCAGTTACAGTACTACATTATCTTTCCTTTTAGTGGGTAGCCATTTATTAGACTCTTTTCAAATCCTACTTACCCAAGAACATTTTTTTTATTCCTTGATATTTTTCCTTAATAAAAGCTTTATTTTATTGAGGGACATTTATGACTAGGAAAAATATCCATTTTGTTTCGCAGAAAGCTGTGTCAAGGCTGCAGTTGCGTTTCGGTAAATCATCAGGAAGTCTTTGAGGATACATACCTACCAGCCTCCTACTCCACAGCACAGTTAGAGGTTTAGAGCTGATGAAAACAACCCCTGGAGACAAGCATTTAAGGAGAATCATTTAAAATGGTGGATTTGGCCTTGAAAATTCAAAGAAGTAGGGCAAGGGCCAACAGTTTGCTGCCAAAGGAGTTTCTAATTTTCTCAAGACCTTGAGCTCTGCCAGCGGTAGTTGGCAGAGCTGTCAACAGAGAAGCCCTTGTTGAGAGAAGGGCCCAAGGCTCTTGGCACGAGTGGGAAACCCCTGTGTCCTCGTTTGTGCAGAACGAAGCTCCAAATCTGACCAGCTATCAGATCTTTGTTACTCAACTCAGCCTCAGTGGCCTTTTCTGAATAATAGGATGATCGCAGCACCCACCTCATAGGGTTGTTATGAAAAGAAAATGTGATAATGTGCATAAAGCACTTGGCATGGCACTTGTCACCACAGCAAGCATTCAATTACTTTCAGCCATCTGCGCCGCTATCATCATCATCGATTCCCTACCTACCTTAGCTTAACCCCACTCAGCAGCCCTTGGAAGGGGACTTCCTTGCCGAGGGTGGGCCCCATGGCATTTCTACCAGGCTTTTATTCTAACACATGTTGTGCTCTGAATGTGTTTGTCAGCTTTGCTAGAAAGTGGTCCTCGAGGGGGAAGCCTCAGATAACCCACTTGTCACTTGCTTTGCCAATCCTACTGGCACATCAGACGTACCAGAAATGCTTGTTGAACATGTAGATGTGTTTAAGGGGGTGAAAAAATTCACAGGTGGTTCAGTGGTAGAACACTTGCCTCCCATGTGGGAGACTTGGGTTCGATTCCTGGACCATGCACCAGAAAAAAAAAAAAGACTCTGTTTAAGGTCTAATTAAGAGAAAGAAGTAAGAAGGGTAGCAAGACAGACACACAGATGAGCCATGCAATCAAGAGAGCCCAAAGGTACCCCAAAGCAGAAAGCAGAGGTCCCAAAGGAGACTGATTTGCGTGTGCTAACGTTATTATCTTGTGAATTTCTACAAGTTTTCAGGAAAAAATAAGTTAACAGTGATTTGAGTCAGTGAGACTGTGGTTCAGAATGGACCCTGGGCCTGTGCCCAGCTCTGCCACCTGCATCCAACGGCTTCCATTTGGGGTCTGAGGTCACACTGTAAAAACAGTAAAGGTAGCAATAACAATGAAAAGCAATAAATAGCAATAAAATAGAAAAACCATATTTTATAATATAATAAACACCCTGTTGATTAAATATTTATTTTATATCATTGTATACACAATAACATGCTTCATATTATCTATTATTTTAATGAATGTTAAGTAGAGTATACTGATAAATATATTGTTTATTATATTAAGAAATAGTAAAAGAAATGAAACCGAAGCAGGTTGTTCTGGTAATTATTTGTAATGATATCCGGGACTTTTGCTTACACTTTTTAAGGCTTTTGACATGTTATAGAAAGATAATATTTCTAGCCTTTTCTCCTCTTTTACGTGTAAGGAGATAAAATGAATGCGTGGTTGTTCATACCGCAATATATGAAAAAAAGCCAGGAAATCATTAGGAGATAAGATTTACAATAGAAGAGCATTAAACTTTTATGTTAATTACTGTGTTTGCAATTCATGTACCAAGTGCCAGCTTTAGAACTTTTCATATGATATGGCAGGAATTGGGCTTCCTATTTGGGCCAAACATTTTAAGCATCCTCCTTCTTTCAATTAGTTTCAACCTCCATTTAAATGAAAAGAAAAATCCAGTGATTCCTATCAAAATAGTGTCAAGGGAAATCCATAATTAAAGGAATAATATGAAGCTGAGCCAGCCTGGCATTTAAAAACTAAATTCATCGTGTGACTCATTTCGTGCTGTCATCCCAGCATAAATATTTGTTGTGACCCGTTGTGCTTTCCAAATGTCCAAGTTAATATGACACATTACAGAGCTGCTTTGCTAAAACCCTGTCACATTCCCAATTCGAGATTTCCATCAGAGAAAGAAACAATGAAAAGTACATTAAGGACTTGTAAAAATGGGATCAGGTTGAAAACACTTGCAATGGCCCTGGAAGACGTCCCCAGGCCATGGTCAAGGGAAAGGCTCAGCATTCTGGACAGGAGCTCCAGCCACCAGGGGAAGTACAGTCCTAAATGAAGAAAGAGACGTGGTCAATTCCATCCAAACTACTGGTCACCCATGGTCTTCTTTATTGGGTTCAGTAGTAATGTAAAAGTAGAAAAGGGAAGAAAACCAGACATGGTTATGGGCTTCTTTTCTGACTAGACTTACCTTTTTCTGACCCATGAAAGTAAATGTTTTTGAGGAACAAGTTGAAAAGCAGTGTTGCCACTGCAAGGCAGAAGGTGAGGTTCTTGAGTCTAGAGCTCAGCAGTGCCAGGATGAAATATAGCTGGGGACTCCAGGGCACTTTTTTTGGGTTCCTCAAGGTCCAGTATGAGAACTTGCAAGGTCTTGGGGAGATGGCTATTAGGAGTAAGGGGGTGACTCCACTACCCAGGATTAAACCTCCCCTCAACGGGGTAAATTGCATGTTAATTTGTACCGTGGGTTCCAAAGGGGAAGAGTGCGCCTGCTCGGACTCACTCTCCTCTTTAAAATGTTGCTCCTTTCTTTCTTTTTGTTATTTGCAAAGGTATTTTTTTTAATTAAAGTTTTATCACCGATAAAACAAAAGCTTGCATGCAATTTAGTATCTCATAGCTCTATTGAGCAATTCATGAATCACGCCGCATCCCATGCAGAAAGGAGGAGGAGAGCCACCCAGGGAATGCAAAGGGGAGGCTCAAATAGGGGGATATGGGCGTACGTGAGGAAATGTTCTCATGGGCTGACATTAAGTTTTGATTTTGCATAGGAGGTGCTGACAAGTGGGGAGCAGATATGCATTGACTAGTATGGTATGCTTGTTCATTCTAATAAGCTCTGGGTATGCATTGACACTAGTTTTAGCATCAAATGTTGCTTATCCATGGCTCTGTAGGGTGTGTTCTTCTTTTCTTGGGAACCCCTGCAGGTCAATTAGTTTTACCTCTGGAAAAGCCTTCTGGGAAAGGGATCTTCTCCTGGCAATTCCTGGCAATTCCCAATGGAATTGGCCATTTTATTGTATTTATCACAGTTCCACACCAACTTACTCCTCATCCCTGGTCTCACTCTCGGCCACCCTCCTGGGGATTCATCAGGTGGAATCTACTTTAAATTAGACTTTTAGTTAAATGAGGGTCTGTATTGATTGATAAAATCATGCCACAGATTATCAGGCAGACAATCAAGCCCTTCCTCTATTGACTCTGTCTTTTGTTGAGGGCTGGGAAATATGAAAAACAAACTTTTCTTCAAATTAATGAAGTTGTAGGTTTATAGAAAAATCGTTTTAAAAATGCAGTATTCGCATATTACCCGCCCCTCCCCATTATTAACACATTGCGTTAGTGTGGTAACTTTGTTAAAATTGTGAGAAACATTATTTTTAATAACCAGAGCAAGTGGTTCTTATTAGGTAAGTTTGGGACCCGTCCTTCTTTCCAGCTACTGTTCTGAAAACCACCATTCAAGTAGGAAGGCCAGTCAATGGAATAGGGGGCAGGATATAAAGGGCAGAGGAGTCCTTTGTTGAAAGTGAATAAGAAATGATGAAATTGTGCTGGAGAGATGAAATGAGCCAGGCTGGAACTTGGGTTTGAGACCTCCACTTTCCCAGTGGGTTCCTATCTTGTTCAGCACAGACTAAGGAGAAATTTCCATAGGCACAATGTCAGTCAGAAACAAAAGACCTGACTGCAAGTCTTGTGAGGGGATTTTCCCATCCATTAATTTCCAGAGGACTCAGAAGACAACGTGGTATATGACAAGTAGGTCATGTGAATGTGATCATTTTTTCCATTTGATCATTATATCAAGTTCTGTGATCTAATCTTTGTTGGTAGGTAATACCTTTAAGACTGAGATAGTTCTAAGTTACAATATCACCATTTTTAGGCAGAATTTTTTTTGTGATAACAAATTGCTCCAGCATGAGAGCAATCAGATGATTCGGAAGTTGCGTATCATTAGGATATTCTGAGTGAAAGACTGGGAATGTTGTAAGCGTCTACGTAAGATCCAAAAGAACTTCCTTCGCTGTAGGTCTACGCTCCATTTTGTGATGTGGGGCCAGCTGCCTTCAGTTCTGCACATCAGCTGGGTGGAGTGGCTAGCAGCACCACATGTCTCATTCAGTTTCTTGTTTGTAAATGGCGAAAAGCCCAGAGGTGTCATCCACAAATCTTCCTCCCTCTCTTTCCCTGTGGAGGAGGGATGCCCACAAAGGTCTTCGCCATGCTGGGACAGCCAAGGCTATTGTGTGGGAGACCTTCCTGTCCCAGGCAGCAAGTGCCAGGGGAGTGTCAGCCTTGGCCATGGGGGAGGGAGAGTCCATTCCAGGAGCTCAGATGACTTCAGGTATGCAGACAGAGCTAGATTAACACGTCTCCATCTTCTGTCCAACAGCAGTAAATCTTGACAATGTCACTCTTCTCCCTTCATGGACTGGGGAAGAAAAATGCTCATCATGAATTTCTCCACTTCTTCTATTTTCTCTTTTATCCTTCTCTCTTGTGAGAGGATTAGCACTGCTAATCATAGAAACATTCACTGTGGGGCACTGGAAAGAATTTACTCTGAAATTTAGACCCTCTGGTGATTTATAAGTTTTGTTTTGGAAGCCTAAAGTCCATTTCCTTTGTAGAAGAGATTTCACCCACTCTCTAGTCCAAAAGGCAGGGACTGGGGGTGGGGGTGGGGGGTGGTATATAAATGTAGCAACCTTTATTTGTTTAAGTATTTTGGTAAAGCTCAGATTCTTTTTCTTTTCTGGTTTGTCTATTTTCTTTATTTTTCCTCCACTGAATTTATTTTTCACCATTTTATTTCTTTTCCCTTATTTTTGTTGAATTTATGCAATGCCACATATTTCACTTTTCTTCTCTTCTTTAATATTCATCCTTTCGATTTTTGTATATTCCTTTTTATTCTGTTTTCTAAGTGACATTTCTCATTCTATTATATTCTAAAGTGTGTTCAAAATCACCTAATTAGGGTAGAATTTTAAAAGGTTTAAGCAGATAACCATGCAACATAATAAACTAAACCTAAACACGCAAAGTTTGGTGCTAAAATCAACTAAAATTCAAAATAATCAGTATGACTCATATGAGTGTTGAGTTTGATTGCTATTGTGTATATACCATTACATTATAAATGATAAATGGCTTTCATAAGTTTAATTAGTTTTTTCTTTTGCTGGGTCTCTAGTACCTAGATAGATAGCCCCAATATTGTGTTTCTCTCAGATCTCATTTACTTTTTAATAAGTCCCCCTTTCCCACACACAACACATGGCCACTTGCTTTAATGAAAGACAAACATGCCAGATAATGTTCTTTTTTGGGGGGGGGATTTTAAAAAAAAATTTATTTATTAATTTAAAAAAATTAAGAACAAACAAAAACATTAACATATAATTCCGTTCTACATATATATTCAGTAATTCTCAATGTCATCACATAGTTGCATATTCATCATTTCTTAGAACATTTGCATCAATTCAGAAAAAGAAATAAAAAGACAACAGAAAAAGAAATAAAACAATAATAGAAAAAAGAGATTATTCATATCAAACCCCTAACCCCTCACTTTCATTTATCACTAGCATTTAAACTAAAATTATTTTAACATTTGTTCCCCCTATTATTTATTTTTAATCCATACGTTCTACTCCTTTCTTGACAAGGTAGATAAAAGGAGCATCAGATACAAGGTTTTCACAATCACACAGTCACATTGTGACAGCTGTATCATTATTAAATCATCCTCAAGAAACATGGCTACTGGAACACAGCTCTACATTTTCAGGCAAGTCCCTCCAGCCTCTCCATTACATCTTGAACAACAAGGTGATATCTACTTAATGCATCAGAATAACCTCCAGGATAACCTCTCGACTCTGTTTGGAATCTCTCAGCCATTGACACTTTGTCTCATTTCACTCTTCCCTCCTTTGGTCGAGAAGGTTTTCTCAATCCCTTGATGTTAAGTTTCAGTTCATTCTAGGGTTTTTCTCAATCCCTTGATGCTGAGTCTCAGCTCATTCTAGGATTTCTGTCCCATGTTGCCAGGAAGGTCCACACCCCTGGGAGTCATGTCCCACGTAGACAGGGTGGTGAGATTGCTTGTTGTGTTGGCTGGAGAGAGGGGCCACATCTGAGCAACAAAAGAGGCTCTCTTGGGGGTGATTCTTAGGCCTAGATTTTAAGTAGACTTGACCTATCCTTTGTGGGGTTAAGTTTCATATGAACAAACCCCAAAACTGGGGGCTCAGCCTATAGCTTTGGTTGTCCACACTGCTTGTAGAAATATCAAGAATTCAACTTGGGGAAGTTAATTTTCTCCCCGTTCTCACCATTCCCCGAAGGGGGCTTTGCAGATACTTTTCCTCTTACTGATTGAATCACTCTGGGATTCATCGGGGCATCACTCTGGACAAACCAACAAAATCTCATGTCCTACCTGAGATTCCAAGTACTTATGGTGTTCATTCAAACTATCTACATAAGTTATATTAGGAAATGCACTAGTCAAAATATAAATTTTGTAACAAACATTTTTTGCTTTAGTCTCACACATAAGGTGACATTTTAAAATATTAATTACCATCTATTTTCAGCACCCTGCAATAATGACATTCCTTTGTTCTTCCTCATCAAAAACAGTTTTTAAATTTGTATGTTTAGTCACTATTATTATACACTCTAGACATTCCTAGATTATACCACCTCAATCTTTAACCTCTGTCTTTCTTTCTGATTTCATTTATGTCCCCAGCCCTCCTCCCTCTATCATTCTCACATGCAGCTCAGATAATGTTCTTAGACAGCCGTAGTTCCATTCTCCATCCAGCTCTGTCTCCCTTTTCTATCACTTTGTATTATATGCAGCCCTATTTTTATGACCCACCATTACTGCTCACTGTGCTTACCTCCTTGTCTCAGTTTCCCCCACCTTCCTGCCACCCCTCAGTAGCTATCCTTCATCAGCAAAGGATGGTCCCAAGTGTAAAGCTTTAGGACACAAGAATGTGGGTGCTTGTTCTATGAAAATATGTCAACATCTGCCACCACTACATGTCAAGGCTTATACATCCTCTTATAAGTGAATTATTTCTGGATTTACCCTAAGCCTCTTTGACTCATATTGAAAAATCCTCTTTAACAGAGAATAATTATTTTTAAAAATAATTAACTTTGTTTTTAGGGAAGTTTTGAGAAATATTTCTGTAAAAACTGCACAAAATTCCCATATAGCTCCTGGTCCCCAGACACACAGTTTTCCTCAATATTAGCTTCTTGCATTACTGGGGTACAGTTATTAAAATTGATAAGCCCATGCTGATATATCATTAATAACTAAAGCCCACTGTTTGCAATAGGATTCACTCTTCATGTTGTACAGTCCAATGGTTTTTTTAGAAAATAATATTTGAGAAGTTATAGGTTTACTGAACAATCATGCATAAAATATAAGATTCCCATATACTAGCCAACCACTAACACTTTGCATTGTTCTGGGAGATTTGTTGCAATTGATGATAGCACTTTTTATCATTATACTTTTTTTTAAAAACAGTGGTAGACAGCATTTATAGAGAAATCCTGTCGTAGGCACTATAGTGAAACAAATTACATGGATTACCTCATATGTCCTATTATTATTATTTTAATTTTTTTTAAATTTGAGAAACTGTATGTTTACAGAAAAATCATGCAAAAAACAGCATTCCCATTTACCCCCCTATTGTTGAATGTTGCATTAGTGTGCTACCTTTGTTACAACTGATAAAAGAATATTAAAATACGGGTGGGCCACCGTGGCTCAGTGGCAGAGTTCTCGCCTGCCAGCCAGAGACCCGGGTTCGATTCCAGGTACCTGCCCATGAAAAAAATAAAAAAAAGAATATTAAAACAGTACTACTAACTATAATCCATTGTTTACTCTAGATGTATTTCCCCCACACACCACCCTATTATTAACACCTTGTATTAGTGTCATTCATTTATAATTATTCATGAAGGAATATTCCTATACTTGTACTATTAACTATAGTCCATCTCATCTACAATAGGTCATACAGCCCCAAGTTTTATCTTCTAACTTTTATTCTGTTAACATATACAATTAAAATTTCCATCTTTAAGCAATTCACACATATAGTTCAGAGCTGTTAATTACACTCACAATAATGTGCAATCACCGCCACCATCCATTTCCAAACCATTACAATCAACCCAAACAGAGATTCTGTAAAAATTATCAACTCCCTATCTTTACCCCCAATCAATCAGCTGGCCACCTAAATTTTAGATCCTAGATCTCTATGATTTTGCTTATTGTAATTAATTCCTATCAGTGAGATCATATGATATCTGTCCTTTGTGACTGACTTATTTCGCTTATGTCCTCAAAGTTCATCCACATGTTGTTGCATGCATCAAGACTTCATTCCTTTTCTGGCTGAATAATATTCCATCATATGTAAATAGCACCTTTTGTTTTTCCATTCATCAGTTAGTGGACATGTGGTTTGTTTCCAACTTTTAACAACTGTGAAGGATGCTGATATGAACTCAATCTGCAAATATCTGTTTGAGTCCCTGCTTTCAGTTCTTCTGAGTATATGATTAGTAGCGGGATTGCCAGTTCATATGGTAATGCTGTACTTAGCCTCCTGAGGAATTGCCAAACTGTCTTCCACAGTGGCAACACCATTACATATTCCCACAAGCAATGAGTGAGTGTTGCTATTTCCTCACATCTCTCCAACACTTGTAATTTTCTGGGTTATTAAGTAGTAGCCATTCTAGTGGGTGTGAAATGATATCTTATTGTGATTTTGATTTACATTTCCATAATAGCTAGTGATGTTGAGCATCATTACACATACTTATCAGCCATTTGTTTATATCCTCTTTGGAGGAATGACTATTCAAGGTTTTTGCCGATGTTTTAATTGAGTTCTTTGACTTTATTGTTGAGTTATATGACTTCTTTATATTTTCTGGATATTATGCCCTTTTCAGATATGCGGTTTCCAAATATTTCCTTCTGTTGAGTAGATTGTCTGTTTTCATTTCATCACAAAGTCCTTGATATGCAAAAGTTTTTAAGTATGAAGAGATTATATTGATCTTTTTTTCTTTTTTGCTTGTGCTTTGATGCGGTTTAAGAGGCCGTTGCCTAACATGAGATCTTGAAGACGTTTCCCTATGTGTTCTTCTAGGATTTTTATAGTCTATTGTTGTCATGGTCAGGTTCACATGTCAGCTTGGCCAAGTGGTGGTACCTGTTTGTCTGGTTGGGCAAGTGCTGGCCTGTCTATTGCAATGAGGACATTTCATAGAATTTAATCATGATCAGGTCAGCTGCATCCACAGCTGATTCCATTTGTAATCAGCCAAGGGGCGTGTCTTCTGCAATGGGTGATACTCAATCTAATCACTGGAAGCCTTTTAAGGAGGATTCAGAAGAGACAGACTCCCTTCCTGCTTTGGCTGAACTGTGGAGTTCATTCACACCCTACATCAAAATCATCAGCTTCACAGCCTGCCCTGCAGATTTTCGGACTCTGTGTTCCTGTGGTCACGTGAGACACTTGTATAAATTTTTTATTTGTGCGTATTCCCTGTTGATTCTGTTTCTCTAGAGAACCCTAACTAATACAATAGTCTTATATTTAGGTCTTTGATCCATTTGGAGGTAATTTTTATATATGGTGTGAGATAAGGTTCTCTTTCATCCTTTTATATGGATACCCAGTTCCCTGGCACCACTCATTAAAGAGACTAATCTTTCCCAATTGAGTGGCAGACTTGTCAAAATTCAATTGGCCATAGATCTGAGGGTCTTTTTCTGAACTAAATAAGATTCCTTTTGTCAATATATCTATCCTCATGCCAGTATCATGCTGTTTTGGCCACTGTAGCTTTGTTAAATGCTTTAACGTCAGTAAGTATGTGTCCTCCAATTTTGTTCTCTGTTTTTGAGATGTTTTTGGTTATTTGGAGCTCCTTACCATTTCAAATAAATTTGATAATTGGCTTTTCCATTTATGCAAAGTAGCTTTTGGAATTTTGATTGGGATTACATTGACTTTGTAAATAATTTGGGGTAGAATTGACATCTGAATAATATTAGTCTTCCAATCCATGAACATAGAATGTCCTTACATTTATTTAGGTCTTTGATTTCTTTAAGCAATGTTTTGTAGTTTTCTGTGTACAAGTCCTTTCCATGCCTGATTCAGTTCATTCCTAAATGTTTGATTCTCCTAGTTGCTATGGGAAATGAATTTTTTCTCTAGACTTCCTCCTCAGATTGTTCATTACTAGTCTATAGAAATGCTACTAATTTTTGCATGTTGATCTTGTATCCCACCACTTTGTTGAGCTTGTTTATTAGCTCTAGTAGCTTTGTTGTGGATTTTTTTGGACTGTCTCTATATAGTATTATGCCATCTGCAAATAGTGAAAATTTTACTTCTTTCCCAATTAGAATGCCTTTTATTACTTTTTCTTGCCTAATTGCTCTAGCTAGAAATCTTGCACAGTATTTAATAACAGTGGTGACAGTGGGCACATCTGTCTTCTTCCAAATCTTAGAGGGAAAGCTTTCAGTCTTTCACCACTAAGTATGATGTTAGCTCTGAGTTTTCCAAATATACCCATTATCATGTTAGGAAATGCTTTAGGTTGCTAAAGCTGTCAGAATGCAATATACCAGAAATGGAACAGCTTTTAAAAATATAATTTATTAAGTTGCAAACTTACAGTTCTAAGGTAAAGTATCCAGGGAAAGATACCTTGGCTCAAGAAGGCTGATGATGTTTGGGGTTTCTTTCAGCTGGGAAGGCACATGTTGACATCTGCTAGCTTCTCTCCAGGTTTCTTGTTTCATGAAGCTCCTCCAGGGGCATTTTCCTTCCGCATCTCCAAAGTTCTCTGCCTGTGTGGGCTCTGTCGGCACCAAAGCTTTTCCCAAAATGAGTCCCTCTTAAAGGATTCCAGTAAGCAACCCCATTTTGAATGGGTAGAGACACATCTCCATGGAAACCAACTAATCAAAATTACCACCCACAATTGGGTGGGTCACATCTCCATGGAAACAATCAAAAGATTCCACCCAGCAATATCAAATGAGGATTAAATTTTTCTGGGTTTACTACAGTTTTAAACTGGCACAGGAGATTTCTTTCTATTACTATTTTTCTAAGTGCTTTCGTCAAGAAAGGGGGCTGAATTTTGCCAAATGCCTTTTCTTTGACAGTTGAGGTAATCAAATGTTTTTTTCCGTTTGTTTTGTTGATGTATTATGTTACATTAATTGATTTAATTATGTTGAGCCACTCTTGAATTCCTGGAATAAGACCCATGTGATCATGGTGTATAATTCTTTTGATGTATTGTTGAACTCAGTGTGCTATAATTTTAATTAGGAGAAATTGGTCTTCAATTTTCTTTTCTTGTAGTATCTTTATTTGGGTGATATTTGTCTCATAGTATGAGTTAAGTTGTGTTCTCTCCTCCTCAATTTTTTGGAAGAGTTTGAGCAGAATTGGAATTAATTATTCTTGGAATGATTGGCAGAATTCACCTGTGAAGCCATCTGGTCCTGGGCTTTTCTTTGTTGGGAGGTTTTTGATGATGGACTGAATATCTTTACTTGCAATTGGTCTGTTGAGGTCTTCTGTTTCTTATAGGGTCAGTGTAGGTTGTTTGTGTGTTTCTATGAATTTGTCCATTTTATCTAAGTTGTCTAATTTATTGGCATACCATTGTTCTTAGTATCCACTTTTACTTCTTTTTATTTCTGTGGGAACAGTAGTAATGTCTCCTCCCCCCCATTTCTGATTTTATTTGTACCTTCTCTTTTTTTATTTGTCAGTGTAGTTAACAGTGTGTCTGTTTTACTGATCTTGTCAAAGAATCAACTTTTGGTCTTGTTAATTCTCTGCATTGTTTTTTTATTCTGACTTTCACTTATTTTTGCTCTAATTTTCATCATTTCTTTACTTCCGCTTGCTTTGGGTTTAGTTTTCTGTTTTTTTTTTCTATTTCCTCCAGATGTGAAGTTAGGTCTTTGATTTTAGCTCTTTCTTCTTTTTTAACATACGCATTTAGGGCTATAAATTTATCTCTCTGCGTTGCCTTCACTACATCCCAAAAGTTTTCATATGTTGCATTCTCATTGTCATGTATATCAGAATATTTACTGATTTGCCTTGAAATTTCTTCTTTAACCCACTGGTTGTTCAAGAGAATGTTATTTAAGTTCCATATCCAGTTCTCTGCTTGTTATTGATTTTCAGCTTCATTCCATTATGGCCAAAGAATATGTTTCATGTAACTATAATCTATTAAAATTTATTGAGACTTTATTTGTGACCCAACATGTGGTCTTTTCTGGAGAATGATCTGTGTGCACTTGAGAAGAATGCATCTTTTGCTATTTTGGAGTGCAGTGTTCTAAGTATGTCTGTTAGCTGTAGTTCATTTTTCATATTATTCAAATTCTCTACTTCCTTATTGATCTTCTGTCTAGATGTTCTATCTATTGAAGTGAGTGGTGTATTGAACTACTATTGTTGAGCATCTATTTCTCCCTTTGGTTTTGCCAGTATTTGTCTCATATATTTTGGAGCACTGTGGTTAGGTGCATAAATATTTATGATTGTCATTTCTTCTTGGAGGATTGTCCCTTTTATTAATATATAGTGCCCTTTTTTGTCTCTTTTGATAGTTTTTGACTTAAAGTATATTTTGTCTGATATTAGTACAGCTACCCCAGCTCTTTTCTGCTAACTGTTCACATGGAATATCTTTTTCTATCCTTTCAGTTTTAATGTATTTGTGTCTTTGAGTCTAAGGTAGTCTCTTGTAAACAACATATAGTTGGACTATGCTTTTTTAGCCATTCTGTTTTTTGATTGGGGAGCTTAGTCTATTAATATTCAGTGATATTAATCCATTAACATTCAGTATTATTACCATAAAAGCAATACTTATTTAGTCATTTTTTCCTTTGGTTTTTATATGTCATATCTTTTTTTTTCCTTATTATAATCTCCCTTTCAGTATAGTCTGTATTTTGGGATATTATCTGACTGACCCATTTCTTATTCCTATTTCTGTATATTTTTAAAATACTTTCTTTGTGGTTACCTGGGGTTTATATTCCACAACTTACATCTATAACCTACTAATTTGAAAAGATACCAAATTAGCTTCAATAGCATACCTGTTCTTTGCTCATGTATACACCTCTTGGTTTGCCCCACTTGATCATATTATATTTTGCACTTCCATTATCAAGAAAATTTGCCTTTTTTGTTGTTGTTGTTCAATTGTACTCTCACTCTTACAGGAATTAAAGAGTAGAGTTGTTTATTGAGGATACAGTACTATTGGATTTTGCGTTTATCCTTTTAGTTACCCATACTGATGCTCTCCATTTCTTCACACTATTCTAAAGCATTCTCTACTGTCTTTACCTTTTAACCTGCAGAACTTCTTTAGTAATTACTACAGAGAAGTCTTTTGTTAATGAATTCTCAGTTCCTGTTTGTGAATATTTTAAAGTTCTCCTCATTTTTGAAGGACAGTTTTGTCAGATAAAGAATTTGGGGCTGGAAGTTTTTCTCTTTCAGTACCTTATATATGTCATACCACTGGCTTCTCACCTCCATAGTTTCTGATGAGAAATCAGCATTCAGCCTTATTGAGGATCCCTTGTATATAGTGATTCACTTTTCTTTTACTGCTTTCAAAATTCTCTCTTTATCCTTTGCATTTGACATTCTAATCACTATTGGAGTGATCTTGGAGTAGGTCTATTTGGATTCATTCTGTTTAGAGTGTGTTATACTTCTCCTGTCTGCATATTTATGTCTTTCATAATAGTTGGGATATTTTTTACTATTATTTCCCCAATTATTCTTTTTGCCCCTTTTCTCTTCTCGTCTTCTGGGACATCCATGCATATATGTGTATGTGTGCTTCATCCAGTCACTCAAATCCCTGAGATACTGCTCAAGTTTTTGTATTCTTTTCTCTGTTCTCCTACCTGTATGATTTAGATTGTCCTATCTTTTAGTTCACTGAATATTTCCAGTTTTATCTATAGAAATTTTATAGTATTGTGTTTTACATTTAAGCCTAGGATCCATTTTGAGTTGATTTTTGTGAAAAGTGTAAGGAGTTTCCTCATTCACTTTTTTGCATGTGGATGTCCAGCCGTTCCAGCACCATGTGTTGAAAACACCATCCTTTCTTTGTTGAATTGCCTTGTTCCTTTGTCAAACAATTGTTGACTCTATTTGTGTGGGTTTATTTCTGGGACCTCTGTTCTGCTCCATTGATCTATTTGTGGATTCTTTTGCCAACACCAAATTCTCTTGATCATTGTAGCTTTGAAGTTGGTTTGTGTCATTCCCCTAACTTTGTTCTTCTTTGGTACTGTGTTGGCTATTTGGGACTTCTGCCTTTCCATATAAACTTTAGAGTCAGTCATACTATCCAAAAAATAACTTGCTGACATTCTGTCTGGAATTGTGTTGAATTCAAATATTGAGTTGGGAATAATTGGTACCATTGTAATGTTGAGTCTCCCTATCCATGGTCATGGACTATTTCTCTATTTATTTAGATCTTTGATTTCTTTCATCGGTTTTATAGTTTTTTTTCATATGGATTTTGAATACGTATTGTCAGACATATTTAAGTACTTCATTTTTCTGGTGCTGATGTACATTGTGTTATGTTTTAAATTTCAACCCCCATATAAGAAAGCAATGACTTTTGTATATGACCCTCACCACTTGTTACATCAAACAGTACTGCAGCTTAGTGCATATATGACCTTTCATACATGAATTGTTTCTGAATTTATCTTAAGTATTTCTGATTAGGCTTAAAAGTCTTACTTAGCAGAGGGTATTTTTAAACACCGGATTTAGATCCTTTCATACCCCAACCAGGGGAGTAAGGCAAGGCTGCGGGTGCACAAAATAAGGATGGCCCTACTGAAGAATAGAGCCTGACAACCCCTGATGTTTTTAAGCACCTGTTATAAATACCCCAGAGACCAAACAGAGCAACGAGTAGTGGGTGTGTAGTAGGAAAGAGTGGGGTGGAGGGCAGGAAAGCACGAATCTCCCTATTTTGGTTGCAGTTAGTGCACTTAGTAGAGGTGGCATTTCCTGACTGACAGCTGAGAAATTGTGTCTACAGTAGTAACTCTAATTCAGACCTCAAACTAGCATGGCCGAGGGTGGAGGTTTTGTATTCCCTGCCCCCATCCCTTTGTTCCTCAGTTCGTCAGGCCAGGAGAAAGCTCCTGGCTGGTGCCCAGCCCTCTGATCAGGCCAGTTCCAGTGGTGCTAATTGTCCTTGAACTGGTGACAAGTGCATTCACGCTGGCGTAAATTATCTCAATCAGTCTGCCCAGGGTCTCTGCACCTGTTTCAAATCTGTCACGCATGGCCACTATTTTCCTTTTAAAGAGGCAGATCATTTGTTGATCATGTAACTGGAAACGTCCACTGCAGGACCCTGAAGGAACTCTTTGCAATTCGGTGCTGCCTGCACCTCAGAACGGACCATAGGAGAGTGCTTGGAAAAGTACTTCTTCTAGATCGGGGGAGGGAAGGAGCCTAGAAGCCAAGCGGGCTTACGCAGCTGCTCTCAGAGAATGGATTCGTCATTTAGAAGAAAAGATGTTTGGATCGTGGGCAGTTTGTGCCTCCTGTCCTCTTCATTTCTCTGGCGTGTGTTCCGGTCCATGATGATGCCACAGTGTCACAGACAGGCTCCCGCGCTTGAGGATGCACAGGTAGTAACAGCACTTTTAACCAAGGCGCATTCATTTTATAGTTCTTTTCTGATGTTTCCAAACAGGAAGTGGAGCCCGCCAAGGAAATGGAATGTATTCCTTGGCTTAATTCTGCCTGAGACTGCAGGTCTTAGGAGGGGCTGGAATAATAGTGGCATGTGGCACATTTCAAGCTTTCAGATAGTTGCATCAACGTTAGGGGAAACCTCCTGGCTGTTTGTGATGAAAGCTGGAGTTGGTGTTGTATTTTTGTTCATAAGAGCTAGCATCAATGTCAACATCTTTCCATTCTCCAATATATAATTTAGATATTAAAATAAAAGAAAAGCAAAACTCCCTTTCCCCTGATCAAGAAGCCTATATGAGAAACAGTGTCTGAGGAGTGGTCACCTCTTCTGAGAAAATAACATGGCCTTCTATGCTTATTTCTTTGCCCGAAAATGTTTCCCACGTGTGACCATAGTTATTACAGGAATGAAATTCAGTCAGAAAGTAATAGGAGTCTGAAAGAAAAGAAATAATTTAGACTCGAAGGATTTCTGGGCTCTCCAAAAAGAGGGTATTCCTATCTGGGGCAGAAAAGCTCTTTCCACATGTTTGATTCTGCCATCAATAAGCTTGTCATCAATTACTTTTAAAATAACATAATGTCATTTTGGAATTGTTAAAAAACACAGTCTGAATCACTGTTCTTATATGAAAATGAATTTACAGCAATGTTCCTCAGCCTTTTATTCATTATCATCTCCCCTCCCGATGTGACTTTTTAGACCTTTTTTCCTAGTTGTCCCCAATCTTCACCTCCATGAAATTCTCTCTCTCTCTCTTTTTTTTTTTTAGATGGGCAGGCACAGGGAAACGAACCTGGCTCTCCAGCATGGCAGGCGAAAATTCTGCCACTGAGTCACTGTCGCACCGCCCTCCATGAATTTTTAATATCATAGATGTATTGTATATTTCTCATGTGCCATATATACATAAAATGAGTAATATTTTTTCACTTCCTCCCACAAGCACCAATTTTCACCTCCTTGAGGGTGCTATTGCTCCCGTCGAGAATGCATGGTTTACAGTAAAAATAAAAAGGGATTTCTCCAGGGAGGTGGATGGCATACGTCATAAAACCCTATGCCTGGGCGGTGCGGCGGTGGCTCATTGGCAGAGTTCTCGCCCGCCATGCGGGAGACCTGGGTTCAATTCCTGAACCTGCCCATGCAAAAAAAAAAAAAAACACAGATCACCCTATACCTGTGTACAAACGCCTTATTTATATCTTATTTGACAAGATTCTGCAGCCGGGTTTAGAAGGCAGGGCGCCCTAGGACACACTTCCGTCAGGCCCTTCTTGGAGCAACCCTGCGTAGATGGTCCACGGTGTTACCCAAGCACACATTCCGGGGAATCACCAACTTGGAATGGCCGTGATAGGAGCTCTCTTAGTTAAGGATGAGAGGAGAGAGTGGTGAGTGAGTCGGATAGAAAGGGGTAGAAATGTTTAAAAAGCAAAGGAAGACATCCCCAAACATCGTGACCCTTGCTAAATCTGAGCTTGCATCCATGGCCAGTTCGCTTTTCAGATTTGCTGGCTGTTGTCCATGTCCTGCCTTGGGAAGGAAAGTGTTAGGTGCCCATTGGTAGCACTTGTGATGTTTCCCAGTGAGAAGGCCAACAAGACACATGGGCGAATTAGGAGTCTTGTGGATGTGTATTTTAAAAAGTCTTTGCAATTTTCTAACCACAAAGAAAATGTCACAAATCGGAGTTTACAACATATCCTCTCACTTTTTCCCACTGCCAATAACTATTTAGAAACATCGTCAATCTGTTGTCTTCAAAGCATAGCAACTTGAAGAACTGTATTTTATAAAGGCATCAGAGAATCCTATTTGTAATTATTAATGCTCTCTCTCTATGTAGAATATAAAACAGTCGAAAGGATTTCTGATAGGCAGAGAAATCCCTGACCATAGAAAGTCCTGGAAACCTTTAACCAAATACAAAGATGAGTCATTTTTATGTCTATGTCATTTCAGCTTTCCAGAATAATTGTAATTATGATAGTTTTACACCATTTTTGCTATTGGGTGTAATATGAGAGAGATAAGTTTTAATTTTTTTTCTCTCTAAAAGTTAAAGCAACATAGTAAAAAATACAAATGCTGTAAATCAAGTCTGTATTCCCGAGTAAAAGAAATGGCTAACATACTTGAAAACTACATTCCTAAGTCTAGTTGACCAAACTGTGCCCCCAAACCACTTTCCTAGAACATTATAGTTGTAAAATGCGCATTTTCTCCTAGCGTTTCCCAGGCTTTGATTTTTCATGTACCACCTTAGTGATTTTACTGTATCTACCTATTACTTTTACTTCTATTTCTTTAGTATGTTTTTTGTATATCAACTCATAAAAAATTATCGAAAGCCATAATATAGTGAAATCATGATTTTGATGTGTCAGTTATAGATTTTCTCATCTGTAGATTTTCAATAACACACACACTTAGATTTTAGAAATGGTCCTAGAAATCACCTGAAATCCCTAGTGGTTTACCTACTGTAGGTGTGAAAACTAGATTAATGATGAGACTGAGAGCAAAAGTGCAACAGTGATTGTGGTGTGTGTGTGTGCATCTGCATGAACTGGATGTTTTGTGTTTGTCTGGACTGTGTATGTGTGTTTATTTGAACTACATATGTGTGTATATATGTGGGGAAGGATGTGCTAGGGGCAAGGGACAGAGAGAGTGCACGGAGGAGAACCACTCAACCATCTGGTCCCTGCAGGCTGCTCCTGCCAGTGAGTTTCTCTCTAAAACCAGGCCCAGAGAGGGACAAATAGGGGGCTGAGGACCACCACTCTAACTTCTCTGCCCTCCTCTGAGCAATTAGGGAAATGGGACCAAATGACCCTGACTCTTGGAGCTTGCCAGCAGTAGAGTACCAATTTAGAAGGGGATGGTGGCTGTCGGAAAGTGGAATTTAATTGCAAGTTACCCCTAAGAATGACTGAAGCACTGGGAGGGAAATATGAAACTTTTCGGTAATCTAAGAATCACACTCCTTGCTTTACTTGTAAAACAGCGAATTTTGGATGCCCAAGCTTATTTTTGGAGAATATTCTTACGCTTTGCCAATTAGAAAACCTCCAGTCACAGTGATTCTGGTTTGGTCTTTACTGCCTTTTGCACTTTCTTTCTGTAGGTCACAGTCCTGTAAATAGCAGTCCTGACAAATCAGTTGTCAATAACTTGAAAGATCAGTTCAATGAGACCTTTTTTCCGGAAAGTTTAGTGGGGTAGCCAATGTGGGAATCAGAAAGAAATATGGTCGTTCATAGACGGTTTCTGGAATGCATTCTCGTTGGGCCATCAGTCCCCTTCCTTGTCAGAGAGTGACTTGACGTCTTGGCCTACACTACTGAGATCTTGGTCGCCCCAGCTTTTGAGTCCCTCAAGACCTTCCAAGGCTGCTTGGGAAGAACCAGCCCTCCAGTCTGCTGTGCTCCAGAGGATACAAACTGGGACTGTATGACTTAGCAAGACCTAGAATGGACAATGGTGATGGCTAATTGCACAAATATAAGAAAATTTTTACATGAACTAGAACAAATGTGTGTCACTATTACAAGGTGTTAATATAGCAGTATGTTGGAAAAACGCAATTAATGTAAATTCAGGTCTATAGTTGATACTAACACTGTAATAATCTTTCATTAATTGTGACAGAGGCATTACAGCAAAGCTAAATGTCAATAATAGGGGAATATAAGGGAGGGCTATGGGATTCTATTTTTCTTTTTTCTGGAAGAAATGGAAATGTTCTTATACTGATTGTGGTGGTAAATGCATAACTATGTGATTATACCAAGAGCTATTGATTGTACACTTAGGGTAGGTTATGTGGTTGTGAATAGAACTTAAAAAAATAGCAACACTTTATTTGGAGGCCAAGTACTTGTACTGTACATGCTTCCCTTCCCAAAGCAAACTGACAGCCTTCCTCAAATATTCCCATTATGTTTTTCTCACATCAAGAAGGACACGACATCACTTTTTGGTATTCCTGCCAAAATTGCATGACCTGAATCTAATCATTAGGAAATATTAAACAAATTCAAATTGAAGGATAGTCTGCTCTCTTCTAAACTATCGAGGATTGGCTTGTACTCTTCTAAAATATCAAAATTATAAAAGACAAAGAGATTCTGATGAACTGTTCCCCCCCCCAATAAAGCTTCTTCATCACTAAATGCAACATGTGAACTCAAAACAAACAACAAAAATCCAGTGCTCCAGGGCTATGTGCCACAGGTATCCAACAGTACATCAGGGTCCCACTCCAGATGGCTGCTCATCGGTCTTGCCTTTTGCTTTTCCAAGTGACATATTAGAATGTCATCTAGTTTCCCTCATCAGAGAGCAACCTTGAAGAAGAAATGTCACAAAAGACACCTGCAGCTTGGGGGGATGTGCTTTGAAGGGTCAGGGACCTTTGGAAAGCAGCCAGCCAAGACCTTGCCTTCCCCTTTCCCCACACCATTGACACATAGATGTTCTCAGCATCCTCCATCGTCTCATATTCTCTATGTTTCCCTTTTCTATTACCTCTCATTTGAGTTCCAGGTTGAGTGGCCAGGGCAATTGTATTGATTTTCAGGATTCCACGGGTGGTTATGACACTAGAGAGGGGGCTGTACTCTTTTTAAATTGGGTCTTAACATTATAAATTCAGGCAGCTAGTGAAAAGCTGCTTGTACACAGTGACAAGAGGACTGTGATGGCTGAGTTTGTGTGTCAACTTGGCTGGGTTATGGTGTCCAGTGTGGTCAAGTGAGCACTGGCCTGGTTGCCACTGGGAGGATATTTTATGGATTTAAATCATCAGTCTGTTGGCTGTGTCTGTGGCTGATCACATGTACAATCAACATAGGGGGTTGCCTTCAGCCATGAGAAATGCCTCATCCAATCAGGTGAAGGCACTATAGAGAGAATTGAGGATTTCAGCAGTCAGAAGGGAAAATTTCCACCTCTACTTTATCCAGCCAGCTTCTCCTGGGGAACTCATCAAACTTCCCAACTTGTGGCCTGCCCTATGGAATTTGGAATTGCCAATTTCCACAGTGGCATGAGCCAATTCCTCTAATAAATCTTGTAATATTTATGTATTTTTTATAATCTCTGTCTCTCTGTCTGTCTGTCTCTCTCTCTCTCTCTCTCTCTCTCTATATATATATATATATATATATATCCTGTCAGTTCCATTTCTCTGGAAAACCTTGACTCATAAAAGTATTATAAATTAGTTCCATCATATTGAAAAGCATGTAAGGGACTATTCCTCCCTGACTAACCCAGAAGCCGCTGAAATGTCCAATTGATAATCTGCTTTTATTGCACCAACAATGATCCTCAGGAAAAAGGATGTGTTGCTAATAAAGCCTTGCTGCGTAAATCACTCATTGGGTAAAAATTTAAGTAGAAACCACGTGGATCTTTTCAAGTGGCTAGATACTTCCGAAGTCCCTTGTATCTCTTATGTATGTCTTTTGGACATCTGACTCAGCATGGCATCGCTGTAGACACCCTGGTTTCCCAGTCAAGAACCTTAAACCCAAGTCTATAGATACTGGAATCAGGAAGCTAATGTCCAAGGACCTTTGCCCTGTGGCATTTGACATTTTCAACTCCATTTCTCATTTTCTGTCTGCCGAGTGGCATCCACAATCAAGACCAGGGAAAGTGGCCTAAGAAGGTGGCAGTGGGGAAACGAGAGGCGCACCTTCCCTGCGGATAGCAGATGTGTTAGAAAATTGACCCTAAGGTTGTGTATGCAGTGCTGATTGCGTGCTAAGCACTTTACGTAATGCTGAGTTTCCATCAGAAAGCTGAGCCTAAGACAAGGGCTCTTGGGTGGAGAATTCATTTTGGGAAATGACTCCAGGGAACAAGAGTTTCCTGTCCTAGCTGCTCATAGCAGAACGCTTTGAGGACCCACACAGAAGACATCTAGAAGCTTCCCCTGAGGGTCTTGAGGGAACACTAAGCCATGGGCTGCCCTCCAGCTGGTCAAGGGCGGTCTTGTGGGTAACTAGCTGCTGGTGTTTCCCATTGCACCTGCATAAATGCTGGTTCCTATGAGGGCTGCACCAGCAACGCCAGCGAAACTGGGGAGGGAACGCATGACAGGGTGACCCTGGGGGGTCCCGCGTGAGGCTCGCTGGCACACAATGCGTGAGCAAAAAAATACCACAGCCAAGGACAAGGGGACACAAAGAGATGCCTGATACTGATACCAACACTCTCTTTCCTTTAAAATCTCACAGTCAGCCGACCAGGTTGTTATTAATAGCTTCATTCTATAGGTACAGGAGGGTCAAGAAACCCACCCAAGACTCATTTCTGGTAAGAGGGGGAGTTGGCTCTGAACCCAGAGTTTCTGCCCCAAGCTTGGTCTCTAAACTAGGCTCGAGGTTGTTATGTGCTGTATTTAACTCAGTGCTAAACAGCTGCATGCACAGTTAAAGAGACACATCAGGTGTTGACTAAAGCCTGGTAATGTACAGAGACCCCCAAGGCAGGAGATGCAGGTTGTGGCTTTAACTCCTGTCACCTGGGAAAGGCAGTGGAGGGCTTTGCCTAACATTGTGCGCATGCCAATTTCTGCAGCCCCAACATACCTCATACAAGGTGGTTGTAAGGGCTAAACAAAACACCTCCTGTGTGTGAAAGCGCTTCGTGTTATTACTAATATTCGTAAGTTGTTCTTTGATGCATTTGAATGACTCCTTCTGTGCTCAGGTACCTGTGCGGTGCCTCCTTGCATTTCTATTAATTCAAGTGATTCTTTCCACCTCACTTACAGTTTTTAATTAGGGGAAAGAGTCTGACTTGATAATCCACTATTGGTGTTAAACCAGTATGTGCATTATTTAGATATCAACGCAAGCTGGGCTCACGACTTCAGCAGTTCGGGGATGCTGATGGGGCGGGTCACTGTGGCATTTTCAATGAAGGTCCAAATAAAGGCCTGTGCCAGAGCCCGTGAGCTGTGACTCAAAGATTAGGGATCTCACAAGCAGGAATCTTGAGGGACCCTGGAGGTCACCCAATCCAGATCTTTCCTTGAAGGAGGAAATAAGTCCTTAAGTGACTCAATGATTTGCCCAAGGTGCATTATATAGGGAACGTACCCTTTGCTAAAGTAAGAATTTTCTCCCCGCAAAGTCTGCCTGTCTTCCACGCACCTTTTTTGCTCATTGAGTTTTGTCGGAGCTGGGCTTCTTTGTGGAAGGGTGGACAGTGTTCTGCATGGGCTGCTGTTTCCCACTCCGGCTGACCATGCCTCACCCTGGGACCTGCAGCCTGGCTAAGGGTGTGGGCTCTGGGGCAGCCTGGCAGCACCAGGAGGTCGTGACTCCTGCCCGGCCCTGCCACGTCCCATGGCAACTGGCCTCTCAGGCCCACCAGGTTCGGCTGTGTCCCCATGTCCCTGTTCCTCACTTTCCGGGGCTTTCTGCTCCTCCTCTGAGATGTGCTGTGTCCCCAACGATGGCCCAAAGACCTCATTGGGGAGCTGGGGTTCTGTGCAGCCAGGAGCCTCGTTAGAAGGTGCAGGTAACTGTTTAATGTGCCTGTCAGTGACTGAGGGGCTGGGAAAGTCCTAAAACAGGAAAGAACATTTACCTCGCAGTTTCGGGGATTTGCATTCCAAACGCGAGCAGTCAAAGAGATTTCCTCTTCTTCTACTTTGTATGTGGTTTATATGGTTAAACCAATTTACTCAGTATAAAGCATAATTATAAAAGTGACTTTATAAAGACAATTTTAAAATTTATAGATGTATTTAAACTGACGATATTGAACTCTTAGCAGATTCCTTATTAACTTGCTCAACAAATAATTCCTGGGCCCCAACTGTCTGGGGGGCAGTTAGTTGTGCTGGGACCCTCCCCAGACAGTTCAAATCCAATAATTGTCGCCAAATCGGACTCTGTCTGGAGGGCACATGCTTGAAACCCAAAGATGCAAGCAGATTCATTTCTTAAGGTCACGGATGGTTTCACAATAAGGCAGAATTTGATGGTATAAAGACGTTAAAGGTAGACATAGGGGATTTTGTTTGTTAACTGTTCATCTCCTTTCCATCTGAGCTCGGCATATTTATACAGGGATTTTTACCCTAAGGTTTTCCTTCAGACCACCTGGTATCCACCAGTTTAAAAACTTGAAAGCTGCTAACCACCAGTGTCAGATCTCCTGTCTTCCCAACCTTCTACAAAGAGTATGTTGAATTGATCCGACAACATAGGTACATTTTTTTTACATTCTGAAGGCTGTGTTTGCATTTTACCTGTTTGGGATGTATGCTTCCTAACTTGGGTCTATTTATTTACTTACTTATTTATCAAGCACGTACATAGTTTTCCCTGCATACCAGACCCTGTTCTAAGCACCTTATAAATAGGAACTCACTTAAACCCTGTCACAGCCTCCGGAGCTGGGTGCCACCCTGATTATTTATATGAATAGCCATAGTGATCACTAAAATTTGTGTTGGTTAATTGTGTGCGAGGCACTGTGCTAAGCACTTAATGTGCTGTACCTCAATTGACCTTCACAGTGGCCCAGAGAAGTTGGGGTAAATATTACCTCTGTGATACCGGACAAAAGTGATGGGTTCTCTGCCTGATGTACGTAACAGCCAATTCTTGACACCAGGGTTTCCAAGAGAAGAAAGAATTTATTGCTAGGCACGAAGCAGGAGATCAGATGGCCTCTCAACCTGAAAATCTGAAACACTGCAGTAACTCTGATAGTTTTATAGTTTCAGGTTTTATGGGCAGGTTTTAGGATCATGGGCACAGTGGCCCCAGATGATGTAATTAGAGGTGATTTAATAACTGAGCGGGTACACCTTGATTGCATGCTTAGTCACGGAACATACATAAGGAAATGGTGGCCTTAATATGATGATGGGTGTGTTTTTTTTGTATTATAATGAGCTATAGGTGACTTATAGGTTGAAGTTTAAGCTACTGTGCATGTCAGGCAGACCCAGTTTTGGTTAGATTCAGCTCCATCTAGCAAGATAGATTGGGGATTGGGGAAGGTTAATTCTGGGCTGACTTGAGGCTCTGCATTAATAAATATTAGGAGTTGTCTTTCATGATCATAAGGCTCTAAAGTTGAAAAACCGGATAAAAAGGGTACAAGTAAGGATCAGTCACAAGATTTTTTATAATCACAAGGGCACAAGATAAAGGCTATGCAATCATTATCAGAGATCAAGGTCACTGGATTACAGTTCAGAGATTTCAGGTATTTCCTTCTTTCTACTCCAAAATACCAGAATGTAAAAAAAGAATGTCTATACAATGATTCATCCTAACTTTTCGGTTACCTCTGTTTTACAGATAAGTAAACTGAGGCTTAGTGAGGTTAGGAACTTACCCGGAGTTGTGCAACTGTCATGGTCAGGTTCACGTGTCAACTTGGCCAAGTGGTGGTAACTGTTTGTCTGGTCGGGCAAGTGCTGGCCAGTCTGTTGCAATGAGGACATTTCATAGAATTAAATCATGATCATGTCAACTGCATCCACAGCTGATTCCATTTGTAATCAGCCAAGGGGCTTGTGTTCTGCAATGACTGATGCTCAATCTAATCACTGGAAGCCTTTTAAGGAGGATTCAGAAGAGACAGGCTCTCTTCCTGCTTTGGCTGGCAAGCCTCTCCTGTGGAGTTCATCCAGACCCTCCATCGGAATCGTTGACTTCACAGCCTGCCCTGCAGATTTTGAACTCTATGTTCCCACGGTCATGTGAGACACTTTCATAAATTTTATATTTGCGAGTGTTCCCTGTTGATTCTGTTTCTCTAGAGAACCCTAACTAATACAGCAACCATATGCTGTGATAGCTCCTTTTGAATGGATTAGCATGTTCAACAGAGGAAACAGGTACTTAGGTTTACTTGTAGAAGATTTAACTAGAATTTATTTTAAAAAATTAAAAATTAAGTCTTTGAAAACAAGTCTTTTTCACCAATGAATTTTCTAAGGACAGTTTGTTTTAGCCTCGCATGATCTGAAATATGTTTCCAATTTGATGATTTCTTTTTTTTTTTTTTCGGATGTTTGTTCAGTTTTTTTGTACAAACAGAGCCAGACTTGATAATAAAAATGTTCCAGTGTCTTTGCCAGGGCAAGTCGGATTTCTTGTCTCGACTCGCGATGTAAGAGTGACCTCCAGTGGTGAGAAATTGCAAAGGGTACTGAGGCCTCCCAGTGTTCGGAGAGTCAACTGTTGAAACCAATGTCCTGGGACCATGCCCTCTGTTTCTTCTCACCCCTTGGCACATGGATTCAGGGGAAGCCAGGAAAGAATACATTGGAACTAACGATTCCCTCAAGCATTTAATACAGTTTGAAAATTGTAAGCCAGATGCCGTTTTTCAGCATGCTACGAGACACTTTACTCTTTCATTATACAATGCATCAATATTTTCTCTGTTCTTAGTTCCTTATTAATCATAATATTGCCTGTCGAATGGAACAACTTTCCCCTAAAGCTAGATCGGGAAGGCACGTACTCCAAAAGTCATTTTATCTAGCTTTTGGTACTATTACTTGATATTTTTGCAATGTTCTACCTAATCATAAGAAGGTGTAATGGGATACATTTTTATTGCATAATATTAGCCCAGCATGGGCCCACAGACTTGAATTTCATTTCTACTTCTCACTACCTCCGTGACATCGAGTATATTCTTTAACCTCTCTCAGCTTATTTCTTCATCTGGGGCTAATAAATACCTACCCCACAGGGTCATTGCAGTAAGCATTCAATCTGGTGCTTGTCATGAAGAAAGCGCTCAGTAAACAACTCTGTAAGATTTTCTCAATGGTAGTGAAATCTTTACAAAATGCTGGGCATCTCTTTCTACTTCCTGACCTCTCTTCTGTGGTGACTTTCATGTCAGAACGTTTCTCTCTCTATGGATTCCGTTCCTGCTTTCCTTCCGTGGCTGGGTGCTGCCACCATATCCCTTGGGGACCTTGATGCCTTGCTGTGCTGTCAAAACCCCACCCCTCAACTCCGTCACATCTTGTGAGACTTGAGATTCTGTAAGTGATTCCTTCAAAGTCTTCTCCCGCCTCTCCAGTTCGTCTTCATTGGAAAGATGGGCAAATGGGTTGGTATTTTCACCCACCATCATCTAAATGCGCTTAAAAGATGAGTTTTAACCAGGAGGGAGAAGGGAACTCCATCTATCCAGTGTGAATTCTCTCTCCAGGTGCCCAACTATTAATAATATCCCAAATGTGAGCATGCCTGGGAAAACCAAAAGCATCATGCAAAGGCTTAATGATGGGACTGTACTATTTGATATGCAGAAGTAGCAACATGTAATGGAACATGAGAGGAGGTGGGGCTATTATTTTACGGACATGCACTACCCAGTAGGTTGTGGGAGCCAAGTAGTGCATGCCTGGTTTCAAACCTGATGCAGATAGAGAATTTACACAGATGTATAAACTCTTAAATCATGATAATTAATATCAGTGATATCACAAAAGGGGCAGGAGAGGTTCCTCTGACGTCTCGTCTGAGAACTTTGTCCCTTGACATTTCAAATGGTGACTCAGCTGTCAGAGGCCAGGGGATGAGGAGAGAGGGAAGGAAGGAGTGCTTGGGAAAATTAGGGTGAACTTTATGCAATATGAATTATATATCAATAAATATGTTTTAAAATAAGAACAACAGAGCTCTTTTAAAATCATGCACATGGTAAGCATTTAATAAATGTTAACTCATGTTTATAATATTAGCATTATTCTTTATCCCAATAGCTTTCAAAATTTATTTAGCCATTGGATTTGTCTATTTCCTAGTCATATTAGCATCTTACAAAGTCATAAGATGAATGAAGAGAATGGTAGTTTAGGGTGGACCTGTTATTAACTCTGGTATCATATAAACTCAGATTCAGATGCAAAAGTGATCACTTTCCAGCTGTCAGACTCTTGTCAATTGACCTACCTGTGACTGGGCCTTTCATGTATAAATATGGTCTAAAGTGAAGAAAGGCATTTAAGCATTAATAGAAACTTTAAAACAAAGTGAACAAATAGACAATCTGTTCCTCAATTCTACATTTAAAATGTTAGAAAAGCTCACTCAAGGTATCAATTTAGTTGACATTTAATGTGGACAGAATGTTGCAGTTTTGTTAATGAGCAAGAACTGAGGTAATTTGCCCTTGGGTTCTGCCTTTCAAATATTGGAGATACCCCATCAAGGTATCAGCTCAGTTGATCTTTAATTCCTTGATCAAAAAAATGTTTTGTTTATATATTACTGAGAATAAAACGATCCCAGATCATAAAAAAAAATGGTCTAATGCTGCCAACCTTACAAGATTATTGCAGGGATAAGATTAGGTTGTTTATTGGTAAGAAATTAGTGTGGCACCTGGCACGTAGATTAATTTCTGTTCCAAGTCTTTACTTTCCCCCATACTTTTCCTCCTCCCGCCTCTTGATGTCTTTTAAAATCCTTACTGTCCTAAAAGGTCAGATCCCAATCCCACCCCAGGGTTGATTCGAGTGTGACCTCTCCAATTTGCATTGGTTATTTGTTCCTTTAAACCTACCGTTTAAATAGACATGCCATTCAGGTGGGTGGTTTTGTTGTCCTTTCTGAAAATTTTATTTCATGGGTTTCGCTCTCCTTGAGTTTGAGCTCCTTACCATTGGGGATGACTCCCTGGATATCTTTGTACTCTTCACAGAAACGGCACATATGTGCTAATTATCATTTATGTACAAATTATTACGAACACATGTGAGACAATTTTATATTTTAAGTCTTGTAAGGATAACCTTTAATATATTTATTTTAATATTCGGCATAATATTGCTGTTGTACATTTTTTTACAAGAGTTTTCAAAAGGATGTACTTAAGTGAAAGTTTAATCATTTCTAGACTGGCAGCATCAATTTTTTTTAAGGCTGATGTGATCTGATCCTCCTCAGCTTTCTTCGTTTGCTCTCAGATCAGAGTGTCATCAATAGTGGAAAAGTACCTGCAGCTCTGCATGTGTCCTGCTGAAATTTGTCTATTAACTTTTACTCTGAAATATCTCTAATATGGGGGAAATTGCTTTTAATTTTCTCTGAGAGGTGCACTGCACAAATTCCAAAGTTCGTTTTGGGATCATCTAAGAAAGTATAACTTAATTTGAACATAGTTTTTTTTTTTGGGGGGGGGTGGTTCTTTTCTCTATTCTCATGTTCCCAGCTGCTATTTTATTTGTGATACAAATTGTTATTTACCACAAATTAGAATCATAAGATCATATTTCTCAGAGTGGTCCAGGGCTTGGCAGCATTGGCATCACCTGGGAGCTTGTTAGAAATGCAGGATTTCAGGCCCTGTGGACCTACTCAATAGAAATCTGCATTTGAACAGGATATCTGAAGGGCACTCAGGTGGGTCTTACCTCTTCCAATTAAAAAAATGAAGGGTTAATTAAATTTACTATAAAAAAACTGCTGAAAGAGAAATGAAGTTAAAATTTACTATCTCAGTTGGGATATATGCTTACCTAAATAATATATGCATATGCACATATATATATACACATGTATATGTATGTTATATATCTATATTTGTACACGTATCCCAGTATATACGTCAATACACACATAGATATATATGTATGCCATACACATATACAGATATATATCCCAGTACACACACACACATACGTATGTAAATTCTCCCCAGGGACTCCAGGCCATTCCTTGAGAACCAGGCATTTCAGGCAATATCCTTTCTTGAACATTTTAAGAACATATTTTCCCTGATAAAATAAATGTGTCTAATAATAGTTCTTTCCATTAGATTTCCCAGGCAGATGAAGCCCAGAACTTGTCCTGCAGCCAATGCGATAAGCTGGGGTGAGAGGACACGAAGTGGCAGGCAGGTCCCTCCTTCTCTGAGAAGGTCACCCCAGCACTCCAGAGATGTGATATGGTCATCGGGTTACCCGCCTATTTAAAAGGTAGTGATGCTGGCATGAACACTGGCAGGCACTCTGCATTGTGGACATTCCCTAAGCCTGCACTTGTCAGCGGGGCAGTGGGTGATTTAACTGAAAACCATGCATGTGCTGAGTGAAGGCTGTAGTGCACTACCGGTAGACGCTCTCCAGCTGGGTTTGCAAACATGAGCGTGGCAGCAGGTAGCAGCCCACTCTTACTGCATCCTACCGTTGTTGCAGCGTTAGGATGCTCCTGGTTCAGAAGTCCCTGGGGTCAAGGGCACCCAGAGTCCGTGGGTCCATCTGGGCTTTGTCACTCATGCAAAAGATGTGACTCTGACACTTATTTATCAAGGACGGGAACCACTGTCCCAAGGCAGTGTTCCTCAAACCCTCCTGAAGCTAGGAGTAGACAAAGCTGCTGCTTGATAAATATGCAGATGCCCAGGCCCTACCTAGACCCGCGCCCCACCCCCCACCCCCAGGCAGGGTCTCAATGAGTGGGGCCTGGGAATCTGTGTGTTGAATGGCCTTCCAGGGGATTCTTCTGTCTGAGGAAGCCCTGTGGTTGCTCTACGGCTCGCATTCCTTCTTCTCTTCTAAATTTGCTCATGTCAGGAGTCACCAGTTGGCAACTGAGAAGATGATATTGTGTCATTGATGGGGGTTGGATAGACTATAAAAAATATATTAAACTTTGGAATATTTTGACCTCTTTTTGGGCTCACTACCCATCATTCCTACCTCTTACAGTTAAGTTAGTCTTGTGGTCAACTGTTGTTTTTGTTTAACTCACAGCCAAGCATTTCTTCTTTCTGATCACTCTTCCCCCTCAATATGGCAAAGCTTAGTTCATCTTCTCTTTCTCTTTACCTTCTTCTGAAGGGACAGCCTTAAAGCTGGATAAGAAGGGACCAAGGCAGAGGGCCAAGCACTGCTTCTTCAACTAACAATCTCCTAGGAATGCCTTACGGGCATGTGAAGAAGTCAGAAGACGGACCTTTTAAAAAATAGGTATAGAAGGGACTAGAAGAAATTATTGTCACCCCACATTTGATCTCTAAGTAGATCAGTGGTTAGAAAAGGTTGCAACAGCTGGAGATCAAATCTCAGCTCTGCCACTTATTAAACCATACGATTATGGGCAAATAATTAACCTCTCCATGCCTCAGTTTCTCTTCCTGCAAAATGAAGTTCACAATTATTTGAAACTCTTAGGTATTTTTTGGTACTGAATAAATGCTTCATGATTGTTAGTGCATATCATTGAGTTTTAGCTTGTCCTATTGTTTGCTTGGTCTCTGAGGACTTTTGATCTCTGGGGATTATCTATTCATGGAAAATTGTGGGAACCATAGTTTTCGTCGTATATTTCATTGTCATCATGACTCTTTTACTTTTGCATCGGTTGTATCAAGATTAAAATAAGAAAAGTTTCCCTAATTTTATAACATTATATTATAACGTTTATATTCTAATATGGTATTAAAAATGTGGTTCTCATACCCAGTAGACTCAGAAACCTTTCTTTGAGAGAAGGCTGGCTTCCTTCATATTTTGATAGAAGAGATATAAATGCCGTTGAGACAGTGGAAGAAGATTTATGCCAGATAAAACCAACAGGTTAATAATAATTTACAAAGAAGGGTGTTATGCAAAGGTTTAAAGAAATATCGAGCAGAGAATCATTTTGCGTTTTATGAAATTAAATGGAAAGGACTTTGTCTGTCTGTGAATAATGATCATAAAAATAAACGTTCCTTGAATCTACTTGAGAAATGGAATGAAATCCAACCCCAGTGTTATGAGCCCTGAACTCGTCCACAAATAGATGGAGAGAGCAGATGGGGACAGGGGTCAGGGGAGGTTGTGAGCGAAAGACTGGCTGGGAGGAGGCGCTGCCCAGGCTAGGTGGGTGGACAGGAGCCCGGCCTTTCTGCAAAGTGGGAGCTCCCTCAGCAGAAACAGAGTACCAGCTCGGGTCCTTCCGTCTTCCCTGCACAACCCCCTAGATTTTCAGTTTTGTCGCATTAGAGGATCGGCAGAACTTGCGGTGCGTGGATGCCACACCTCTCCCAGACACCATCTGCTCTACAGGGCTCAGGTTTCCCTTGGCGTGATCTGGCACCAAATGGCATCCTGGGGTCACTGCCACGGTGGCCCCCGAGCTCTGGACACCAGGGTCCAGCTCAGGCTGACTCTGCGGGTAGACATGGGGGTCCAGGTAGGACCAGCTGAAATACAAGGACCTTGGCAATTCTGCTCAGGTCAAGTCAGAAGCATTTATTAGATGCCCAGGAATCCAGTAGGATCTATAAGGGAGGCCAGCGAAATGGAGTGTACAGTCCCCATCATTACCAGCTCTTAGAATGAAATAGATTCCTTTAGCTTGCTGAGTAGGTGTTTGAAATATGAGGTTAAAAATAACACTCTTCTCCAGGGCTGCAGTGCTGAATAACAGGTACCATGATGAAAATGCTTAGGACTGGGCCTGGGGCAAAGCGAGCACTCCTTCAATGGGAGCTAAAATTTTAATTAATATTATTGTTACTCTAGAAGCTTGTTGTTTGGTTGGAGTTGACCGGTCTGACTCTGTGAATCAAAGAAGGAACAGGACTGTTGGGACTGAAATTCCCCAGGGGCAGCAGGCTGGGCTGGCCCAGGCTGAATTTCTGGACAAGGCTGCAGGCTGTTGCTTTTTTAGGGTTTTCTCCAATGCTCTGAATTCACGCAGAAGTGGAAACACCAGGCCATTGGCCTGTGTCGAAGGGATAATATTATGACCCTTTATTTTTCGGGGGGTGGTGGTGCATGGTCTGGGAATTGAACCCGGGTCTCCCACATGGAAGGCTGGAAGGCGAGCATTCTACCACTGAACCACCTGTGCACCCTTAGGGTCACGTATTTTAATAGTTATGCTCTCCTCGCTGCCTCTTTCTCTCCTTCATCTACCCCCTTAAAACTATGGCGCCAAATCTCCAAGTCCTTTTTTAAAAAGTTTCATTTTGGTAACATATATAATAAGCGAAGATTTGCCACTCTAACCATTTTAAGTGTACAGTTCAGTGGCATTGGTTACTTTCACAATGTCACGCTTCCATCAGCACCATCCATTACCAAAACATTTTCACCACTTCAAGCAGAAACTGTGCACCCCTTAAGCAATAACTCCCCATTCCCCTCCAACCCCCAGCCCCTGCCAATGGCTGAGCTGGTTTCCATCTCTGCGGATTTACCTACTCTGTACATTTCATATACATGAAATCATGTAATATTTGTCCTTTGGGGTCTGGCTTATTTCACTCAGCATAATGTTCATCTATGTCATGGCATGAACTGGGACTTCAGTCTTTTTTATGGCTGAGTGATTTCCCATTGTCTGGATAGGCCACATTTTGTTTATCCATTCATTTGTTGATGGACCCTTGGGTTCTTCTACTTTCTGGCTATTGTGAATAATGCTGCTATGCACATTGGTGTACAGGCATCTGTCTGAGTCCTGTCTTCCATTTTTTCGAGTGTACAGCTAGGTGTGGAATCACTGGGTCTTATGGTAATTCCATGTTTAACTATATGAGGACCCACCAAATTGTTTTCCAGAGCGCATTTTTCATTCCCACTATCCAACTCCTTATAATAACAGAATGGGCCTGCGAAGCCAGAATCGTGGGGCCTGGCATTCATTCATTTCACCAACATTTATGGGACACCCAGTGGGTGCCCACAGGAGGTACCGGGTGCTGTGTGTGTCAGGTGGGTGGGTGAGGTTGGATTCAGTGATAATAAAAGCACAGTCCCACCCTCACAACTGTCCCAATAAGATGAGAATTTCACCTGCTCTGTAGGGATTAACAGAGGCTCCCTTGAGGAAGGGATGGCTCAGTGCCAGGGCATTATACAGCAGGTGCTCAATAAAGGCTCACCAAGGAGTGAATGAATGAGGGAAGACAGAGAGGCTCAAGAGGCCTGGTGGCCTTTCAGATTTGCCTAAACTTGGAGTCTCTGGAGGGGGTGCCCTGGAGCACACAGTGAAGTGCAGTCCTTTCCAACCTTTCCATAGGTTTGATTTCCTGTTAATATTCCTACCATATTTTGGTCACCCTTAAAAGTTCATTCTGGCCACTCCAGAGCTTATTCCCGGGACTTCTTAGAAATGAAATTATACTTGGGGCCATTTCCCTTCCTTCTGAAATGGCTGTTGCTGTATTTTTAGTATGTTTCGGGGGGGAGTGAAAAACATTACTTACCTCTGGTTTTCCATATAACCACTTCTGATGACTGTCCCTTTTAAGCCGTTCTTTCTTTTTTTTCCAGGCTATGCAGCCTGAATTAACTTTTCTGTCAGAAAAGGTCTTTCGTGGTTTATAAATTTTAATGCAGGATGCTGACTGCCAGGATATTTTTGGGCCACAACCAGGGATTTTATCCAGCCTCCCTTAGCAGATGAAATGAGGCACAGCCTCTCCTGCACCTGGATACAGTGGCTCTTTCATATTTCAGTTTCAAAGTTATGGCACCTCCTGGCTTAACCTCAGGACGTCAAGAATTTTCTTTTAAACCCCGTTTCCTGGAAATAGGTCTTTGCTGTGCTAATGGACAATTTTTCACTTCATATTTTTTTAAGGTGCATAAATTCTGTTTTTTTTTTCCCCTCTTGCAAATAAGAAGTGGGGTGGGAGGGGATGGGGAGGGACCCAGGGTGTGTGGGCTGTGGTAAGCATCTCCTCTGTAATAAATGGTGCAGGCTATCAGTGTCCTGGATTCTTAAATATTTCATTAGCAACAAGGGATTCCGACACTACCCTTATTCATTCCCTGTTCCTCCTCAAACACTGGACTGATTATTGCGACTAAAAGCGCTGAGTAAGAGAACGTTGCCTGAAAATTAGCCTCTGAAGTGAATGCCAGAGGCCTGGACCAAGCGAGGACCTGTTCCCATGGGTAGGTAGAGGTCCTGATTCAGCATTGCAAGGAAGGAAAACTGGGTTTTGGAGACTTGACTCCTTCCTGTGTTTTTGGCATCCTTTCTTCCCCTCTACTGGGTAACGCTCCTGGAACGAAGGATCACCCCACACTAATAAAATGCCCTTCTGCAAAGTTGCTCCCTTTGGCGATGGAAAGGAAAGAGACCCCCCACAGGCCCCGTGGATTCTCTTCTTGGCAGTGCTCACTGCATTGGAGAGAAAAGAAGATGTCTCTTTCTTGGGCATAGAAAAGGGAGCACAGGCTGGGTCTCAATCCCAGCTGTCTCCCTTGGGCAGTGTGGGAGCCACAGTGCATGAGGACGTCTTCCTGGGACGCACGGCCAGAAACTTGTCCTTGGCCAACTGCCTTTTTGTTCTCATGAGCTGTTGATATTCTACTAGGAAGACCCAAATCATGCATTTGCAAAGGAAGCCTACTGGGTTTCCTGCTAAGGCACCACTTTGGGGTGGGGAGATAACTTTCATTCGAAGCTTGCCAATTGCTGTTCTCTCTGGGTGGAGGTAAAAAGTTTTCTTGAACTCAGTAGTCCTACTGGGTGAAATTGTTAGAGCCACCCTTGTTGAGGATGGAAAAAACAAAAACAAAAAAGAACCCACAAACCACCATCTTAAGGATAGGTTCTCACAGGGCCTGTTGTCGTTTGTCAGAAACTTCTCTCTCAAAAAAAAAAAATGCCCCTGGAGTGGAACCTTCTGGAAAGATGCTCAGTGAGACCATCTCTTTTCCACAGTGAAGTTCAGAGTTATTAGAACATACCTAATGGACTAAAGACTATAGTCTAGAAAGGTTTCTAAGAGGCCTGGAGAGATCTGTCCTCAGCGGAGTCTGGAGCATGGTAGGTCTAAGGTACGGGTGCCACATAAAATGCTAGTGGATATTCTCTCTTCCTAGCAGATGTTTGGAAGCAAGACTGGTTTCTTGGAATTCAATATGGGTGGGTGGATAAAACAAGAGCAAAAGATATGGGACATGGGGGGGCTAGACTGATTATTTCAGAAACAAAGGAAAAACAGGTTTATTGGCTTTCCAAGTTGGTGAGGAGAAGTCTGCTAGATACAGAAGAAATGTGGTCTGCGGTGATAACTGGAACCAAGAGAGAGAGTCATGCCCTGCCCCCTCTCCCCACAGTTGGGTTCCCACCCTCAGCCTTGACTGGAGTCCCAACCTTACCAAACGTGACTGGGGAACCAGTGAGGTGAACAGGGATGGAGCAGGGGTGGGGGAATGGGGTAGGGGGAGAGGAAAGTGACTGATGGAGGAAAAGCCACTGCGTGAGCAGGGACCAACAAACAGCCAGAGCTTCTGATTCTACAGGGCAAGGTGAGAAGTGGCAAGTGAGGATGGGAAGGAGGGAGGGTTAAGGGCACAGAAAGCCTCCTAAAAGCCCTAGTCAATGTTTTCTTTAAAGCTCTTTCATCAAACAATACCCAACGAGTTAAATAAAAGACATAAAAGTGGCCCCTTCCAAGGAGTGAGGACCCAGACCCCTCCCATTCTAGAGAAAACAGGAAGGTTTCACTCCACTACCTACATCTTACATAGGAAACATACCTGAAAACAGATAAGAAGAAACAAAGGATGTTACATTGGAAATCACTGTCCAATGTCTGTTGTCATTTGTTGGGATTTTGGTTTTCAAACTATGGTCCCTGAATCACCTCAGGATGGCCTGAGCTATTTAAACCTAGAAGTATCAGCTCTGCTAGTTACTATAAAGTAATCTCAGACTAATTACTTATCCTTTCCATTCCTCAGTTTACTTGCAAGGTTGATGTGAGGATTATAAATAAGGGCAGAGCCAGGTCCCCTGCAAGCACACAACAGATGGTGGGTAATAATAACCATCTTCATGAGATATGCACCAGCCATGCTATTAGTTTTTTTTATTTCTGAATCCCACCCCAGACCTACTAAATCAAAATCTCTGATCCACAGGTTGAAGTTGAACCTGAGTGATTCTTAGGCATTGTAAAAGTTTAGCAACATGGGTCTTTTGTTTGCAGTTGTAGAGCGGCTGCTGTTGGGTGGCTTTGGGAAGCTTATGCTGGGCCTCGGGACAAGCTGAAGGAAGACGCAGAGGGTTTCTCTTGCCTGCCCTCTCTCCCCCAGCTCCCTCCAGTTCCATCAGCCTTTGTCCTAGCCCAGCTCCCATCTTTTTCAGTTTCAGTGTTTATGTGAAAAACTTTTGAGGCGTTCCTGTTTCTCACTCTTTCCTTTTGGTCAAGGTTTTAGGGTAGTAGAGTCCAGATACTTTATTCTTGAGGACAACAGGCTCTATTGTGTTCTAAAGGGCAGCAGCCTTTGAATGTGATCTGCTTAATGGAGCCAGTTCTTTGGATCCTTGAAGACTGGTGGAGAGACCAGGGACAGTAAATTCCATATGGCTTTAGAGTCCCACCAGCTTCTCCTGCCTTCGTAAACTCTGAAACCGGACAGCCAGCTTTACTGGGCCGTATTTTAAATCATCACAGCATCTGGCCCAGATTGAATATAATTGAAATTGAACATCATTTCAAAGCATTATGTATAACAAAATTGGCCTTTCCCGTTGTTAAATAAGAATAGCAGCTTTAGTGTATTTACATAGAAATTTGTTTTAGTCTGAGTTATCATTTGGTTAATTATATAGTAGGGTAAGCTAAGGATTTGGGGTCTAATGTGGTTTGGGAATCCTTGGAACCAATGCTACTTCTCACTATGTTTTCTCCTCTCTTGGGATGAGCTAGCAGTTCTGGGCATGGTTTCCATCTCCACTAAGGAGAAATGAGGAATTTTCTCAATGGCTGAAAGGAGAGAACATCAAGGATAGAATGTATACATAACACTGAAATCTGGTTTCAAGCAAACTATAGTCTCAGAACACTTAAAACCGTTTCCTGGAGAAATGATAAATGGGTGTTTATGCCCAGTGCTCCTTCCTTCTTCTCACCTACTCCATCTTCTCTGCTTTTTATTATACCTGTCTGCAACTGCAGTTGCAAAATCTCAATCCCATTTTTGGACTTGAAGAAGCAATATACATTTCTTAAATATGTAAGATATGCTGATTAGTTCAGAAACCTTTCTAGAAATGTTTTAACACTCCTTAACTCACGAGATGCTTGATAATATGTGCAACTGATATTAAGAGACGTGGGCCAGGAGGAATGGAATGCTCAGCACCGTCAGCCACTGTTTGCTCCTTGAAAAGCCCCTCAACTGTCAGGATTTTGAAAGTAAGGGAGCAGGGATGTCCACCTTGGTTTCTGTCTGTGCTTTTAGATACTGAGAGTATTCGATGAAAAAGAGGCTGCTGTATGACTGTCCAGCTGTAGGACTCTAAAATGGAATCTGATAGACATTCCCCCGGAACATTTAAGATTATTTTTCAAATGCTCTGTGTATTTATATTTGATTTAAAAGGTGTTACGTCCAACATGCGATTATTTACAGGACATTTTTAATTATATGCAGTTTAACATGCTTAAATTGTTTACATTATAAGCTTTAGGAAATTATTTTTTTGAATTAACAGAACATCTCTTTTCATATGAGGATTTCCATGTCAGTGGTTCTTTACCGTCATCAAGCCATTTGTTATTTAAAAAAATTGGTATGGTGCTGTGCTACTTTTCGCTGTTTAGAAATACAGATTATGTTGTATTCTACATGTTACCCATGCTGAGATGAAACTGATTCTCTCAAGATATCCTGTAAATAATGAGCTATGGAGTAGTAGGGCCAAATGTCTTGGGCTATTTAGCAGCTGACCATAATATCTAAGGAATGAATTTCGGTAGTATGGTTTTACTTGGCCAACAGTAGCAAGAATGACAACCAGATTTATTTTTTTCTCCTGTATTTCCTCTAGGGCTATACCTGACCTTTCACACTTTTCCCCAGCCCAAGGTGAAAAAAGCATCTCTAAATTCTTTTCTATGGGTGCTAGTGTTTGGTTTCTCCTCTGCTGATTTAAAGTCAGAGCAGCCCTTTCATAGCTCCTATAAATCTGAACACTCTGGGATTCCTGTTGTTTTTCCTTAACATACGGTCTGCACAGATCAAATGCCTGCAGGAAGCCTAGGAGTAGAAGTGTCAGGAGATGAGAAGGAATGTCAGGAGACATGATTTTGATGCTGCTACTGTGCTTACCGCCAGTAGAGTTTATCTGCCATAGATGCCGGATGAAGTGATTGGTCATTCTTGGCTTTCGAGAGACCAAAGGAGGTCAAAGTCATCTTTAAAGTGGTCAACCAGTAGAGCCAGGGTGAAAGGTGTCAGGGACAGACAAAACAATTTTGTGTAAAAGACAGCCAGCCAAATTGTCCACCACAAATTGGCACCAAGTTGACACCAACAGTGGGTGTCTAGCCAGAGGTGACTGGAGCCAGAGTTTCCCACAATCCAACCGCTTCCACTTTAGATCTTATTTAGAATGCTAAAAGCCAAATACCATCACTTTATGAGATGCCCTGACCACAAGTGAAGAAGAAATACAAAAAGATGGATTCTAAATGAAAGAACAAATGCAGACCCTGGGATCGCAACACAGGAGGGAGAAGCTGAAGATGGCTGTGGGGGTTGGGCACGCATCCAGTCACCCTGTCACCTGGTGCTTCGAGAAGGTTTTGCATTGTTTGTACTTCCAAAGAATTGAATCTTGGATCGCTCAAGCAAATTTATTTCAATTTAGGATTTTAAAATAAATCCTCCTTGATGTTATCCCTTTCTGGGATACAGAAAATTTATTTTAAAACCCTTCTTAATCATCTTAATAATTGTCAGAGCAAACGTTGATTTTTTTTGAAAGAAGCTAAAATATGAGAAGCTGCTCTATGATTGAAAAATTGTGAATCATTAAATGTAAAATTAAATGATTAAATTGATAAAGGCTTCCAATTGCCATACAGAAAATTGGGGCAGCCCTCTTATCAAAAAAAAATCATATTTAAAACACATTTACATAAAACCTTTATTTTTTTCAAGTAAATTTTTCATATGCATTATATATATATATATATTTATATCATTTAAAGCCATGTAGTTCTACAAAACTTGTGGTGAGAAATACCATTCCCCCTTTACTAGAAGTAAACATATGTATTCGTTCTAGCAGATTCCGTTATTTCCCTCTATATGTCTAAATAACTATGTATGTTGTTTTTGATTTTCATATTTAGGTTTTCTGAAATGGACTTCTCTAGGGAGCAATATGAGGATTAGGTCTCTTTCACCTGTGACCACCAACACACACACACACACACACACACACACACACACACACACACAGGCACACAGGCACATGCCTTTTATATTTTGCCCCTCCCAGCACCCCCATTCTCCTAACATAGTCATGGTTTTGGGTTCAATAAAAATTCAGTGTTTAAATTATTGCAATCAATGTATAACACAATTGTGAATTTTCATTTCTTGTTCAGCTTTTTCTTTCCCCTAGAGTTACTGGTTGCCTAGGTGTTTAAATTTGCTTATCTTTTAAAGCACATCATTAATTCAACACCAAAGCATCTGCCAATTATCTAAATCTTCTCTGCATACCTTCAGATGTATTATGTATTATGTAGCTTATCAACTTTATATCCTTGAAGAAATTTTTTCTAGAGACTTCTGGCCAATCTGGCTACCCCACTTGCTAGTGGCTCCCCTCTCAGCCTGAAGATTGGTTTTGACCCTAGGATCGCCACTCACCAGCAATCTAGAGAGACACTTTGTCTTTCCTATGTTAAAGGGCCTCTATTGAGTATCCTTTGTTTTTCTTTCTTGTTTTACTCCTTTGTTAGGTGGATGCATCATCCTGTAATTTCTTGAGAGATAATAGGGGGATAAAATATTTTGAAAGGTCTGAAAATGTGTTTATTTTACATGTATACTTGGATAATAGTTTATCTGATATGGTGATTTGAAGCTGTACCATACCCCCAGAAAAATATGTTCTTAAATTGAATGCATTCCTGTGGGTGTGAACCCATTGTAAGTAGAACGTTTGATGAAGTTACTTCAGTTAAGGTGTAGCCCACTTCAATCAGGAGAAATCTTAATCCTACTACTGGGGTCCTTTGTAAGAGAGTGAGATTCAGACAAAAAAGGAAAAAAAAAGACCATGGGAACAAGAAGTTGAAACAGAACCAGGAGGAGAAAGGAAGGACCAGGAGATGCTGCCAAGTGCCTTGCCATGTGATGGCGGAGCCAAGGATTACCAGCAGTCAGCCCCAGAACACCGCAGTTTTGGGGATGAAAGCATCATCTTAATGATTTCTTGATTTGGATATTTTCCCAGCCTCAAAACTGTGAATAAATACATTTCTATTACTTAACCAGACCCAATTCATGGTATTTGCTTAAGCAGCCTAGGAAACTGAAAATCTGGATACATAATTCTGGGTTGGAACTCACGTCTTTTCAGAATTTTGAAGGCATTGCATCATTGTCTTCTAGCTTTCATGTTACTCTTGAGTAGTCCTAATGAGTTTAGATTCCTGGTCCTTTGTATGCAGCCTATCTTTTTCTCTTTAGCAGCTTGTGTGATCTTTTAGTTATCTTCAATATTCTGAAATGTTGCAATAATAGGCCCCAGACAGGTGTTTTCATTCATTGGGATGGGCATTTGCTGAGCTCTCACATCTTTCAGTCTGGGAACCTTTCTCAGACAATTTTGTTTTCCCCTGTTCTTATTCTGGAACTCCTATTATTTGAATGTTGGATCTCCTAGTCTAATCTTTCTTATCTTTTAACTCCTACTTTTCCTCTCTATATGTGTTTGCTCTATTTTCAGGAAGACTTCTTTACTCTATCCTGAAAGCTTTTTCTTTTTTAGCTTTCTTTTCTACTTCTGTTTTCTCAATATCCAATAAATTATCTTTTCATTCTCTGAATGTTCCCTTTTTATGAATCCTTTTGTTGTTACACAGATTTAATGCCTTTTCTTTTCTCCATGAGGATATTAATGAGTTTTTTTTTATTTGTTTTGTTTTCCTTATATGATTTCTGTTTCTTCTAACTTGCTTTGTTTTTTCAGTTTCAGTGTCAGATTTTCATATCAGGGCAATGATTGCCAAACTTGTTTGCTCATTAGAATCACTTGAGGATGTTTATAAATTCCAAAGCTCAGGTCACACACTAGACCAATTAAATCACAATATGTGGGAATGGAACAAGGTATCAGTGTTGGTTGTTTTATTTTTTTTTTAACTTTTTTATTGTATAATATAACCTATATACAAAGTAAAGAAAGAAAAAGTAGTAGTTTTCAAAGCACTCTTCAACAAGTAGTTATAGGACAGATCCCAGAGTTTGTCACGGGCTATGATACCATCATCTCAGATTTTTCCTTCTAGCTGCTCCAGAATATAGGAGGCTAGAAGGAATAAATTTTTTTATCATCACAATTGACTTTTTTTGTGAAAAACAACATATATACAAAAAAGCAATAGATTTCAAAGCACAGAATAATTAGTTGTAGAAGAGATTTCAGAGCTTGGTAAAGGTTACGATTCCACAATTTTAAGTTTTTATTTCTAGCTACTCTAAGATATTGGAGACTAAAAGAAATATCCATTTTATGAGTCAGCAATCATATTCATTTATTAAATGCTTACCTTCTCTGTATAACTCTCCCATCACCTTTCATCTTTCTATCCCACTCTTTAGGTGTCATTTGGACTATGGCCATTATATCTTTTTCATGTTGGAAGGGGCTGTCAATAATATGGGGTAGGAAGATGGAACCAGCTGATGTTCTGGAGAGGCTGGGCTCTCTAGGTTTCAGGACTTATCTGTTCTAGGGAGTCATCTGGAAGTAGTAGGTTTCTGGAAAGTTACCCCAGTGCATGGAACCTTTGTAAAATCTTATATATTGCCCCAGGTGTTCTTTAGGATTGGCTGGAATGGTTTTGGTTGGGGTTTGGCAAATTATGATAGGTAGCAATATCTAACTGAAGCTTGCGTAGGAGTCACTTCCAAAGTAGCTGCTCTACTATCTTTGAACTCTCTTATCCACTGATACTTTATTAGTTACACTTCTTTTCCCTCTTTTGGTACAGATGGAATTTTTGATCCCACAGTACCAGGGCTGGACTCATCCCTGGGAGTCATCTCCCATGCTGCCAGGGAGACTTTCACCCCCAGATGTCATGTCCCACATAGTGGGGAAGGCAATGATTTCACTTGCAGAGTTGGGCTTAGAGAGACTGAGGCCACATCTGAGCAACAAAAGAGGTCCTCCAGAAGTAACTCTTAGGCATGCCTATAGCTAGGCTAAGCTTCTCCACTACCTACATAAGCTTTACAAGAATAAGCCTCAAGATCAAAGGCTTGGCCTATTGATTTGAGTGTCCCTAATGTTTGACACAGTATTGGAGGTTTTCCTGGGGATAAAGTTTAAAAGGTCCTTAGTTTTTTTCTCCCATCCCTTAAGGGACTTTGCCAATACTTTTTGGTTATTTGGTTAATATACTCTAGGATGTATCCAGACATTACATTAAGCTATACAAGATTAAAGGCCCTCATTCTTATTCTGGACTCCCTGTGTTTTAATTGTTCAAATGAGCTACCCAGACAGGTTGAGTTAGATTATGCATTATAGGAAATTTAGGTTCTGGACAAAATAAACCTTTGGTCTCTAAGAGTATTTGAAGTTCTAAAATATAGACAATGTCTTCCTTAACTGAGTTCTGAATTACCTTAATCCTGACCAATATCAATGGTTTTTAAAGCTTTCCAGGTGAGTTTATGGGGATTCTTTAGTAGTAATGCAAGTTGCTTCTCATCTTTCTCTTCTCTTAAGATTCAGCTTCCATGAGTATGCCTAATTGATGATGACTTATCCTTATACTTTCCAGCTTCAGCAATTCTGTTACTATTTCTCTTGTTTCTTGCCTTTTTTGACCTTACGTATAAGTGTTTGCTATTTCACACACCCTTTATTTTAGTGTCATGGAAAGAAGGAACCTAGATTAAGGTTAAGTAGGACAAGATACTCTGAAGAGGAGAGTTTTAAACTGGAGGGATCCTACTGACATATATACAAATACATCAGCAGTAATTTAGACGACTTTATTTATTGAAAAAGGGGCTATTCTCTAATATCTGGAGCAACTAGAAGGAAAAATCTGAGATGATGGTATGGTAGCCCATGACAAACTCTGGGATCTGTCCTGTAACTACTTGTTGAAGAGTGCTTTGAAAACTACTGCTTTTTTCTTTCTTTATATATGTTATACTATATAATGAAAAAATAAAAGACATAGGACTCCGTAGTTTATACTATGGAGAGAACCCTAGTGTAAATTGTGGAGTATATTTACCATGTAGTAAAAAAAAAAAAAGGGAGAGGCTATTAGTTTAAAAATGATACCACATTTTCCTTGCATATGGATATACTGGCATCATAGACAGCTGTACAGTAAAACTTCATTTCTTCAAATGTCACCAAATTATAATTAGTGATAATGGATGCAGTCATTGTTCCATTTGGTGGGGAGAGAATCCAGTAAAATAAAACTATTAGTGTAAACAAGATTGCAGATTGGTTGTTAATCTGAGTAAGAAAGAAAATATTCAAGGATATCATTAGAATGTTATATGTAGAAAAACAAACTGGTTCTTCTGATTACAAATGATGCTTATTAATTAGCTTTGTTAGCTCCTAATTTTGTATTCCTGATTTAACAGGACTGGAATAAAACTTGTGTTTCTTTTAAAATAAATTTCAAATTGCTTTTTTACGGGCTGATGTCTTTCCATCTATCTGCACTCGGAGTTGTTGGGAGCTTACTCTAACGAAAATAACATAAAGACAAACTGTGAAATAAAGCATGTCATTTATAATTAATAAACCACTAAACATGGGCAAGAGATTCCAAGGCTATAAAAATGCCGTGCCTTTTCACAGTCAATTAATATAAATTGTTTGGCCCAGTCAATTCTGTGGCTGGGTGAGAAATTACTGTATTTTAATTGCTTTCAAACTCATGATTTTACCTCTGAAATGGTGGCTCTCTTTTTGACTCTTTCGGGGATTACTATAAAATGTGGAGGAAATTGTGCCCAAGGCTTCTAATTTAGTATTGTTAGTGTGTTTCTTTTTTTTCTATGCTGTGTGGTGGAGGTCACACTTCATTCTTTTTCCATGTGACTATCCTATTAGTGCAGCGCCATTTGTTGATTTTTTTTGGGGGGGGGATGAAGTTGATTTTTTTGGGGGGTGGGGTGGGCCGGAAATCAATCCTGGTCTCCCTATGACAGGTGAGAATTCTACCACTGAACTATCCTTCCACCTCCCGTTTGCTTCTTTTTAATACTACTCGTTTCTCTGGTTTCTCTCTCTCTCTCTCTCTCTCTCTCTCTGATAAACATTCATTATGCTGGTCTTTATGTGTGATGCTGGCTGGAGTGATTCTTTCCCATATGGAGGTGGATATAACTCAAGATTTAGCTAGACATTTTGCCCTTTGAAGACTTTTTTGAAAGAGCGCTTGGTTTCCCTAAGAAGCTTCAGGGCCTTGTTCAAAATTAGCAATGAATCCAGTTTTGCTCATTCTTTGTTTGTGTGGTCTGAGTACAGCAGCAGTCCAAACTGACGTCAGTGGGATGGGGAGCACACAGTGAGTCCAGAGAACCGGACACAGAAAGTCACTTTAAGGATCAGATGAGTTTGGTGACTCCTAACCTTTCCAAAAGTTGAAAACCCTTTTTAAATGTCAAATAATAAAAACCACACACTCCCTTATCATAGCAGCTGTGCTTCTGTCATTTGCCTTTGAGAAAATGCATGACAAATAGCTATTTTTATTTGGCAATCCTTTCAAATGAGCTTGCATTTTACTGACCACAAAAGTAAAAACAAACATTTGAACAAAAGGCATACACTCGGTACATGCTCATATTTAGTTAGTGCATCAATTAAGAATTGTGTGCAGCTTCTGGAAACAGAACTCCAGCTATGATAGATTAAAAAACTTCACAATTCAAGATCTAGACCGTCAAATTATGAAGTCCAGAGATGTTGGTTTATAACCAAGTTCTCTGAAATTCTTTTCTCTCATGGTCCCAAAAAGCCTGCTGGAGCTTCTGCCATAACATCTACTTTTCCTGCAGACTGAAGAAGGAAGGCTGATAGAAGGGCAAAAGGTTTTCCCTGAAAGCTTTTTTATTCTTTTATGCTGATATCTTAATGGCCACCCATCAGTAAAGGAAGCAAAGAATGTAGTTTTATAGTGCAGCATATTACCCAAGCATCTGTTAGAGAGGGAGACAGAGAAGGATATTGGATAGGGGACAAGCAGTCTCTGACACAGTGGGTCTGTAGTGTATGGGTTTGAGAGACTGCAAGGTTGGATTTCCAGGATGTCTCATATCCCTCACTCTCTCTAATTCCATGATGCTGATGTCTTAGGATCCTGACTTAAGGCATTTCTCAGAGGATGGGGCTGGTAGCAGTGAAAAAAAGCCCTGAATATAGGGTCAGAAGAAGCGGACTTAAAACCTTGTTCTTTGGTCAGGAACTTTGGCCAATTCCTTAGCTGCTCAGATGCTCAAATTTCCCCCCTATTAAACAAAATTATTAACGTCTATCCATAGATGTGTTGTGAGGATTAGATGAGATAATGTTTGTGAAAGTGTCTTAATGTCTCAAACATGCAAGTTCTTATTCACTGTGATGTTACCTTGAGAAGCTCAGGGTTATGGTCTGATCTTAAACTGGGGGGAGAGTGGCCAGCCAGGGAAATCGACATGCTGGAACCTTCCCTCCGACTCTTCTTAGGGGTGCTGAGAGGGACAGGTCATAAAGTCCTCTCCCAATGCCCGACAGCGTCATTGCCAATGGCTCAGCAGCCCCAGAAGCAGATGTGGATGGGATGTGGGTGGGGCAAGTCTGTGGCAAGCCGCCTGTCTGTGCTCTGGACGTTGGCCTAGGAATCTGCTTTCCATTTCAGAATTTTCATTCTTTTACTACTAGCTCATTCATGCATGTTTGATCAGGTGTGAACTTCTACCGGGAAGACTATTAAAAGCAAAAAAAAAGAAATTTAACAAGTGAGTATGAAATGCCGTAACGAGGGGTCAGACTTTACACACATCATATGAACTGGACTTTATAAAGGAACAAAGTTGCTCTTTCTTTTTCATTTCCTTGAGACGCTCCTGGAAAGAAAGTTCAGAAGTTCATGTTGTCGATGCCAGGCTGTTTTGTCCAGGCAGTCCCACCTCTGTGTCTTTTTTCATGCTGTTCCTCCTTCCTATAATGTAATTTCCCTACTCTTCTCCCAGCCACAATCTCTTTATCCTTTAAGGCTTAACTCAAACAGCAGCTCTACTGCAAAGCCTTCATAATTCTGCAACTTGCCAGATCTGATTCCTCCTTCCTCCATGCTGGTGTAATGCCTGCTTCACATCTTAACTATAAGAACATTGGCATTTATCGAGAGCTTTCTATGTGCCAGGTACTGTTCTAAGTGCTTTACAAATTCTAATTCATTTAATATTCATACAGACCATATAAAGTAGAAACTGTTATTATCCTCATTGTAGAGATGAAAACTGAGGCACAGAAAGGTTAAGCAGCTTGTCCAAGATCACACAGCAAGAAAATGGCCAATCAGGATTTAAACCCAGGAAACCCAGCTGCAGAGCCTATGGTCTTAATTATCAACTGTTGCTGAAATGCATTTATCGGTTCTCCTTATTAGGTTATGAAGAATTTTCAGGTAGGGGCTGAGCACGCCCAGCCTTTTATCTTGAACGAATGAATACATGCACACACATACAAGCATCTGGTAACAAATCTACTGTACAGATGCTCTAAAATGACATATATTACTTTATGGCTACACTGTTAATAGCTCATAGTTTCTTATGATTTCTTCTAGAAGTTTTGATGCATGTATCAGCAAATATATACCTACTTTAAAGGATTTATCCAAACAGCATCACACAAAATACAACCTGTTCCTTGTTAATGTATATAGGTCTAACTGAGATTATTTTCAACTTGTAAAATATGAAAACTCATGGAAGAAATAATGCACGATATTTTGACTGTGATACCTTGAAAATTCCAATGATTTTGCATCCATAGAAATTGTTGGATCATTTGGTTTTAGCCTCAGATCAAATTTAAAAGCTTTTGTAACCGCATGGAATTAACCTCAAATCCTTTGTGGAATAGAGGAAGAAATAAAGAAAGAGATAATTACATATCTTAACCAATGTGCTTGTCAACAGTGCTCACTTGGTCCCTTCGTTTCTGTTATTCTTTTGCCTTTACAAAGAAACATTCATTGGGGTTAAAAAAAAAAGGGGGGGGTGGTGGGGGGAGGATAGATTGACCATAGCGTGAAGGCTCTAAATATGACCACTACAATCTCTGTGGTGGGTGGTGGTCATGGAGAATGAACTATGGACACCTGGACCCGGACAGAGAAGGTTCCATAAATCTAGGCTTTCCCAGAGGGTTTTAGTTTCACACACACTCTAAGTTCTTCTACTGTGCAAACATTTCATCTCGTTCTCTGGCAGGAAAAACATTTGCATTTTCCATCTGGTACAAATATACGTGCCTCTCTGAAAGACAGAGAGAGAACAAAACTATCTTCAGATGTGAACCCGAGCAGAATGCACTTGTAGCAATTTTTGGTCCTTTACAAAACAGACTGTTGAAGCAGAACCAGCTTCTCCTTGGAGGTCAGCAGGGAGCGTTGACTCAAAGTCTCTTTAGGGATATGCTCCTTTTCCTTTGTTATATAAAATCCCCTGTGCTCTGCACTTCGGTGCTGCAGGAAAATCTTACCACATTTTGCCCACAACTGTCTAGAGCAGCTGGTTTTCTCCTCAGAAAGTTCCCAAACAGCAAAACGGACAGGATTCATTGTCATTTCTTTTCACTGAGTCCTGGTCTTGGTTTGGAGTGCCATGACTTCTTTCTGTTTTGAAGAGGAATCAAAAAAGGCCAGGTGTTGTACTGAAGGGTAATTCAGGGTGCATTTTCAAATCCCTGCCTGGGCCTAAAAATGGATGTGGCCTTTACGGGGTGCTGGGTGGGAAAGCCTGCATCTCCTGCTCAGCCTCAGAGAGCTCCCCAGGGAATTCCTGACAGTTGCATCGCATCCTTCTGACATGGGCTGGCTCTCTGACATAGCACCAAAGGCTTTGTGATACCTGTTACAGAAAGGGAGAATATTCTTTCCAGTTTCAGGGTCATTCATGGATGTGCATGGACAGTCTTCAGATTTCAACAGTGGTGATAAAGACTTGACTCAGAGACAAACACATGGCACTTCCTTCATGGGAAACCTTCTCGTTTGGCAGGAATTGGGGGAGATTAAGTGTCCTGCTCTGTTTGCAGCAGACTCTTGAAAATGCCCACTTGATGAAATCGGCCTAGAGTTTATGTGACCTTCTTTTCCTCCCACATGCTTTCACATCTGCCACTGTGCATTAGCCTCACAATAAAATTTGGAACTAGTGGAGAGGATACCCATTTGACAGGGTGAAAAACAATCTTTGAGATAGCAAATGCTTTTCTCGAGAGCACAAAGTCAGGTAGCAAATATGGGACTAGAATCAAAATACCCAGGCTGTAAGCCAATAGCTGGTCTTGATGGAGAGGATTTACATCCAAGAGTTAAAATTTCATGGATTTCAATAGCCTGTTTTCTTTAGGAATTTTTATGACTGGAACCAAGGTACTCTGTTGAGCGTGGCGGAATGTATCATGTGTCTGGCTCTTTCTCCATAAAAAAGTCTTGATGTGTTAATACTCCAAAGTAGATTCCCTGGTATATGAAGGTTGGCATGCCTAAGGTGAACCTTGGTGAGTAGCAGTCAGTATGCCTCACACTGTTAGAATTGTGGTAGGGTTAATTCTGCGCTAATGAACTTTAGAAAACTTTACTTAGGTCTCCTGTGAACATTAAAATCGAGTTTTCAAAGCAAGGATGACTTACACTGATGAAGTTCTTGGGTTTTTGCTGTCATTACCTGTTTTCACTCAAGCCAGAAGATAAATTGAACTTTTCTGTCATTGAACGATGGTCTTTGAATTGACATCTCCTTTGATTTTCAAGTGTCCTGAACCAGATACACAGGTCTGCGCAGAAGGCAACAGGCTATCTGCAAATATGCAGGGCTTTACCCATAGGACTCATCTTCTGGGATTTTCTAATTAGCGTCCTGTGTGTCAGAGAGAGGGCTTGGATGTGGAGACACAACAGGGGAATAACGCTGACAGACAAAAGGGAGCCAGCTCAGATTTGTGGCTCCGGTCCCAGAGGTCATCCATCTGCTGAGATGACCTCTGCTAAATACGAACCCCCAAGCGTGAGTAAGCTGTTGTTCCAGGGCAAGTGGCATTAGCAGTATCAGTGTCTTTTGGTTTCAGATTAGAGTGAATATTGGGTTTTAGAAATGGTGATCTTTCTTTAAATAAGCCAGTTAGCAGTCCCTTTTCTGCCTTCAACAAAAGATGAGAAAAACCTACTTGAGATGAGCAACTCTGAAATATATTTACCTGCAAAATGTATTCCTTTATTTTCACAATTTATATCTTTACACAGCATCCTTTGTCAAGGATACCATTATTGGCGGGAAGAGCTTTAGTTACCATGAAAATCGTTTCTCATTTGTATGTTGCTCTTTGAAATGAAATCCTCAAAGCCTGCAAAATTATATACCTTATTTTTTTAAGCCAACTTTGGCTTTTTTTTCAAGTGATGGGGAATGTCACTTATTAAATGCATGTCTCTGATGTCCTTCAAAAGCATCTTTGAACCTGATTCTCAGATATCACCACCCTGTTAAATCTCATGGGGCAATTTTCATTCCATGAGACTGACACCCCACAGCAACATTATTGCAGGATAACCAAAATTTTTCTTCCTATGTCATTTTTTTTTTCCTGCATGGTCTGGGAATCGAACCTGGGTCTCCCACATGGAAGGTGAGCATTCTAGCACTGAACCACCCGTGCACCCTCTTCCTATGTCATTTTAAACAAAGTTTGAAAATAAAAAAGAATATTTCTTCCACTTAATTTCATTTTCACTGCTATGGGTAAGCACAATTATGAGAAAATTTGGAAGCAAGTGGTAGCTAAGAATAACTAGGATATGGAACCACCCATGGCTGAGGAGAGAGGAGCAATACCTAAAAAAATTTTCACTTGCATTTATCAAGAAAATGTCAGGCAAAAATCGATCTTTTTACACTTGCTCCTGGGTTACTGAACTAGCAGATTAGAGGAATACCCTGATTTAGATTAATTTCTGCAATTAAGTTTCTTACCACATCCTGTGGGAAATTCAGAGACGTGTGAACTGGATGACTGAAGGACTGGGTGAGCTCATGGCCAGTTAGAGAACCATACCCGATATGTGATGATCAGTGGATTGATATGGACCTAGAGCAGTGGTTCTCAAAGTGTCCAGCCCAAAGGGGAAAGGTCATTTCCCTTCTAGACCCATGTGAGGGTTGCGTGCTCACATGGCCATAACTATGGCCAGCTATGACATGACAAGCCTGCCCTTGCACACTAGTAAGGGCAAGAGACATTATTATAAGAATAAACTTGAAACCACTCTGATTTAGAAAAAGAAAAGCTCACAACTTTCAGTCTTTTCAGCATTATTGGCAACAAATTGTTTGTGCTCCTTTTAGATATGATGAGACCAAATCTGCTATGGCATAGTCCTTTGTTCCTTTTCGATACCAGTATTAAAGAACACCCAAAGATAGGCTTCTAATCTCTTAAGGAACCACTCCCTTCGAGCTTCTAATACCAACACTGGAAGCAGCCTGCTGGAGTAGAGGTGAAATTCCCAACAGGAAGTGGCTTCCAATGTCAGAAAATCTATAGATGCAGGAACTTTAAATAGGTATTTAAGCTGTCTTAGCTTTTAAGAATGTGCCTCCAATGCCCCTATCTAAGGATGTTTCGTTTTTGGCAAAGCCCTTGAAATTCTCTCGTGGCTACTTAATCTAGTTAGCTAATTTATCTTAATTTTTTACAATACTGGTTCTTATTTTAATAAAATAAATATTTAAGTGTGGAAAACTTTATTTTATTTCATCTCTGGACTTTCATCTCTGGTTCTCGAGGGTAAGGACAGTGTTTACGTCTCTATTGCCAAATCCTACCGCATGCCCAACACATACTATTAAAGTTTGTTGAATTAAACCCAAGTTAACCAAACTGAAAGATGAGTTTGTCTGGGGCTAGAGAATTCACTTTCCTTTTAAGACAAACTTTGCAAATTAGAGGGATAGTCCCTTAGCGATTGTTCTCAACCCCTCACTGCACATCAGAATCATATAGTGTTGCCAGTTAAAATATACAGGACACCAATTAAAATTGAATTTCAGACAAACAATGAGCCAACTTTTAATCAAAGTATTATATTAAATATTGCATGGGACATACTCAATACTAAAAAATTATTCGTTGCTGATCAGAAATTTAAATTTAACTGGGTGTTCCTGTGGGCTTCTTTGCTAAATCTGGCAACTCTAAACCCTTAAAACTACTAGTGTGTAGACCTCATTTGAGAGACTATAGCCCAGTATTAGTATATTTCAGAAGCTCTCTGGTGATTTTATTGAGCAATTATGGCTGAGAATGACTGCCCTCTAATGTGAGTTTTGTCCTTATACCTTATTTCAGTGACTTCCAAGGGCAAGGCCTCCCACAGGTCAATTTCAAGGACCTCTGGACCCACAGATGCCATGTGAAGCAGACTTGGCCTCTCCACCCTTCCTTATACAGTGGAGCTTTTATTTTATGAAATTTGAGGAGATGATTTGTCTCTGTGCAGACACTGGGATCTTCTCTGTACCTCAAGCCATTGCATGAAGCTTTAGCAGATCCTGTTCTCTTCATGGCTCACAAATGTATGTACTCTAAATTCTCACATTTGGGGCCTCTTAGAGCTGACTTCCCACAATGGAGTAACCCATCTTGCCAAAATGTCCCCAGCCTAGGTGTGCGTGTGTGAGAACTGAATCTAGACATAGGACTTGATGAGTTCTCCCCTAGGGATGGGATTGCCAACCTTGGATCCCAGCTCAGTAGCTGGAACCTTTCAAAACAGAATCTTTCTGGCTGGGAAACAGAGCAATGTTTCTCTGGATTCATGTTTCTTGTGCTCTGCTCACTTGTTGGGTTCCTTGTGCCATTCACATAGCTAAGCCTTGCCTGGAGCTTATCACCACCTTGGGCTCTAAGATGGGTGAATCTCCTTTTAAGTGTCCATTGGGAAGGTGGGGAACTGAAGCGCAAGGCCCAGGTCAAGCCCTGTCTTGCTTTGAGTGGGACCCGATGCCTCACTGGAAGATCCACCGATGAGACAGTAGCATCATGGCCCTATTGACAGAAATTGGAATGGTAGCAAGATAAGCCAAATTTGGGGTTTAAGATGTTGAGTTTTATTTTAGCTATGAAGAATGTGAAATTCTTACAGCATGACCACATACTAAGGTCTAGTAATCATTGGGGTTGTGGGATAAGAGAAAACTTTGGAATCCTCTGTATAGCATTTAGTTCAGAGAATTGATGTATTCAAAGAGGAATCCATCTTGGTTCAATGCTTATAGGTGTCAAGTAGACAAGTAGGAGAGAAGACTGACAAAGTGTTCTGAAGTCTACCATAGGAAGAAATTTCAGGAAGCTCTCAGTTTCTGATGAGGCATGAAAAATGAGTATTACTCACAGGACAAGGTCTTTGGCATGAATAGTCAATTTTTTACTATCAAGTTGAAGTCAAAGGATCTTCTAAGAAAATGGTGATTATCCAAAATCTGCTAAGTACATGGCTTGAAGAAGGAAGTCAAGCTTCTTAGATTTTTAAAATGCACCGTATCAGAGTTGCTCATGTAGAAAGAAACCAGACAGTGTTTTCAAGGATGTGAGATATGCAGGAAAATTGACTTGAGATGTAGGAACCAGAAGACAAACCCAGGCCTTTCTAGAATATAAAGATTTCTACACTGAAGGAACCCTGTAGAGGAGAACTCAAAACTTTGAGTCATGAGTTGGAGTACAAAGTAACAAGCCCAAAGATGAGTGGACTGGCACGGAGTTCTGTGTAGACCAGAACAACAGCCTTGAGAAGTTGAAAGTTGCCAGAATCCCCAGTTTATTCCTGGATTGCCTGAGACCAACGACCAATGTACGTTAGGTCAAGGCAAATATACTTTTTGAAATAGGATACTTCCTTCTGCCTTGTTAGCAGAGAAAATGGAGAAATAATTCATGATTTGTTTTCAGTGACAATGGATTGAACAACAAATCTGTTGAAGTTAAACTTTGTTAAACAAAGATCAGTTCTTTGGTACCTTCTGAAAAAAATGAGCCACAAAATAATGGGAGGAGAAAGGGACACAATATAATGCTTAAAAACAAATTTTTAAAACTGGGGTTTTCATCATATTACTCCTAAATACACATTTCTATTATTTTTAGATGTGGGTATGTTTATCGATTCACTATCATCTTCCCCAACTTCTATTTTGGAGCTGGTATTCTTTGATTAGTATTTGAACTGAGTAAGAAAAAGTAAACTAAAGCAAGTACTGAAGCAAGTACGTTTAGATATAAGGTTGTGATTAATAACATTAAAATTCCTACCTTTAAAGATTAATAAATATATTAGATCACCTAGATGGAAAAGGTTATGCTCACCATGGCTTGACTTTGACAAAATTATTATTGATGGGAGCAATATGTAATAACAATACTGATGTGTGTGAAATGAATATGAATGGCATGTGTTTCATTTAAAATATATCCATATTATATTATAAACTAGTCTTGTTATTTAATCACTTGAAAAAAATACAGATCTTAGGATTTTTTGAGTTGAGGATTTATGCAGCTGGGGTCCCATTTTATAGAATATGGATTTTCATTACAGTTGTAATCCTCATCTGGTTAATTTTCTTTAAAATTCAAAAGAAAAACTGTATTCGGCTTCAGGATCTCCCACTTATTGCCATGATTTTTAGTAAAGAAAAATTGCGAGGTGATACTAATTAGAAGTAGAATTCATAAAATGTACTTCACACTTTTTAATGGTATCTACCTGGAAACTGAACTTACTTATTTCTAAATAGCCCTACTTCTCTATTAGACAGAAAAAGTTGGTGCCAGAATGTGTAATTTTGTGGAGGTGGGGATAAAATGAATGACAGCAAAGTAAGAGCACATGAGAGCTTTACGTTGGTCAAATTTGACTGATGTTGCTCTAGAAAGTTATATGTGTAAATTTGCTCCATCAATAATGAGATCAGGCTGAAAAATATATTGCTATATGAATTAAATCAAAATGAAAAATTTTACAATGATTATTAAGTGCCAAATTGAACTGATCTCATTAAATGTGAAATTCGAGTATATTTAGATTATTGCCTAAATTTTAATACATGAAAATAATGAGATATGACCAGAAGAGTTGGAAAAAGTTACTTTTTTTTTTTTTAAAGCAGTTTCTCATTTCAATGTTTAGGGGTAGCTTTTGAAAACTGATGAAATAGCTGCCACATCAGTGTGGCGTACGTAGTTCTTCACAGTTAATGGAGGAAGCACAAACATAGATCTTGGCCCATGTTGCTTTATACAGGTATTTGCTCCTATTTACTTGAGGTTGTCCCCTTTCTGTGTTTTGCAGCGTTCACAGAGAAGAAAAAGTTCATTAAGTGCTTTGAGAAAGGCACAGCTGCATGCAGTAAACATGCATGGCGCACCATTTTATATGAGGTTCCTAACTAAAAACAGACTTTACTTCTGTTCTTAGAGTCCCCATAACTGAACTTTCCATCTGCACATCTGTACATATCTGCTGCAGAGCCCAGCTGTCACTGCATTAGAGACATTTTGCTGACTTATGGCTGTTCAGTAAAAGAGCTCCATGAAGGTAGAAGGGCAAGTCTGTGTGGCTGTTTGCTTCCTTTCAAAATGCGTGACCTGCCTGATTCTGCTTCTGTCGCCTCTTCACAGGGCATGCCAATGGGGCTCCTTCTAAGTCAAAGACAGCCAGCCCTGCCAGTTCTCATGCACTGACTAGCGTAAGGTTAAAGATTCTCTGTAGAAGCTTACAGCCAGTGATAATATAGTTTTCTTAATCCCATCCAATATTTTGTCTTATTTGAGATGGGTTTTTTCTTTTGAACAAAAATAGCCCCTGTTACATTAACTTGACCTCACTGTGTACCTCGCAGTATAGCAACTTAATACCAAAAAAATTAGATTGAATGCTTATGCTTGTACCAAACCCTAATACAAGTTAATCTATACTTGCTTATTTCTTATAAATAGCATAGAAAAATGGCGTGTAGTAACACATGGAATGTTGAGAATCATGTGTACTGTTGAAAACTGTATTGTGATGGATGAGTTTTAATGAGAAAGGTCGTGTGCCACGAGGTCATATAACATTTTTTAAGGATGAAAGTGCTATGGGGAAAAAAGTCAGTATTATCAACAACCATCCCTTTGAGCAGAAACATTTTAAACATTATTAAAATCTTCCAAATTAGGTAGAATTGGGGAGAATCTCATTTTCTCATCTCTTGTTGAGCTGATTGAGCTATATGCTCTTTAAGATATTTTCAAATTCAGATGGATTTTATGATTTGAGAAATCTTCTATTTCCTCATCTTATTTTGAACTGTTAATATATTGTGTCCTTTTGGAGCAAATTGACATTGAGAATGCAAAACAGTTATGTTTCTAATCCACTGGATTGTGAGGCAAGCTGGTTTTTCAGATTTCTTCTTGTTCTGCCTTCAGCTAAGATGGAAACTAAATAGCTGATTGATTTCCACAATGAGAAAATGTTTTGGTTTTTGTTCATTGCAACAGCAGTCTCTTGCCTGGGAGAATAAGAGATTGTTCTTCTTCGAATGAGCCAGTAAAGTTCCCTATTAAAACAGAGACAACTGGAGGTGCATGCTTTCCAGGGTCAGTACTTGTATCCCCACTGCTGCATCATGTGCACTGCTTGAGAAAAGAAGTTAGAATAACTCCAAGACTAGGCTTATCAACTTGTAGAAAAGGGCAAATGGGGAATATTGTCGATAATGTCTCCAGTAGCATTCCTTCCACACTGACAAAGCCTAATCTCTTAACGGAAGCAAAGCTCTCACTTGCTGGGAAACAGAGAACTAGGAATAAAGAATTAATATATAATACACGGCCAAATAAGTATGAACACTGTTTCTTCCTATGATATTCCATATAGGCATTTTACTTAGGAATATGGTTACTGCTAAATTTATCATTTTAAAACAGAAAACAAATTTCAGGCTTATAAATCTTCTGAGTGTGCTCTTTAACTGTGCAAAACTTTCCTGTAGATTCTGTGACTCTCAGAACTATAGTGCTGAAGGGATATTGGAGTGATTAATGGGACATATAATTAAACTGGGTACTTAATTGCTGTTAGAATATTGTAGATTGTTTTAGTTTGCTAGACTCCTCAAAGTAGATGCCATGAAATGGATTGGCTTAAAATGATGAGAATTTATTAACTTAGAATTTGAGGCCGTGAGAATCTCCAAATCAAGTCATTATCAAGGTGCTGCTTTCTCCCTGAAGACCAGCTGCATGTATTCCTTGGCTCCTCTGCCACAAGGCGTATGGCAGTGTCTGCTGGTTTCTCCTTTCTCTTCCTGGTTTCATTGTTTGCAGCTTCTTGCTTCCATGCTTTCTCTCTCTCCTTCTGTATTCATTCCATTTATAAAGGACTCCAGTTATGAGATTAAGACCCATCTTGAATGAGGTGGGTCCCACCTTAATTGAAGTAGCTTCATCAAAAGGTCCTACTGACAATGGGTTCATACCCACAGGAATGGATTAGATTTAAGAGCATGCATTTCTGGTATACATACAACTTCAAACCACATATAGATGTAAAACAAACTGAGAAGGCACTGATTTAGTACCAGTTTTAGTGTTGGGCTAGGTGATGTACAAAGAAGTTCAATCAGGCATTTCATAGGAAATACTTACTATTTGCTCTTGCCTTCTGGCAAAATTAAATTCCATAATTTAGAATATGAGAATTGATAATGTTAAACCTCTTCTTATTTACAGTAATAAAAAGTGGTCATTAAGTATCTCTCTGTGCTAATGGTCAATGCAGATATATGAATACTAGACTTCAAACATTCATTTAGCAAATGAATGTTTTAGGCAAAGACTGCTTTGATTTTTCATTAGGAATAAGACATTTGTTGCAAAGGTGGCCAAATAGTAAATTCAATTACCCATAATGTGGATGGGTTTCAGATAGTATTGGTGACATAAACCTTTGAAATCTTTGAAGGTCTGAGAAGTCCAGGAGCCTTTTCCCTAGAGGTACAGACCACAGATTGCCCTACATGAAAGCAAAAAGTAATAATATCACAGGATTCTGGGGACTGCACACGAAGGCCTGATGTTGGGGAGGACATAATAAAGTGCATGCTCAGGCATCCCTTAAGAAAGCATTTTATTCCAGAAATAGACCCACACATCTATGACCAATTGATTTTTGACAAAGTTATTAAGTATATGCAGAGTGGAGGGGGGATAGTCTCTTTAACAAATGATATTGGGAAAGCTGGATATCAACATGCAGAAAAATGAAGTTAGAACCATGCCTCACACCATATTCACACACCAAAATGTATCAAGGACTTAAATATAAGAGCTAAAACCATAAAACTTCTAGAAGATAATATAGGGACAAATTTTTGACCTAGTATTCAGCAATGTAGTCTTATAAGTATGAACAACAGAAGAAACAATAGATAAATTTGATTTCATCAAAATAAAAAAAAAATTTGTGCATTGAAGGAAACTATCAAGAAAGTGATAAGATAACCTACAGAATGGGAGAAAATAGTTTCAAATCATATATTGGATAAGGTTTTAATATCCAGAATATATAAAGAAATCTTACAACTCAACAACAAAAAGACAAACAACCCTATTAAAAAATGGACAAAGAACATAAATAGACATTTCTCTAAAGAATCTAAAGGCTGAAAAACACAAGAAATAATGCTCAATATCATTAGCCATTAGGGAAATGCAAATTAAAACCACAATGAGATTCGACTTCTCACCAACTAGAATGGCAATTATTAAAAAACAGAGAATGACAAGTATTGGAGAGGATGTGAACTAATTGGAACTCTAGTGCATTGTGGGCAATGATGTAAAAGAGTGAAGCCACTGCAGAAAGCAGTATGGTGGTTTCTCAGAAAGTTAAAAATAGAATTACCATTTGACCCAGCAATTCCATTTCTAGATATATACCCAAAGTTGCAAATACTCGTACACCAATGTTTATAGCAGCGTTATTCACAGTAGCCAAAAGCTGGAAACAACCCAAATGTCCATCAGCAAATAAAAGGATAAACAAAATGGGTTACGTATACGTAGTGGATTATATCTGGGCCATAAGAAAAAATGAAGTTATGAGACTTACTGCATCACGGAAGAAACTTGAAAAGCATTATATGCATTGACCCAAACAACACACATGAGATAAAAAATTGTATGCTATCACTTATAAGAGATGAATACAAATAGCAAATTTGAAGAGACAGAGAGCAAATTAGAGTTTACTGGGTGGGGGAGAGGGGAAACAGAAAAAAGGAGATGGTTTGTCTGTAAAAAGAAAAAAAATAGAAAAAATGGTAATAACCTCAATTTCCATCAGTAGAAGAATAGTTGTATAAATTATGGTACATTTATACAACGTAATGGCTAGTAACTTAGGAAGAATAAGGTGCAGGTATACGTGTTCTTAGAAAAATGTTAAAGATGCAGTTTTAGACAAAAACAAGGTTTGGACTCATTTGAGTATATTTCATTTCCTTAAACACACAAAAAGTAAATATATTTATCAATATAAGAAAAATTCCAAAAGATACATAAGAATTTTATAGTAATTGCTTCTGGAGAGTGGAAATGGGAGGTCAGAAGACAAGCAGGAGGACCTTAACTTTCCACTTGATGCTCTCCTATGCTGTTTACATATTTTACATCTAAATGTAGTGACACAGAAAGATTTCCAAGATATTTTCTTTAGTGCAAAAAAAAAGTTTCAGCCTAATATCAACACTACTGTCCCATTTATAAAAACAAATTATATGAGTGTGTGTATGTTTCAAAAACAAAAGGATGGAGATGTTGATCTCTTAGACCCTTCTATGTTATCACAAAAATATATAAAAAAGAAAACATTTTAAACAGATGCTCAGTAAATATTGTCTGGTAGCAGTTTCACTCATCAATCAATCAATCAAAAGTGTTTGTCTGCCATATGCTAGAAACATATGCTTGAGATCCTGAGGCGTCTAGTTGGGGTCAAACATGCCAACAAATAATTCCAGCCCAGTATGAGAAATACATGACAGATGCATACCCAAGAATAGTGGGGGAAGGGTTGACTCTTCTTTATGTGCAAGGATGTGGGAGGGAAGAGTTTCAAGGAAAAATTCACAAAGAGGAAACATGTTGAGTTGGGTCTTGAATAATGAGCTGAAATCCATAACTCTTCTCAAATTATGATTCCTGGACCATTTCCAGCACTTGCAAGAAATGTTCTTGGGCTCCAACCCAGACTTAGTGAGGAAGATTCTCTGGGAATAAGGAGCTTGACAGGCCATTTCAGTGGTCTGAAACATTCATACCACTGTACCAAGGTGTGCACTGCCAGTACTGATTCCCTGACCTCCTCTTTGTCACCCACTGCTCTCTTATTGACTTTCAAAACACACTTTCTGAGTTCCCACTAATAATTAATTTTCAGGGATAGCATAGATATTATGAAAAATTTTTATTTAAATATTGAACATCGCATGGCCAGTAGCTTATTATCCTACTCAGTGGATTAATAATGAATTCATGTTTTCTGGTGTCACACTCTACTTTATACCTGGAGTTCATGGTCACTCATCTTCAGCATTAATTGCATTGCATAGAGTCCTACGGCCCCTCACATGCCAGATGTTGACCCTCTAGATCACAGATGTTGTGATGGTCTGAGGCTGGGTGGGGTGGGCAGGATAGGAGTAGGGAGGGAGCCATGTGGAGGTCTCAGGACATCCACTAACCAGTATGGACATATTTCCATATTTTAATAATTGTTACAGTGGCTGCATCCTGCCTGAATATTTTCCTACATGTACGTAATAAAACAAATGACAATGAGACAAAAACATCAAGGGTTCAGTAAGGTATTTATGGTCTCCATAAATTAGGAGCTAAGTATATCTTAGGAGTAAAAGGCACAGACAAATAGAGGGTATTGGAAGTTATGTACTATTTAGTACTTCAAAATTTTTTATTTGTAGGAATGAGCTAAATGAAAATCACTTCTTTTCCTTTTAAAAGTTAATAGTCACCTAAATTTATAGTATCCAAGTATGATGGTTAATTTCATTGTCAACCTGTCTAGGTTATGGCGTCCAGTTGTTTGGTCAAGCAAGCACTGACTTGATTGTCTCTGGAAGGGTAGTTCATCAATGGCTTTACATCTGCATCTACAATCAGTTGATTGCATCTATAATCAACAAGGGATATTGCCCTCAGGAATGGAGGTTTTAAACATCATGAAGAATTTTTGTTTTTATTTTAACAAGTGAGTTCTCCTGGGAAATCAACCTCACCTTTCCTGGAATTTCCACTTGTGACCTGTCCCATGGAATTTGGACTTGCCAATCTCTAGTCACGCAAACTAATTCCTATAATAAATCTTTTAAGTTTATGCATGCGTGCACATACACACACACCCTGTTGGCTCTGTTACTCTGGAGAACTCTATTACTCCAAGTTATAGTACTTGTGTTACTCCTAAACATATTCTTTGCATTCTGGAACTGATAAGAATATATTCTTATTTCTTTAGGGTTCATTCTTGGCACAGTTTCCTTCATACCTTTAAACTTAATTTTGCTTTTCTCTAAGGCCTGAGTTCTGGACCCTATAGACATGAGAAATTGGTGGAAAGTTCTAGGTACATGATTTCAAGGTATGCCTTCTGTTTTCTGAGCACCTGCCAAGGATGCCTGGGTCACTGCCAAGACTCTAGCATTTTGAGAATGTCACTGATATTATCCAAAATGCTGGAGATTCTGATAGGGTAGGCATCTACACACTCTACTGTGCTGGTTTGAAAAGATGTATGTCCCCTAGAAAAGCCATGTTTTAATCTAAATCCCATTTCATAAAGGCAGAATAATCCTTATTCAATACTGTATGTTTGAAACTGTAATCAGATCATCTCCTTGGAGGTATGATTTAATCAAGAGTGGTTGTTAAGCTGGATTAGGTGATGACATGTTTCCACCCATTTGGGTGGGTCTTGATAAGTCTCTGGAGTCCTATAAAAGAGGAAACATTTTGGAGAATGAGGTGATTCAGAGAGAGCAGAGCAGAACAACATAGCTGCGAGAAACAGAGTCCACCAGCCAGAGACCTTTGGAGATGAAGAAGGAAAATGCCTCCTGGGGAGCTTCATGGAACAGGAAGCCAGGAGAAGAAGCTAGCAGGTGATGCTGTGTTCGCCACGTGTCCTTTCAGATGAGAAAGGAACCCTGACTGTGTTCACCATGTGCCTTTCCAGATGAGAAACTCTGACTATGTTTGTATGTGCCCTTCCACTTGAGAGAGAAAGCCTGAACTCCATCAGCCTTATCAAACCAAGGTATCTTTACCTGGATGTCTTAGTTTGGACATTTCTATAGACTTGTTTTAACTGGGACATTTTCTTGGCCTTAGAACTGTAAACTAGTAGCTCATTAAATTCCCCCTTTGAAAAGCCATTCTGTTTCTGGTATATTGCATTCTGACAATATAGCAAACTAGAACACTAACAAATGCAGATTCGGATTGGGTAGGTATCTACCCGGCCAAAGAATACAGACTGTGATTGGCTAGCCTGTGGGACCCTGGCCAAGTTTCCACATTTCTAACAAGCTCCCAGGTGATGCTATAAAGTGGGTGGTCCACGGACTACACTTTGAGTACAAGGGAGTAGACTACTAAACGTTTGATGAAAATAGTAACAACAGATTAGTTCCAATTGGCAGAGTTGTGCTAACTTATTCCAATATCAGAGACTTTTTTTTTTGGCAGACTTTTAAAGAGCTTTGCAGCTTCATATTGCTTTCCAGAGATAGCTGTTAAAAGCCACTTTTCTTTGTAATGTGCTTGTAGCACTCCCAGCACATACTCCTAGGGGAGTATGTGTGGAAAGGTAAACCATTAGGAGATTAAGTATTTTACTCAAGATTAGACAGAAAACGAGTAAATCTACAGCTGAAATCTCTGAACTTCCCTGACAACCCTCCAGATCGCGTGTCACCCCACCTTAGGAAATGGTGAGCGCCTCTCCTCTGTGAGTTAACCAACTGGGAGAGACAGACTGAAATGCTGACTGCTTACATTCCGATTAGGAGTCAGAAGATGGAGTGACGAAAGAGAATTAAAAAAAAAGAATTTTAAAACATACAGGGAAGTTCATGTGAAATGAATGCTTATAAAACCATCTGCGGCAGAGGAAATCAAAGAGCTGTATTAGGTGGTGAAAAAGCACTGCGAACTTCATGTAAAGACATTCCAAGGCTTGATCTGGGATGGTGTAAAACAGGAACTTTATTAAGGCAGACTCATTTTAATCAAATGAGCACAAAGGTGCTATAATTCCATGTATACCTGTATTTGAAATGAGTTAGCCACCACGTGGCACACACGCACACACATACACACACACACAGTCTCTTAGTAACCTCGCTGCGTATTTTTGAAGAGTCCAGGTGTTGTTCTGGCTATAGAATCCCAGGGAAGGTGAACACATGCCACAGTTTGTGGGCTTTGGATATACTTTTGTGTGATGTGCTGGAGTCGATTCTATTTCTCGTTTGGCGAAGCTTCTCAACTTTAACCCGCGTTCCTCCATCTTGCGCCCACCTGCATTTTAGGGGAGGGATTTTATCACTTTCAGTGATTAAAAATTGACCAGGAAGCAAGGCAGAAAGGTTTCCAGCTCAGGATGATCAGGCATGCCTGTGTTGGCGCTGCCATTTGCTCTCACTCCCTGGAAGCCCTATGGAAGACATTTTGAGGGGAGGTTTTGGGGTCCCCAGGGCAGCCCACCTCAAACTCATTTCCACATGTGTGCCCCTGGGTGAAAGAGAAGAAGAGTAGTAGCTTGAGGACTAATCCATGATGAACAGGATTAATGAACGACACTGGCTCTAGGGTGCAAGGAACCAGCCTTAAGGAACTCCAGCCTGCGGAGTCGTTTCTGTCATTCCAAAATGTGGCTGCAGCCAGGGGTGACCGGAGCTCAAGGAGATGGACTGCCACCCCACGCAGCCTGTTAGCATTGCTGGGGGAGCTTCAGAAAAAATCACCAGTGTCAAGTCACCACTCCAGACCAAATTAATCAGAACTTTTGGGGAGGGTCCCAGACATCAGTATTTTTTTGAAAGCCTCCAGGTGGTATGAACAGGGAAAGCAGGTTGAGAACCATGGGGAAAGATCAAAGGAGAGTTTGGAGAGGAAGTTGGGGACCCACCACACAGCATCCTGCAGGCCAAGTTAAGTCACTCGGGTCTTTGAGTAGGAAAAAGAGCTTCCAGCATTTTCTGTTTAGGAAAGACAGGCAATGTGGGAGGGAAGGAAATTTAAAAAATATGACTCAGTTATAAGATGTCTTAGTTAAGCTCATCCATTGAGTATAAAATGGGAGGGAGGAGTAAAATTTATATTATTTGTAATTTTACTTATATTTAAAACAATATTTTATATTAGCATATAGTTCATAAGTACACAACGTGTACTTTTCATTTTATATTATTATATAATTTATAAGTATAAAAAGTGACTAAATATAAAAATGTGAAGATCCTAAGTTTGCTCAAAGTTAATTTTGACTGGTTCATTTAAAATCAGCAAAGACAGAGTGGATATAATAATAGAGGAAAGCATGTATGTTTTATAGTTTGCAGCTCTGATCCATATCCTCTACTCTGATGGTGAGGGGTGGGTGCTGGGGGCGGCCTCTCACCTCTACCCCTCTGTCCTCCTCTGAATCTGTCCACCCCGAATCCCCAGATCCAAACACAACACCCACATGGCTTTGCTATCACAAGGCACACAGCAATGTCTTATCAGGATAAGACAACTTGGAAGTATATATATTGTTTTAGTTCGCTGAAGCTGCCAAAATGCAATCTACAAGAAATGGGTTGGTTTTTACAACGGGGATTTATTAGACCACAAATTTACAGTTTCTAAGGCCATGGAAATGTCCCAATTAAGACATCAATAGGACGATACCTTCTCTGAAGGAAGGCCACTGGCATCTGGGGTTCCTCCGTCAGACAACAAGGCATGTGGCAATGTCTGCTGGTCCTTTGGTCCTGGGTCTTTTGGAGGTTCAGCTCCTGGTTCCAAGAACCTCCTCTCTGAGCTACTTGGGGTCCAGTCTTAGCACCCCTGGGGCTTTTCTTTCTCACTCTCTCAGGTCTGCCTGGCTATTTCTATCTAAGCTCTCTCCAAACTTCTCTAGGTGTTTCTCTCTGAGCCTTCTGGGCATTTTCTTTCTTTTATGGTCTCATAAAGGACTCCATTAAGGGATTAAGACCCACTTGGATGGGCTGGGTCACATCTCAAACTTAAATAACCTAACCATATGGTCCCACCTATAACAGGTCCCCACCCACAGGCATGGATTAAAAGAACATGGCCTTTTCTGGGGTGCATAATAGCTTCAAACCAGTATATATATTTTTAAAGTCAGTTGTTCATAAACAAAAACCTAATAAAGTAAATCTGACCATTACTGTGCTCTTCTCAATCGTTTCCTGTTAGAGGACGTTGGTAAATGTGGTAGCAGCCCCCCGTGCTCCTTTTTAAATGGTATTTATACATAGCATATTCAAATGTGAAGTAAAATTATCCATTTATCTGCTTGTGACAGGTGACTCAATGAGACTTTTCTGAATCAGCACCTTTCATTTCAGGAGCTTTCTTTTTTTTTTTTTTTAAAGGAAAGACAGAGAGAGAAGGAAGGAAGGACAGAAGGAAGGAAGGAAGGAAGAAAGGGAAACATTTTCAAACATTCTCCTGTTTTATTGTATTTTGTTTTTCCGTTTTTTGTTATATGGGCTGGGGCCGGGAATCGAACCGAGGTCCTCCGGCATAGCAGGCAAGCACTTTGCCCGCTGAGCCACCACGGCCCGCCCTCAGGAGCTTTCTTGAGATTGATCCTTGAGTAGCCTTGTTCACTTCTGAATGAAGCTCTGTTCATGTACTTGTGGCTGCTTCCCAAGGCTTTAATTTTCCTGGAAGGGTTGTTTTCTCAGGTGACTGTTTGATTATCCTTGATGTCATCGGCAGTCCAGGGAGGATCCCCTTGCTGAGTTCTGAGGTCAAGGGTAACACGTCCCCTTCCGTGATCCAGTCAGCTAGATCCTGTCCCACCTCCCACCACTCCAGCCCCCACAGACCCCCAAACAGGTTCTGCTTTGTGAGAAGTCCTTTCATCCACCTAGGACTTTAGGGTGTTTTCTCACTTAATGCACAAGACATTTGAGTGTGCACTGAAGACGGAGAGAAATAGATTTATTTTACACAGAATTTCTACAATCACCTTTTATGTTCAACCAAGGAAATATGGTTTTAGTATTTCTTCTGAAATGTCTCTCTTGGTGCTCTCTTAAGGTTTATATCTCTCTCTCTCCCATTAGGAGCCGAATCAAAATTTAACAAATTCACTGTAAATCTTTCATAATTTCATTTTTATATTTCTAAACATGAGGTTGAAATGACTAAAAAGCGTTCATCTTGGCATCCCCATAAGCAGAAATATGAAAAGCATTTAGCTCAGGGTAAATTAATGATCAGGTTGCTCCTGTCCCATGTATCACGTTAAGAAAACATTTTTCTGCAGCAACCTTAATCTCAAAATGCGGGACTTTGGATGTTCAATTAAATAATCAAAGAATCTGGGAATCAGTGACAAAGATGTATTTCAGATGGTGCCCAATGATGCAGGTGATGAAAGAATATTCTCACCATGAAAGCACTAAAACACTAGCTTCCCCATCCCCTCCTTTGCATACATGTTCACTGAGCATTTATAGAATCCTGTGCCCCCTGTGTGGGGAGGTAAAGCCAATGTGAAGGGTCCACATTTAAGCAGGTCAGGGCAACGGCACAGAAAATGACCAGAGAGTCTTAGGGTGCGGAGGAGGTGGCAAGTTGCTTAGATTTTCTGTTCTTTTAAGATTAAGACTGTTTCAGGCTTGATTTTTAAAACTGATTTTCATTAAATGAAAATGAAACAGGGACTAGTCAAAGTCATCCAGTGGAACTCGTTTCCCTTTGGGTTATTCCACTCCTTTCAGGAAAGGAGGAGGAAATCTAGTGCAGCACTAGAACTGGCCTGTGATATGAGCTGAACTTGAACACAGGTCGTAGGAGACTGGGTGCACCCCTGTGGGCTGAGGCTGCCCTCTTGTTAAGTTCTTGGTTTGATGGCAATGAGGAAAACTGCAAACAGAGACAAGAATTAAAAGGGCTTGCAATTGGTCTAAACAGCAAAACAGGCATTGAAGCAATGCATACCAACTTCTTCAAGGCAGTACTTTGCAGAAGGAGAAAAATAATTTGTGTGAATTGAGCCGATTGTTCTAAGTTGGTTTAGACACTTGCCCTTGAACCTGCAAATTAGAAGGCTTCTTTTCTGTAACACACATTTCAGAAAATGAGAATCTGACAAAAAGTGTTATCTAGAAGAAGGATCTCCAAACTATTTTAATTTTGCACTGCTGCTTAGTAAAAGATTTAAAAGCACATCCCCAATCTATTCATTTATTTAAAATGATTTACATGGATAACTAATACATGTATATTTACCTTTATAAGTACCATTTAATATGTTATAGATACTTATAAATTATATATGGTACAAGTTTATTAATATATATTTTTAAACAGATAAACTCTAAATTTTTAAAGAATGGGACAAAAAGAAAAAAAAAAGAGTCCTTACTTTTTTCTCATGCACCCTAAAGGGCTACCGTGGGTGCATAAACTTCACCAGGAGTCTGGTCTAGAAAACTGGACATTTAACAAATGTTAAAATAAATTCAGTTTGAAATAGTGGTAGATGAGGGCGGGGGGTAAAGGGTATGGTACATATAGTTTTTTTTTTTTCTCTATTATCATTTTATTTCTTTTTCTGTTGTCTTTTTATTTCTTTTTCTAAATTGATGCAAATGTACTAAGAAATGATGAATATGCAACTATGTGATGATATTAAGAATTACTGATTGTATATGTAGAATGGAATGATATCTAAATGTTTTGTTTGTTAATTTTTTTTAATTAATAAAAAAAGTTAAAAAAAAAAAGAAAACTGGACATAGCAACGAGAGTGGACCTGTGTTTTGAATATTTGGGAACTGGGACCAAGTTCCCTCTGTTTCCAGCATCATCTCAAACCCACTGGTCAATTATCATAAATGAAATGGGTAAACAGTTGCAAAAGGAATACGTAAGCAAATGTTAACATTTATTAAGTGAGTGAATTTGATTGAAACGTGTCCCTTCTCCTCATCTTGGCCATCAGTATAGGTTCAGCAGAGGGTCATAACCTGTGATGCGAGTTTTATCCTATAATGGGGAACGATGACCAGAATCTTTTCAGGAATATCATACGCACCAGCATTGTTCCTGTGCTCCAGAGTCAGTGGAAAATATGTTTCATTTTTGGAAAACAAATAAGATTTATCTGAAGAATCATGCTTCCTATTTTAACAAGTTCTACAGATAACTTGGAAATGCAAAGTATAAGCACCTCATATTGACTTTTATAAAGTTGCTGTCTAGAAATGGAAAGGAGAAATAGAAATACAACTTCTGTTTCTCAGAAAACCCTCCAGTTCAAAGTTCCTCTAGATGTCAGTATTACACAGAGAAATGAAAAAGTAATATGATGCTTTTTGATCAAGATAAATGATAAAACATGATATAATTGGCAAAATAACAATGAGCTGCCTTTGGAAGCTGGCTTCTCATGCTCTTCTAGGTGGAATACTCTGCTGGCCTCAGCAAGCATGAAGAACAGTGTTGCTGTCTGCAGGCATTGCTCCACCTGCGCTCAAACAACCTTAGATGCAAATGCTGCTACACCAGGGCTCAGAGGATTCTTGCAACCAAAATTTTAATTTTAAATATTTTGATTGACTGAAATTGACTGATCCATACCAGTTTTCATCACTAAATCCAGATAGGCCTTAACCATTGTGCTCATGCCATAAAAATTAATCTGTAAGCACACTTCTTATCCACCACGAGTTTTCATTCTGAAAAGAAAAGCAACAAAAGACAAAGTTATAAAATAGCTTAAACACACTCTCTTATGAAATGCTTTAAAATGGTCTTATTTGACTAATTTGAATATATGCTTTCAAATTTGGACTTAAATTCTTTTTTTCCCTTTCATGTAAATTCTAAATTTTGACTCATAAATATCTGTCTATTCACAGCTAATTGTTCATTTTCATTTTATGCTCTCTCTTGTATCCTTTGTTGCTGATTATATAGTAAATGCTCAATAAAAAATCAACCATTTTGATTTTTTTATAGCAAAAATAACTTTGCTATAATTCTTCCATCTCTTTTTTCCAAATAATAGTAAAGTGTAGTGATTAAGAGCACAGACTGAGGTCGGCAACTAGGTTAGAATCCTAGCTCTACCATTTCCAAGTTATGTAGCTTTGGGAAATTACCCAACTTTATTTATCAAATGGGCTGAATAGTATCAATGCCAAGGGAGCAACTGAGTTCATAATGTAAGGTGCGTGGAGGAGTAGCTGGCACACGGTCAGTGCTCGGTGCACATTACCCACCCTCATCGCCATCAATATCATCACCATCATCATCGTCACTCACATCATCACAATCACCGTCATCATTCTCATCATCATCACCATCACCACCATTATCACCACAACTGTCACCGCCCTCATCACCTTCATCACCATCACCAACACCATCATCGTAACTGCCATCATCACAGCCACCGTCAAAGTCATCAACGTCAGACCCATCACACCACCATCACCATCATCGCTGCCATCACCATCATACCACCTTCATCACCACCACCATCATCATCACCACCATCATCACCATCACCATCACCATAATCACCATCGCCATCATTATCACCACCATCATCACCATCAGCATCATCACTACCTGCTGCTCTCTGGGCTAAGCATCAGCAATTCAAAGATGAACCAGACTTTTTGCCCATTAGGAGTCCATAATCTTGTGGGAAACTGACAGGAAAAATTTCAATTAAGTGTTACAAGGGAGACCATAGAAGATGTATGCTGAGTACAGGACAAACATAAACAGATCAGCAACTGGCTTTGCCTGAGGAAGCTGAGAAACATGCATATATAATCCCTGTGCCTTCAGTTAAAAAAAAAAAAAGAGTGTTACAAACTCCAAGGTTCTGATCTCTAATCTTGGCATTTCCACAGATTTACTCAAACATGCCCCTATTTTAAGGTCACCAGCTGAAAAATGGAAATACTCAGAGCCTATGGCACTGACCTTTGAATGGTTTAAAAGCACATTTGCAATTTGTCTTAATATCTGTGCTCTGCACTTACATGGTGTTTCTTGCTTGCAAATCACCCTAAGGCAAATTTTGTTCTGCTTAAAACAGGAAAAATGATGGATTCTTTGGACAGCCGTATGATTTCATTAATTTATAATGCATAACTTTAAAATTTGTTATAATTTGAGTGGATTGGGCTGATGTTTACTTTTTACCTTGTATTTTAAAAGGATTTGTTAAGCTAATTCAGAGTAGTCAGGATAGTGAAAAGAATGTTTATCTGCTTAGGAAAGGGGCCATCTGTTTCTAAGCAATGCAAAGGCCCCCATTTATAAAAGCTGACTTTAGTCTCCTTCCTTCTGCTTTACAAAAACGCATTCATGCATGTCTTCCCATTTTATTTTATTTATATGTAAACCATAACAAAACTATATAAGCACAGGTCAAGGGTGACATCCAAATTATCGATATCTTTTAATCTATTCATTGAGGCATCTTCTTCCACCATCAATGCAAGTTTGCAGAATTTCTTTGGAAGTAATGTGTTCATTTATTTTCAAATATTGTGGTCTATAAGGAGTTTCATTGATTCAGATTGTTCTGTCATCTAAATTACTATTAATTTTGTATTTTTTTCTATGCTTGAATCATGGAACATAGTCGTTCTCAATCAGGGTGATTTGGCCCAGGAGACATTTGACAACATCTGGAGATGTTTTTGTTTCCCCAAACTGGGAGTTGGGGTGGGGTGGGATGGGGCAGGGAGAGAGTTGCTTCTAGCATCTAGTGGGTAGAGTACCTTTAAATATTTGACAACATAGGACAGCCCTCTGCAACAAAGAATTACCTGGTCCAAAAGGCCAATAGTTCTGAGGTTGAGAACCTCTGTTGTAATATGCAACCTGTTTGTGTATCCACAGGCAAAGGAGAAAGTGTCATCACACTCAGACCTGAAGGACACAACACCTGTCAAACTTGAAAGAACATCAGCCTTCACAGGTAACATGTTTTGGAGATATTATGTTCTTCATAGCGTAACAGAGAGCTGTTATGTTATAAAAAATCCTCTTTTTGTCATTGTTCCTATCAGACATTCTTAGAGCTCCTGGGAGAAGTGCTATTTGACCACCTTTGTTTGACTGGGTCAGCCTATTATGAACAAGAAAATCTTTCAGAACCTGTCAGTTTATCGATCACATTTGTTTCTGTATCCACTGAATAGAAATACCATTATATACAGTTCAAATTATCTTGATCCACATGCATTCTCCATTAAAACACTGTGTCCGGCAGTGGCTTCTAGAGAGATCTTCCGAGAAGACCTAACTGTCCTTTGAGAAAGAAAAGGCTAATAATTCAATCAGAAAAATAATGAGAATACCAATGTCTCTTTAGGTCAGAGGAGTTCATACAGAAAGAGGACAAGATAACATAGAGGATCCTGCTCCAAGAAATTCCACAGAACCAAGAGAAAATATAGATGGGAGAGACATTTCATGCACAGAGAGACTGAACAGACAAAGAAAATAATGGTTTTGGGGATGACAAACCACTGTGGGCCAAAATGAAAATTCAGTGTTTAAAGAAGAGGAAAAATGGGCTTCATGTTAAGGAAGATAGATATTTGTGGAAGAGAAACTGAGAACAAAGGAGGATTTGCAACTGCAGGAGAAATTATGCTGGACAAGTGTTCAAATAAACAACTATATCTTGATAAAACTATTGGGGACCAACTTTATGAAAGTTAGAGTTTAAAGCAGTACACATTTACAGTAGATTTGTCCTGCAGATCCATGTACCATTACAAGTCGAAACCAAATCGGAAAGATAACTAAGGCAAGTTTTTTAATCAATGACTTGGAACTCCGATTCCCATCTTATGTGGATTTTTCATGGCCACATTTTCTGCCATTATGTTTTCTTTTTGCCTTTGGCATTTTAAAAATTCTTCCACCAACTGGTAGATAAAGGTGATGATAATTAGTACTTTGATGAATTCGTATTTTTTTAAAGAGAAAGTAAAAAAGATTTTATTAAGCAATAAGGTGCACATCTTTTCTAAAGTCAAGAATTAAATAACAGCTATATTTGGAAGTTAAAAACCTGTATCTTAACAAGTTTACCTACTCCATTTTACATGATAAATTGACTTTTCCCTACCCCAAATATTGTGAGCATTGAGTCAGAAGTAGATCTTTGGATTACTTTCTTCCTCAATTGCAAAGTTTTCACATAAAATTTGGGTAATTTTGTAGCCAATTAAAATTAATTGCTCTAGGTTATGACAAACCACTGTATATATTTGAAACAAATAGTTTTCAAGCAACTGTGATCTGAAGATATAATAATAACAATATACAATTCTTATTTCATTTTTAATAATATATTTGGAACTTAGTCTTGGAGAAATCTAATTTTCCAAGAATTAAATGTAAACAATAATGATTACTAAGAAAGCCCATCACTGCAAAGAAGTGCTCAATAAGATTAGAAGCCATTAAAAAACTGACATTTAGTCAATTCTTTTACCAGTAAAGATTTACTCTCACTGCTGGTCGTATTCTGAGTGATTATTGCCTCTTTTGCTTTGCTGATGCTTTAATTGAGAGTGGAAATGGGAAAAATGAAGCTCAAATGAAGTAGCATCATAAAATGACAGTTTTTGTGAAGGGTCAGTGAGTTATTTACACCTGGTATCAGACCTTCTTAGATTTGATGGAAACACACTGTTCACTTTGTCTCAAAAAGCTGAAATGGCCCATGCTCTAGCATGAAGTTCATGTCCTCATCACAAACATAACATTTTGAGGAAGCTTTACCTCTAAGAATTTTGACCATCAGAAACATTTCTCCTTGAGGTATTGAGGGTTGCAACTGGATTTTATTTTCAAGATTATGGTCAGTGTAAAGATCATCTATGCATCAGGAATCCCTTAAAACCCAACAGGAGGACCTGTTTCCTAGAATGCTGAACAGAGTAGGATAGAGCAGTAAAGCTACAGCAGTAAGCATGGACCTTTCCTTCATCAAGGAGGACAATAAAAAGAGCAGAATAGAATTAGTGGGTGCAAGTGGAGAACATGTGTTTAAAAAGACACAGGAGACCGGGCAACCCAGGGAAGCTTGCAAGACAATCCCCAGGAGTCTTTTCCAACCAAGGCTTCCAGAAAACAAGATCTGGTCATCCTATTGGTTAGGAAATGGATTTTGTTTTGGCCTTTAAAAGCTTCTTAGCCTTTTCCAGCAAGCATTTCCAAATAAATTTCACTTAGCTTAATAGCCTGAGGGAGACTCCAGCCATTCTGATGTCGTTCCTGTGTGTAACTCACTCTTTTTTTTTTAATTGGAAGAGATGAACGCCGCCAAGAGAATTCTCTCATGACCTCTTTCTTTATTTTCAGCATATTTATGGTGTGAGAAGTGAATGTTCATATCAAATTGGAAAATCAGAGTCCCAGGGTTTTACATTTTCTAAATTAAAAAAAAAATATTAACACCTGGCAGAATGCCTCGCACAAAGTAAGTGCTCAAGAAATTTGTGCAGAATAAATGTAAATTTTCAGAGGCTAAATGTGTATCTGCTCACCTCTCTTTGTGTTCTCATTGTCTGCATGCAGCAGATGCTTAATAAATGAATAAGTGGGAGAAATGAATAGCTTTGTGGTAAATAAATTTAATAACAGCAGTCATGGAAAGTAAAAAGAATACTGGAAGGAATATTATTAAGTAATACATATTTTAGAACTGATGCTGGATTAAAGTTTAAACACTGAAGATTGAAGGTGGAAAGTGGAAGAAAGCTAGTAGCTGTAAAATACGTACTTACCTAGTTTTACTGGCTGTTTTATTTCCATCAAGGAAAAGTTCGCCTCTGTGTCCTAAAAAATATTTTGGGAAGTAATAGATAATTGTGAAAGCATCAGTGAAATGAAGAAACTTTACATTTTTCTTTTTTTTCTCTCTGTTTTAATTAAAATGACAGGCTATATCAGTGGTCCTTTTTTTTAATGGATCAAACAATTGCTCGTACTTGAATTAAATGGTCTCAGGTTTGGAAGTCCTACCTGTTTAGACTATATTGGGTTTGGAGATTTTCAACTATTTTGGCATTTCTAAAAGTGGTCCTGAGGATGCCATCCTGAAGATGGTATAAAGAGCAGTTTATTGATCCTGATATTCTTTCTCAGAGATGTCAGGTATCACCTGCAGGAAACATAGGTAAAAATCTGCAATATGAAAATGTGTACTCCTGAATCAGGAGGAATAAAACATAAAACCCATTGTATTTTATTATGAAATGAGCAAACTTTTATTATGAGGCCCCAAGTCAGGTGCGATCAAGAGATCTATCCAACAGATGACGCTTGTTTCCCTCTCACCTTCTAGATGACATCCCAGCACCCCCAGCTCCATTTCATCATCGTATCGTGATCGCCAAACAAGCCGCAGTCAGCAGTTTTTATACCGTGAACAGAACAGAAATTTTAGGAGGGTAAGTAATGCTCAATTTAAAAAATCTTTCTGCAAAAGAGAGAACTTTCAGAAGTAGAGCCTGAGGACCTCAGAAATGTTTGTCGATCTTGACCTGAGAACTGGAAACGTTATAAACAAGCATTTGAGAGATTTTAATCATTTCTCGAAACTGTCACTGATGCCAGAAAGGTTGATGTGGTGACACTAACAGATTCCAAATTTATTATCTGTTTTACTTCCCGTGTGGTAATGTCTGAAAATGAGAGAAGCCCACTGTGAGTCACCAGAAGATTTAGAAGTTGTCCAATGCCTTGGCTTAAACACCGAGAAACACGAGGAAATGAGCAAATACTGTGCATTTCTGGATGTGTGTGTTAGATCTTTTTTTGTTTTCATTGTTGGTTTTCCATTTATGTTGCTGCTGTATTATTTAATGTTGTCCACTCAGTTGATTGCTTTCATCATCGAAGCACTCGTTTGAGGGGCATGGAAATGCATACTCTCCCTAAAGAAGGAAGATAAAGTGTATCAGGGACTAAATTCATATCAGGGGAATGTTCTTTCCTCTTCTATACAATTCCACTATGATATCTTTTTACTTTAATTCTAAATTATAAAATTAACTACTACCAGCATATCTGTGAAAAATAGGTAGGGGAAAGCAGGAAATATATACAAATATATACAAATTTTACTTACCAATGTAAAGAAAATGCGCATAGCTTCTGCTGTGTATTTCTACAGTTGATTGTTAGGGTGCGGTTGACAGTTGTTAAGTCCCTATATGTTTCCAATCCCATATTTCTTCTGCCCTCTGCCATATGGAGCCATCTAAACCTTTTCTGTCTCCATATTCCTCGTGAGCCTATGGGGGATAGGCTTAGGGAGAAATGGCAATTCAGAACAGGAATAGGAGCAGTGGAAGTCTGAAGCATTACTGCACATAACTTGTTTGGGTCTTTGGGGATTTCAGTGGCAAGCCAGGAACTGTATCTCTAAAGAAGCAGAGTCATTTGCAGAAAAGGGTCTGGCTATTTTTGCAGTTTTTGCCATTGCATTGGTAAAGATTTGCCAAAGACTTCTTAAATACTTCCTTTCTATCACTTTGGATCTTTTCAGCCACAAGGTTCAAGGAGCAGAGCAGACTGTACTGCTGTCTGGACCAGCTGCTGGTCATGTCTTATTCTGGGCTCCACTCAAAGTTGGCAGTCATAATTTACTCAGTAAATAAGACAGCACAATCAAATCTCATACGGTTTCCCTCAAAATGCAAAGAGATCATCAAATTCTGTGCCTCTTTTTTAGTGGTAGGAGGTTCAAGTGGCCCCTTAGCTTTTACTTCTGGCAGAGAAATTGTGACATTCCAATAGTGGCTGACCCTAGCTTCTCCTGGGCTCCCTCTCCTACACTATGCCCTCTAGAGGATTTGTAAACCCTGCCCACCACGTTAAATTAGTATGAGAGTCTCAGTAGCATCAATCCTATAACGTGGCCCCCCAAAATCAAGGCTCTTGCAGAAGAAATTGGGGGAGAGAGCCAGAGAATTGAGCCCACCCCGAAGTCAGACAGTGATGGGCATTGCTGCTGGGCCAGGCAACTCTGGTGGTCATTATGAATTAAGAGAGAAAAACTTCTTCTTAATCAACAGCCACATGCGAGGCACCTGGGGCTATGTCCATGGTGCTCCAGTAAAGAGATGCCACCTGGAATGGTGATTGGGTTGAAGGTACCCCTAGGTTTTGCTCACTGCAATTCATTATCGTTCCCCAAGATCCATCTGCTTCTGTGCAGGGCATAGAGCTGAGTCAATGGGGCTGAGAGGCAAGCACCACTTCCTGCATATTTTAAGCGCTGCTAGAACACCCATCCTGCCATCCTCCCAGGATCGAGTCTTGCCTTACTTAGATTTACTGTATTGCTCAGAAGACTTTCCCTTTCTCTTCCTACCACAGAGTGATCATTTCACTGGGCAGGGGCATGTGTTACATCTCATTTTACTAAATAAAGAATCAAGGTAAGCTAACCAAAATTAAAAATTGATCATGAGTGGGCATTTCTGGATGTGAGCACATAAGCTGTCTTACTGCATATATGCAAGTTTCTTTGCAAGCTATGTTGTCAAAAATCTCATAGGTGACTGAGTAATATGCATTTTTGATGATATGCATCTATATGAAAAATTATTTTCTTCTTATGTATTTGTATGTAATTCCCCCAAATAATTTGATGTACCTGACCCAGAGATTGTATTGTTCAAATGCTTACAAGCCTAGATTATACATTCATATATATTGAGAAGGTTTTAATTTTATCTATAATGGTGGCTTTCAGATTTTAGGGTGTATTTAAATCACTCAAGGAACTTGGTGAAAACTGGAGATTCTGGGCCTCTCCTTGAATTCCTGCCTCAAGAGGTCTGGGCTAAGGCCCTGACTACTGTATTCTTAAGATCCCCTCCTCTGCCCAAGATGATTCTGATGCTAGTGAACGTTGGATCACACTTTGAAAAACGCTGTTCTAGAGGTTTATTAAACACAGTAGATGCACTAACAGGTTTGCTCATTCAAACTCTAAGGAGAAATGCCCATGCCATAGTTTAGAAGCCACCACAGCTACGCACTCCTGATTGATAAAAGTTGCCTCCTTTTCTCATCCAGGGGACGTTTTGGGCAGGTTCACAAGTGTGAAGAGAAAGCAACAGGCCTGAAATTGGCAGCTAAAATCATCAAGACCAAAGGCGTGAAGGATAAGGTAAAGGCTGTGCAGCGTGGCCTTGCCCCATCCCATGCTGTCCTCAGCACACCGCAATGCCCTTTCCTTCTTCCCAGGATGAAGTAAAGAATGAAATCAGTGTCATGAACCAGCTGGATCACGTGAATCTCATTCAGCTCTATGATGCCTTTGAGTCTAAGGATGACGTTGTTCTGGTTATGGAATAGTATGTTCCTTCTGGGCTTCTCTGCATGTGTCCTCTCCCCCTCCACTGCCAAACTAGCACACTGCACAGACAGGCCCCCCAGCCCCCTTAATAACATGACTGCACGTTTCTTCTGTCTTCTGCCTTAGAAGTTGTTAGAACTGAGTTTGGTGCATCATAGATTCTGACGTGCACAAATCAGACAATCTCGTCAACATTTTTTATGGATGTGCACTTCCATAAGTGATTTCTGTCCTTAAGAAAGTGCCTGACAAAGTAGATCAGTATAGTGAGGTTATACTGTCAAAAAATCAAACTTAAATATGGTTCTGGTTAATTGAGAGGAAAGTGATATTTGAACTATGTTTCAGGTTCAACATCATCTTTAATATGAAATGTTGCAATTTAGAATCATCTTTATAAAAAATTTATGTCATTGTTCAGTTGAAAATGAGTAGTTCTAAGACAGAATAAATATTGTGATTCAGCTCACTTTTTTCCAGCTTGTTTTTTTTTTTTATTTATTATTGCACAATGAGAAATCTGGGATAATAAAATATCTAGCATTGGCCAGAAACTATGCACTTTATTGCTGAAATTGGTGTGACAACTTAAAGGGCTGAGATACTGGTTGACCTTCACTTGCTGTTTGGAATTTCCCTTTACTGTGTTCTCACAGTACTCTTTGTCTTCAATATGTGTTAAAGAATAGCAGGTGTGGACTCACTCCAATGCTGTGGCCAATAGCTGAGGGGGACATTAAGACTTTCCATTTGTGAAATGGATGGCATATAAATATAAGGGCCACCCAACTGAGAAGGTAGAGAGAGAAGGTAGAGAAAGAACTGCACACCCATCTTTTGGAACCATGAAATAAGCAAGTTTAAACACCAAGTTGCTACAAGAAGAACACGGGGTTATTAAGGAATAGCTACTAAGGATTTCACACCTCTTCTCTCTACAGCGTGGGTGGGGGGGAGCTGTTCGACCGCATCATTGATGAAAACTGCAACTTGACTGAGTTTGATACCATCCTATTCATCAAGCAAATATGTGAGGGGATAAGACACATGCATCAGATGTATATTCTCCATTTGGACCTGAAGGTAGAGTGTCATATGTAAGGTCAAATCTGCATAACCCTCTTTCTTATTGGAAAGTGGTCCCTGTCAGATACTGTAGAACAGCTCAGAAAATTCATACTGTCGCTAGTTAATGTATTCAGGAATTAATAAAAATTTGGGTACTTAACCTCATTTCCCCATTCCCAAGTTCTGTTGCCTCCATATATTTGCATGTCCCATCTTTAGAGGCTATGATTCGGATCCTTGAAACTTGCCTGCATGGAAGGAATCAACATGGGGGATGATTTTTGTAAAAGTTTAGTGTTAAGCCTGTGACAATAACAGCACCTTGGTCTGCCCCTCTAATGATTAGGAGAAGTAGATGGGAGGATTTTAGCTAACTCAGAATTCCTAGCACTAGACAAACTTCCCAGCTCTGCAGTAATTGCCAGCACTCTCTAACATTGTTCAGGAAGCTCTGGGCTTTGGGGATGTATTTCTCTGTGGGCATGCTAGACTACTGAGCGGGAACCCACAGCAGAATGGAATACAGGACTTCCAGAGGGAGGTGCTAAAATGCCATGTGTGTGCGTTGAGGGGGAGGGGTGGTGGGACACCCTCTGGAAATAGAAGAAGCATAAGTGAAGTTGAAGGAGTCAAGTCGCTTCCTTTTCTTCTTTTACTTATAATCTCTTTCCTTTTTTGTCTCTTTCTCTCATTATGAAGTCCCTAGAATTGAATCATCTAAGGTTCCACAGTTAGCCAATAAAACACACTAGCCCAATAACCCTGATCAACTTTAATATCAGGGCTAAGTATCTTAAAGTGCATCTTCTTGTGTGGCTCAATCATTTTCTCATTTCCCTGTGTGCACAGCATGACAGTGAGATAAAATATATATTATATATAATATACCCCCTTTTGCAAGTCATTAGGGACTGTAGAACTAAATAAATTTAGCCTCCTTAAATAGATTTCCATTCCATGGGCCTCACTTTTTATAACTTGGCTTCCCTCTCTGTCTTGATTTATGTGCAATGTGTCTCCCATTCACTGTGGACAGGGAGGTAGGCAGGAGGAGGTGGTCTGTGAAATGATCAGTCAGAGGTTAAAAATCATTAGAAAAGCACTTGGCTATGAGATGGGTTGCTAATGCTTATTTCATGGAGCATTTTCATTCACTGTAGATGTTCTGCAGATATCCCTGAAGGGATTTGACTGGTGATGGGAATTGGAAGCTGACCTATCATAAGTCAAATGACTCCATATGTGGCTTTATAATGTTTATCAAGGACTTGCAATAAGCAATTTCAGTTATGGCTTTTAGGTAAAGATAATAATAAAGGTGAAAACTGGATGGGTCGTTAAAGACCAGTCATCCCTTCCAGAAAGCTCCCTTGGAAGGAAAGGGACTAACAATAATTAATTAATAATTAATGGTGCTTGTCACAATGTGAGGGGAGATGATGAGGTGATTTAAAAATGTTCTCCTTTCTATTTGTCTGTGATTTGCTGTTAGTCAATGAATATGCTTTCGTGTCAGAATCAGAAAAATAAGTCAACTTTTTGACATGCCCTCAAAGCTGTTTCTTCACATTTTGCAAATGAGTGGTTTCTTTTAATGCCATAGTATTCTTTGACAATTGGACAGCTTTACATATGATTGATCAGTTATTTAAGCATGAACCCAAATGTCCTTACAACAGCACCCACTCTCTATGAAGAGCTTTTACTCACAGAATCTGTTTTAGAGATAATTTAGAAAAGACCTTCCAAATAGAGCCTGCCTGACCAAATGAGCTATTGAACATTAATAAAGAGACACTGCATCATTTCATGAAGTGCTTCTGAATTTCTTATGTCCTTTGAACCCATTGTCCACCAAGACAGGATGGGACAGATGTCTTCCTACTCACGGGATGGTGGAATAGAGTCCTGGGATTGATGACTTGGCCAATGCCCCCCTTTCCACAATAGCTCCAAGGGCAGACTTGGGAGTAGAACCTGAGATTTCTAAATTCTTTTTTGAAAACTCTGTTGCTCTTTTGTGGATGATTTTGATTTTAAATCAAATCCAATATTTTCCCCAGATCTCGGTTTTTCTATTCTAAGTACACTTGAAAGGTATTCTATAAACACTAATTAATAGATTTCCATTCCATGGGCCTCACTTTTTATAACTTGGCTTCCCTCTCTGTCTTGATTTATGTGCAATGTGTCTCCCATTCACTGAGGACAGGGAGGCAGGCAGGAGGAGGTGGTCTGTGAAATGATAAAAGTCAGAGGTTAAAAATCATTAGCAACGCACTTGGCTATGAGCTAATGCTACTAGCTACTTTTCCCCCCAACACCCCAAGATATTAGTAGAATAAACCCTTACCAGAATCAACTTCCAAGAGGATACTTGGTCAAAGGTTTTAGGCACTAAGACCAAACTCAACAGATCTTTGGAACCATGGAGAAGGAAAGAATGAGTAGGGGGCACAGACTTTCCATTTTACATCTCATGTTCCCATAGGCAAAGCGCAAAGGGAAAATCTAGAGGTCAGGAATATTCACATCCTATTGTATACTCAGCCTGGCTTTCAAGTGAATCAGGCCATTTCTCTTAGAACTCGTAAATCTGTTGGAAAAATATTCCTGCAAGAAGGGGAAACTCATACTTAATAATTTCAGTCTGAGACGGCTTCCATCAGTTCCTTTGGAAAGTACCGGGTCGCCTCCTTTTCTTTTTTCCCTCAAGGAGGCTTACATCTGAACTTGTCCATTATGATTGCTGTAAAACCACGGGGAGGGAAGGCAAGGTAATGCAAAGTTGGCAGGGCACCGCAACCTCCTCCACCACATAATTAAAGGAGAAAATACCCACACGGGCAAGCCAGCCCCTGGGTAGAAGGCCCGATATGTTTTTCCTGGGCATCTCGTATTTATAGTTGTGGTTCAAGGACAATTTGAGTGAATGATGGTTGTTTTCATTGCTAATGTGTCTCTTTCTCCTGGCAGCCCGAGAATATCTTGTGTGTGAATCGGGATACTAAACAAATAAAAATCATTGATTTTGGATTGGCCAGAAGGTACGTCTATTTGGATATTGGTATATGACTGGAGTTAGGGTACGTGGTGGGTGTTCGCTCGTTGCAAAGATGAATCTGATATCCCCTTGGCTTCAGACCCACCCACGTTTAGAATTAATTTAACAAAAATTATTTTCAGCCTCACTTTTGTTGAATTTGGAATTTGAATGTTTAGAAGTTTCTACAGCGCATGCAAGAAAAAAAGAGGAAACATTAAAAACCTAATACTGTCAAGTTTATTAAATTAGAAACCATTAATTTAGAATTTGTAAGCATTCGTCTCAGTCTTTTATATTTGTTCCATCTGCAAAGAGGAGATTTACTTTTAAAAAAGTAATTGTGTAAACAAGAATGCAAAGTGTTCTGGCAGCATATAAGCTTTTTAAGGGAGCAACATTTACATGGACTTCAGCCCATTAATAATGCATATAAAATGGATGTTGTAAGTGATTGCAGCGATCTCTTCATTCATTAATACAAGATTATTCAAGCCATTTACATACCAATGGCTGTATCAATTTCCCTTTTGCATAGTCGGTAATTCTGATGTTCTAATTATTTCCAGGTGGCTTGTCTCACAGCTGTTCAGATTATCAGGGTTTTATAGTATGAATAGGACCCTTCAATTCCTGGCACTTCTTTAGAAGTGCTTGACACTGTCTCTTTGGATATGTGAATTTCTTTAAGTTCTATTCATTTGAAGTTCGCTGTGTAGCTAATTTGTCTCATAGATGACATATTTTCAGTTTTTAAGATTAAAAAAAAATGTTGTGGTTGACCCTTTCCATCCTTCCACTTTCTCTCTTAAATTTCAGATATAAACCCAGGGAGAAGCTGAAGGTGAACTTTGGAACCCCGGAGTTCCTTGCCCCTGAGGTTGTGAACTACGATTTCGTTTCCTTCCCTACAGACATGTGGAGCGTTGGTGTCATCACTTATATGCTGTAAGCCGGTCTCCGGGCTCTGTCTGACATTTGTTCTCACTCTCCACGCATATTCTATGAGGTTTTGCTCTTTTGAATCAAAGCCCTAATTTGGATCTTTAAACAATACATGCCATTGAGTTCTAATATGCATCCTACACCATGGATGAGCCTTGAAAACATTATGCTGAGTGAAATAAACCAGACACAAAATGACAAATGTTGCATGAGCCCACTTATATGAAATATCTAGAATGAGGAAATTCACAGAGACAGAAAGTTGATTAGAGGTTACTGTGGGCAAAGAAGAGGAGTTATTGCTTAATGGGTGGCTTCGACTGCCAGGGCTACTACAACAAATACCCGGGACGGGTTGACTTAAACTCACAGGAATGTTTTGTCTCGCAGTTTTGGAGACTAAAAGTCCAAAAGCTAGGTATTGGCAGGCTCCTGCTTTCTCTGACATCTGTAGGGTTCTGGCGGTGGCTTGCTGGGAAATCCAAAACTCAATGCCCCCATCACATGGCCCTCTCTGTCCCTGCCTGTCTCATCCTCACTGTGTCCCAAATTGTTCTGCTTATGAGGACTCCAGGCACATTGGATGAAGGCCTCACCTTGATTCAGTGTGGCCTCATCTTAACCAATGACCTCTTCCATGATCCTGTTTACGATGGGGTCACATCCACAGAGCGGGAGGCTAGGACTTGAGTGTGTTTCTATGGGGGGCATGATTCAATCCAGAGCCATGGTTACACAGTTTCTGTTTTGGGTGATGAAAAAGTATCGTTTACGGATGGTGTCATTGGTAGCAAACCGTGAATGTAATTACTACCCCTGAAGTGTGCCCTTAAAAATGGTTAAAATGGCAAATTTTATGTTATGTAAATGTTACCAGAATAAAATTGAAAAAGTAAAATAAATAGCATTGCACCATATTGAATTACGTTCTGGGCTCCATTGAATTCCTTTGGGTGAAAAGAGTTCATTCTTTTCCTGGACATCGTGTGAAAAGCAGAAAGTTTCTCCCTTTCACTAATCACTTCAACAACTAAGGCAGCACATAATGCCCTAAAAGTAATTTAAAAAAAACAATAATTCATGTCTTAATCCTAAGTGAATATGGCCTGCATTATTCCTCAAAGTCGACCTCCTTGGTGTTTGTTCTCTATGTGACAGAACTTTGCTAGCTGCAAAATGCTCTATCAAAAAAGTTGCACAATTCCTTTTTTTTTTTTCATTTTTTCACACAGGCAGGCACCGTGCCAGCATGGCATGGCAGGTGAGAACTCTGCCACTGAGCCATGGTGACCCGCCCTGCACAATTCTTTAGATTCATATTTGAAGAGGGGTGCAAAGGTAGTTCAGTGGTAGAATTCTCACCTGCCATGCAGAAGACCTGGGTTCAATTCCTGGTCTGTGCACTTCCCAAAGAAACAAACAAGCAAAAAACAACCTCTCCCAAAATTCAACCAACATATTTGAGTGAAACTGCTCCTTTAGCTGTGGCTGCTGTTTAGTTAGGGGGAGGTAAGCATTTTCTTGATCGCAGTGATATATAATAAAATTATGCTTAAGGATGAGGTTATTTCCCGTCTCTCACTTTTAAATGATCGGACCGAACAGCATTCTACTCTTTAAAGGGTTTGCAGTTGTTTAAAACGTACTCATTGTGGGTTCTTTTTCTTCTAGACTGAGTGGTTTGTCCCCCTTCCTGGGTGACAGTGACGCAGAGACACTGAGCAACATCCTTGCCTGCAGGTGGGATTTAGAGGATGATGAATTTCAGGATATCTCAGAGGAAGCCAGAGAGTTTATCTCCAAGCTCCTGATTAAGGAGAAAAGGTAACCGCAGTTCAGCTTTTGTTCTGGCAGAAGTAGGGATAACTAGGAAGCCCTATACCATCAGGGGCCATAAGAATCCATGTCAAGGAATTGCTAAATTCCCCCGGAGACATCTAGGAAGTTTAGTGCAAAGTTGTAAATCCAATGAGTTTGATGATCTTGGCTCTGCGTCCTGTTTCGAGACCCAGGGATGCTTTGATTAAAAAGGTTCGAAAGGGGCTCCGCTAAAGCATCTCTCCATGCTTTAGCATGCATGGACTCACTCTGGGGCTCATTGCACTCATCAGCACAACGAAGGTCTAGTTCTAGGATTCCTTTCACCTCTAGCAAGTTCATAAATGGTTCCATGGAACTGTACACTTAGCTACCATTACATTTCCGAGCCTACTGTGTGCCAGGCCTTGCCAATGCTTTAGAAACATCGTCTCATTGTCCTTCCTTAACTCCAGGAGGTAGGAATTATCTTTGCCATTTTATGGACAAAGCATAGAGGCCTTAAGTAATTTGTCCACAATCTTATCAGTAAGTGGCAGAGCTGGTCATCAAACACAAGTCTGCCTTGCTCCAAGCCTGTATCTTTAATAGTTATGCATTATATTGCTTTTTATTTTCTGTCCTGCTAGAAACATATTAATTCAAAATTCAGATGATGAAGAAGAGTGATATTGAGATGCAGGGGCTTGCATTTTAGAAGTATAGAAAGGAGAGTATATCATGACTAATCCGTGAAACATCTCTGTTTTAAATGGGCGTCTACTTAAAACGTATATTGGTAATAGCATTTAATATTTGCAGGGCCAACAATGCTTCTCTATTGTTTTATTATCTTTGTGGGTTTTAAATCAATAATAAATATGACTACAAGCCAATAGGCAGTGAACAGGGGCTATTAGAGCAGTACCTGGCATACAGGAGGTTCAGTCCTTCATGTGTTCCATTGGTTTTCCACTATGTGCCAGGAAATGTATCTGGGGTGGTGAAAATAGATGGATAAAGCTCAAATCTCTACCTTTGGGCGACTCATGATCTAATAGAAGACTTTTTTTTTTTTTTGTGCATGGGCAGGCACTGGGAATCGAACATAAGTTTTTTTTGTTGTTGTTGTTTTTGTTTTTTTGCATGGGCAGGCACCGGGAACTGAACCTGGGTCTCCAGCATGGCAGGCAAGAACTTTGCCTGCTGAGCCACCATGGCCCACCCGAACATAAGTATTTTTAATAAGGTATAAATCACATCATGTGATTAATGCAAAGACAGAGTACATTGACAAAGATCAGAACTGAATCTGAAAGGGTTAGAGGGACTTATCCAACCTCCAAGAAGAGAAGAAATTGACAGACATTGGTTTTCTTTGTTCTTAAAGGAAGGGCACAATAACAGCAGATACTTCCCCTATTATTATTATTTGCACATCATTTTTACTCCAGCCAGTAAATGGATGGAAAATGTCAAACCTGTAAAATCTTTGAAGGATGAGAAATCCACATTTACTGAGAACCTGTTTTACGTATATGGTTTTAAGCACCATCAGATTTAATCTCCTGGATGCTCCTGCAGTGTGTAGATATCATGGTGATTATTTTACAAAGGAGGAAACTGAGCCCAGAGCAGTGAAGCGGTTGCAGGCTAACTCAGAGCAGACTAAAATCAGGGTGTGACTCCTGTGCTCAGGCGCTGCCCACCACTGCAGCCTGAGGATAATACTTTCTATACTTCATTATTACTTGTGGGAGCATCGAATACACATGTGTGCCAAATGGCAACTAGCTAGGTATTAAAGCCAATATTTGGAAGAAACCAAAGCCAAAGCCAAATAATCCTCTTTGTAGAATACATTTCTTGGGTACCAAAAAACTTAGTGTTTTAAAAATTCAAGTATTAGTACAATTTTATTGTTAGCTTTTTAATAGTCAGATTTTCAAAGTTTGGCATTGTAGTGCAGGAATAATAATTTTTCAGTACTGTCAGCTGTAAGGAATGCTTCTGGGGTACAATACTGGAAATGCATGGTCCCAAATGGACTTGCAACTGAGATTGGTTTAGTTTCCAGAGTGCTTTCGAATTACTGCCCCTTTAGAGGCCACCTGATGGTGACGTTGTTGCTAAACTATTAAACCTTCCTTCCTTTCTAATCCCAATTGGCTCAAGTTAAGACTTATGTCCTCTTCAACTCTTATACTTAAATGTTTGGTTTCTGACGAAGCAATTTCATTGAAACAATCCTACAAACTGAAGTTGCATGACCTGCTTGAAGCTGCTTTCTTGCTGTTTTCAGAAGTAGACTTCAGATTGTTACACCCACTTATTGTTGTTATTTTGAAAGGTAATCTGGTTTAATGTGATAAAGGTTAGTACACCAAATAAATTTATAAGGCTTAGAATTAGAATATAAAATAATCTTTATTATTATGCCTTATTTTACTTAAAAAAAAATTGTACAAACCTTCGTTGCCTCCAAAGGGGTATAGTTTCTTCTTAAAGGTATCTAACTGATGTGCTTTCTTAATGTTAGGTTATTGCCTCATCTATTTCTCTGTTTATTCAAAAAATGTCAATGAAAAATTATTAATATATATTCAAAAGTCTTAATACATGAATTACTTTTGCAACCAATAATTATTGTAGCAATTTGTTCTTGCAATAATAAATGTACATTTTTTTTTCTTTAACTGACTGATAGAAGTTCAATTTATGAAGCTCATTGCCTTGCTCATATTACCCATATTGTTACTATGATTAGAAAGAATGTTAATCTGTGGCTCACACAATCATGAATAACACACAATTCCAGAGAAGGCAGAATTGATGGTGAATTCAATTTCAACTTGCTCGTCTACCAAAGCCAGAGACGCTTGAGCTGAAGTTAAACAGTAAGTTCTGGCCTTTTTTAGTGTGTCCCTACTAATAATCTCTGTTTTTTCCTTTAGTTGGAGAATAAGTTCAAGTGAAGCTCTAAAGCATCCTTGGCTGTCAGACCAAAAGCTCCACTCCAGACTCAATGCACAGGTAACCATGCTTTGTTATTTTTCCTCTACTTTTCAGGTAGGCTTCAATCTTTTGGTGCTCAGATGCTAGAGGCATAGATATCTTTCTAATTCCTTTTCTCACAACCTTAAAATCTTGTGCTAGTGTTGACTTGCTTAAATGAATTTATTGAGCATTGTGTATTTTTAAAAAAATAAATGATAGTTATGTTGTTCAACAGAGTGCTATTTGCAGCATAAGCACTGTATCCGTGAAGTGAATTTCATGAATGCAGTATGCACACGCACATGCATACTCATATTTATGTAGCCTAGGATGAGTTAGCATACCTTGGTCTAGATACCTATGCTAGTAATTATGGAGACTAATTAAAAATGACCGAGGAATTTAGTGAGAATGGATGCACCACACTCTGCAACATCTTCATACGATTAAATGTCTATCCACTCCCACTGCTTTAGTTATCATTTATGATATGACTTCCTCATCTGACTCTTTGACATAGATTTCTCTCCTAAGCTTCAGATGCACATATCCAGCTGTACACTAGATTTTCCCACTGGGATCTTCTAAATTCTGAACCTAAAGATTAGTTTGGGATTGAGAGCCTAACTGAGCTCCCCTCTGCCACCTGCCCCTATCTTACACCATGTTCTACCTGTGCTCACTCTCCCAATAAATGGTGTCCACTGAGTGGCCTCAGTCAGACCCCAGGACACTTTCTTTGTTTCCTCCCTCCCCTTCAATACTGCCCGTTTAATGTTTAATTTATCTTCAAATTCTGTACATTTTATCCCTGATTACCTCTGGCATCTTCCAATCCTCTATGTCCCCATGGTTACCCTGGCCTGGGATATTCCCATGATGCCTCACCCGAATCTCTACAATGAAGCCTAACTAGCTTCTTTGCCTCCCCCAGTCTGTCTCCATCCAACTTATTATGGATTCTATGAATACCACAGAACGAATGTGTAGCATTCCAGTGACTTTGTTAAGCATTTAGGTTGCTCAGCCGGGCAAGACAGGCGTATCAGCAACCAGCAATCTGTGCTTCATGCCTTTCCCCTTGGGCCCTACTGGGGACAGCTCTGACTCGAATGTCAGTTGAGATGACTGCTGTTTCCCCCGGCATACTATGTGTTCCATAAATTTTGATTTCCTCCCCCTTTGTTCCTCATCCTCCCAACCCTCAGTGTTTTGGAATGGAACTTTTTCACTGACCCACAAACCTTAGAATGATTATGCTTTAGATACTCAGTTTTTCCACATTCAGTTTTGATTGAAATTAACTTTACTTCTAAATTCAGCATCAGTACTAAGTTTTATTTGTGTGCTGAAATACCTTGCTTTGATTGTTGGTACTGATGTCAAGTAAAAATAGACTTATTACCTAGGTGGTACCTCACCCAGTCTACCGAAACCACTTATTAGGGTAACCATTCTATTTTGAGCCAATTTTCCACCAATGTATTTTTATCCGAGCTTATTGGTGTCCAGATACACTTTAACGTGGTAGGACAATATGGAAACCACAGCAGATAATTAATGACACTATGAAGTTTTAAAATATTTTTTAAACCATACAACAACAAAAATCACCTTTTTGTTATTGTGTCCAGCTGCTGGTATGTGAGATGAATAGATATTTCAAGACTAGCGAGGACTCTTTTTTTTCAAAACAAGTTCAGTTTTATAAATCTAATTAAGTTACCATTAAGCTTGTAATTATATAGCACATATATGCCAGGCCCTCCTTTAAGTGCTTTACACAAATGAACTCATTTATTCCTCATAGCAATCCTAAAAAAAAATAGGCATTATTATGAAACCCATCACTAGAGGAGGAAACTGAGGGCTGGGGTCTAAGTGCTTACCCCAGGCCCCACCATGAGCAGGCAATGGAATCAGCATCCTAGCTCAGGTAGTCCAGCTCTAGAGTCTAGAGCCTACTCTGCCATCCTTTTGGGCATCCTTTTAGGTGGCTAAGGGAATCTGAAGCATGTTTCCAGAACCATTCATGTCTCTGGCATTTTTTAAAACTTTTTTTGTTGTATATATAACATATATCCAAAGCAAAGAAAGAAAAAAGCAATAGTTTTCAAAGCACTCTTCAACAAGTAGTTACAGGACAGATCCCAGAATTTGTCATGGGCTACCATACCATCCTCTCAGATTTTTCCTTCCAGCTGCTCCAGAACATTGGAAGCTAGAAGAAATAAACATTTTTCTATCCTCACAATTGACCTTTTTTTATTTTTTGTGAAAAGTACCATATATATAAAAAAGCAATAAATTTCAAAGCACAGTGCAGCAATTAGTTGTAGAAGAGATTTCAGAGTTTGGTATGGGTTACAATTCCACAGTTTTAGGCTTATACTTTTAGCTGCTCTAAGATACTGGAGGCTAAATGAAATATCAATATAATGATTCAGGAAGCATATTCATTTATACTTCTCTGTGTAACTCCACCATCACCTTTGATCTTTCCATCCCCTCTCTTTAGGGGTATTTGGACTATGGCCATTCTAACTTTTTCATGTTGGAAGGGGCTGTCAATAACATGGGATAGGAAGATGTAACTATTTAATGTTCTGGAGAGGTTGGGCCCTCTAGGTTTCAGGACTTATTCAGGTCCCTGACATTTTTTATTCAAACTCAGTGTATTCTATTTTTCAATATATTCTGAGATCAAATTTTTCCAGGAGATTTATTTTTGGAATAATCTTGATTCTAGTATGTTCTGTAAAATCAGAATTTGACTTTATGTTGAAAATTTAACTTTTACCCAAAGCTATTTACCATTTAAACCTTAATTCTATCTTAAAAGTGTTTTATACATTTCTATGTATTTCTGCTATTATCTCATATTTAAAAGCCTTTACTATTTCTTAACCACTGAAAATGCCTATAATTGGTCACTAACTTTAAGAAGAATTTTTTCTCCTTAGAAATTAAGCCCCTGATGTTCTCTGCCTTCTGTATTATGCTCAAGATGACATGCAGGGATTTTCAGCCTTTCTCTGTCTCCAAACCATCCAATCACAATCCATATTCTAACAAAAAAGCTCTCAAACTAAGATGCGAAACAGGATTCCCAAACACTGAGTTAGAACTCAGTGGTCGCCTACTACAGATTTAGGAGGATTTCTAATATATTTCCAATTTTAGCTCTACCATTCCCTCCACATCAGCCCAAATGCCACCTGCTTTAAGACATCTTTTCTCAACTTTCTCAAAAAGTTGCTTTTTCTGTGTTCTTGACACTTTCTTGTGGGGCCTAAATTTTACCTAATCGATTTAAAACTTTTTGGAAGAGGAATTTTCTGTGTCTGACACATCTTCATATTCCTTGAAGCCCCAGTATCCGTTTTGACTCTTATGCATCCAGTAAATGTTTGTTAAAGTGAGTTTGGACAAAACACACAGTGTGAAAGTTAAGTATAATGAGGTACTAAGCTGTTTTGCCCTGACTGAGAACCAAAGGAAGGTAGTAGTAACAGAGTCATAGGAGAAGCCACAAGGAAGGCTGGGGGATGCCCTTGAACTGGTTCTTGAAGGCAAGTCAAGATCTAGTCAATGCATCCGTCAGGGAGCTGTCAGCCATTTAGAGTTCAAGAACTATCCTCACAGAGCACTTTCATACAAATGTCTTCATTTCAAAAATTAGGAACTGATGAACACGATTCTAATCCTTCCCAAAATTTCCTCTAATTTTCCTAGAAGAAGAAAAATTTCTGCTCTGTCAATCAGGACCATGGGACCAAATAGTCTACAGAAGAAATTCCAATGAAAGGTTGGTCTTGGGGCCACTTCTACAGAAGCACTTGTGCAAACCTTAAAAGAAAGGAACAAGAAGCAAAACAAGTAGTTGTTGCACAAACTATGTGGAATTGGGATAGTGCTTTGGCTTGGGGGGTGGTGGAGGGTAGGAAACACTGAAGTCAGACAAGCTGTGTTTGTTCCCTGGCTCCACCGTTTTCTGGCTGAGACACCTCAGTTTTCCTGGTTTGTGTGTTGGGGATGACTTCCTAAAGTGGTTGTGTGGCTCAAATGAAATAATCCATGCAAAGCACTAGGCCTAGGGTCTGGCACATAATAGGTGCTCAATCAACACTTAGTAGGTGCAAGTCACTGAACATTAACTATCCCATTTAGTCCTTAATTCTGTGCCATCAAAGGAAGTGACGCCCTCTGTTACAAAGCTGAACCTTGGAGACTCAAACTCAACAACTTGCCCAAGGCCTGCAGTCAGTAAATGGTGGAACTTGATTCTATAAGGTGTCTCTGTCTCTGAAGCTCATGCTTCCTCTTACCCTGGGCTGCATCCTGATTTGCGTCCATTCTCTGACCCGAAAGGAATCAGTACTTCACAGAAAGCCCAGCTATATTGCTCGCTTCTTTCCTGATTAGAATTTCATCAGAATTATGAAAAGATGGCTTCATACCCGAATATATTCTATGATATGAATAAGCTAGCTCAATTTATGTTCTGAAGGAGAAGCCTCAGGCAGTAATAGTGTACTTACCTCAGAGTAATTTTAGGAATCCCAACACTTACCCCTTGGCAAGTTAGCTCCCCGATCTTTGGCAGGAAATCCATAGTCATTTCTGCAGCTCAGTTTTAACAAATATGCAGAACTCTCAACTGTAAGTGTGTGTTCCTGCTCCTCACTTGTCTTAATTTTTTATTCTGACTTAGATTTATTCTGGTTCTGAGGTTTTTTGGGTATGTTTTACTGTATATATTCTTGTAAGCTGCCTTGAGTTTTTTACAAAGCCAGATCAGGTAGAAATAAATCAGTAAGTTATAGTAAAGGCCATGAACCAGTGTTGGGAACATTTGGCCTTTGATGTAAGGGTGACTTACTTATGAATCTGTCACTTATTTAGAAATCTATGAGAAGTCAGAAAGAAGTCTTGTGCTTTTTCATTTACAAAGATCATTCTTGTTTGTCAAAACTAACAAGGACATTAAAGTTTGGGGAAGAGTAGAATGGAGTTTTGTTTATTTTAATATGAGGAGAAAGACAGAGCTCCTCACTGTCTGCCCCCTGAAGAGTGCTGCCCCCCACCAGCCCAGGACCCTCGGGGTGCAGCCCACAGCCAGCACTGCGTTGAGAGTGCAGGTCTGCAGGCAGGCAGTCCTATGACTGTCCCTTTTCTCCCACCCCATCACCCTCTCATCCAGACCATTAAAAATATATCTTTTTATTGAGAAATCTTCATGCACCATAGAGTCCATCCAAAGGTACAATCAATGGCTCATAACGTCATCACATAATTGTGCATTCATCACCATGATCGTTTATACAACATTTGCATCTCTCCAGAAGAAGAAATATAAAGACAAAAGAAAAAAAAAAATACATCACATACCCCTTACCCCTCCTCTCATTGACTATTTCAATCTACCCAATTTTTTTTAACCACGTATGCCCCCCCCCCCAATTATTTATTTATTTTTGGCCTTAATGTTTTACTCATCTGTCCATACCCTGCATAAAGGGACCTTCAGACACAAGGTTTTCATAATCACACTGTCACATTGCAAATGCTATATAGTTGTGCAATCCTCTTGAAGGATTAAGGCTACTGGAACACAGCTCAAAAGTTTCAGGAACTTCCTTCCAGCCACTCCAATGCACCATAAACTAAAAAGGGATACCTAAATAATGCATAAGAATAACCTCCAGGATAACCTCTTGACTCTTTTTGAAGTCTGTCAGCCACTGAAACTTTATTTTGTCTCATTTCTCTCTTCCCCTTTTTGGTCAAGAAGGCTTTCTCAATCCCATGATGGTGGGTTCCAACTCATCCCGTGAATCCTGTTCCACATTGCCAGGGAGATTTACACCCCTGGGAATCATAGCCCTTGTAATGGGGAGGGCAGTGAGTTCACCTGCAGAGTTGGCTTAGGGAGAGAGGCCACAACTGAGCAACAAAAGAGGTTCTCTGGGGGTGACTCTTAGGCCTCATTTTAGGTAGGCTTAGCCTATCCTTCTCAGGAATAAGTTTCATAGGGGTGAACCCAAGATTGAAGGCTCAGCCTATTGAACTGATTGTCCCAACTCCTTGTGAGAACATCAGGAATTCCCCCAGGTGGGGAAGTTGAATATTTCCTCCTTTCTCCCCAGTCCCCCAAGAGGACTTTGAAAATACGCTTTTATTCTCTGCCCAAACTGCTCATCCAGTCCACTGTCCCCAGCTACACAGTCTCTGAGTGTTTGCTGAAAACAGAAGTCTGGGGTTACTCTGCGGCCTGGTGGGAAGCCCACTGGGGGGTGGTTGCCGTTCTCCCAGGTGGGCCTGCTGCAGGAATCTGGATGGTGGGCTATGAAGAGAGAGGTGGGGAGGGCATAGCTTCTTCCATCCTGAGGTTGATCTCAATGGGATCCCAATGGACAAATGGCAGTAACAGCCCAGGGGTGACAGCGCAGAGAGGGTGAAGGGAAAAGCACTTGAGCTGGCTGCACGGGCGTAGATACACATGACCTCTGCTGGCCTTGCCTGATGAAACTTTTTCCTGAAATTGGTTGAATCCGCCTCCGGACAGTGACATGGGCTGGCTGCCTTCCTTTTTCAGGTTCTGTGGGTCACATGCGGCCATGGAAATTTACCTTGGTCCCACCGCAGGCTGGGGAAATAATTTCAGATCTGTTTATGCAGATCACAGAGAGCCTTCTTAGTTTATGTATTTGCATTTTTTTGTTTTAATTAAAATTAAAATTTAAGCAATAACTTTAGGAACATCCTTATTTGAGAAAAAAGCTAAAAAAAAAAAAAGTGAAAAGATCATCCCTCAGAATAATAACTGCTGTCAAGATGGGATGGGTTTTTGGGGAAGATGTATTATGAGTAAAACCAAATTTAAGATAATGTTGATTTTTAAAATGTGGTGGTTGAAGATTATTCCTGTGGAAAAATAAAGCCTTCCAGGCCTTACAGCGAAAGCATGCATAATCCACAACATAAATTGAGGTGCAGAACTCTCCTACAATTTGTTTGAGGTTTTTTAATGGGTGGAGGAAACACTCCAAAAAACCCACCTCTTGGCATTTCACTTCTTGTCTCTATTGCATCTCTGCAGGCTTGTGAGATGTACATTTAGGACACCCCCTCAGTACCATAGGAATATTCCAGGCCAATACAGGGTCTGGTGTCCCCAGGTCAGATGTGGTCGTAAAAGCAAATGGAAACATTCTCACGCACGATTTGCATTCCCGCTTTGATGACTAGCAGCAGGCTTACAAAATGAATGGGTGGCAAAAGCTTGGGGAGCTGGGTTTTCTTCAGATGAAACAAAGAGGCCTTGTCCTTCAGCATTGCAAACTGTACTAAAATATCTTGCACAAATGTAAAAAAAAAAAAAACAAACCAACTTTGGTAAGCAGTGGTCTTCAAGGGGTTTCTTTTTTTTTTTTTCTCACATACACATACACGTTATAAAAAAAAAATCATCTGTGGTTTTCCTAAGGGGCATAACCAACTAATTACAATTTAAAAAGCCCTGCTGAATTAACAAGATTCATCTTTTGTTTGCTTTGCAGGAAAACTGCTGTGGTTGCTGCTGCTTTGAGAAGGTTTTTGGAAAAATCAGCAGTTCTGCTGCCTGTTAGGGAGTAGGCCAAGGCTACTTCTTGACCCGCAAAGCACCCGTTGTAAGGGGGCTGCCTCTCTGCCGGCAGTACCCGGAGGGAACCAAGCCTGCAGCTCCCAGAGTGCCAGGACACAGCCCTGCACCCCTCAACCCACCTTCACCTCCATACATCCCCAATGGGGTTCCCGCTTGGGAAGATGTGCCCTGACTTTTTAATTTCTTAAATACTTTTTCATTTTTTGGTCTTACTTGCTGGCGGAGGGGGTGCGTTATGTCCACCATATCTCAGATCACTATGGAAACCATGCTTGAGATTTATTTCAGATTTTGAAATCTGCGGCTGCCTTTGGAGGGAGAAAACCGCCTCTAACCATTCATTTGTGCCTTTCAAATCCCCAGAAACAATTTCTAAGTCTGGCACATTCTTAAACACACAGTTTCTCAGCCTTTATTGTTTTGATTCAGTCTAAATGCAGGTGAACTCTAGTGGTGCACAACTCACTTTCAAGGCCTAAGGCAGGAGGCATCAGCCTCTGCATCTCATATTCATTCTGAATTCTCCTCAAGACTGTCCTTTGTCCTTGAAGTTGCTGATCCTGCTTTCAAAGTAGTGAAATGAATTTTCATAATACATCCCCGGATCTCTTCAGACAGAGAGGTCATCCACATGAAACAGGATGGTGTTGAGAAACAATGCGAGAGGTATCCGCTTATTGTTAGCTTTAAAATCACAGCTTTTGGAATAACGTAACTGTGGCGGGAGCTTTCCTTGAATCCCATTTGTCAAGGGAGCCGTGCATCCTGGAAAGGACAAAGCTTCTCTTCCAAGGGAAATCGCACTCACGCTTCTGCGTAGACTCAGACATTGAGAAAGACCAATAATCTCACCTACTCACAAACTCGCGCAACTCAGTGGCTGTGAAGAGAAGAAACAGAGTCCTGAAACCAAAAGTCAGAGGCACGCTTCTGTTCGCTTTTTTGGACATGAGAAGGAGTGCCAGTGAGACGCTTGTTCTAATTCCCTGAGAATGCGTGTGGTCCGTTAGAGATGCTTTTAGCAAGGGTGATGGGCTCTACTGCAGATGGCACATGCTCAGGCCAGAAGTGGAGCTCTGGGTCCCTGCTTTAGGAAGGAGACCCTGCAAAGCCCGACAGCACACATTCAACACCAAGCACACCCTTCAGCTTCCTAAGCTTTCCTCGAATTTTCCATTTCCAAATAACTACTGCTGTGTTGAGATCAGTTAAGATAGTGCTTTTGTTTTTAGCCATCAATCATACTGTGCAGCAGTTGTCAAGATAGCATTAAAGATAACAAATAGCACAGCAGCTATGTTAATGAAAGCTGATTAGATTTGCATCATCCTTCTCCCATGATTTCTCAGAGCCACCTCATGAGTCCTCATAGCTTGTGAATATGCTCAACATCCTTATGTCGAGCCAGGGGAAGTAGAGACAGAGGAAAGTGTATCATTTAGTGGAGTCCATAAGCCAATTTAGTAGTCAGGCTGCTCATACAACTGACTTCTTTCTAGCTGTCGCTCTTGCATTACGATGCATTTCTTTTTGACTTTGGCCTATGCATTTATCCAAGTTTGCTTTCTCCTATTCCTGTTGTGTGACTATGCTTAAAATGTTTAATTTAGTTTCCTTAAAAAAAAAAAAGCCCCAGTCTGCAGGGTTATATTACTGTGCTATCTTTAGCTGATGCTATTCACTGAGTCTGGAAAAACACCAGCCAGTGCATGCATTAATACTGTAATACCACAGAGACCTGGCGTTCATTCGAATGCTAAGTAGGACACAAGGGTCTGATTTTTAAACCCCTTATGGAAGGGCACTTTCTGTCCTGCGGCAGCGGCATGGATTATCTACCAGCTGTATCAGGACATCCCTTGCACGAAGTGCATTTGGCATCCAGCTCCCTTCTAACTCATGCTGATAGATAGGCTTGGGCCAAATGAAGGAATAATTTTCTCACCAAATTAATCCACCGATGACTCTGAGGTTTGTTAGTGGGTGTGATTTTTTTTTTCTGCTTAGTGGTTCAGAAAGGAGACTCTACTTTGAAAATGGATCTTGTTTGAATTTGTAGTTGAGTTTCCATATTTGGATGGTAAGCCTCACCACGCCAGGAGAGCACCTTCTTCAAAAGAGCTGAGGAGAGTGTGTCTTCCTGAACTGATTAGCATGGTCTAGATGTACTGTGAATAGGAATATAATTAGGGTGGCTCTTCATCCCGTTGCACTCTCTGCATGCTGCTCCAGCCAGAGCCCAGGAGTCAGCGGGAAAAGGGGGCTTTGCAAGAAAGAGGAATGAAGCCTAATGTGAGCACGGTCCCTGAGAAGCTGAGTCTGGCTAAATCGGGGCTGTTGCATCCAATTTTTGCAGGAAGTCATTAGTTTGAGAAACCTCTTAATGGAGATTTCTTCCCTGCGTTGCATGTCATGTCTTCACAGTCTCTTACTAGGTCGTTCTCATTTCATCTAGTAAATGGAGGAAATTAAGCACTGATACATCCCTCTCTGCTACCTGGAGAGAAATAAACCTCACCAATGAAGGAACAAGCACACACCCATTTGTAGTTTGGAAGACATCAAGAATTTCCCAGAATCTGTAGCTATTTAAAAATCAGGGAGAAAAGAACTCATGCCCCAGTTGGTTACATAAAGAATTTTGGAATAGATTCTCACCCGAACTAACTTGGTGGAAAAGTTTCTAGGTTGAAATTGGGTAACACTTAGGTCTGTGGTGCACTTTAGGTTTGCTTCTAGTTGAGTTTTGACTGACTTGAAATTCGTTCATTTTCTTTCTTCGCAAATGTAAATAGACAAGCCGAGGAAGCCATGGTATACCTTGATGTGAAAATGCGTGGAAAGATATGTAAGTACTTACATATCCATTGATTTTATGGAAATTCTTACAGCAAACTTTTTCGTGTGTGTTTTACAAGCAAAATATGGATTTTGGTTCAGGCTTAGCATCCCGAGTCCCAATTCTCAATATCTAAAATGCTCTCTACTTTACTTTTGCTTTTTTAAAAACTTCTTTCTTATTTTTCTTAAGTTAGACTTATAGTCTCCTTCTTGTCCATCACAACTCTCTTCAAGGGGGACTTGCCTACTGGTTACAGAAAGCTTGGTGCTGGATTTATTAGATGTCAAGTGCCTGGGTTAAGGTGACTTTCCTGCATTGCACGGAGTCTACATTTTCTCAAATTTAGAAGTGTTACGTGGTTTTTTTGTGTTCTAGAAGTGTTACGGGGTTTTTTTGTGTTCAATTTTTCCAAGAAGTCATTAGTTTGAGAAACCGCTTGATGGAGGTTTCTTCCTTACATCGCATGTCATGTCTTCATGCTCTCTCTCTGGGCTGTTCTCATTTCTTTTAATAAATGAAGGATATTGACCACTGATGTGTCCCTTTCCACCTCCTGGAAAGAAAAAACCTCACAAATAAAGGTGAAGTGTGTTTTGCATAAGTGGTCTTTATACAGGCAGTTTCACCTCCCATGAAGGTTTGTAACTCAATGATTACTATCTGTACAAAGGAGGAGAAAGCATCTGAAATCTGTGCAAATATTGATTTAAATGCAGTTTGTAGTCATCCCAGCTGATAGATGTTGGTGAGTTTTTGATGAGGCTTATCAGTGCAGATAATTAAAAATGGATTGATAATGTGGCAACTGCATATATCATGTATATATTTTTATTTTTGAACACAGTTTCATTCAGCTGTATTTCTGTCTTACAAAGATGTGCAAAAGGTATATATATCTGTATGTTATTGAAGAATAAACATGGACTTCATTCTTTGGTTAATAAGTTGAATTATTCAATGGGATGAATTTGACAAATGTAATACAGACCTTGCATGACAAGGTCTGACCTAACATGTCCGTGATTTCTGTGATAGTCAGAACCCAAGGTCCTTAAAAGAGTGTCCCACCTACAGGAGTTCCAAGCCTGTCTTCAAAAATGCAGGCAGCCAGAGTTTGACCCTATGAAACGTATTCCTACAAAGGATAGGCTAAGCCTACTTATCATTATGCCTACAAGTTGCCCCCAGAGAACCTCTTTTATCGCTCAGATGTGGCCTCTCTCTCTCTCTAAGTCAACTTAGCAGGTGAACTCACTGCCCTCCCCGCTACATGGGACATCACACCAGGGGTGTAACTCTCCCTGGCAACATGAGACAGAACTCCTGGGATGAGGCAGTATCTGGCATCATGAGATTGAAACAGAGTTGAGAGGTTATCCTGGAGGTTATTCTTAGGCATTATACAGATATTCCTTTTTAGTTTATGGTGTAGTGGCTGGAAGTAAGTACCTGAAATTGTTGAGCTGTGTTCCATTAGTTTTGATTCTTGAAGACGATTGAATAAAGAAATAACTTTTACAATGTGATGATGTGATTGTGAAAATCTTGTGCTTGATACTCCTTATATCCATTGTATGGACAGATAAGTAAAAAATATGGATAAAAAATAAATTAATAATAGGGTAGATAAGCAGGAAAATAAATTGGATAGATGGAAATACCAGTGGTTAATGAGAAGGAGGGGTAAGGGTTATGGGATGTATGAGTTTTTTTCTTTTTTCTTTTTATTTCTTTTTCTGGAGTAATACAAATGTCCTAAAAAAATGATCATGTTGATGAATACAAAACTATGTGATGCTATTGTGAACCAGTGATTGTATACTATCTATGGACTATATGTGTATGAAGATTTGTCAATAAAAATTTTTAAAACACAAAACAAACCTCTCTGTTCCAGATAAATTAGTTAACTTAAAAAAAAAAAAAGAATACTGCCAGCCCCATGGAGAGAAACAACTCCACCATTTGAAAACATGGTGGTTACCTGTACCAACATCAGATCTAGGATTTTTTTTCTATTAATAAAAAGATATTGAGTGGATAATTATAAAGTGTCTAATGCCAGGACAGTGGTTAGTAAGTTAGTAAAGCAATTATTAGCATCTCAGCCCTGTTAATGGTACTTGGTAATATTCCTTAGGCTCTGAAAATTGTCCACCTCAGAAAATCTACCACTGAAAGACTTCAGTGTGAAACCTGCCCCTACCTGCACCACTGGCCGCAGCTTTGCCTTCTGGGATTCATGTCCTGGCTGGAAATACCCCTAGAGCTGTTCAATTCCAGGGTTTCACGTGCATCCTGGATGACATCCGGCTCCACATCTGCATTCCAGTTCTAGCCAAGGCGTGATTGGCACTCTCAGCATCAACGAATTCCCCCTGCCCCAACCTGGCTGGAGTCAGGGCCCCTGAATTTCCCAGGATCCCTACCGCAAGCAAAAGTGGGGCCTTTTTGCTCACACTCAAACCACTACCTGTCCCTCTCTCCTGAACCTTAGAGTTGTCCTACTTTAGCCAATAGGAGAGACACTCTAACTTCCTCCCTGTGGTAAGAAAACCTCATCCGCCCTCTGATACTGCCACAAAATGGATCTCAGAGATGGCTCCACACTTGCCCAGGGACAGATTCTCACAGCTCTGCCAGGTCGTTGTCACTGACCACCAGGTACAGAGCTCCAGGGACCAAGACAGAGTTAAAATCGGTCATCCTCTCCCCCTCCAGTCCCCTTCCTTTCTTCTCCTGCAAAGTGGAGTAGGGAGTCTCCTTTACCAACGCCCCAAAGAGAGGACACTGAAACCTACTCCATTCCTCTCCCTGCCACCCGTGCTCTCAAGGTGGCTCCAGCCCACGCTAGGAAGATGAGCTATTCCTGATCCTTCTTTCTCAGCATATTCTTTCTGTCACCGTTAATAATGGGATTTCCCCAAAAGCTTGTGGTCAACATTCCCCAGACATTGGGGACATAGGGTCTCCCAAAATATATTAATCTGGATGTAGCTGGCTCATGAACTCAATTGCATAACTGAGGATCACTGAGCTGCCTCAAACTCACTCTGTTATTTCTTTTTTTTTTTTTTTTTTTTTTTTTTTTTTTAAAGACAGAGAGAAGGAAGGAAGGATAGAAGGAAGGAAGGAAGGAAGAAAGGGAAACATTTTCAAACATTCTCCTGTTTTATTGTATTTTGTTTTTCCGTTTTTTGTTACATGGGCTGGGGCCGGGAATCGAACCGAGGTCCTCCGGCATAGCAGGCAAGCACTTTGCCCGCTGAGCCACCGCGGCCCGCCCATCTGTTATTTCTAAAGACCTCCAAAATGTTTTTCCGTAAGTTTAGGAACCAGTGTGGTGCTGCTCCTCCTGGAGGGCCCCCACCCAAGGGCACCTCCCCCCTGCTGCTCCAGTCCACCCTGACAGATACAGCTCCTCCTGGAGTTCTTCGTAGCCAGCCCTCAACATGCCAGGTCTCTGCAGTGCTTCCTGGAGTCCACCAACATCAGCGCACACTCAGAGGATGGAGGCAGCTCAACTCCTTCTTCTTCTTTTTTTTCTTCAGTTTTTCACCACTGTATCTTTTAAAAATATATTTTTAGTGACATACCGTCACACACGTAAAGTTCATACATGGTGTAAAATCAATGGCTCACAAGATCATCACATAGTTGTATATTTATCACCATGATCAATTTTAGAACAGTCGCACTACTCCAGAAAAAGAAATAAAGAGAAAAAAGAAAAAAATCCCTATATCCCATATCCTTACCCTCCCTCTCATTAATCACTAGTATTTCCATTTACCCAAATTATTTTACCCCTTATCCCCCTTATTATTTATTTATCACCCTTATATTTTTATTCATCTGTCCATACCCTGGATAAAAGGAGCATCAGAGGGAAGGTTATCACAATCACATGGTCACATTTTAAAAGCTATATTGTTATACAGTCATCTTCAAGAATCAAGGCTACTGGAACACAGCTCAAAAATTTCAGGTACTTCCCTCTAGTCACTCCAGTACACCCTAAACTAAAAAGGGATATCTATATAACGCATAAGAATAACCTCCAGGATAACCTCTCAACTTTGCTTAAAATCTCTCAGCTACTAAAACTTTATTTTGTGTCATTTCTTTCTTCCCCGTTTTGATTAAGAAAGCTTTCTCAATCCATGGTGCCAGGTCCCAGCTCATCCCAGGTGTTCTGTTCCATGTTGTCAGGGAGGTTTTCACCCCTGGGAGTCAAGTCCTACGTAGAAGGGAGGGCAGAGAGTTCACCTGCTGAATTGGCTTAGAGAGAGAAGCCACATCTGAGCAACAAAAGAGGTTCTCTGAGGGTGACTTAGGCCTGATTTTAAGTAGGCTTAGCCTATCCTTTGCAGGAATAAGCTTCATAGGGGAGAACCCCAAGATCAAGGGCTCAGCCTATTGATTTGGTTGTCCCCACTGCTTGCAAGAATATCAGGAATTCTCCAAATGGGGAAGTTCAATTTTTCCTCCCTTCTCCCCAGTCCTCCAAGGGACTTTGTGAATACTTCTTTATTCACTGACCAAATTACTCAGGAATATACCGGGGCATCACACTAACCTGGACAAACCAACAAGATCTCATGCTCTATTCAAGATTCCATGTACTTATGGTATTCAACTAAACTGACCATACAAGTTCAGTTAGGTAATGTGCTACCAAAAACATAAATTTTGTACCAAATAAACATCTCTTCCTTTGGTCTCATGCAGAAGTTAAAGTTTAAATATGGATGATATCTTTTAACTTGTATTCTGATATATCTTAGTCCTCTCCATATCAACTTCATTCATATCTCTACTCGAAGTCTGATCACTTTCTCAACTTTTCAAACTGTTCCTGTATGGGGTACTGCTGACTTGCATAGCTTCAGAGCTCTAACTCTGATTCTCAGGTGTCACATAAATATGCAAAGTTTCAGGGAATGACCAGGTTATATACAAGTAGCTCAGTCTCTCAGATTTTAGAAATAACAGTTACTACTCCTGAATACATGTGACTGCTGAAAGTGCTGACAATCTAGGACCCTTTGCAATAGGCCTCCCCTGATACCCATGCTCTTGACTTCAGTTTACTGAGTTTTTATATTATAGTTAGTCCATATGAGAGGGGCATGATAATATTTGTCTTTTTGTTTCTTACATTTAATTCAACCTACAGTCTTTAGTTCACCTAGTTGCATGCCTCAGAACTCAGTTGTCAGTTGGACATGTATACCACAGTTTCCCCTTCCATTCTTCAGTTGTTGTACCCTTAGCCACCTCCTTCCATTGTGAATCACCAACACTGCTGCCATGAACACCAGTGTGCAGCCTGCCATTCCAGAGACCCGGGTTCGATTCCTGGTGTCTGCCCATACAAAAACAAAAACAAAAACACCAGTGTGTAAATGTCCATTTGTGTCCGCACATTCAGTTCCTCCAGGTACATACTGAGCAAGATGGTTTCAGGATCATATGGCAACCCCACTCCTAGCCTCTGGTGGAACCACCAAACCGAGCTCCAAGGGGCTGCACCTCTCAGCCTCCTTACCAATAATACATTTATTTCTCTGCATTGTCTGTAGCACTTATTTCTCCTTGTTCATTTTTAAACAGTTTTATTCGCACGTCATACAAGCTAGCCTACATAAATAGACATGCCTTCATCATCATAATCTATATGGAGACATTTCCTTTTGTTCCACAAAGAATCAATACCCCTCCCCCATGACCCCTGCCTTTTGACATTTAGTTTTAGCATAATGCCTTTGTTACCTTCAGTGGAAGCATATTATAATGTTACTGTTGACTATAGACCCTAGCTTGCATTATAGTACTTTCTCCTGTATACCATCCATTTTCAACACCTTGCAGTGTTGACATTGATTTGTTCTCCCTCATGTAAAAACACTTTTTTTAATTATACATTTGATCACCATCATTGTCCACTGTAGGCATTCTTAAGATATATCGTCTCAGTCTTTATTCTCCATCTTTCCTTCTGATTTCATACATGCCCCCAGCTCTTCTCCTTCAATCATACTCACATTCAGCTTCATTCACTGTACTTATATTATTGTGCTACTATCAGATAGTATTGTACTATCCATTTCTGAATTTTTACAGTCAGTCCTGTTGCATGATCTGTATTCCTTCAGCACCAAATGCCCAATCTCTACCCTATTTCTATCTCCTGAAAACTTGTGTTCTTAACTTCAACTCTCAAAGTTCACTCACTATTGTTAGTTCATATCAGTGAGACCATATAGTATTTGTCTGTTTGTTTCTGGCTTATCTCACTCAGCATAATGTCCTCAATGTTTATCCACATTGTTACATGCTTCATGACTTTATTCTGTCTTACAGCTGAGTAATATTTCATCGTATGTATATACTACAGTTTGTTTAGCCACTCATCTGTTGATGGACATTTGGGCTGCTTCCATCTCTTGGCAGTCATAAATAATGCTGCTATAAACATCGATGTGCAAATGTTCATTTGTGTCCTTGCCTTCAGTTCCTCTGAAGACATGCCTAGTAATGGTATTGCTGGATCATATGGCAATTCTATACTTAGCTTCCTGAGGAACCGCCACAACTGCCTTCCAGAGTGGATGTACCATTTTACAATCCCACCAACAGTGGATAAGTATGCCTCTTTCTCCACATCCTCTCCAGCACTTGTCTTTTTTTTTTTATAATGGCCATTCTAGAGGGCGTCAGATGATATCTCACTGTTTAATTTGCATTTCCCTAATAATAGCCAGTGAAGTTGAATATATTTTCATGTGCCTTTTAGTCATTTGTATCTCCTCTTCTGAGAAGTGTCTGTTCATGTCTTTTGCCCACTTTCTTTTTTATTAGGTTGTTTGCCTTTTTGTTTTTGAGTTGAAGAATCTCTTATGGATACTAAACCCTTATCTGTTTTTGTGGTTTCCAAATATTGTCTCCCATTGCATAGACTGCCTTTCTTACTTTCCTGACAAAGTTCTTCAATGCACAAAAGTGTTTAATTTTGAGGAGGCTCCATTTATCTATTTATGTTTTCAATGCATGTGCTTTGAGTGTAAGATCTCTTATTACAAAATCAATAAAATATTGCCCTAAACTTTTTCTAAAAGTTTTATGGTCAGAGTTCTAATGTCTAGGTCTTTGATCCATTCTGAGTTAATTTTTGTATAGAATGTGAGCTATGGATCCTCTTTCTTTCTTTTGCATATGGATATCCAGTTCTCCGGCACCATTTATCGAAAAGACTGCTCTGTCCCAGGTGGATTGGCTAGACTGCCTTATCAAAGGCAAAGCATCCATAGATGAGAAGGTGTATTTCTGAACACTCAATTTGATTCCACTAGTCAGTATATCTATCTTTATGCCAGTATCATCCTGTTCACCTCAACTCATTCTTCATGCTCTAACCCGCCAAGCAAACTTGGTCATTGCAGTATTAGGATCTTCTCGGCAACTATTAGAAGTCTTCAATATTGAGGACAAGGGAGGGCAGTAGGTATCCTCCCCCATAACTTATCCATAGGTAGTCTTTTATACAATGAAAGAAATGTTCAGTCTGAATTCAACCACGCATACAAATGAGGATTAGCAAATACTACCACAGTTATAGAAACTGTTGTATTAGCCCAAGAAATTCCAGCTCCCTGAACTTCTAGGCCCTCTGACAGAATTTAGCATGAAAGGTTCACTCAAGGCAGATGGCAATGGTCTGGGGGCAGTACTCAGCTCTCCGTGTTGGGACAGATGACAGCATCCTCTATGAGTGGCTGAACAGAAGACTCAATGGAATTTTGAGAGTACAAGTTCCTGAGTTTGCTTACAGCTTCTTCAACCAAGAGTAGAAGTATATATAGCATTTCTAGCCAACCCACATACCTTAAACACTACTTATTTCAGCATTAAAAATTGTTAGTATCCAGTATGCTAAATTAAAATTTTTCTGATATCAAACAGACATAAGATAGAAGAAGAGATTGTAAAAACCAGCCTTCTTATTCTAATTTTAAATGTTACCTATCCACCCCTGGAGTTTACATACATACCTATTTTTTCTTTGGGAGGTGGGGCAGTACACAGTCTAGAAATCAAACCCAGGTCTCCTGCATAGCAGGTGAGCATTTTATTGAAGTGTATTTCTTTGATGAGGGTACTCCAAATTTTAATTAACTTTTACACCAGAGTGTTTTATAGTAAATTACAAAGAAAATCAAACTGCTTTATCACAGTATCTCATACGATTTTTCCTGAGAAAAATTCTTTCAGCTTTGGCCTTTAGTTCCTCATTTATTTGGCTGAGAAATACAAATTCTCAGGAATCAGGCACAGATGCTCTTCCTCTCCGCTCTGCCATGAAGTCTTGTTCTGCCCCAAAATGCGTATCTCACAAAGCCCGCCATTCACATCTGAGCTCCTGAATCTCTGCTTTTTCCCTTTAGTGACTTCTCTGCCTTATATGGTCTGCTAGTGCTTATGCACTATCACAGGACAATTAAATAAGATTACGTTCTTCACTTTCAACAGTCTAATGAAGCATGTCCCTAAAATAGATATGCAGCAGCAAAGATGAACCTGGCTGCTCTGAGTGACTTTTAGGGACACCGTCTTTTGGGGAATGGCTCCTATAAGTTTGTTCACAACTCTCTTTAAACTAAAGCCCTGCTGTTTTCTGTGGCTGGTTGAACTAGTGATGAGTTCCTAAGCAACCATCGTCTCTCTAGCGCTCCTTTTCTCATCCCCAATATTGTTGTTGGGGAGCACTAGCATTTAAGCAGCTCATATTTCATGGATCTCATGAGATTTCATAACTGGTCTCCCAAACTCCAGCCTCTTCCTTCACCAATCTTCCATGCTGCCGATAATTTTATTTCTAAAACACAGATCTTGTCATATCACTTTAAAATTTCAGAATTGTTAGCCTCAAAAATTTTCAAACTCCATAGGTGTTATTTCTAAGTTCCTCAATGTATTTATGTGCTCTACCTTACATTCCAACATCATTTGCAACATTTTCTCCATCCCTTTCTACTTGAAATGCACAAGAACTATTTTCTAAGCTTCTAGAAAGGTCCTGAAATGGCTAAAGTAGGCTTAGAGATGGGTGGTCATTTTGGATACCATGTTTCCTAAAATTCTGAATTTGCGTGCCTTTAGAACTTTTAGGCAGAAAGAAAAGCTTCAGACCATATGGGGTTATTATTTCTGTTTCTGACAACTAGGGCTGGAAAAGACCATGACTGGGGTTGGAGAATCCACCTCCAAGGTGGTTCACTTGCATAGCTGGCAAACTGATGCTGGCCGTCGGCAGGTGGCCCCAGCTCCTTGCAAGGTGGACTGCTCCATAAGATTGCTCATGACATATGACAGCTGATTTCTCAGAGAGTCATCAAATGGAAGGCAAGAAGAAAGCTTCAACATCTTTCATGGCTTGCCCTCCACAGAAACACTCCCTCATTTCCACAATACTTAGCTCAATGTGAGCAGGGTACAATTCGGGAACATCAGGTGAGACTCACTGGGAACAAATCTGGATGCTGGTTACCATAGTCCAACCTATGGTTTTCCAGTGATGCATATACCTGCACATACAAAACCCACTCACCCACTCCACATGCCCTTCCAAGCCTCATCCCATTACTACAGCAGCTCAACATCAAGAATATCTTCTAAATCAAGTCAAATTGTGGTTAAGTCTTCCTGAGTGAAGTTCCTTGGTCCAAGGACAGATAAACTAAAGAGAAATATCATCCCCTTCCCCACGTGTACACCTCACACATATGGTGGGACAGGCTTAGGCTAGCTACTAAAAATATTCTTACTTAAAAGAAAGGAAAGAGGTGATATACAGCAATCACTAGCTCATAGCAAGAAATTCAAAGGGCAGATGTTGGAAGTTCCCTGTTTAAGACACAGAAAGTTCCTTGTTTAGGACTCATCCTTTCCTTGGATGATTCACCATGGCTCTTTCTCCACCCTCTTAGTTATTCTCCATTTTCCTTGAAAGCTCATCTGTATATATAGCTGTGTACGTTTGTCAGCCTACTTCCTATCAGTAGAAGTTAGAGCATACAAAACCCTCTTTCCTCTCTGTGTGCTCTCTGCTTATTCCACTCCACAAATCCCACATCACAAATCTCTTTGAAATAAGATTTCTCTACTTCTCTACATTTAACATCTCCTGAGTTTATTGAGATTCAACACCAATAGCCTTCTTGGAAGTGCTAGTGTTTGACAGAATGAATCTCTGAGGCACATTGTATAGTTTTGAGGTCTTAACAAAGAATTTTAAACTCTTGGCTTCATGTTTAGACCATGTTTTCTTCAGAGTTCCCTGGATTTGATTTTTGCCTGGAAGCCATTTCTTCCTTGTAGTACATGGTTGATTGAATTATATACCCTAGGGAAAAAACAGATTGTTAATCTTAATCCGTCCCTGTAGGTGTTAACCCATTGTACCTGGGCTCTCTTAAAGATGTTTTAGTTAAGAAGTGGCCCAACTGAATGAGGGTGGTTTTAATCTGGATTATTGGAGTCCTTTACAAGCAAAATGAAATTCAGGCATAGAGAGAGGGAGAACTACAGGAAATAACCAGAAGTGCACAGAACCCAGAGGAGAAAGAAGACATTGTCATGTATTGTCATGTGCACTGCCATGTGACAAAAAGGCCAGGGACCAAAGGACCACTGGCAACCAGCTCCAGAACACCAAGTTCAGGCAGAAAGTATCACCTTCCTGATGCTTTGATTTTGGACTTCTTCAAGCCTCCAAACCATGACTGGGTATATTCCTGTTGTACAAGTCATTGTATGGTATTTGTTTTAGCAGACAGGAAATTAAGGCATCGCATTATTTGCTATCTGGAGAGGCTGGAAATTCTAAATTTCTTTTTGTCCTTCCTTTAGTTTATCTCTCACTTCTCACATTTTATTATAGGCATCAAGAAGAAATCAGGCAGTACTTTCGGCATTCTTTTTGAAAATCTCATTAGGTAGATCACACAGTTCATTAGGTAAATTTTCTGCTTTCTCCATTATCTCATGTGACAGTGTTGCTCAACTTTCTGCCACTCTATAACGAAGACCCTTTTCTCCAGTTTCAAATAACATTTGTTCACTTTCCTTTAAACCCTCATTCACCCTCCTTAAAGGTCACTGGGATTCCATGAAACAATCTTCATGGTCCTTTAAGCTATCATTAACACTCCTCAATCTTTCCAGTTTCTGCCACTGCCTGGTTCCAGAGCCACTCCCACATTGTCATGGAATTACTCTACAACTTCTGCAGCACCCGTGCGATAAGCTTGTTCATAACTCTGAAGCTTCATGCATCCTCTTCTCTCTGCTTGAAATGTCTCCTGCTAAACTTGTTTACTTGATAAGCATCCAAATTCCACCCCCACCTTTCCAATCCAGGAAAAAGTCCATATGTTCTCATTTCATCCTCTATATGTTTCTCTTATAATATTTGCCAGGTTATTTTCTAACCTTTTGCTAAAAAAAGTTTCCCTCCGTACTGTAAGCTCCTTGAGTACAGGACTTTGAGTCTTATTTTCAGCATTATTTGTACTTTTTTCCTCCAAAATCTCAACAGAGACACTCTTTGAGTGCATGAAACCTTATTTTGCAGGATTTGGAATGAGGATATTTCAACACTGTTAGCAAGACTCATTGAATACACTTCCAAACATATTTAGAATTATTTTTATTTTTGATTTAGACCCTTTCTTGTTTTCCCTCCATGTCTCAGAAGTGACGGATGGCAAAAGTACAGAATATTTTCAGATTAAAATTTCACTTTCCATATGTATTCATAACTTAAAATATACTTTTTATACATATGCTTTAAGACTTCAACTCAAGAGAAAACAATCCAACCAAGAATATTCATAATTCTTACTAATTAATGTCTGAACTTTTTTTCCCCTCAATTATTTCATGCACCTGCTCACTGTAAATTTCCTCAGCAATTTTTACACCATATTAATGTTGCCCAGAACTTGGAAGCACACCTGAAGTTTTTCTGAATTTTAATTATTTTCAAATTAATTTTAATATTCTGAATAATTTCAAGCCTACCCATATGTTTAATAAAATCTAGCTTTATATTTCAAAAATTACGACTTTTCCTAAGGTTTCAAAAGACAACATTATGGTCTGCCTTTATAAATGCTTTTAAAATAGTTTGTTTCTAAATTCTTTCACAGAAAATCTTAATTGTTCCAAAACTTATCTTTGCATGATTAACTTAGAGGTTTGTCCTGTGTGCAGTAGTTCACAGACTTCCAAGGTGAAATATGGTTTTTGTTACTTTGCCAAGTCCATTTTCTACGAATTTCCTGTAAGCAGGATTCTGTAAATTTGGTCAACAGTTTTCAGTTTTCTTTCTGCCATATTACACAGTCCTTTTTTCTCTAGATTGTGCTATCTTACAAATTTGGTTAACAATCAATATTTCTTAAAACATTAAATGGTGTTTGAGTAAGATGTTTCACAACATTAAAACATTACGAATGGGGGGTGCACAGGGAGTTGAGAATTCTTGCCTGCCATGTGGAAGACTTGGGTTGGATTCCTGGCCCATGCACTCCAAAAACAAACACATGCACATTCAACAAATGGTGTTGCGATAATGGGATATTTACATGTAAAAAGAATGAAATGTGACTCCCACTGCACAGCATGCAAACAAAACAAAACATTATTAATGACCTAAATTGGGGCACATCAGATAATGACTGTACCTATTGTGGCAATCTATTGACATTTGTGTATTTCAAAATAACGCTCTGTAAAATATAAATTGAGAGGGTCTTTTCCTACTTCTTGGTGGGAATGAAGTTTCTGTTTGGGGGGAATGAAGTTTCTGTTTGCTCAGAGCAAGCAATAAACCCTGCTTATATTATAAGTTATATGTGAAGTAATTTAATTTCATTTGTTATTGGTAGTTATTATGAGGTAACACTACAGAGGAAGCTGATGAGACAGAAATAAGCTTAGATGGGTATACTTAGTACATGAACTTTCTGACTTAAAAATAGTCTATCACATTATATGTGAACATATATACATGCACACACATCCCTTGACTCACAAAAAGATGGTCCATTATTAAAACAATGGAAAAAAATAAGATCAAATAGAAGCTTATTTAATCAATATAAAGTTGACCTAAAGGACCAAACTCTTAAGGCAATTCTTTCCTATCCACCCCTTCTAATTTCCCTTTATTGCTACAGGTATAATGATAACCACCTGGAAACAATGGGATACATAAAATGATTAATGAGGTTTTGAGGATAATTACTTTAGAAAAATGACTAAATTTATACATTCAATACTGTTGTCCACAAAATAGTCACTCTCTATAGATATGCACTTATTACAATCATGCTTTCTTTACTTCAGATATACTTGGGATTCCTCTTCTGGAACTTCTCAGTGCCCTGTTTTGCAAATGTCTCCATGGATGTCAATGTCACTTCTCTAAGTATCACACCTAGTGTTTAGATCAACAATAGGATTTAGCCTCACCACTTGCCTTATCACCCGTGTGGCATTAAATGTTCTGCTGTCAAAAATTTCATATACCCTCAAAATTTTAAAAACTGCCATCAGTTTTTTAAAAAAACTGTAATGGTTAACCTAAAATTATTCCAGAAAAAATTCAAATTGGCTTTCAGATTATGGTAGTTCAATTGAATAGATCTAACTTCCAAGTTACTTCTATGATAATGGCCACACCCATTATAAATACATATATATATATGTATTTATATTTTTCACATATGGCAGGCTCTGGGAATCAAACCGGGTCTCAGCATGGCAGGCGAGAATTCTGCCACTGGAGCCACCTTTTCACCACCCTTGGTTGACAGTCTTTTGTTTTCAGCATTCTAAGTATGCTATCCCACTATCCGCTGGCCTCTATGGTTTCCAATAAAATCAGCTGTTGGTTTTACAGAGGATTACTTGCATGTGGGAGGTGTTTCCTTTTGCTGCATTTAAGATTCTTCACATTTGACTTTTGACTATGATGTTTCTAGATGAAGTTTAATTGAGTTTATTCTCTGTTTGTTGGGTATCATGACATTTTGGGTCATTATTTCTTCAAATATTCTCTCTGCTTCCCCCTTTCTTCTTAAAGGGAGCATTAATCATTATTGGCATACTTATTTGGGTCCCCAAATTATCTGAGGCTTTGTTCATTTTTCTTCATCTGATTTCTCTCCTCAGACTGCATAATTTCAGTTGACCTAGCTTTAAATTCACTAATTCTTCATTCTGCCTACTCAAAACTGCTGTTGAGCACCTCTGGTGAATTTTTCATTCAGTAACTATAATTTTTCAACTCCAGGATCACTATATTAAAAAAAAATTCTTTCAATTGATACTCTTGATTGGGTGAAACACATTCTCAAGCTTTCCCTTCAATCTTTAGGCACAGTTTCCATAATTTATTTGAACATATTCGCAACAAGTATTTCAAAGTCTGTCTCCTAAGTTCCCAAATGTGGACTTCCTCATGGACAGTTTCCACTGATAACTTTTCTTTGGCATATGAGCTATACTTTCTTATTTCTTTCAGAGTCTCAATTTTTTTGTTGCTGAAAACTGGGCATTTAAATAACTTAAAATAACTTTAATAAATAAAATAATATAATTAAAGAAATAATATAATACAATAATCTTGGAAATAATATTTTCTCCTCTCCAGGACTGTTGTTGTTCCTATTTCATTATCGTGGTGACTATCTGTTTAGTGACTTTCCTGGACTGATTCTGGAAAGTCTGTACTTCTTGTCATGTGTATCCACTGAGGCCTCTGCTCAGTTACCTTAGTGATCAATTGATGATTTCCTTAAATGCCTGAGTTAAAAGCCCTCTCTTGATGAGCTTTCTGTGTATAACAGCAGTTTAGAACTCTGCCTTTGTTTTTACCACTTACTTCTGCAGGGGCCTCAAGGTCAGCCAAAGGTGAATGATTAGGGCCTTCTCAGCTCTCCTAGACATATTTACAAGCTCTACACTTGTGCATGGATTTCTAGACCCCCAGGAATATGTTAGAGCTTTTAAACCTCTCTATTAACATCTCATTCCCCAGATCTTTCCTTCAACTTTTCTGGCCAGCTTCTTGTTTGCCCCACCTAGTAAGGCCACTTAAGGCAGCTGAGCTGTTAAACAATTGCCATTGATTATTTTTGAAAAACACCCTGGAAATAGGGTTTTTCCCACTGAGTAAGCTCTAAGTCAGGCCAAATAACGATAAGCCCTGAAAATGGGGATTTTCCAGGGACCTGCTGGATAAGTCAGATGCTAACAATCTTCTGGGGATAGAAGTTTATGATGCTCTTTAAACCTGTTTCTTCCCCTTTAAGGGCTGCTGGGTTTTGGTTTTCAAGGCTGCCATGGAGCTTGGGAAAGGGGCATGAGAATGAGACAAGTTAAAATGCCACAAAGCTGACTCTTCTTACTGGTATTCAGTCATTTTTCTTGAATAAGCATTCTTTGGATTGTGGCAAAACTTCGATTAATTTCCAGAGTTCTCAGAAAGTTAATTTTCACTAGTGTTCTTGTTTATTTTTTTAATGGAGTAATGAATGGTTAAGAGATCACTTCTCTACCATTGTAGACAATACTTATTTTTATATTGTGATCTGTGATACTGTGACAAAGTTGGTTGCTCTGTTCCTTTTCCTGGAGTCTCCTGCAACTGGAGAGTGGACATGTGACTCAATCCTGGCAAATAGAGAGGAATCATGCTAGCGTAGTGTTTCTCAAACTGCATGCCAGGTATCACCAGGCTTTTGGTTTGTTTTAATTTTCAATCCATTTCAAACTGATGCCTGAGTGAAATACAATGAAAAATTAATTACTAACAAAAGAAATAGAAAACAAAGCAACCAAAATATATGCCTTAATTTTTTATAATTATATTCAAGACATTAAATTACATTTTAATAAACATAAACGTAAAAAAAAGTTTTAAATGGGAAAAAGAAGAGTTACAAAAATTCATAGACATTGTTCACTGAAAATGTGCCCTTAGGTGATTCATAAGAAAATAGCCTATATGCTTCTAATTTTTAACAGCTTTATTGAGACATAATTGACATATAATAAACTGCATCCATTTAATTGTACAACTTATTAAGTCTGACATGAATATACATGTGAAACTATTACTACAATCAAGATAATGAGCTATGCATGATGCCCAAAATTTCCTCATGCCCCTTTGTAAACCTTTATTTTTGCTCCTTTATACTTTCTTCTACGGTTCCCATGCAAACACTGATCTGTTTTCTGCACTATGATTGGTTCGTGTTTTCTATAATTTCATGCAAATGGAATCATATAGTATATACTCCTTTTTTTGTCTGGCTTTTTTCTCAGTGCAATTATTTTGAAATTCATTCACATTGTGAGGTATAGCAATAATATTCCTGTATTACTAAGTACTAATCCATTGTATGGAGATGCCACAGTTTATCCAATTGACTGTGATGAAAACTTGGGTTGTTTCCAACTTTGGGTTATTCCAAATGCAAATGCTATGAAAATGTCTGTCAAGTCTTTGTATAGATATAAAGTTTGATTTCTGTTGGCTGAATACCCAGGAGTAGAACAGCCAAATCATAGGGTAGATGAATAACTTCTTGAAAAACTGCTAAACTGTTTTCAACATTAGTTGTGCTATTTTTAAGTCCATCCACATCCTTGCCAATACTTGGTATGGTCAGACTTTTAAATTTCAGTTGTTCTTCCTGGCAAAACTGAATTATCTCTTTCATGGCTATAATCCTTTGAGTATCATGTGTGATAGATTAGAATTGCGGAGTTTTATGCTTTCTATGCACCATATTTTAAAATGAGGTTCCAATGTGCTGCTCAGAGAGACAGGCTAGCCTCAGAACATGTACAAGTAAAAACGTTCCTCTTGGTGCCTGCCCATATGAAAAAAAAAAGGAAAAAAACCTCAACATTCCTCAAGCAGTGATGTTCATATATGGAAAAATCAACTGGTATACCCATCTCCAGAGTTATCATTATTAATTAAGCAGCTACTTTGTGCCCAGCACTGTGCTAAGAGATTTATCCTCATTACCTAATTTAATCTTCACAGTGATCCTTGGAGGTATATCCTATTATTATACTAATTTTCCAGAAAAGGAAACTAAGTCTTCTACAGCTTGGTAACTTGGTAACTTGTCCTTCAGTTAGGAAGGGGCCAACTTGGGGTTTTCCCTTAGGTCTTTCTGACCCCCAGTGCCACAATGAACCATTATACCACATTGTTTCCTATGCGTTTTTACAGGCATGACTTGACCACATGGATGTGATCCAGTAAGGATGGCATCAAATCAGTGGGGGTATGGGAGGGACAATGCCAAAGAACCCATCTGAGAAACTTTGACCTTGTCTCCATCGTGAAAAATAAAGATACGTGTCACTTGTATCTTCTCCTTAGCGGTTACTGAGGAGATGATCCTGGGACACTTCTATCATTGTGCCAATGGCAGCTCTGGATAATAAAGATCTCTAGCTCCTATGTGGCACAGTTGCATTGGAAAGAAACTCTCTTCATGCCTGTGTTCACTGGTATTGTTCTCTGTGAACATACACATACAAATACATGCACATAGTTGTGGCACTCACATGTGCACACACACACACACAGTGTTTCACCCTTAGGGAAACCTTAAACAGAGGTCGAGACAGAGGATCATGCAATGATAGATAAACATATGCAAAACATCAGGGTTCAGTAAAGTCGACCAAGAATGGAAAATTATTTAGAAATAAACAGCCAGGGTTTTCCGCAGGCTGCCTTGCCTCTGCAGTGAAATCTAAGTGTCAGATAAGGAAGCACATTTGAGATAATATGAGGTCCCAATCTTTTTCCAAGGTCCAGAAAGTGTTTACCAGGTAATCATTGTTTGTAAACATGTCTGTGAAGTTGACTTATTAGGTGCTCTTATCCATCATTTACATTTTAAAATCAATCTGTTCATTCAAAATGAAAGTGCTCCATTGCGTCTCTACTTTCCCGTCTAGTCCAAAGCTTTGTTCATATTTGTTAGCCAGTCTGGGACTGTTTAAATTAGTGCAGGTTTTTTATTGAGTGTCAAACATGCTCTGGGGATAGGCTGGCCTCACACTTACCCAAAGCATTGAGTCAGCTCTTGGAAACTTGGTGGACGATACAGCAAAACACCATTGTTAATAAAAGGTCTATGTTATTATGAGCTTATCTGAGATCCCTCTTCTTGCCCTCTATTTCCCCCCTTTATGAGCTGTTTGGGTCTTTGGTTCTCCTCCTTTGGGAGGACAAGAGTTTTGTTTCAGGATGTGAGCTTCTCTGAGAATTGAGGATATTTACTCAAAGGTCCAGGTTGAATGATCTCCGTAGAGCAGGCTGGGCACATTCAGCTGATATTTCAAAAATGGCCAAAACCTGCTGATCATTCCCTGTCTCCAAAGCAAAATTCAAAAGCACAGGTCATCCCTCAGGACATTTGGCAAGTGGATGGTAGCTTTAGAGCCTTCATTACACATGTGTTCATTATGCACATCTACTGCAGGAGTAAGACTGGGGTATCAGATTATCCCATTATTCCATTGAGATCTGGGGCCTTTCATTGCAGGTGCAAGGCAGAAGGGCAGGAAGTGTGCCCCCGGGTTGCCTAAGAGGAACTGGATAACATTAAAGGGAAACCATTACACCTCCCCCCAGGCTTGTTTGTGCTAGCGCTCAGTCTAAGTCTTAGGATAAGAGGCACATGGTAACAATCGAGCACCTCTGGCTCTTCCAGAAGCAAGGAGACCCTCACCATCACAAGCATCTAGAGTCAGAGAGCCAGCAGAGACTGCAAAACGTCTCCAAGTTCATCTTTTCCCCTCTGAGCAGCACTAAGGTGGCACCCAAACCATGTCGCAGATCCAGCTGTCCAGCCTTCCCCTTAAGCTTCTCCAGGAATGATGAGTTATGGTCTCCGTGGTTAGATTGGCTGCTGCCTGCCAACCTTCGGAGAGACTCTGGAACTGTGGCACCCACTTCCCATCTCCAAGCAGCTACTAGGACACACTCCAGTGGGCCCTACTCTCTCACTGCTCCTCAGCCTCAGGACTTTTCTCTAAGCCCAGAAGGTTGCTTAGTCAAGGTGTGGATAGTGACTGAACCCTGGAGTGAACCCTTCCAAGGGTCACCCCCAATCAAAGGGGGATGGGAATCAGTGGGAAATGCCCAGCTTCCTGTTTGTTTCAGATGGACTCGTGTCCCCCACAAACATGTGTACAAGCCCTGACCCCCCCCCCTTTTTTTTTTTTACCATTTTACAAATGGCAAAAAACCCATTTGTAAACAGGACCTTTGAAGATGTTATTAGTTAAGGTGAGGCCTAATTGAATCAGGGTGGGCCTCAATCCAACACAACTGGATGACTTTATATGCAGAGGAAATTTGGACACATTAGTAGGAGCAGGAGGAGACAGACGGAGAGACAGACAGCCATGAGATGGAGGCAGAGATTGAGTTATGGCTGGCCAGCAAGCTACTTCCAGAACACTATGATATGGTCTTTGGAAGAAGCATGGCCCTGCTGACACATTGTTTTTGGGCTTCAAGCCTTCAAAACTGTGAGACAATAAATCTCTGTTGCTTAAACCAACCAGTCTGTCTGCTTAAACCAACTCAGCCCTGACTTTGGAAAGAGAACTCAAGGCATATTCTCCATCATTCTTTTGAAAGTTCCCAATGGAACTAAGCCCAGTTGCCCTTGCCATAACCAGCTGGTCTGCATTGACTTGGCACCTTTTTAGTCTTCCTGCCCCATCCCTCACTCTGCTTCCTGGAATCGCTTTCTGCAGAAACTACCTGTATCTAAATTCATGTCTTGAGCTTTGCTTTCAAAATAACTCAAACTAAAACAGACACTATCCCAGTGTCCTTGGGGTTGGGACTACATAAGCAAAATGGCCTGTTGGCTGGGTCATTTCGGCTAATTACCCACCCATCAGTGAGGTGAAAGACAGGGTTCGTCAATGGTTATTTGAGTGAACACTCAACCTAGTTATTTGAATGAATGATCGTCTTCATTTCTTTTCAAGCAATGGGAAGATGAGTGTTGCCTTTTACAAATGCTTTCCCACTGCTTTTACCCCCATCCTGGATTTGAGGCCTCCTGTAGCAGTCTGTCTTCCTTGGGACCTGCCCTTTTTATTTAGCCTCAATTATTTCTTCCTGCAAAGCTCCCTCCATCTCATTGGCTGTTGGGGCACCTGAGAACACGAAGGGGCATCTCCTATCAGCAGGTTCTGCTCCCAGAGCTCTGCCCAAAGGGCAGCTCCACTTTTGTGGCCATTCTAGCTCTCCTGCTAGAAACAGAAGCTCTCACATCACATTGCTCTCCTGGCCAGAGGAAACCTGGGGGATGGTGCCGAGCCAAAGTTTTTCCTTAAACTCAGCCAACTACCCCACAAGTGAGAGCTAGTATGGGTGAAAATACTTCTTGTCCCAAGGACAAAACCATAATGATACTATTACAATGGGATGTGGCATGGGGGATGTCCTTAAAAACATTTTTTCTAAATTTACTGAAGCATCATTTACATATAATAAAATTCGGCCATTTTAAGGGTACAGTGTACCGTATGATGAACTTTAGAAAATTTTTACAGCAGTGATCCCAATAATCAAGATATAGAATATTTCTGTTACCCAAAAAATGCCCTTGTGTCCCTTCACAGTTGCTACCCTCTCCTTACTCATGGCAACGATGTTAGTTTATGACATTATAGTTCTGACTTTTCTAAACTTTCATATACATGGAGTCAAACAATAGGTAATCGTTTGTGTTTGACTTCCTTCACTTAAGGATTATTTTGAGGTCCATCCACGTTGTCATTTGTGTTCATAACTTGTTCTTCTCTATTGCTGAGCAGTTTTCTGTCATGCGGTTATGCCACACTTTGTTTATTCAAGTAGCCGCTGATGGACATTTGGGTTGTTTCCATCTGAATAATGCTGCTGTGAATAATGGCTTTCAAGTCTTTGGGTGGACGAATATGTTCCTTTCTCTTGGGTAACTTGGACTTGCTGGGTTAGCACACTGCTGTGCTATTTTTTAAAGTAGTCGCACCGCATTACATTCCAATCAGTAGCACGTAAGAGTTCCAGTTGGTCAACACATGACTGCTCCAGAATATAGGTGGTTAGAAGGAATCAATATTTTTTTATCATCACAATTGGTTTTTTTTTCTTTTCTGTGAAAAATAGCATATATACAAAAAAGCAATAAAATTTCAAAGCACAGCACAATTAGTTGTAGAAGAGATTTCAGAGTTTGGTATGGGTTAAAATTCTACAATTCTAGGCTTTTACTTCTAGCTGCTCTAAGATACTGGAGATTAAAAGAAATATCCATTTAATGATTCACCAATCATATTTGTTTGTTAGACCCTACCCTTTCTGTATAACTTCATCATCACCTTTGATCTTTCTATCCCACTTTGTAAGGGTATTTAAGTTATGGCCATTCTAACTTTTTCATGTTGGAAGGGGTTGTCAATAATATGGGGTAGGGAGATGGAATTATCTGATGTTCTGAAGAGGCTGGGCCCTCTAAGTTTCAGGACTTATTTGGTTCAAGGACACATTTGGAGGTTGTAGGTTTCTGGAAAGTTACCCTAGTGCATGGAACCTTTGTAGGATCTTATATATTGCCCTGGGTGTTCTTTGGGATTGGCTGGAATGGTTTGGGCTGGGATTTTGCAAGTTATAATGAGTAACAATGTCTAACTGAAGATTACATTAAGAGTGACCTCCAGAGTAGCCTCTCGACTCTTTTTGAACTCTCTCGGCCACTGCTACTTTATTAGTTACACTTTTTTCCCCCCTTTTTGTCAGGATGAAATTGTTGATCCCCCAGTGCCAGGGCTGAACTCATCCCTGGGAGTCATGCTGCCAGGGAGACCTTCACCCTGGATGTCATGTCCCACATATGGGAAGGGCAATGATTTCACTTATAGAGTTGGGCTTAGACAGAGTGATGTAGCCCGTCTTTTCAACTCTAGCCTATTCCGGTGGGAGTGTAGTGCTAGCTTAGTGTGGTTTAAATTTGCATTTCTCAGATAAATAATGATACTGTGCACCTTGTCAATGTGCTTATTATCTAGCTAATATTGCTGCTAAGCAATATATTAAAATATTTTTCAGCACTGAGCCAACCTTAAGGTAGATATCATTACCTCTAAAACAGGTAAGATCTGTGGTGGATGGTGGCTAAATGGCTGACCTAAGCTACTTCTGACACAACTGGAACTAGAATAGAGACTTTCTAACACATTGTATTTTCCACCTAGGCCACATGCTTTCGATTGCATTGATTCGTAATTCGTAATTGTTTACAAACAGTTCGTAATTGTTCATAAAAGGTCTCTAACTGTGGCAGACGGGTGGCACATAGGGTCATATTTTGACATTAATAGTCAACTATTCAACATTTCTCAGTACTTTGCTCCTTTGAGCTGTTGGGCCTCTAACAATTTCTACCAGACTTAATATATGCAGTTGCCACCTGCTTAATTAGCAAGTGCTGAGATTTATTTTGCTGTGAAGTATTCCCTTCCACAAACTTTGACCCATTTAGGGTTTGCAAGAAGGATGCCTTCTAGTTTATCCTCCTGTGTTCTGGGGAGCACGTGGAAAATAATCTCCATTAGTAAATTCTCCCTTTCCAGTTAGTTGATACCTAAAATTCCTCTGACCTTGGAGGGGTCTCAGAGCCTTGTGGGAATAAATGCCTAAAATAAACCCACCAGCAGAGATGCTATAAAGGGAGGTCTTAGTGACACAAGATTTCTCCAGGACTTAGGAAAGAGTGTTAGGGAATGATGAGGTGGTTTGAGGGGTGAATTTTATTCTCAGGAATAAAACGCTATCGAGCTTCCCAGGCCAGTCACTGGGAAACAAGTAATAACCAGAGGCAAGAAAATGTTCCAAATCTCCTAGAAAAGGCAATTAGGAATGTTGAAATAAGTTCCATGGTGAAAAAAAAACTTCTATGTTTCTTGATCCTCTGATTCTCCTGTTTGTTATTTTTATAACTTTTGTCTAATTCTCTGCATCTTTTTCTCCTAGGACACTTGAGCTTGGACAATGGGATCCCAAGCCAGGGCATATCCTCTTTCCCTAGAGTAGGTCTCGTCAGCACAGGCAAAGAACACCCCAGCCCTTGGAAAGGATCATTTATGGGAGGGGCACCCTGTCTCCTCATGGCTGGCAAGTCCCTGGGCCACCCACCATGAAGCACCTCCAGGTTTAGTCCATCTTCCCCTTTGGTGCTTCATTCCCTCTACTTTATAAAATACAATTCTCTAATGTGAAAAGAGTTGTAGACTTAATTTCAGGAAAAGGGGTCCTGGGAAACAGCTAATCTTAGGGAACCCCAATAAACAGAAAATGTTTTTAAAAGGAAAAAAAGAAAACTAGTCATTTAGAGCTTAAAGGAAGATGGAGATTAGTAATTACTAATTAGCGTCAGAGAGTCACTTGTTGCTTTTATCTGTGTGTCTGAAAGTGTATATGTGTTAGAGGGTGTGGAAGAAGAGATCAAGTGTGACTACTTCAGGAAAGGGTATTACTTTGTTTATTGTTGGAAATTGTATCAATTAGGGATCTCCAAAGAAACCAACAGATTATATCTCTATCCCATATCTCTCCTGTATCTATACCCATATCTATAACATCTATATTTATAGCTACATCATCTATATCTTTATCTATCTGTACCTGTGTCTATATATGTTAAGAGATTTAATTAAAGAATTGGCTCATGTGACTGTGGGAGGCTCGCAAATCTGAAATATTTTGGGTAGATCAGCAGGCTGGAAATTCTGGTAAGATTGAAGCTGCAGTTTCATGTCTGAAGTATGTGTAGGCGGCCAGCACGCATATTGTTGTGTTGAGGCAGAATTTCTTCTTTTCCTGAAAGCATGTTTGTTCTCGTTTGCTAGCTGCTGAAATGCAATATACCAGAAACAAAATGGCTTTTAAAAAGGGGAATTTAATAAGTTGCTAGTTTACAGTTCTAAGGCCAAGAAAATGTTCCAGTTAAAACAAGTCTATAGAAATGTCCAATCTAAGGCATCCAGAGAAAGATACCTTAGTTCAAGAAGGCCAGTGAAGTTCAGGGTTTCTCTCTCAAGTGAGAAGGCACATGGGGAACGCAGTCAGGGCGTCTCTCTCAGTGGAAGGGCACATGGTGAACACGGCGTCATCTGCTAGCTTTCTCTCCTGGCTTCTGGTTTCATGACGCTCCCTGGGAGGCTTTCCTTCTTCATCTCCAAAGATTGCTGGCTCGTGGACTCCCTGCTTTGCAGTGCTGCAGCATTCTCTGCTCTCTCTGAATCTCCATTCTCCAAAATGTTTCCTCTTTTATAGGACTCCAGAAATTTATCAAGAGCCACCCAAATGGGTGGAGACATGTCGTCACCTAATTCAGTTTAACAACCACTCTTGACGAAATCACATCCTTCAGGGAGATGATCTGGTTTACTCCAGTAAACCAATCAAAACTCACCCAAAAAGGTGGAGACATACCATCACCTAATCCAGTTTAACAACCACTCTTGAGTAAATCACATCATCCAGGGAGATGATCTGATTACAGTTTCAAACATACAGTATTAAATAGGGATTATTCTACCTTTATGAAATGGGATTTTGATCAAAAAGTGGCTTTTCTAGGGTTCACACATCCTTTCAAACCAGCACCCTGTTTTAGCTCTTAAGGCCTCCAACTGATTGGATGAGGCCCACCCGCATTGTAGGAGCAATCTCTTTGACATCAAGTCACTTGATTATACGTGCTGTACCGCCTATGAAATACCTCCACGGCAGCATCTAGCCTAGTGTTTGACCATTTGTTTAACTGGCCACCATAACCTAGCCAAATTGACACATAAAATTAACCATCTCAGTAATATACTGTTTGGAATGAATTCATGAAAGACATAAATTGAGGATTGAGGAAGGAAGTTGAAATGTTCTGAGCCCTGGAAAGGAAGGTATATGGGTAAAATGGGGTTCATAAGACTATTCTCAGTCTTGGTTTTCTTGTATTTAATTGTTTTTGTGGTTTTACTTCAAAACTGTCTAAAAAATCATGACTTTCTCAGAGTGTAACTATTCATTGCCAGAACTCAAAGACTCTTTGTTTCGTTTCTTTTTCCTTTTAAAATGCTTTATTGCTTCAGTTGCCAGCATGCATGATCCAATTAACCGAGATGCTTTGTACCATCTACCTGCAGAGCAGAGGTTTCCAACCTTGTCTGCACATTAGGAGCAATTAAGGGGCTTTATAAACCCGGCCATCAAGGTCTGCCCCTAGAAAATCTGATCAAACTGACCTGGGGCGGCCTGGGCATAGTGTTTTTAAATACATGCCCAGGTACTTCTCATACGCAGTCAAGGGCAAATGCCACCACCCTAAGAGAAGAAATAGTAGAGGATCCCAGAATTTGGAGGAAGTTACTAAAATGATGGGAAAGATGGCACTTTCAGTTTTCAAGGAATGATTTTACTGTATTAAATCTTCCAGTTTTTTCTACTAAGCCCATGCGTCTGTTATCAGATGGGAAAGCTCTAAGTACATCTGGAAATACATACCCTTTCTAAAAATGGGTTTCCATGACTTTGGGATGCTCAGTCTCATAGTCTCCCTGTTCACTGCCCTTTAAAATGGGCCCCTATAACAAATAAATAAATAAAACAAGAAAAATAAAATGGACCCATAACTGAGGTTTATATTTATAATTCTTTGCATGAGTAAAGAATTAATATAGATTTTCCAGGAGGAAACTGAGTAAATAAGAGGAGTATGTGAAGATATGGAAAAGAGGCAATCACTTCGGATTCTTTTTTATCTTGTTTTAAATACGCAAATGCCGAAACAGGCAGATTAAAGTAAGCTTTCGTGGGAAACTGCATATCTTTCAACCATACAATAATCTGGGGTTGCAATTCTCTGATACCTACAATAAGGTCATTTCGAATACAAACAAAAAGGCTGTGATAAAAGTTACTCATTTAGAAAAATGGTGCTACAGTCACCCATTCTCCGACAAACAGTGCCTGAGAAAAACAGGTTATATTTAGATGATTTCCCATCTCAACTCATTCCCAGGCCCTGGCAAGGCCACAGTGGCTTCCCACTTGATCATATTTGCCTACCAGAGGTCTTGTTCCCTTATGTTGTGGGGTCCCTCCCTTTTCCCAGGCTCCATTGGAAACCACGGTGTGGTTGCACTTCGGGACAGAGCCCCGCCCAGCCAGGATGGCCAGCAGACCCTGGGGGGTTGCTGGACCACGAGTCTGTGATTTTGGATGTCTGAACTGGGAGAGGCAGCAGCGAGGTCCAATTTGGCTGTTCCTCATCCCCCAGATGCTACCAGGCACAGGGTCACAGGGTCTCCAAGGCTCCCCGAATTTTGGGGTGTCCTCCTTCTAGCCTCTCCCCATACACTGTCGGTGATGGAGACTGGGGAAGGGGAGGGCAGGAGAAAGAAGTATGGTGGAAACTGAGAATCTGTGGGGGGCTGGGAAGTGGTCCCCCCCCAATCCTGTACCAAGATCATGACTAACTATGGTCACTAAATTATTTTCTTCTCTAAGATGATCTTGGTACAAAGAGTTTAACATGAAAAGCAATCCCCTTCTTCCAAACTCACAGCGGAGGAGGTGATAGTGACATTAATCAAAAGAAGGCAGCTTTACAGCCAGTGAAAGGTGAGCTTCCAAGAAAAAAGGGACCGTCCTCCACTTGATTTGAGAGACCCCTGCCAGCAAATGCACACACTGAATGGGGACACTGCTATTTCCATGAATGATGGCCGGCCTTTCTCTCCCTGTGGGTGGGTCCTTTTGTCAGTGTTTGCCAGAGCCTAAGGTCTGTTCTGTCAGTTTGTTCGGCACACATGGAGCCTTATACACATACCCGTTTTTGTTTGGATTTTCTTTTTCCTTATAACTCCATTAGAAAGCATCACTTTCTTCAGTTTGGATACCTATATTCATGAAACGCTTATGCTCCATAAAATAAAATGTACAGCAAAGCCATTTCCATATTTCCTTGAAGGTTATATCAACTTACTTTGGGGTAGCTTTGATATATAGTGTTCAGAGCCCATCCTCCTTTCAAACATATATATATTATATATATATATTTTACTTTACTGAAGGTACTTTCATAAAGCCTTGAAAGATGCTCAATTTATAAAGTAATTTACAAATATACACCTTACACATCTTTCCAATGCAGTCATGCTTTAGACTAGGAAATACTTTGACTTTTTTCAGTTTACAAAGAAACAGAGAGAGTCGAGACTGCAAGATTACACAGCAAGGGAGTGGAAAATACCACAAAGAATATGCCTTCTTAGATTACAATATTCTACTACAACTTCCAAGAATGCTACAACGTTTTCTCAGTCTAGACTGGAGATATTTACAGCCAGTGTTTTAACTTAAATGAAATGCCCTGTTAAAGACAGACTTCGTCAAACTTGGAGTAGATGTTCAACTCCTGGTATGCCATTCAGAGTCCCTGGGCATGTTTCGGCCTCAGAGAGAATCTAAATTTTGAGTTCTACGTATAAAATAACACACACAAAAAATAAAAACTTACACACATGGGGTAGGTTTTTTCTTTTAATGCAAAAAAAAAAAAACAAAAACAAAAAAAACACAAGCCACTCTTACTTCTGGGGAGATTTCCAAGTATTTTTGATCAATTGCAACCCTCGGTAATAGAGACAGTTTAAATATTTTATTTATGAAAAGCAACATTATAAAGTGCCCTAAAAGGTCTGCGTTTCTTTCTTGAGCTCTGAACTATTAAGAAATCTGGCTAGCAATCTGGGGACAACCCCCTCCCCCCCCAAAAAAATCTGAAAAACAGTATTTTTGTTTGCATTTTTCTACTACTTCCCTTCATGGCCTTAATGCTTATCAAGGAATTCTTTTCATTGCTCAATCACGGCTTCTATGGAATTAGTGGGAACCCCCTTTCTGCTTGTCTAGAAATCCAAAGTTGTCCGGCGCGACCCGAATTCCAGCTTACGTGGCCACCAGGGGGCAGTGTTGCCATTCACGACGACCGAGTGGCTGCCGCTGCTCCAGGGTCCCGCGAGGATGCCAAACTATTTACAGCCTCAAGTGCTTGGAGTACACTCCGTTATTATTTTTTGATTTATAAAGCACCATTCCTCGGCAGATTCCCCACCCCCCGGCTGCTTCACAGCAAGCTCGCAGGAGCATTAACGTGCAAGGATAGCAGCCCCTGCAAAGCGCGAGGTGGTCTGATGGGTTGTTCCAGTCTGGATAAAAGCACCCGAGTGGCCGTCTAGAGGAAAACCCGCTGACAGGGCCCTGCGTGGGCAGAGGCCCAGCCGGGTGGGGAGAGGTTAGCGCGGGGCAACACGTGTCCCGATCAGTGGGACACATATACGACTTCGTTCCCATGAAAGACAGAGGGAAGACCGACTTTGGACATGAGCAATCAAAACATTCCAAGTTAAGACCTGCTGGGCCAGCATCAGTCCTTGTTCTCAGTCCAAGACTGTGACGGGCTCTGGAAATGCAGTGCTCAGCCTGGGGGAGAGCAGAACCTGCTCCCCAACCATTTAGGGAATTGATGCAAATGAGCCCACAGGGCAGGGACTGAAAAGCTTGGGGAGGGCTGAGTCCAGAGAGAGCCTCCTGGAAGGGGCGGAGGTTACAAATGGAACCTTTGTAAAGGTCTAAGAAATTATAAATGTGGTGACTCTGGAAAGGGGCAAGTCATTAGCAGGGGCAAATTAAAAGGGAGTATGCTGATTGGGTAATAAAAATAAGCTTGATAAAAACGATAGAGCTTCTGAAGTCAAAGAGAGAACATGAGAAAATTGGAGCCTGTGGCTTCCCATTTCACAAACCAGGAAAACTAGAGCCAAACTATAGTCACCCAGTTTATCTCAAATGCAGCCTGTGCATGCATTAATTTTTTTTTTCTACCGTTAGTCTGCAGAGTTTGTACTTCTTGTTTTAAGCCATCTGGCCATTTTACAGATCAAGAAATTGAAGGCCAATAAGATAAATGCAAGAGCTGGAATTTGAACCCAAGCCTCTACAGTACCAGGGTCCACTGAGACTCTTTGCTGGCTTCCTAAGAAAACTGCCTGACGGGGTGCAAGGGTTGTTCAGTGGTAGAATTCTCGCCTGCCACGAAGGAGACCCGGGTTCGACTCCCAGCCATGCACTTCCCAAAACAAACAAACAAGGAAACAGAAGAAAAAAAAATCAAGAGAAACAACAAAATTCAACAAATGGTGCTGCAGTAATGGGATACACACGTGGAAAAAGAATGAAATGTGAACCCTACATACAGCATACAAAAAAACAAAACAAAAACACCTGCATGATACACCCTCCAAGATGTAAGCATGTGTGTCCCGGGACAGCCTATGAAGGAGGTTTACCCATATCCTACATCTTTCGTTGCCAGCTGAAAGGAAGAGAAAGGTTTCCAGAGCACTCGGCCAGCTGAATTTCATCTGCCTGTGCATGGCCGTGGGAAGTGGGGTCCCTGGCTTACCCTTTACTTTGCTAGACGAAGCTCTTGCCCAGAGGGGGACATCGAGACCTGATTGTTAGAAGGGAGCCTGGAAGAAGCCATAAGCTTATGGTCACTAGCTTGCACACAAGGTTAGGGAAAAGGCAAAGATGGATGGGGAGAATGCTTCTCTCCATGCAAAGGACCCTGCTGAGAAATGCATGCCTTTGGCCAAATACCCTCACAGTATCTCAATCTCTTACTTTATTTTAAACAAGACCAATGTTCTGCTTTAGGTAGAAAATCTCACTGTGCTCCAGTATTGCAATCCCTGGGAAAAGTCCCCAGGAGTGGTTGATGTCACAATAAAACACTGACTTTTCATTATGGTAGTAGAAGGGTGAGTGGAGTATTAAAACAAGAAGGAAAAGGTTGAGGTCATGGAAGGGGGAACATGGACACCTGGAGAAGCTAGAAGCACCCCGGAGCAGCCGGGTTGTATTTTCCAGCAGACCAAAGAGAAGTGAGAGGTGAGGTGGGCGGCACGCTTTCCGACTCAGAGAATCTGGAGGATTTGCCAACGAAAGAGATTAATGATCTGAGAGTGAATTACCAAGCCCTGTGGGAAATTTAGACGAAAAAGGGAAAAGACAGAAAGACTAACCATGGGGATTTGTCTCCAGCTAACCTGTCAACTTTTGGGAAAAGATGGATCATGAAGAATGGAAGAGCAGAGGGGATTGTGCAAGGGGTGCAGAGTGAGGAGTAGAGGAGAAAATCAAGGAAAAGGAGAAGTATCCTGTCGGGCAGAGGTGGGGAGGTGCATCCTTCTGTGCAGTGAGCCAGAGTTTTCATCCCCCTAGGGTCTGGTTTCAGTTTAGGTACCAGCTTGCCCTGTCATCCCTCAACAATGCTGGACCTGGCAGAGAAGGGCACACTGGCCTATTTTTGTCTCATATATTTGTGCAACCTATTCCAAAGCTCCAAGGTGCCAAGTTAAAATGGAGATGGATTTGAGAGCACATCCCTGCCACCTGGCTCTGAGCTTTAGTGGGTGGAACTGTTAGAGGAGGGTTGGAGTGGGTGAGGGGTCTGCACGGTTGCTGTGGGTGTAAATGCCTTCTCTGGGATCAGAATCTCATTTTGGTTGTGATGATTAAAATCTAAATGGGTGAAAGCTGGCATGATTCCCTCTCATTCTACTAATTGCATCTTTCACCAGGATTCCCCTCTCCAGCTATCAGTGCTTTAAGGGCATTGGAAGGGTGGGGTCGAACACTCCCCCCTTCAGTTTTCCCCATGGAGGGAGACTGATTGAGTAGGAGGGGCAGCCTCCAATGAAGTCAACACCTGCCGTGAAAAATGACGTGCCCTGATGAGTTATTTTGGAATATTAAAAGAAAAAAATCTTTAGAACAAACAGACCCCTTTCTAGATGTTTTGCAGATCATAAATGATCTACTTTAAAACTTCAAGTAACCCTAAGAGGGAGGTGGATGAAGAAACTTGGTCCCTCAGTAATGATATGACTCGCTCAGGTTGACAGCTAGTCCTGGTGAGTTGGAACATGAATGCAAGTCCCTGACTCAGAACCCAAGGCACTTCCTCCTTCTTTTCTTTCCTTCTTTTGTATTGAAAATAGCCTTAGCATTATGGAAAAGTAAAGTTTGACAAAAATCACCCCCAATACCATCATCTCCAGGGATAACCATTCACAATTTAATGAATACCCTTCAAGACATCTCACTTCTGCATTAACTTAAGGCAAGCTTGTCAATGCCCAGGTTATTCCTACTAGAAAGTTGGTTGAGGCACATGTAATTCAATTGGGGCAGCATTCATTGGAAAGTGCGGCGATGAAAACCACACGCATCTTGTTTTTTTTCTTCATCAGTATGTTAGGCAACATTTGCAAGTTTCCTTCTGGGTTAGTAGGACTATACTAAAAGCTACCACTCCTTCTGAACTCATTACTTGCCAGGCTGTCTGTCAAGGACTTTTCATATATTATCTCATTTAAAAGTCATAACGATGTTGCCAGGTGATATTATTAGCCCATTTTCTACATGAAGAAATCGACAAAGTCAGTAACTCACTCAGGGACACACAGCTAGCAAGTATCTTGGGTCTTGGGATTCAAAGCCTGTGTCCTATATCACTAATATTACTGCTTCCTTAAGTTGTATCTCTGCCACATCCAAGACAGCTCCAAGTTTTGTGTGAGAAAAATCTATGAAAAAATACCATTTGGGCCTGGGAGAATTAAGACTGAGCATGACTTAATCAGCAATAACAGAAACATACACACACACACACACACACCTATAGTCCATCCCTTCTTTTTGAAGTGTGTGTAAATAAACAAACCTGCACCAATCAGAACTCAAAGTTGAGTAGTTTACCCACATTTGGCACCTAGAGCAATCCATAAAAGCAGCTTTGTTTTTATTGTTGTACGAAAGTGTTCTAATTACTTTCTGAGTCAGATGAGAGAGGTAAGAAAACTATTTGGCAATAAAATGACATTGTGACATCCCAGGAAAATGACCCACAGACTACCCCATAAAGAACTATAAATTTATTTTAAATAAATAAATTGCTTACTAATGGTTTAGTAATTCTAAGGAGAACTGTTTGAGCCCTAATAACTAATGGAGAATTTTGACAGCAGAATCTGTAAATGCTGGTGTTCAGAGGCTCATGTATTAAACAATGAAACAGATGCTTCTAGTGGCTTGTTAGTCAAGAAAAAAATAGGCTATGCTTCAGATACAAACAAGCCCCAACATCTCAGTCTCTTAACTGGATGAAAGTTTACTTCTTGCTCATCATAGCCCAGTTCAGGCAGCTGTCCAGGACAGCTCCTTTCCTAGTAGTAAACAGAGGTCTAAGATACCTTCATCTTAGAGCTGTGCCATCTGGAGCACATGGTTTCTAATATTTTCCAGTTGAAGAAGAGTGAACCAGAGGGTCTGGTTGGAGAGCTTTTAAGACCACATCCAGATGCCCAAATCAGAGGTCTTTAGTACCCCAAGAAGGACAAGAATTTGTACGGTATAGCCATGTCATCCAGATTTAATTACCACAGCTTAAAATGATGTTTCCCCTCTTTTCTTAGCTATATCAATATATTTTTGGATAATAACTCCAGAATTTTAAAAGCAGAAAAGAAGTCTGTGCTGTTATTATATGAGTGAAAACATATGTAGAAAAAAGGGAAAAAAAGTTGATTGTGATTATAGAAAAATATTCCTTCTAGGCTCCTCTACTCTGGAGCAGCTAGAAGGAAAAATCTGAGAGGATGGTATGGTAGCCTATGACAAACTCTGGGATCTGTCCTGTAACTACTTGTTGAAGAGTACTTTGAAAACTATTATTTTTTTCTTTCTTTGCTTTGTATATATGTCATATTATACAATAAAAAGTTTTAAAAAATGTAGAACTGTAAGCTTATGAGATTTTTCTAGAGAGTTTTTTCCTTTAATCTAAATTGATTTGATAACTTTCCAGTCCTTCTGAGAGAAGCGAATTGGTTAGAATTCCTTTGTAACCTGACTTCACTCTTCTGGATGTTAGGTGGGAATGCACTAACAGGGATATCATTCAGGGATGCCAGCTGGTCAAAAGGAAGAGTTTGTAGATTCCCAGGAGGCATTTATTCTCTTAGTGAGGGAGCCATGCTAACTGAAAGCAGACCGCCTGATCAGAGTCTCCAATGAAATATATATATTTTTTTCCTGACAAGAGTTTTATTTTCATGTTCTAATGCACATAGCAGCCCCTATAAAAACAGTACTAAGATTATTGATGTCTATTTTTCTATTTTACAGGTTTTTTCATCTTAAATCCACAGATATCAAGCTCTTGATCATTTCTCATAGTCTCTTGCCAAAGATGCATCTGGAGATTGGTTGGCTACTCTGCTACTCTAACTCTTTTTTGTCCTACTCTATCTCTTCGCCTCAAACTCTCATCAAATCCAACATTCAATTCTTTTTTAACTTTTAAAATTGTGTAAAATAACATATATGCAAAGCAAAGAATGCAAAAAGCAGTAATTTTCAAAGCACTCTTCAACAAGTAGCTACAGGACAGATCCCAGAGTTTGTCATAAGCTACCATACCATCATCTCAGATTCTTCTTCTAGCTCAATGCAATGTATTATAATACCAAAACAATCAGTCTTTTCCATAATTAGACTGCTATCCCTTCCAAGAACTGTCCCTTCCAAGTATCAAATTGTACAAACAGCCAAATTACGAATCTGAAGATTTCTTTGGGCGTTCAATGCATTTTGGTAGAATGCAAATGGGCGTTCAATGCATTTTGGTAGAATGCAAAGAGCCCAGGGTAGAGTAACCTAGATTTGCTTTTCAGCTCTTAGTATTGTGTGACTTCGGCAAGCTAACTCATCTGAGCTTCAGTTTTCTCACTTATAAAGCAGGTATAATAATGCCTACTTCTTAGGGGACTTAGTGAATGGAACATAATGGGAATGCAAGGGAAGTAATATTTGATATTTGGGAGGGGCCAATTCCACATAAGCACAAGGACCATCCTATCAACTATCCCTACCCTATAAGATGTGACAGCTCTTTAGTGCTCCCATGAATCAAGTTTCTGATCAAATGCCAGAAACACATTCATGGATGTTACTTCCGTGAATCCTGTTTTCTAGGATGCCTACTGCTCTTCTTTTGACACATTAGCCTTTACGTTCTTTTAAATTTGGACAAAAAGAAAAAGAAAGTGGAAATAAGGGAAGTATTAAGTATGATATCACAAGCAGTCATGTAATTACTGTATTGAATTCCTAGGGATGTTGTAACAAATTGACACACACTTGGTGGCTTGAAGCAACAGAAATGGATTCTCTCACAGTTCTGTAGGATCAAGGTCTGAAATCAAGGTGTCAGCAAGGTTGGTTCCAACTGGAGACTGAGGGAGAATTGATTCCATGCCTTTCTCCTAGCATTTGGTGGCTTCTGGTAATCCTCAGAGTTCCTTGGCTTGAAAATGTATCAGTCTCTGCTTCTGTCTTCATGTGACCTTTTCCCTCATGGGTCTATGTCTGTTTCCCCTTTTCCTCTCTTATAAGCATACCAGTCATTGGATCTAAAGCCCACTCCAACTCTGGATGATCTCAACTCAAGATCCTTACATATGCGAAGACCCTTTTTCTAAATAAGGTCACATTTACAGGTTCTGGATGGGTGTGTTTTGTGGAGCCAGTTCAGCCCACTGCAACCACCACCTAAAATGAACAAATGTTAACATTTTGCCATATGTGCCTCAGAGATTTTTCATAACCAGACTAAACATTACTAATAAAATTGAAGTCGACTCGGTATCCCTTCTAGCTCCCTTTTTTCCCATTTTTCAACTCATGCCCTGCCTTTCCTTCATTCTCTCCCTTCTCAGAGACAAAAACTCTGTTTCATATTTTTATTAAATTTTTGTTTCTCATAAAGAAAATGTAGTATTGTCTTATGCTTTTAAAATTTACCTAAGTAGCATCATGTTGAATAAGTTGTTCAGGACTATTTTGTGTATTCAACATTTTGTTTGCAAGAACTGTATGGGTTGCAAAATACAAACTTAATTTGTTCACTTTAATGGATATTTTATTCTGTCATATAAATATGCTATTATTTTTGTATAGGCTCCATTAATGTTAGGAATTTAAGCTGTCTTTATTTTTTTCTATTATAAACCAATGCTTAAATTATATCCTCACACAAATGTTCTTCTGTGATTTCCTGTAGGACAGTGTTTCTTACACCAAGGGTCATGAGCAATAATGTATCTCAAATATTTTATTTTTATAAAATGGACTTGATTCTTTTAAAAGTGATTGTTTTAATATGAAAGTAATGCATGAATACACACTGTTTGTGAAATGTTCCAAGCAATATAGAAATACAAAGAGCAAAAGTTGATATTACCATACTTAAAAATTTGGCCATTGATGGGTGTTGACACCCCATTGTCCTAACTTGCATTTCCTTGATTAAGAGGAGCTGAGCATTTCCTCAGTTATGATTGACTAATTGTGTTTCCTCTGGGCAATTGCTTTCTTTTAAGCTCAAGCTATAGTCAAGTCCCTTTTCCAGACCTGAGAAAACCTCTGTCCCCTCCTCTTAGGAGCTGATATCATTAAAATTCTCAAGGTTCTCAGCTACCTCATTCTTTCAGCCTCCGCATCTTAACAAGATATTTCACATTTCATGAGCTCAAATACAAATAAGCAATAGTCTTCTAACTTCAAATATCCATTTTTAGGAACTTGTTCCCCCCACAAACATTTCATAAAACTTGCAGCATGTGTACAACCCACAAATTGTCCCTATAGAATGCCGAATTTCCTCTCTATCCCCTCTTTGTGGCATCTTGCTTCTAGTCCCCTCTGGATCACTTAATTCAGGATTTCTCATCTTAGCACTGCTGACATTTTGGATTGGATAATTCTTTTTTTGAGGGGACTGGGGTCTGTCCTGTGCATTAGAATATTTAGCAGCATCCCTGGACTCTACCCACTAGATGCCTCCCACACCCCACTCCCCAGCCATAGGACAACCAGAAATGTCTCCAGATATTGCCAAATGTCCCCTGGGGTGAGGGTGAGAGTTGGCAAAATCTTCCTTCATTGAGAACCACTGACTTAATTAAAACACCAAAATTAAATGCTGGTAGCAGATATACTCAGAGAAAATACTGAATCATTCATCCAGTCACTATTGAAGCAGAAAGGAGAGACGGTATTTGCAAGCAGACACCATCTGCCCCATTTTGTCCTTTCCCGTAGTGCCCTCTGCCAAGGCTTATTTCTCTGCCTGACTACATATTGAGGAGGAATAAATTCATGAGTAGAAACTTTGCAGTCAAGACAAATGGAGGACAAATATAGAAAGAATCTGTCCTTTGTTTCCATGACAGGAAATAAAAGTAACCTAAAAGGGAGTTTTCCTTAATTTTTCTGACTCCTTAACTTAATTTTCTCTTTTGCTCACACAGTGGGGACTAGGCCACCAGATGTTATCATTACATTTTGTCTTTTGATGTTGCGGGAGCTTAAGGCAACCAAGATACACAAAAATAAGTTCTTCACTTATTTAAAGGTCAGGTATGTGTCACCCACTACAATCTAAGCCACAGTTAAGAACCTAAGAGAAACAAAAATGCTTTCCAAAGAACCAAAATGCATGTCATGAGGTCCAAAAACAGAATATTCATGAACCTGACTCACAGGGAAACTTCCTCAGCATCTGGACTCAAAGTTTGATTACTGACCTTCCCTGTCCCAGATTAGAAAAGAGTGGCTGTCACAAGCAAGTACACTTGACATGCCTACAGCCCGATGGGAAGATACAAAGAAAAATAGAAATGAGAGCAATAAGAAAAGATATCTCAAGACCTCAAGAACTTTAGACGCCTGGGGTTATCTAATTATGGGATAAATGGCCATAAACACTTCATTTGTCCCTTAGGTAATGTTACAAAGCAATGTGGGAATGGATATTTATAATGACGGCACTAAGTCATTAAGGAAAGGTCAATTTATGTTTAAAAATGATCAGGTTTTTAAGAGGGTTGGGAAGCATGCAATACATTTCAAGGAAAAAAAAATGTAACCAAGATGTTGAAGATGAAAAATAGAAATCACTGCATGAAGGGATAAGCAAAAGTTATCTTGATGATTCACCCATGAACAGCTTCTCCTTTATCAAAGAAGCTTGATAAATAAGATGTCACTGGAATTAGTTCAAAAATAGCAAACCAGCATGTTCTAACAGAAAGAACTGGACATCATGGTTTGGGGAGACTGGATTTTATTTTTAACTCTGACAGTGACATATGACTACAAATCTTGTGGTTTGATAACAGGACTGAAAAAGAAAAAACCCATACTCCAAGATTGGACTCATTCAATGGCCCCAGCCCAGCCTGGCTCCCCCAGTGAGTGTTTGGTTTAAGACGTCCACATGAACAGGCAGAGTTGATGGCTGAACACACGTTCTGTCCGGGCTGATAACAATGAACAGATTCCTGGAGGCAAGGACTGAAGGCGCGCAGCAGCCCCTATGTGTATAACTGCTTCTATGCAGACCCGTGGGTATTTAGGCTGAATTGTAGGCCTAATGACCGTGATTCTAAGAGCTCACTCACACAAACCACAATTTTTAGAATATTCCAAAGATCACACCAGGTACATCTGAGGATGTGTGATACATATGGCTGGTCCTTAGCAATGTATTTTACTTGACATTTCTGTTTTGTCACTTCAAAACTGCGAGAATCTGGAGAGAAGAGTACAAATTGTTCGCCAAGAAATGATGCTGTGTTGGGAAACTTACCTGATTCGATCTGATTGTTGCCCGCCCTAGGCTGTTTTTAAGGCAGGGAACTTTAAATTTGGGGGGACAATTTTAAAATTTTAAATTAAATTGAGGAGTTTGAATTGGAATTCTTTTCTTCTTCTTTTTTGTTTTTTTGCATAGTGGAACCTAATGATCTGTAAATGAGTCTTAAATATATACTGCTCAGTGAGGGCAAGTAGATTAATGCAAAGCCCTTCATTTCCATCACATGCAAATCTCAAAGCCAGTTTTTCATTTAGGATAAGAGGATCTGCAAGAATAAGCAGGTATCCTCTAACCAACGGAAAACTAGAATTTGAACAAGGGTTTGAAAACATCAACTATCAGTCCACTTGCAAGCTTCAGGCAGCCAATTGAGATGGAATTCTTTGAGAAAAGAAAGGATTTTTCTGAATCATTTCCTTAGGAGGGAAATACCCACCCCAAGTTTAGTTTCAAAATTTCTAAGTTATTTGTCAAGGTCTTTGGAGGCTTTTCAAAACAGCTCCAAAAGTTTTTATAAAGTCAAAATGTCTCTGAAATCTCCTGTCCAGAGTGCACAGAACCAAGCTGAATGGATAGGGTGTGATGTGGTTTTCTGAGAGCTTGTTTGGATTTCAGGAAGTGAACAAGATAAGCTGAATGGCTTTTTCCTGCTCTGACTCTTAAAAAAAAAAAAAAAAAGTCTTGCCCAAAGATGCTTGAAAGAAACCAATGATGTTTCCTAACTTCAAAAGAACAAAAAAAACCTAACAGGGAGAAAAGAAATTCACAATTAGAAGCCCAGGATATAACAAAGACATATCAAACGGTAGTACAAATTGGGACAAAATTAGAATAAACACACAATTTTTGAAGTAGCATTTTTATTTGCTGTTTGTTTTTGTATAAACTTCCCAGTTGAAAAGGATGAAATGGAGACACACCTGCACAGTCTGAAATGTTTCCCTTTTCCTTCTCCCATTGGTTTCTTCTTTGTACTTCACAAGCAGAACAGAAAGAGTCTTGGAGGTAAGGGGCAAGCTTTTTGAAGATTGGTTCAGAAACGCTTTATGTTGATAAATTATATGGTGTAGATCTGAGATGCATTTTTGCTATTTTTCGTGGAATGGAGATGCAACATATGACCTATTCATTGCATGACATATTTCAACATTTATGGAACTTCTAAGGAAACAAACCATCACAGCTGCTCGCTGGAGAGATCCAAGCATGAGTTCTGACTTTCAGAAAAAGTGAATACATAATAGTCACATCATCAGGGGGGCTTAGTTTCAAAGCCTCTGTTGAGCCCCACCCCCACCCCCAAGTCCATCCAGCAAGATTAGGGAGCGGGGATGGGAGAGAACAGTGTAGCCTACCTGGCTTTGGACAATAGACTCAGAAAACCCTGGGTCCTCCTTCAGCAAACAAGACCCACCATCACTGCAGGAGATGAAAAGGTGACCCTGTTGAAACAGCATCATTCTTTGCTGTGGAAACCTGCAATTAGGGAAGGAAGGTCCAGTAGGGTTTAGATCTTGGGAATCCCAGAATGACAAAAGCCCAGCTTTCATTCTTAATTTTATCTCACAAAGGCCAGCAAAATACATAAAGTGAAAGATTGCATTTCTAGAAAAAAATCTTAGAATTTTGGGATTAGATGAACAGGTTGACTAGACTTCATTTGTACAGCCCTCGTGTCATTCAACCACAGCACATCACAACTGCCCTTAGTCCTGTATCATAAATTCCCAAGGTCTGATGGCAGACTAAGCCGGAATCCAGCTCTCCTCATTGACTCTTTGGGCAAGTGCCTTAATCTCTGTGAGACCTTGCTGCCTCATCAGTAATATGTAGAGAATATCCTGTCTTCCTAGCAGATTTGAAAACCAACTTAATGAACCTGTGTGAACTTGCTCAGCAGGGAGATTTGGACCCAACCAAATGCTCAGATCTTCTCCTTCCTTTCCTACAGAGAAGTTGCCTCTGAAGAACTATCTAAATTAGTTTACAACTATAGTGAAGGATGTAGATTTTTGCTCTCCCAGAGAGTGCCAAGATTCATAAAAGCTATGAAAGATTTCAAGATTTTCAGATCTACTTTTGTAGGTCCTCGAAAATCAAAGCAGCTTCCACTGTTCGCATTAAGAGCTTTTTACAGGAACTCCACAATGGAAATTATTTGTATTCCTCTTTAACCAGGAATATTCATAATAGACAGAGGGAAATATACATAAGAAAATAGCAAGTGCTTTCCTTCCATGTGATTCCCATGGGTTTTCCTTGAGCTATTTAGGAATATTTCCTCCCTTCTTTGGGGGAAAAGGGAGGGGCACATTCTTTTCTCCTGAGGGGCTTTTAATGGCATCTAGCCACTTTGCCAGAAGGGGCTTCAGGCAGCTTTAAAGCTCATTTCTCCCTTCTCTGGCCCTGCCATACTTCACTTCTTACATCTCTCCACCTCCTCCTACCCTTACTGTCAGACTTGGAGTATTTCCTCCTCCACCCATGGATCCCACACCCTCGGAATCCAGCAGTGACCAGGTCACTCCTTAACGACTAAGAAACCTAAAGAACATCTGCCATCAGAGGGCATGAGAAATGGGGCTTTTTGACACCCTTTCCTGGACCAGGCTCAAAAGGAATTCCGTCTTTGCCTCTCATTCATTGCAGTGCAATGTCATACCCTGTTGAGATATGCAGCCCCATGAGTCACGCACTACCCTGAGCGTGCATGGCTCCCTCACTGCCTTTCGGGAAGGTGTTTGCTCCAGGCTGAGTCACTGATGGCCAAAGGAGGGTATGGGCCCTGCCAGCTGCAACACTGGTTCCCAGCCCAAGTGCACCCCTTGGGTGGAAAAAGGGTCAGAGAGAAGACCAAGCTTGGGCCAGGGACAGCACTGTGCCTTCTCCCCAATCACCAAGTCGTTCTGTCGTCCCTGAAAGCATTTTTCTGCTGGAATTCAGAAAGAAGTTATTTTGAAGTCACGCCAGTAAAAGCCCTGGAAACATTGACGTAAGCCTGTGCTGGAAGCTAAGGAAATAAGCTCCATGCTGATTCTTCATTCCTCTTATTTATTTGCACGATCTGAACTAATTTCTCAGCTGTAATCCACACCGCCCACCACCTAGGAACTTCCCAGAAATGTCCACAGGGGAGGGGGCGGGAAAGAGAAGGAATGCACCCGCAGCCCTCAGGCAGGGTCTGTGCAGCCCCAGACTGGATGACCAGTGGTCTTGGCCAATGTAATAATCTCCTCAAGATAAGCAGAAAAGATTGGCAGCAAATGGTCACAGGAAAATGTCCCATTTTGTTGGAGGAAAGAATCTGTTACTTTATTGGAACGCCGGAATGGGGACTGAGATAAAATGAGAAGATTGGGGTGGGGGTGAGGGGGCTCCCACAGCCATGAATACAGATCTGGTCTTTCAGAGTTTGATATTTTGTTCGTCTTGGATTTTTGAGCTTAATTTTTGTCCTTTAAAAAGATACGGCATTAAAATATTATGTATCTAGATGACTGAGTTTTTTGACACCCCTTAAGTCCTGCACCCCAGCAGAGTACCTCATTCACCTCACCCAGGTCCAGCCCTGCTTTGCGGACTCTGAGAAGCTTCTATTGCTTGGACATAATGGTGAAGAGCTATCTAAATCCCGGGGGATTGACCTGTCTGCAAACTATGCAGTCAACAGGCTGTTTTGTTTTTCTTAGGACACAAAACGTTAAATGCCAAATCATGATAAAAACAGTACTTCTACCTTAGACCTAGACAGATAAAATTATTCTCCCATGCTAGATTTCCTTTCGGCTTACTTGTATTAGGGATGGAGAATGGGAGTAAGTGAGATAGAAGGAGAAATAAAATATATAGAAAGATATAAAGGTGGTTGCATTAGTTTTCCACCACTGAACAGCAAATATGGTCAGCCTACATCTATCTAATGACTACTTTTTCTTGAAAGTATAATCCAGCATTTTTATGAAAACAAAAGTCAGAATTTCATTAATTTAAACCCCTCTTCCTATGAAGTCTTTGGAAACAATGTGCATTTCCTGTGGTTTTCTAGCCACAGCATTTTCTGAACACATATCGATTGATCACATTGATCACATGTTCATCTTGCACGCTGTGTGGAACAGGGTCATGTGAGGAGCCCTTAAATGTTACTTTAGACCTCTGACAAAGCATCCTGGGAAATCTTCCTGTTTAGACTTGAGAATAGCAACCCTCTTCTCAAGAGGGATCATCATACTCGCTCATGTTATGAACCAACCTTCTGCAGTCAGTGAAAGATGGCTCCAGCTCTTTGCCAACTCTTATGCCAAGAGGAGGTATCTGTGTGCCCTGCCTTTGAACCTGATCTGGCTCTGTGCCTTTGTTAGAACCAGGAAGACAAGTCAACAAGACAGAAGTGATGCTGTGTGACTTCCAGGGCTGGTCCAGAAGAAATCTTCAGCTTAGTGTGCTCCACCTTGAAACTCAGCCACCATATTGGGAGGAGCCCAAGCTGGGGGAGACCTCAGTGAGCACCAAGCTAAGGTCACCCCAACAGCCCTATGCGAGTGAGCCATTTAGTCCTTCCAGCCATCCCAGCTGTTACCATAGGATGCAGAGGAACTTCTATGGGTTCACAGAATAGAGAAAAATAAGTTACTTTTGTTTCAAACTACCACATTTTGGGGTAGCTTTTTATGCAGTAATATAAAACCAAAGCCCTTGACACATCAAGAAAATGAGCATGGCAGTAATAACTGAGGCAACTGAACTGCCACCTGTGAGAATAGGATATTTCTTAAAGTTTCAACAATATTGGTCATCTGTGTGACATACGATGCATCTATCTAGAGACATATTTCAAGCCAACGGCTTGTTTAGAAATAGAAAAAAAAATCAATAGAAAAAAAATTCTGCTCCACCCAGCCTTTAACATTTTGACCATTTCCTATATGCCAGAAACTGTGCTTTATGTCTTACCTGTGCTTTCTCAGTCCTCACATCAGCCTCCCATTTCACAGAGGACAGATTGAAGGCTAAGGGAGGTTGCAGATCCAAAGTCACATAATCAGTAAGTGGCAATGTTGGGATACTAGAGGTTGGTCTGCCTCTAGAGTCTATGTGCTTAACCCCTAGACGTTACCTCTTAAGAAATATGCATAGAAAATCTTCACTACATAGAGTTGCTCTGTAAATTCTATCTTTTGCCTTGTCTTGGAGTTCTAACATAAGTTTAAATGGTGGGCTTGCTCCCAGCTGTCCCTATTACTGTGTTATTGTTGCAGGAATAGGCCATGATGCTTGGGGGCTGGAAAGAACAAAGCATGAGACAGAGTCCTCCAGAATCACCTCCTCAGCATGTTGTTTCCATACAGCGATACTCGGGAGCAAACAGCATCCACCCATGGAGTAACTCCAGGCTCCCCGAATGCTTACATTCCCCAAAAGTGAGCACAGCATGATGCTTTTAACACCATACCACCCTCAAAATTCGCCACGTCCTTTGGAACGCGCTTGTTCAACTGAAATGAGTTTTTCCCCACGTCTTCCTGCCTAAAGTAAATTCAGAGACCTCTATTTATCCATTTATCCATCATACATGCACTAAGCCCTCTGTGTGCCAGACGCTGAAGGATATACAGGTCAACAAATACCTATATTAAAAGGTCAGCTGTGCTACAGTTGGAGGTCAGAAAGGGTGAAACAGTGACACACAGAGGAACGAATTAGTTCCATCTGTGGGTCAGGGAAGGCTTCCCTGAGGAAAGGGGGTTTGGGCTGGAATTCAACAAGTAGGTTTGGATGGCCATTAAATGCAGAAGGGTGACCACATGTCCAGTGGAGGGGAAAGTGAAAGTGCATAACCCATCAGTCAACGACACACTGTTGGGGACACCTAGAGCTTGCTATTTGAGGGCAAGAACCAGGATTTGGGGATGGAGAGAGAGAGACAGTGGCTAAGGTGGCAGGGTCTTAAGTACGATTGATTATACACTTAAGAGCATTGTGGGAGCACGGAGGACTTTAAGGAGGGGAGGAGTAAGAAATGTGCATTTTCAGGAAGATTATTTTGTGGAATAATGTTCGAGGAGGGATGAGACCAGAGACAAGGTAAATGATTAGGAGACAAGATGTCCATGCTGTGGGCATGGATCAAGGTGGTGGCCATGATATGGACCAGGAGGTGAGGGCACGGAGTCCAGGTAGGTTGAAGATACTGACCTGAAGAAGCATAGTCTTTGCATATTTAAACTTTCATGTCCATTCAGCATCTTTTCAAAATTAATAAAGAGTGTCTTTTTCAATACTCCACTCCTTTCTATTAGCATCAACACCTTAAATGTCATGTTCTGTATATAACTCCTTTTTCTTGAGTACACAAGAAAGGTGTGTAGGGAATTCGATCATCTTGAATGAGAAAAATTTGATTTTCAAATTTAAAAATTTCCTCCACTGAGTCCAGAGTCCAGGAAGGTTTTATGTGAGTCACCAGCCAGCAGTGAGTCTTGACTCTTTTGCTAAGTTAGGGTGACCCTGAAAAATCACTTGAGCTTTTTGGGCCCCCATTACTTCATTCAGAAGATAACAAAATTGGGACAGATGATCATTAAGATATCTTCCAGTTCTTTAAATGAATAACAATTTCATTCAATTTACCCACCTACATGCGGAATACCCCAGAAAAACTGCGGCTTTCCTGATTTGTGGATAGGGTTTTCTATAGGATTAAACCAGCTACTGTTACCCAGCTATACCAGCCACCAAATGGGAAACACTGGTGTAGTGCAATCTCTACAACACTCAGCAGCGAGGCCTGATTCATGAAACTCCACCCAATATCATTTAGCACATGGAGAGCAAAGATTAAGTGCTTCCATTCCTTTTTCTAGCAAGAATTCTCTTTTTCTGTGGTTGTCAAGATATATGAATTGCCAAGCAGGGAGTTCCATGAGGTGTATGCAAGTACAATTAAAGGATCCTGGCTTTGCAGGGGAGATTTTAAACAGCAGAGAAACTGTGATAGTAATTATTAAGTATAGCAAGGCTGAAGGACTCCCGCTTTTTAATCTTTATTTATTTTTCTAAGTCCCATTAGATTCTAGACATCATTAACCATTAGCCTATGAAATGTTATTTCGTAGGCTATTTCGACTCTGAAACTTCAAAGTTCTGATATGCAAGCTCGCTCCCACTGCAAGCTGAAGGGAAGAGAACCTCTGTTACAATGAAGAGCTTTCTACAAGCATGTGCAATACAAACAGCATTGGTTTATTAGGGGGTGCTGGTGGAATCTGCACTTAATCAGAGAGATTCTTTCTTTAATGGTGGTGGATCCAAGGGTTTGTAGTTGACTTTGACTATTCCCAAGAAGAATATTTGTATTGTAAGAGAGGATTTGATTAATTATAGGAAGTAAGATAGCTCCAAAAATCTCTCTTTGGATTAAGAATTTCAGTTATACTTTCAAAATACTGCCGAAATAACATCTCCAGAGTCAATGTGTCAGGAACTTATTAATCTTACATCATAAGAATCAGGGACACATATGCACTCACACAAACAAAAGAAGGATGAGTAACTAGAACTGCACAGCAGACAACTTTGGCAACACTGATTTCTTTCTCTTTTCTTTCTTTCTCTCCAAACCGATTTTTCTACCTGTTTTTAGAGCGGAACCCAAAGTGTTTTGTAAGAGGCTCAGTTTTCAAAACTCTTAAAATATCTTACAGTCTTACAATGCTCAATACCATTGGCCCTTCCCATGGCCTCTATAAATCATTTCATCTCTTATTCCTAATTTTTCTCAGCTATAAATGGGGTCATAAAAACACCCTCCTTAAGCCAGGGACTGTGCTTGGTTTAACATTTGTGGTTGGCAGAAAAACGGTTCCCAGAGACATCCACGTCTTCATTCTAGTCCCTGTGACTATGTCACCTTACACGGCAACACAGACTTTACAGATGTATTTGTAAAGGGCCTTGAGATGGGGAGATTATTTGGATTATCTTGGTGGACCCCATGTGATCACACGGGTCCTTATAAGGGATAAAGAAAGGCAGGAGAATAAGAGAAGGTGATGTATCAAAGGGAACAGAGGTAGGAGTAATGGATATGAGAAGGGCTCAACCCACTGCTGTTGGCTTTGAAGATAGCGGAAGGGGCTGTGAGCCAAGCAAAGCGGGTGACCTCTAGAAGCTGGAAAAGACAAGGCAACAGATTTTCCCCTAAAGCTTCCAGAAGGAATACAATCCTGCCAACACCTTGATTTCAGTCCAGTGAAATCCATTGCTGACTTCTGACCTTCAGAGTTATAATAAATTTGTGTCGTTTTAAGCCACCAAGTTTGTAGTAATTTGTTATAGAAGCAATAGGAAATGAATACACTATTGTGTTCTCAGCACAAGCATAGTCTCTGGCACATAATATATGCTCAATGCTTATCAAAAGAATGTGTGATCTTCAATAAAAGGTATATTTAATGTCTATTTCACATAGAACTTGTACTTTACATACCTTATATCACTCAATTGTGACAATTTCCTATGTGGTAGGTATTATCATTATCTGTATTTAAAGTGGAGGGAACCAAGATAAAAGAGGTCAGATCACCAGCCCAAGTTCATAAAATGAGTAAATGGCCAAGTTGGGATTTGAACCAAAGAAAAGCAGCAGAGCAGTTTTGTGTAAAAGCTATGAACCAGACTGCTGAGTCAGTCCTGCCTCTGACCCTTCTTTCAGCCATTCACCTTTGGGTAAGGTGTGGACCTTGATCTTCTGGTCTATAAAAAGGAAGATAAGACAGTCCCTGCCAGAGGCTATTAGGAGGATAAAGATACATGTAAGTAAAGGTCCTAGAATAGAACTTAAAACCCAGGGAGGGTGCCATAGGTGTGAGGTGGGACTGTCATAGCCAGTTTGATACCTAACAGTGGGATAGAGTCTGCAGAGTAAGTCTCACCAATATAAGATGAGAAAACATGTGAAACCACTTTTTTGCCCATCATGTAATGAATGGGTAAACAAAATGCAGTATATACATGTGATGGAATATTACTGAGCTCCTGAAAAGGCATGAAGTCCTGATGGATGCAGCAGCATGAATGAATTTTGAGGACACGTTGCTGAGTGAAACAAGTCAGAACACAAAAAGGACAAATATTGTAGGATCTCACTGTTAGGAACTAGTTACAATAAATAAACTCAAGGAGTTACAATCTACAATACAGGTTACCAGGAAATTAAACTGGGTTAGGGAATGGGGTGTTGATACTTAACTTGTGCAGATTTTCTATGTAGGTGGATGGCAAAGGTTTGGAAATGGCTGGTGGTGATGTTAGTACATCATTGTCAGTGTAGTTATCAGCACTGAACTGTGCAGGGGAATGTGGCTAAAGGGGTAACTTTGGGTTGTATATGTTATTAGAACAAAAGTTGAAGGATAAAATATGGGACTCTACAGAATATTGAACCCTAATAGAGATGAAGGACTATATAGGATTCTATAGCTTATTGAACCCTAATAGAGATGAAGGACTATAGTTAGTGGTACAAGTAGCTGTTAACAATAGGAAGGTGTTTGGAAAAATATGTAAATCTAATGTAATCTATGGATGAAAAGTTAACAGTAGTATTTTAGTAATCTTTTAAAAAAGTGATATGAAAGTGTAAATTGTCATGACTATCATTCATCATCAATCATTTACTGCCATCACACATTAGTAAGTAGCACAAAGATCAGGAAAATACAATTTACAAAATTAAGGACTAAATCCAAAAATGTACTTAAGCTACTACAGGGAGGAGGAGAGAGAGACAATCCTAATCATTGACAGACTTATTTGGGGAATTTGGTTTTCAGTGGATGCCTACCTACCACTAAAGCCTTGGAAACAGTGATGACGGAGCTGGCAGTGGGGGTTGGGGAGCTAGATGCCAGGTTTCCCCTGTCCCCAGGGCTACACAGCTGGGCTATGTGAGGTCCCTGAATGGAAGACATGGGTAGTAAGAGAACAGCTACAGGCTATAAGCAGGTCTGAAGCTGCCCCAGGAAGAAATTATGATGTAAAGACACAGACAATTTAGTCTATCACAGGTTAGCCAATGACTACAGCAACCAGCTAGGATTGAGAGCTACCAGTTGTCTGCAAAGCTTTTTTTTTTCTTTTTTAACTTTTTTTTGTTGTATAATATAACATACATGCAAAGCAAAGAAATAAAAAAGCAATGGTTTTCAAGGCACTCTTCAACAAGTAGTTACAGGACAGATCCCAGAATTTGCCATGGGCTGCCATACCATCATCTCAGATTTTTTCCTTCCAGCTGCTCCAAAATATAGGCTAGAAGGCTTAAATATTTCTTTATCCCCACAATTGACTTTTTTCCTTTCTTTTTTGTGAAAAATAATATATACAAAAAAGCAATAAATTTCAAAGCACAACACCACAATTAGTTGTAGAACATATTTCAGAGTTTTGACATCAGCTACAATTCCACAATTGTAGGTTTTTAGGTTTTCACTTTCAGCTGCTCTCAGATACTGGAGACCAAAAGAGATATCAATTTAATTATTCAGCAATCATATTCATTTGTTAAATCCTATCTTCTCTATATAACTTCACCATCACCTTTGATCTTTCTATGTCTCTGTTTAGGGGCATTTGGGCTATGACCATTCTAACTCTTTCATGTTGGAAGGGTCTGTCACTATTATGGGGTAGGGAGATGGAACTATCTGATGTTCAGGACTTATCTGGTCCAAGAATCCATTGGAGGTTATAGGTGTCTGGAAAGTTACCTTAGTGCATAGAACCTTGTGAAATCTTATATATTGTCCTAGGTGTTCTTTAGGATTGGCTTGAAAGGTCTTGGTTGTGGGTTGGCAGGTTATGATAGGTAGCAATGTCTAACTGAACTTACATAAGAGCAACCTCCAGAGAAGCTTCTCAACTCTGTTTGATCTCTCACTGCCACTGATGCTTTATTAGTTATACTTCTTTTCACCTTTTTGGTCAGGATGAAATTGTTGATCCCACGGTGCCAGGGCCTGATTCATCCTTGGGAGTCATCTCCCATGTCACCAGGGAGACTTTCATCCCTGGATGTCATGTCTCATGTAGAAGGGAGGGCAATGATTTCACTCGAGAGTCAGGCTTAGAGAGAGTGAGGTCACATCTGAGCAACAAAAGAGGGCCTCCAGAAGTAACACTTAGGCATGCCTACAGGTAGGCTAAGCTTCTCTGCTACCTACATAAGCTTCACAAGAGTAAGCTTCAAGATCAAGGGTATAGCCTATTGATTTGGGTGCCCTTAAAGTTTGACACAGTATCAAGTGGTTTTCTGATGGTAAATTTAACAGTTCAATTGCAAACTTTTTGAGGGAAAATTGCTAGTGTTGTTCTGAAAGTCCTGCAATGGCAATTTGCAAATATTCACAAAGTTCTAATTGAGAAGACTATACTCTTGGATTGGCTTTTACAGCATGGATTTATTAACTTACAAGCTTAGATTTCTCAGGCCATGAAAATGTGCAACTCAAGGCATCAACAGGTGATGTTTTCTCCCTAAAGACTGGCTACTGGTAAGCTTGGGCTCCTCTACCAGATAGCAAGGCACATGGCAGCATCTGCTGGTCCTTCTCTCCTGGGTTTTGTTGCTTTCAGCTTCTAACTTCAGTGGTTTCCTCTCTGAGCTTCTCTAGGGCTTTTTTTCTGTCTTTTATTCTCTTATAAAGGTCTTGAGTAAAAGGATTAAGACCCACCTTGAATAAGGTGGGTCATATTTCAATTGAAATAACCTAATCAATAGGTCCCACCTACAATAGCTCTACACCCACAGGAATGGATTAAAAGAACATGCTCTATTTTGGGGTACATACAGCTTTGAGCCATCATATCCAGTATCTGTGGTGGGGAAGTCAGTGAGAAGGGAAGCCTGAGTGAGGGAAGTATTAGAGAAAATGGAAAGAACCCAAAAATGTGGAATTGGGGGGAAAAGGACAGATACTGTACTTTAAGAAAATAGCAAAGCAGTGAAGTGCTAAATTTATTTTTAAATCAGAAACTTAAAACTAAAACATCCATCTCTTCATGCTTACAGGTTTGCGCTTTTTAAAGCATATTATGTATTTGCTTTGTACAAAGCATTGTGTGAGGACTGACAAACAAGAAATACATGGTACATGGAGAACATTTAAAAGGCCCTGCCATAATTCTCATATTTTTAATGCTAGTGCTTTTCTTTCAAACCCAAGGCAAGTTTTAACTACTTTAAGGGTTCAGTAGAGCAGATCTCTTGGGATAATGGCAGGACAGAGGATAATAAAAGATTGGTGAACTAAAAGGATAAATGCATCTTCCTCAGTTCAAGAATCACCATAGCAGCTCAAGATTGAACTTATGCAATTATCCTAACTGCTTTCCCCCAAATCTTAATGAAACTTTTCATAGATAATTCCAGTACACAAAGACCCATTAAAAAATGCATGGCTTGTTTCACCTCTCAGATAAGGCACACTATCTTCCCTTTGCATCATCCTTTCAGGGATCCTGCAACACATAATCTCCTTTAGATCAAATATGAGTGTTCCATCCTTCCCCCACATTCTCCACTGTCTCCCTCAAATTAACCCCTCCACCTCTTCCGTGAATTGCAGGGTCTGCCGTGGTAAGCAACCCTTAATCTATCATCTCTTTAGTCCCACCACATTCTCCTCTTCAATTTAGGTTTAGTTTGTCTATTCTGTCTTTTAAAATTTTGGCATAAAAAAAATCTACATTTGACCACATTGTTTCTTCCAATGATTGTCTCATAAACCCAGTTCCTTTTTCTTTAACAAGACTTTTCTAAGATCACCTATTCCTATGTCATCTCAAGAAAACCATCCTTTGTTAACCTTGTATTTTAGCATGAAGGGTACATTTTCACCTAGAATTATTCAGTATTTTTCCCTCTAGTCTTATGTAAATTTGGTTGAGCATCTTGCATGCCCAAATGATTGTTAAATCTCTTCAAGGATGGGAATTATATAGTCGATGTTGCCCCCTGGTTTTCTAATGCCATGCCATGTACACAATAAATGGGCCCAAACTTAGATAAAAAATTCATGCACGCAGGCACTCCATCTGTTTCATTCACTGCTGTTCATCCACCATTTAGAGAATGAGCAGCTCATGGTAACAACTTGTTGAATGAGTGAATTACTAGAAATATGGTTCCTATACGAGTACATTAAAAAAAGGCTACTTCAATGGTAGAATGCTTGCCTTACATGTGGGAGACCTGGGTTAGATTCCTGGACCATGCACCCCCCCCCCCCAAAAAAGACTACTATGGCATATGGTTGTGTGATGAGCTTCGAGTTCTAACCTGATAGGTACATGATGCCAAAACAAACATTCCATTTCATTAAAATTCAGCTACATAAAGAAGTATTGGGTTATAACCCGAAGTATAAAATAAATATCCATGTAGCCATACTAATATAAACAAAAGATTGAATACATAAATAAACGGGGAGAAGAGATAAACCTCTTATGCAGAAAAATTCCAAATAATTTATGTAGCTACTTACCCTCAAGTATGTGGGGCACGGCTCCCCATTCCTTAAGTGAGGGCTACCCAGAGAGGTTTCCTTCCAAACAGCACAGATGGGGTAGGGGTAGAAAGTCAATTACAGTTGAGAAAGCTGAGAAATGCTGCCTCTGCCAGGTGACCAGAAGACCCTGCCTCGGCCAGATGTGGCCGGTCAACATCAGCAGTGATAGGTCAGGTTGATTGGGTGTACTTTTGATATAATGTGATGGGAAGGGCAGTTGAACTGGGTGGTCTTCTTTCCACAAACATGTAACTCCAGTCCATTCATGAAAAAATATGAGGCAAATCCCACACGAGGAACATTCTATAAAATACCTGACCCCCTACTTCTCAGCACTGTCCAGGCCATCAAGTACAGAGGAAGTTTGAGAAAGCAGCACAGCCAACAGCAGCTTGAGGAGGTATGATGACCAAGTGCTGGGGGATCCTGGAACAGGAAAAAGAGCACTAGGTCAAAACTGAGAAAATCGGAATCAAGTATGGACACCCGTTAATAATAATGTATCAATACAGACTCATTAATTATAACAAATGCACCATTCTAATGCAAGACATTAATAAGAGGGGGAATAAGGTGTAGGGTGCATGGGCATTCTGTATTATTCTCACAACTTTTCTGTAAATCTAAAACTGTTCTACAAAAGATGAAGTTCATTTTCTAAATTTCTCAGCTAAGCCTCTAAATATCAAAATCTGGTTGTGCCTCCGTTTGTTGAGTTGATCAGAAGTTTTGGTGTCTTGGTTGCATGCTTCAACTGCAGATACCTGTTGTGCTCACAACAATCTCAGTGTCAGTGTTGATATCAAATATAAACATAATCCAGTCGCAGTTTGCATGAAGTCACAATTCTCATTCCAGAAGCAAAGAAAGAGGCCCAGGATTAATGGCATCAAATGTTGTAGCAGTAGCATTTGCAGGCTCATCTCGCCTGTACTACCTCCCACCCTACACACACACACCACATATATATCCTTTTTCAATTAAAAGTCTAAGAGCATTAGAATGAACTTTCCAAAATTTGTAAGAGAACATGGTAATCTGCTTTTCACATACTTTGCAATATTGATTCTGGATACAAATTAGTGGCAGAACGTCCTCGGGACGGTTTCCAGCTAATAGCTGTGGATCATTTCAATGGGCTCGGGTAGATTTTCTTGTTTCTCAAATGAGTTCATCTTTGCTCTCTACTTTTTCTTTTTTTTTTTGTTTTGGTAATGTGAGGTCCTTTAGCACGCAGGAAAAAACAACACTACCCTCAGCTACCAGTCCACATCAGGGAAGAGTGTGAACACTCGAGCACAGACAGAAGAAACGCTCTTCAGCCTCCCCTGGCTCTTTGTTTGTTTCATTTTCTAATGATTAGTCTGAGTATGGTTGGCTCTACTGAACTAAACTTGTACATGTCATGAAATTCTGTTTGGATTTAGAGAGTTTATCAGACCCATTTTATGAAAAGACCACTTTATTTCTTCTTAGTTTTTCAATATTTTAAAAAATATTATTGAAATAATACATTGAAATATTATTGAAATATTGTCAATCTACATATTGCTGTGAATAGATATTACATTCACATAGTTCAAATTTCAAAAAAATTATAAAAGGGGGACAGATGAAAATTCTCCTAAATTTCTTGTTCAACTAAGTTTCTTATATGTAATGCCAAAGATAGTTTATCCAGGTGCGACATATATTCATTCACATGCTTATGACTATTTTTACTCTCACTATTTTTTTCTTTAATTAACAAGTGGCACCGTGTTACAGACACGAGATTGTTTTCTGTGCAATAAAATGCAGTGGAGATTGTTTAATATCAGTACATAGATTTCTCATTTCTTAGAGGTGCAAAGTATTCCACTGTGGGGTTTATAACATAAATTATTTAACCAGTCCTTTATTGATGGAATTCAGATCGTTTCTCATCTTTTGCTATTGCAGCCAATGCCACAATGAGCAACTTTAATTTATTTCACCCATATAATTTCAAAATAAATCCTTAAAAAATAACTGTGTCAAAGGGTAGGTGCATGTATAATTTTAAAAGATATTGCTAAATTCCCTACAGAGATTGAAACCCATTTATACTCCCTTTGGCTTTCAATCATTTTTTTTTTTTTTTGACGTGGGTAGGCTCTGTTTTTTTTTTTTTAATCTCCTTTTTTTCTCCTTTGGCTTTTAATAAAGCCTTTTCTTCTATTCCTTTGTCACCACAGCATGCTATGCTTTTTTTTTTTCTTTAAAGAATGTGAGAGTTGGAAAATTGAACCTCAGTGTAGCTTAATTTGTATTTTTCTTGTTGTAGGTGAGGCCAAGTGTCCTTTCATATATTTTTATGTTTCTGTGAACTTTTCTCTCAAGTGTCCTCGCCCCAATTTTCTATGGGTACTTTCGCACTTCTTACAGATATTGGGAACTATTTACGTACTAGGTCTATTATCTCTTTGACTATGATATGGATTACAAATATTTTTTCGCTCTTATTACCTTGCGGTGACCACTTTAATATGGAATTTAGATTTATCATCGATTGACTCTGTCTTGAATCCATTAAAGTGCTTTTTTTTAAAATATCAGGTAGTTGGTAATTTACATGATTTAGTCTCCAGGTATGGACATGAAGTTCAACATTAACATGTTTATTAAATATTAATATTTAACATTAAATTACAAATGAATTACAACAATATTAAATTACAATTACAAATTATAACAATATTAAATTACAAATGAAAATGTAATTTTGGTTCTTTTGGTGATGAATAACTAAGGTCTGTTTCCCCACCTTGTAAAAGCTTTATGGAACACTTGTAATTCTTTCCATTAATGATGGAAATTGAGTAACAGTGGTAAATTTAAGATATTTGCTCTCTATAAAATTTGTTTTTATTACCCTGGCAAGATCTATAGTTTGTCTACTAAACAATCTTGGTAAAAACAACAAATTATAAGTACTTCAGGAATATGGCTTTCACTGAACCCTTTGGTCCTAGCATCATGTGTTAGGATTTAATAAAATTTTATAGAAAAGCATATACGGCCCTTTCTGGAATTGAACAAGCACCTGGCTGCTGGCTGACCTTTCATGGGACATCAGCATCAAACTTTACTCTCCCATAGCAGGTACCTGGCTGAACCTTCACCCCCAGAGTTTTGGAAACACATCGTTCAATCGCTGCATCACCAATGGCTGTCTCAGCCAGACCTGAAGGGAATGAGCTTGCCACTGAAGGGGAAAAGGATGGCGGGGCTATTTGGTCACGTCCGGACATATCACCTGCCCTGCCCCTCTCTGCTGGAATCTGGTACCTCAGGGAGGGCCACACGCCATTCGACATAGAACCTTGTTGAGTTGCCATTCCATTCCCCAGTAGAGTGGCTGCAGAGTTCAGCATTTAGAAAGCGGTTTTCTTCTGCTCGAAAATGTGTGGTTTATCACAACCATAAAAGATTTCAAATGATTGGGATTAGTCCCTCTCTCCTTTCCTGTGTGCCTTCAATTAGCTGAATGAAAGCAAACCCCATGGCTTTAGGACCAAAAATAGCTGGAGAAAAGTGACGCAGATTTCACCGAGATGAAAGAGTGGAATCCAGAAGCCTAATTAAAAGCAACTGAGAAACCAATATTTGATACAGAGTTTACTCACCTGAAAAAATAAACCCAGAGCTACAGTGAGGCTTTTCTGGAGGGTTGTGGGAAAGGGACTGCGAGGTTTCCCGCAGGTCACAGGAAGACTCAGCTCCGCGAGAACACAGAACCTCACTGTTCCTTCATCTTTGGAGTCAGGGGAAGGTCAGCGAACAAGCTGGTGACCACACTGGGCGTCCTTGACAGGAGTCAATTAACAAGAGAGAATCCTGGGTCCTGTGATGGCAAAGGGGACATCTGTCTGCATTTTCAAACTCTTTCCTTTTTTTAAAAAATATTGACATGCGCACAATGAGCCTGATAACCTTTTTTCCCAGTTTATCCAGATTTCTTTTTCTTCTCACACCTCTCCCCGCCCCCCAGCCCCTTACTTCTACACCACGTTTCTCAAATTCATATACTTTTCTGTACACTCAGCATATGAATTGTTTTTGATGGCAAGGAAATTCTCCTGGTTTTTAGATAAATCAAGGCCACAGTCAGTCAGCAGAGGAGAGAAGCAACTGAATTCCTCTTTCATACGCTGCATATTTTTAACCTACAAATCAACTCCCCACATGGAACACTGGCAAGTAAAAACCGCCTCAGTGAGTCCTCCAAATGCAATTGCCATCTTGCCCAAGGTTTTATTTGGAGGCAAGAGAAAGGACCGAACCTCAATTTCTTGGCCCTTACCTGCTGGGGGAGACAGCCTCCATGATTCTCCTTTCCAAGTTTGATATTCATTACCTCGGGGTAGGGTGGGAGGTGGGGGGATACATATGGTGCCTCAAAACAAGTGCAGCAGTTTTTGTCACTGCAGATAAATAAAATTGCAGGACTGCTTGTAGACACACCTTATCCTGGAGACAGAGACACAGATGAGTTCACTCCATGGGTGTAAGAGAGGGCCTTTCTTTCCCCTGCATTTTGTCAAATGTCATCCGGAGTCGGGGCTGTTAACCCTGGGTATCAGCCCCCAATCCAATGCACAAAGGACTTCAGAAATGATTTTCTGATAAGGGTATTTGACATTCTGCTGCTATCTTTAACTATCGTGGGGCCACCAAGTACTCGTATTCTGCTGCATATGGTAGAGAGGTTTCAAATTAAGTCCTGAGGGTGTGACCCAGCCCTCTAAGGAGTCAACCGGTTAGAAGAGAACATGTTTATGTTAACACAGGAACGTATGCCTCTGTCTCCTGTGTCTCATTCTTTCAGCTTGCCTGCTTTTTCCTTTACCTCTTCCTTCTTTCATTTCTTTCCCTCTTTCTTTTCTTCCTTCATCCATCTTCCCTCCCTCCCTTCCTTCTTCCTTCCTTCCTGACAGAAAGACTCCCTCTTCTCAGTGTCTAGCTTTTCTGCCCTATTTTGCACCATGGATCCTCTTCATCTTAAACTAAGAGTAGACATTTAAAGATCATCACCCTCTGTCCAGTTAAACAATAAGGCTACTTGTTTTGTGAAATACTTTTTGGCTCTTGTTGTTTATTTTGGGGACCTTAAAGGGCAGAAATTTGATCGATCATATTTCTTAGTACCTCTGCACATGGTTCCTCTCTTGTTTTATTTCCCCCCTGGTATCCTTATATTTCCCAGCGATTATTTCCCACTCCTACCCCCAGACCCAGTATAATGCATTTTATACATGTCCCTGAGAGGTCAGGTATGCTTTCTTTATTTTTGTAAAATACATTGGGTTGTTTTGTATGCACATGCGTTTTGATTTGCATAAATGGCATTGTGGTGCAAATCGCATCTCTTTGTGTCTGCTGCCGCAGCTCTACAGTTTGCAGGTCTCTCAGTGATGCTCTGTGAGCATCTCCTTGCTTCTTCCCACTTCACAAGATTCCCCAGCTCACACATGTCACACTGACTTCAGCCATTTCTCAGCTCAGCTAATCCAGTGACCATGGCAAAGGGCTGCCTTCAGGTAGGACAGGTGGAGAAATTAGAAGCATTTGTCCAGTAGGGACAGTTGTGGGAGTAGCAGTTAATATAATGACAATCATGGCCTTTGAAGGAATGCATAACCCCAATGGGAGGTAAACAATTGGGCTTATGCCCCTCTCCCATGTACCTACAGACCTTCCTGGGTTTTTCACATATGACACACACCACAGTTGTAATTATGTGGTTATCCGTGTGGTCATTTGTTAAACATCTGGACCCTCCTAGTTCACGTGTCTGAGACTGCTTGTTTATTTCTGCATCCCCAGCGCTGGGCCTCACACCTGGGAAATGGTAAGAGCTCAGTATTTATTTTTTGGATGAGTGTAAGAATAAGTGAGTAAATTGATAATGATGATTGTATATGATTAAAGGTACAAGGTTGGGCATCAGGCAAACCTGGGGTTCAGTCTTCTGTGAATCTCTTTTCTCTCCTGAAGAATGGGATACCCTGAATTCCCTACAGAATTGTCAGGATGTCTAGGTGATATGATAAGGTATTTTGTCAGGAGGTAGGATCTCAATGAAAGGAATTACTACCCAATCCAAGACTGTAAGAGTTAAGTGCTATGCTAGCGTTATAGCAGCATAGAAGCAGTAAGGGTTTTAGGCACTCAGGAGATTGCAGTGATTTAGAGTGGTTTCTCCTTCAAATGCAACTGGACTTACTGCAGGTAGAAGCTAAAATGTGCCTTATTAGTTGATCACAAAGAGGATTCAACTCAGGGTTCTACGGCCTACAAAATGAGTACCACGGGTTGCTAAGCCCCATCATTTCATACCAGACTGAAAAATGTCAAATAATCAGACTTTTAAAGAAAAACCATAAGTACCTCTCTCAGGAAGAAGGGCCAGGAGGAAGGAGCATGGTCAGATTCACCAGGTACCTAAACATTCAAAACCCAGTGTTCTTATTTTCAGTGGTTCGTGGGCAACATGTATTATACAAAACAGCGGAAAGAGCAAGGTAAAGAGATGAAGAGGAAAACAGAATGTGAAATTCAGGAATTCTGACTAGAGCGGGGGTCAGCAAGCAACGTCCTGCTTCTGTAAATAAAGTTTTATTGGAACACGGCCACGCCCATAGTTGGCATCTTGTCTTTAGCTGCCCTCTGATGGTGGAGTTGAGTTGTGGCGATGGAGAACATCTGGCTAAGAGAGACTAAAATATACTGTGTGGCCCTCCCCAGAAAAAGTGTGCTGACCCCAGAACAAGAAGGACAGGGTATGGGATACCCATGCTTGCTGTGATTTTACAGTGAACCCTATACCTCAGTAGGTCAGATGAAACAGAGGAAATAAAGGGTTGGGGAAGCAAAATCTAACCTCCACATCTGTGATCTTTACAAGTCTGAATGTAAAGACTTTTCTGTCAGTCTCTCAATAACCCAATCCCTGAGTCCTTGGCTAACTTAGTCTTGACAAATATTGGCTCCCAAAAGTCTCTGGTTAGGCACATGATGTTCTCAAAGCCTGGCTTCCCACCTCCGGATGAAAAACAAACAAACAAAAACGAATCTTTAAAGAATTTGGGCGGCCTCTGTGTGCCCCTAAAGCACCTATTACTAGCCTACATTCACAACTGTGCCAAGACCTATAATTTACTTAGGGAAACATGGACTAGGAATCAAGCTCAAAAGTGCAATGTGCAATCTGACCTGAAGCACACAGAGGCCCCCTTTCAAACTCTGCAGCCCTCCTGGGTACAGTTATGGAAAACAGTTCATGAGCAATCCTGAGGCAAATACACACAGGAAAAACTCCCAGAAGCAAGGCGGCTCTTACCAAACTTGGTTTCCAGGTCATCATGAAGCTGCTTCCCACAAAAAACACCTTCTTCACTGTGGCCATAGAAGCAGAAATCTTTGTAAGGATACAAACTAAAAGAGCAGAGAATTTGAAGGCAGCGGGTCTGGTTCCAATCTGTCTCTTCACTTCTTCTTTTTTTTTTTTTTTTAACATGGGCAGGCACCGGGAAATGAACCAGGGTCCTCGGGCATGGCAGGCAAGCATTCTTACCTGCTGAGCCACCATGGCCCTGTCTCTTCACTTCTGAGGATGGAAGTTTGAGTACCTCACTTCATCTTCCTGAACTTTCTGAAGGGGAGGTGGTAATACTCATGACTCCTAATCTGAGGATCTGTTGAGGAGGTTATTTACACAGTCATTTATGCCAGGCTCACTAGGTACTACAATTTTTAATTTGGCTCCCAGACTGGGTGTCTTGTATTCTTAGGCTCAGGAATCCCTCTTCTTGAGACAGCTCCTTTATCTGACACCCTCTTTTATTTCCTTAGCACAAGCATCCCTCCCTGTAGACAAGTAGCCCCTCTTCTAGACGTGCCCAGAGCGCCTCACTCTCTTCCAGTAAGGCAGATTCTTTGACCCACCCAGCTATGAAAAGGGTAATTAGAGTATATAATAACCACCTTTGTGCTTATTTCCTTAGAAGGAATTTCAGAAAATGGGATTGGTAGCTGTTTTAGTTAGCTAAAGCTGCCAGAATGCAATATACCAGAAATGGGTTGACATTTACAATGGGGATTTATTAAGTTACAAGTTATGATTCTAAGGTCATGTAAATATCCAAATTAAGGCATCAAGAGGAAGATACCTTCTCTGAAGAAAGGCCACTGGCATCTGAGGTTCCTCTGTCAGATAACAAAGCACAGGGCCAGTGTCTGCTGGTCTTTTGCTCCCAGGTTTTGTTGCTTTCAGCTTCTAATTCCAGGGTTGTCATCTCTGAGAGTCTGTGGGTTCTCTCACTTTTATCCTCAAAAAGGACTCCAAGTAAAGGATTAAGACCCATTGTGAATTGGGTGGATCGCATCTCAGTTGAAATACCCTAACCAAAAGGTCCCACCCACAATAGGTCAGCATTCACAGGAATGGATTAAAAGAACTTGGCCTTTTCTGAGGTACCCAAGTTTCAAACCAGCACAGTGGCCAAGGAATTTGTCTTTTACGTTTTGACTCACAAGAGCTCTTTATATATAAGTGATGCTGCTCTTTCATCTGGTACATGTGTGGCAAATATTTTTCTGTTTTGTTAAGCAGCAATTAATTTTGCTTATGGAATTTATTATATGTATCCAGATTTAACAATGATTTATTTTACACATTTGTCAATGATTTATTTTTCAGTTCCTGCCATTGTTGCTACTTTTAGGAAGGGCCTTCCGAACACCAACATTACCCAACCATTCATCTGAATTTCTTTTACTACTTTTAAGGTTTCATTTTTAACATTTTATCTCTCTAATCCATGTGGAATTTATTTTGGTATCTAGAGTCAGGTAAAAAGCTTACTGAGGCTTTTTTTCAGATTGCCAAGTAGTCTTCTCAGTATATTTAATTAAATAATCTATCCTTTCCCTACTCATATGAAATACCACATTTATTATATATTAAATACTTACATACCTTGTGTCTATTTTTTTGTACCCTGTTCTTAAATCCAGTCTGCCTCTTTTTGCATTAACAGAAATCTGTTTTAACTATGTTGCATTGAATATATATTAATATTTTATAATGAAAATAAGCTCTCATCATCAATTTAAGCTATATTATTTTCAATTTTTGTTATTTATCCCCCCAATTTACTCTTCCCATTGCAATTTATTTATAATAACATCTTGAAGTTAAATTTTTGAATTGAGGAATTGAGTTGTTTTTTGTTTTTTGTTTTCTTTTTTTGCACGGGCAGGCTCTGAGAAACAAATGCAGGTCTCTGGAATGGCAGGCAAGAACTCTGTCACTGAGTCACCATTGCCTGCCCTATGTGGGGATCTTGAGAATGTATTAAAAATTAAAATTTGTTTGACACTAATTTACATGGGTGTAATATGTCCTACCCAACAACATGATATGTCTCTCCACTTATTCATTTCCTTTTATTTTGGTCACTCAGTCAAGTTTTGCAGGTTTTTTCTTAATATAACAGGTATTCTATATTTCCATTGAGGAGTAATTCAGAGATGTTTCATATATTTCAAAGCTACTGTGAACATCTTTGTCATTCCTATGTAATTATTTTCCAACATATTGATAAAGATTTTGTTTTTCTAGTTTTTTTGTTGTAGCTAGATGTAGCAGTACAATTGATAATTAGTTCCGAAATATTGTAGGCAGTTTTCTTAAATTTTCAACTACTTTCCTATTATCTGAAGGTAATTCTCAAATGTATTAGTGCTGCCACTAATATTTATGCCTCTTTTAGTACTCTCTTGTGTTATTGTATTTTGTCAAAAACCAGTAAATAGAAGCAGCATCATTTGCTTCCTTTTAATAGAAGTGTCTTTTATTTATGCCCTTAAAATGATGTTAGCTGTTGGTTTGAGATCTTCTTTGTCATACCAAAGAAATATATAGTTTTGGTGTTCTGAAAGTTTTCATTTTACAAAATGCCTTTTGTATGTCTACTAAGATGACTAGTGAAAGTGTCATGTGTGGATGAACAGATTTTCAGCCATTAAATTCACTTAATTCATGGAATAAAATCTACTTAATCATGAGCTTGTGCATTTATGTTCAAAGTTGAGATTTACTTACAGATTTTTGGCTCTCCTTGACAGTAAAGTTATTTAATTTGATTTTCATATTTTTATCTATTCTAAAATTATTCATTAAAATTCTTTAAAAATTCACAAGGACTTGCCCATAAACAATTGGTTTATAGGATATTTTTGGATTTGATTTCTTTGACACCTTTTGTCAATTTCTTCCATGATATGGGTCTGCTTTAATTTTCTGTATCTCTTTCCTTTCAATTCAATTGCATTGCAGTTTTCCATTTAGCACAGAATTATATATAACATAATTTTCCAAATTCTAAAACTTAGCTTTGCCTCTGTGTTTTTAGAGGGTATGGCTAGCATGATAGAAGCAGGAACAAAGGGAGAAAGTGAAACTCTTCCAAAGAACCTAACAGGAGGCAAGCACTGAGATCTCAAGAAATCTGGGGAAGCCTAAGGGTCTTAGGTGGCTTGACCATGTGCCTGGACTGCTGAAAATAGAGATTAGGGATGTTTATGTCATAAAAGTCATCAACAGCCAGTGTGACCTAAAGGTTATGCCACATGACAAGTATCATTTCTCCTTCATGCAATGTATTTAACCTGTCACTCCCCACTCAGTCTGGCTGGTGGAAGACATGTCCTGACACATGCTCTGACAATCCTTGCAGCCACATGGCAGTTGCTTTAGTTTGTAAAAGCTGCTGAAGTGCAATATAACAAAAACAGAATGATGTTCCAAAAAATTGCAAGTTTGCAGTTCTAAGGCCATAAAAATGTCCAAGTTAAGGCAAAGCTATAAAAATGTCCAAACTAAGGCATCCAGGAAAAACTACATTGGTTCAAGAAGGCTTATGACTTTCACAGTTTCTCTCTCAGCAGGAAAGACACATGGTGACATCTGATAATTTTCTCTCCAGGCTTCTTCAACAGGTTCCCAGGAGTGTTTTCTTTCTGCATCTCCAAATGGCTGGGTCTCATGTTGGCTCTGAAGCTTTTTCCAAAATGGAACCCTCTTAAAGGACTCCAGGAAGCAACCCAACCTTGAGTGGGTAGAGACACATCTCCATGGAAATCATTTAATAAAAAGTTACCATCCACAATTGAGTGGGTCTCATCTCCTTGGAAACAATAAAAAAGATCCTGCCAAGCAATATTGAACGAGGTTTAAAGAACTTGCTTTTCTGGGGTACAGAATGGATTCAAACTGCACATTTCACCCTTTGGACCCCCAAAATACACATTCTTTCCAAATGCAGAATACATTCATTCTATCACAATATCACAAAGCCTTAAACCACTGCAGTAACAATGCAAATACAATACAAAGTCAGAAACAGTATGAAATCTCCACAAAGTCAGTTACAGGCATGGTCTGTCCTAAGGCAAAATTATCCTCTGGCTCTGGACCTGTAAAACTCAGAACAAGTTATCTGCTGCCAACATACAAAAGAGGAGCAGTCACAGGATACGGTATTCCTATTTCCAAATGGAGAAATTGGAAGGAACACAGGGACCCAAGCAGTTCTGAAAACCTGCAGGGCAAACTCCATTAGATTTCAAAGTCTGAGAGTCATTTATCCTTGGGTCTTTAGAGAGCAGCAGTCCCACCCTTTCCAAGTGCCCACATAGCAGCCTAGCTCTCTCCAAATGCTTGGGTGGGTCCTCTTTCCTGGCTAGGAGGTTTCTTGGCTTCAGATCTTAGCTTCCATGGCTCTGCCTTTGAAGTTATTTTTCCTTCAATTTGTCCCTTTTCTGTCCCTTTGAGTTCAGATTGGCAGTGGTTCCATTTATACAGATCCCACAATACTCTTGTTAGCTTTTTATGTAGTATGCTGGGATCATAGCCATCAGACAATAGGACTTTCCACAAATCCTTCCTGGATAACTCCATCTCAAATCCTGATTTTTTTCTGAAATGGCTGACTGGTTCCATGTTTGGTAAAATCCTCATATGGGGCACTATTTTCTAGGGTCTCACTCTATGGAAGCCTAGAATTTTCCAGACCATCAATTTCTGGTTTCTCTGTACCCAAGAGTTCAATTCTCACCTTGTCTCTTTACTGTCACATTTCACTATAAACTTCAAGAAGAAACCAGACCACACTTTTCGCATTTAATTTAGAAATCTCTTCTGCTAAATATCCAAGTTCACATCTTTTGAAATTTGGCTTCCATCTAAAACCAGCAGTCAATTTTGTCAGATGTTTTGCTACTTTAAAACAAGGATAGCTTTCCTTCCAGTTTGCAATAACAAATGCATCATTTCTGTCTCAGGCCTTATTAGAAGTATATTTAAAGCCCATATTTCTACCAAGGGTCTCTTCAAAGCACTCTAAGCCTTCTCAATCAATCTCCTCACAATTCTTTGAGAATCTTCCCATTATCCATTTAAAAAGCCATTCCAACATGTTTGGTATTTGCCAACTGCAGCAGCACCCCACTTCCCTGGTACCAAAATCTGTTTTAGTTTGTAAAAACTGCAGGAATGCAATATACCAGAAACAGAATGGTTTTTAAAAGGGGAATTTATTAAGTTGCAAGTTTACAGTTCTAAGGCCATGAAAATGTCCAAGTTAAGGAAGGGCTATAAGAATGTCCAAACAAAGGCATCCAAGGAATACTACCTTTATTTAAGAAGGCTTATGACCTTCGGGGTTTCTCTCTCAGCTAGAAAGGCACATGGCGATGTCTGCAGCATTCTCTCCAGCTTCTTCAATGGCTTCCTTAGTGATGTTTTCTTTATGCATCTCCAAAGGTCTTTGGCTATGTGGGCTCTGCTGGTTCTGAAGTTTTTTCCAAAATGGTTTCCTTTTAAAGGACCCCAGGAAGCAGCCCCACCTTGTATGGGTAGAGACATGTCTCCATGGAAACGACCTAATCAAAAGTTACTACTCACAATTGAGTGGGTCAGGTTTCCACAGAAACAATGAAAACCATTCCACCCAGCATTATTGAATGAGGTTTAAAGAACTTGGCTTTTCCGGTGTTCACAACAGATTCCAACTGGCACAGAAGACAGAGAAGAACCACTGGCTGGCTCCTAGAGCTTCTGCCTACAAGTTTTATGTGTCATAACCATTCACATTCATCAGCCAGCTTGAGGCACATGGCATCACGGTGGGGAAGCTGATCCCACAATGTGCTGGAAGTGAGGAGAACAGCACTCACGGCCACCAACCAGCCCTGAAACCAGCCTCACCTACATCACAGCCTTGCCTCAAGCAATGCCCAGCAGCCCAGAGTTCTGTGGTTGCTGGCTTACTCCACAAAAAGCGAATGATGTAGGATGTTGGTTCTCTGGAAGAGAAGAGAGGAAATACTTTTGTGGTGGACTGCCTTTTTGGTGCTCATGAAGTCATTGCCCAGAAGTGACTGTTGGCTTTGCCAGGCTGGCCTTGCCAGGGAAGAAACTGTGGCCCTGAACAAGTGCCATATCTGTGAATCAATTCAAGAGGATTCCAAAGTTTAAACTATTGATACTTTATTGGGAACAATGGATTTGTATTAATCTCTCTAATTAAGAACATCCAGAGCTTTCCTAAATTGGGGGAAGCTCATTAGAAGGCAATTACTTCCTGTCTGCAAGACTGAGTGATATAGATACTGTTCAAGCAGTTTGGGTCTGAGTCAGTAAGTTTGAACCTTTTCTGGACTAAAATTTGATAAAAGCTGAGGACTGCTCTCCTTAGTAAAAAGTAGATACATGCATTTTTTTTTTCTTACACTTTCAATAAATTCATGGTCTCCCAAACTCTCTGAAATCAGCCCAGAACTATGTTGCTCCCAAATCTGCTATTCTAAGGAAGTTATTTTCTACCACCAAACTATAGAAAAATCTTTTTTTTTTTTGTAGTTTTCCCCCTGTAATAAGAGAAGAGCTCACTTTTGATCAATATTACATCACCCATCCCAGGCCCCTTTCACAAATAGCCATAGGCTACTAATATTCTTTCCCAATAATGAATTTAACCTGGGCCCCATCCATTTTGGTGGTGGTGGTGGGGAACCAACTTAAATAAACACACCTCAATCATATACAGGACCCTATGATGCTGTGAAAGGTACCATCCCCAGGACCACAGGCTCTTGTTCAGCTCCCCACCTGCCTGGTTGACCGTCATGCTCCTGACATGTCTTCCTGTGACCCTGCAAGTCATGCTTCAGCTCGGACTCTAGGACGTCTCAGTATGATAAAATGTCTTTCAAGCATCTCTTGTGTCTCTCCATTTTACTGTAACTGACTGTCCATAGTAAGATCCTCAAAGAACAAGCCCTTATCTTCCATAACTTCAATGAATACTATGAGGTAGAAGGACAGGGTTGGACATTGGACAGCAGCAGTAGCTCGACCAACCTCAGGTTGGGGTCCCCTGCTATTGGGTCCTGCACCGCCTCTATCAACACCCCCACCAACTTTTCCATTTATGCAGCCATTGTAGCTGCATGTCGAGGTGTCTGCAGACCTATGTAAAAGGAGTCGTAATTTGTTTTATGTAAGAGAGGTATAAATCATCACCAGGATCAAAGAATGGCTTTAAAAGATTGCACTTTAGGAAAAGAGAAAAAATAAATGTTAGGATCAATCCTATTCTCGGATGGAGCCTTCAGAAGAGAGTCAGATATGGAGGGCACCAAAAGCTAGCTTCTCTCCCCACCATCTGTTCAAAAACGGACTATGCCAAAATGGCAGGACAGGTTACCAAGGAAGGCCTGGAATTTCCCAATGCACACATTTTCCATGTCACAGTTGGTTGCTGGGCCGAGCTTGAATGCACTATGGTCGTATGTGACTGGACTTTCTCACCTTAGATTGCCTTTTCTTGAAGGCTTATGTTATGTATAGTGCATGTTTCAAGAAGAGCTGACTCCAAATATCTTAAAAGAATCATCCTTCATAAATACTCATGCAATCCAAAATGACAGCTGAAACTTTACTCAGGCAAACTGAAGTAATTTTCTCAGAGTTAGAGAATGCTAAGAATGGAGCTGAGGTATCCTTGCTATTAGTATAAATCAGCTTTCAAACCTGAAATATGATTGGTCCTTCTGTGGATGCTTGATCCCTTCTAATTTCCTAATGTGTTTCTCAGAATATTTTGAGTTTTGCTTTATTTTCTTAAACCAGTAAAGGACCTTCTTATGTTTTCATTCACTTTATTTTAACCACATTTGTTTTCTTTTAATGAATTTTCTTTTGGAGCCATTTTCATGAGAAGGAAGTATAGTACAGGTTGTGAGGAAGCCGTGCATCTGTGGCCCACTGACTTTGAATGGGAGAGTGATCTCCATTAGGAAACCGCTGCTTGCCAGTTTTCAGAACTGCAGGTCATGGTACAATGAGGAATCAGGGTGAGGGGCTGGGGTCTTCAAAGGTTCCTAATCCCCCACCCAAAAGGTTCTGATTGCCTTATGAGCTTGTGTGGCTGTGGTGGTTTGGAGTTGCATGTACCCCAAAGAAACATGTTCTTAAACTTCCATTCCAGTGGGCATGAGTGTATTGAAAGTTGGAACTTTTGATGAAGTTACTTCAGTTAAAGAATGTCCCACCTCAATTAAGATGGGTCTTAGATTTCTGTTATTCTAAGCCACTTTGTTACAGCCAGCCTAAGAAATTAATATCCCTGTATACAGGTGGGTACAGAACATGGTCGCCCCACACCTCAGATACTCATCCCTTTCTTTGTGGTGGACCATGTGAGAGACAATAACATGTCTCTTGTTTTGGAGTTGATGTCCTGGAATTCCCCACACTCCTTTTTTTTTTGCTGTGGAGGGCCCCTGATGCATCTTAGCAGTTATCTCCCAGCTCTTGGTATTTCACCACAGCCTTCAATTTACTTGCCATGTCCTGCTCATTTCTCTGATCAACACAGTGGACCTATGTGAGGCTCTGAGGTGTCAAGGTAGCCGGGTCTCCTCAGACTATAACATGGCCAAGACTAGAAGAGTTTTCATAGCCCTGGGGGCAAGACTATACATGTGTACTGTTGTCTGCTCCAAGCAAATATGAATTGTTGCTGATCCTCCTTCAGGGACGGAAAGAAGATCAATGGCTATATTGTTCATCTGTGTTTGCAAAGACACCTCATCTGGCAAGGAAGCTGCAGCTGAGGCTACTACCTTGTTGGATTTTCAGCAATTCACTATCATCCAAGATCTGTCTGGCTCTTTCAACCTGGCACTGTCATCTAAGATCCATCAGTGGATAACAGCAAGTAAATTAAATAGAAATTTGTTTGGACAGCACCAAATCTATGTCCTTTAGGTTTTTAAGGCTGACACTAATCTCTACAATCTCCCCAAGGGTGCTTTTGATTTACTAATTTAGCTGGGGCAGTGGCAGTTCCTGAGGCTTTGCTACTACAATGTGGAGGCTCTTAATGCCCCAGGCCAATGAACTGGGTGAGAGTTGTGACAATTATCAAATACGTTAGAATGGGAATGTCAATCCTATGCCTGTCTCACCACTGTATTTTGGAACTAGATAATTTGTTTCCTAGGTTTCACATGTCCTTAGACAGATAGGAATTTTGTCCCAGGACAAATTGATCCATAATTGATTCAGTGAGAATTTGGACTAGAGCTGTTACTGAAATGGATTAAGGACTTTTGGATAGGAGGACTGGATGAATGTATTCTGTATGTGGGCAAACATGTCTTTTGAGGGTCCAGAGAGCTGACTGCGGTAGATTAAATTATGTACCCCAATTCAGATATGCCCTCCATAAAGAGAAGAAATTCAGACACAGCAAGAGGAAACCACGGGGAGTAGTTGGGAATCCATGGGAAAATGGAAAGAAATTGGAGAGCATTGCCATGTGAAAATGGGTAGCCTGGAATCCCAAGGATTGCAGCAAGCTAATACCAGACTAAGGGGAGAAACCATTGTCTTGCTGATGCCTCAATTTTGGGCTTCTCCGAACCTCAAAACCACAGGCCAATAAATTACTGTTATTTAAGCAAATTCATTGTGTGGTGTTTGTGATAGCCACTTAGGAAAACTAAGATATATGTCCATTCTATTTATGCATCCAGGGACTGAGAAAATCGCTGCTGAGCCAGGACTCCATTTATTACCTGGCCTCCATATGACCAATTCTAATAGGGGGTCATATGACATTTCATATCCCTGGGTATTCATGTCAACTTGGATCTTACTTAAAATATTTGGGATTTTCTCTTTCTTCTGTATTTAGTTATCTCAGTAAATGGCCATAGTTCCCTTGAGGAAGTTCTATGAAACCATTATTGTGTATACCTGTTTGTGGGAACCTGGCCTCTCCTTGAGTGAACGGGCTATGGGAAGGCTCACTTCTGGAAACTGGGCAAGGGGATCTTGACTTTTTATTTTGGTGGTAACATATATAACATAAAATTTGCCATTTTAACCATTTTTAAGTATACAACTCAGTGGCATTGATTACTTTTACAATCATACTACCATCAACCCCTTCCATTACTAAAAGTTTCTCATTATCTGAAACAGGACCTCTGTATCCATTAAGAAATAATTCCCATATTCCTTCCCTCACGGTCCCTGGAAACCTCTAATCTACTTTTTGTCTCTATGAACTTGCATACTTTAGAGATTTCATATAAGTGGAATCATACAATATTTGTCCTTTGGTGTCTGTCTTATTTCACTCAGCATAATGTTTTCAAGGTTCATCCACGATATAGTATATATCAGAATTTCTTTCCTTTGTATGTATGAATAATATTCCATTGTATAGATATGCTACACTTCATTCATCCATTCATCTGTGGATGTACATTAAGGTTGTTTCTACATTTTGGCTATTATGAATAATGCTGCTATGATCATTGGTGTACAAGTAACTGTTTGAGGATCTGCTTTCAATTCTTTGGGAATATATAATGGTTAACTAGGAGTGGAAATACCAGGTTATGTGGTAACTTGGTGTTTAACTTTTTGAGGAAAACAACAGCTGATCTGTTCACATTCTAGCAATGTACAAGAGTTCCAAATTCCCCACAAATATCACTTGTTATTTTCTGAGTGTTTTTAAAATAATAGCCATAATTTTAAAATAATAAGGTGTGAAGTGGCATCTCATTATAGTTTTTGATTGACATTTTCCTAATGACTAATGGTGCTGAACTTCTTCTCCTGTACTTACTGCCAGTTTTTATTTCTTCTTTAGAGAAGATATTATTAAAAATTTAAGTCTTTTGCCCATTTTAAAATTGGGTTATTTGTCATTTTCTTGAGTTGTAGGAGTGTGATATATATTTGTGGACATTAAACTCTAATCAGATAAATGACTTACAACTATTTTCTCTCATTCTGTAGGTGAGACAACCATTTTCAATAACGTCCTTTGATGAACAAAGCATTTGTGATTTTGAAGAAGTCTAGTCCATCTATTTTTTTCTTTGTTGTTCACACTTTGGTGTCATATCTAAGAATACATTGCCTAATGCAAACTCCTGGAGATTTTCCCCGTTATCTTCTAAGTATTTTATAGTTTTAGCTCTTCTATTTAGGCTGTTGATCCCATTTTGAGTTTATTTTTGTATGTAATACAAGTTACGGGGCCAATGTGATTCCTTTGCATGTGGATTTCCAGTTTTCCCAGTACTATTTCTTGAAGGCTATTTTCTCCCCATTGAGCGAACTTGACACTCTTGTGAAAATCAATTGGCCAGAGGATGTCTGATCAACCAAGATAGAGGCATAAGTCCTCCAGGATGCCATTCCCTAAAGAGTCTTTGAACAATTAGCAAAAACCAGCAGAGCTGTCTTACTCAAAACTTGAGAAAACAGTTTAAGGGTTGCAGTAACTGGCAAGCACCAAATCAAGAAAATTCAGAATAAAAAAACTGTAAAAGGGAAGTGACATCCTCAACATGGTGATGTAAGACATTCCCTGGAGAAGTCTCATCTCAGAAACAACTAAAAAAAAAGACAAGTCATACTTGCTTGAAATTCTGGGGTTATTATAGACACTGGAGATAAACTCCACAAACTCTGAATCAAAGGGGAAAAACACGAAAAAAAGAAGGTAGGGAAAATAAATGCCCTGGACTTGACAGTCTGGACATCTCCCCATCAGTCGGTCCCATGCAGCTTAAAAGTCACACAGTGGATTTGAACAGTGAATAAAGACGTATTTGCAAAGTCCCTTTGAAGGAATGTGGAGAAATGGAGAAAATTCAACTTCCCCATTTGAAGAATTCCTGATATTTTCACAAGCAGTAAGAACAACCAAATCAATAGCCCAAACCATCAATCTTGGGGTTTGTTCCTATGAATCTTATCCCCCCAAAGGAAAGGTTAAGCCTACTTAAAATTAGGTCTAAGAATCACCCTCAGAGAACCTCTTTCGTTGCTCAGATGTGGCCTCTCTTTCAGTCAACATGGTAAAAAAAACTCACTGCCCTTCCCCTCTCTACAGGGGACATGACTCCCAGGAGTGTAAACCTCCCTGGCAACACAGTGTAGAAATGCTAGAATGAGCTGGAACTCAGCATCAAGGGATTGAGAAAAACCTTCTTGACCGAAATGGGGAAGAGAGAAATGAGACAAAATAAAGTGTCAGTGGCTGACAGATTTCAGAGTTGAGGTTATCCTGGAGGTTATTCTTATGCATTATACAGATAACCCCTTTTTAGTTTAAGTTGTATTAGAGTGGCTAGAGGGAAGTGTCTGAAACTGCAGAGCTGTGCTCTAGTAGCCATGTTTCTTGAAGATGATTGTATAATGATATAGCATTTGCAATGTGACTGCATGATTGTGAAAACCTTGTGTCTGATGCTCAAAACGGACCTACAGTGGAACTGTCTGCAACTGTGTCTGCAACACAGTTTCTAATTGCTGGAGCACCTACATGAAAAATGGGTGTTTTTGAACACTGACCACATGTACCTTCCTGAAGCAGTATGCATTATGTGGAAGTTACCAGAGGCAGAAAGATCTCATGGGAAAAAGGTAACACTGAACTCTGTAAGGCAGGTTAGGCCCCAGGACTGAAAAGTATAACAAAAATGGTTCACTAAGCAAGGGACAGCAGCTGAGCAAAGCACAGGAGCTGGGAAGAAAATTATGCACAAAAACAGAAAGAACACATCAGGACTTCTGGAGAAGGAACAGAAGAAAAGAAGACTTCTCCTGGAAGTAAAACAATTGCACATAAAAGTGCAATCTTTAAATTTACACTGCATCGTCCAGGGCAAAAAACAGATGCAAAAGCCTGAGAAAACCTGAACAATTAAACACGGGCTAATCTAAAGGTTCAGTATAAGCTGGATGAAGCATTAAAGAGCCTTAACACATAGCCAATCTACACTAAAACCCTAGGCAATAGGAAGAAACTGACTTTCAGAGTTAGCCTATCAAAATAACCAGATGCCAAGACACCAGCAAAAAAAAAATTACAAGTCATACTAAGAAACAGGAAGAGATTGATCAGTCAAGGGCACAAAGTAAAACTTCCAAGAAAACACAGACAGTAGAACAACTGATCAAAGACATTCGGTCAAATCTCCTGAATCAGTTTAATGCAATGAAGGAAAACATGGTAGAAATCAACTGTATATGGATCAAGAGCTAAAGTACATTAGGAAGACAATGAATGAGCAAAAAGGAGAACTAAAAAATTTTAAATGGAACGTAACAGAACTTATGGGGATAGAAAACAATAATGGAGATAAAATACAATAAAGGCATACAACATCAGATTTGAACGGACAGAAAAATTAACTAACTAGAAGCAGGATAATCAAAATCATATATTTGGAAGAACAGATAGAAAAAAATAGAAAAAATTTAGCAGTGTCTAAGGGACTTCTGCTGCAGCATGAAGCATGCACACATATGCATCATGGATGTCCCAGAAGGAGAAAAGAAAGGAAAAAGGGTAGAAAGTACATTTGAGGAAATAATGGCTGAAATTTTCTTAATGAAGACATAAATATACATGTCTAAGAAGTACAACATACTCCAAACAGAATATATCCAAGTAGACCTTTCCCAAGGCACATACTAACAAGAGTGTCAAAAGCCAACGATATAGAAAGAACTGAAAGCAGCAAGAGAAAAGCAATTCATCACACACAAGCGATACTCAAAAGACAAAATGCTAATTTTTCATCAGAAACTACAGAAGTGAGAAGGCAGTGGTATGATACATTTAGGGCACCGTGCTGGTTTGAAATGATGTATGTACCTTACAAAAGTTGTGTTTAATCCTAATTTCATTTTGTAAAGGCAGCCACTTCTTCTAATCCCTATTCAATATTGTATGTTTGAAACTGTAATTAGATCATCTCCCTGGAGATGTGATTTAATCAAGAGTGGTTGTTAAGATGGATTAAGTGGAGGTTTGTCTTCACCCATTTGGGTGGGTCTTGATTAGTTTCTGGAGTCTTATAAAAGAAGAAGTATTTTAAAGAACGAGATTCAGAGAGAGCAGAGCAGAATGACACAGCCAAGAGAAGCAGAGTCCACCAGTCAGTGGCCTTTGGAGATGAAGAAGGAAAATACCTCCCAGGGAGCTTCATGAAACAGGAAGCCAGGAGAGGAAGCTAGCAGATGATGCCGTGTTTGCCATGTGCCCTTCCAGATGAGAGAGAAGCCCTGACTGTGTTCCCCATGTGCCTTCTCACTTGAGAGAGAAACCCTGAACTTCACTGGCCTTCTTGAACCAAGGTATCTTTTACTGGATGCCTTAAATTGGACATTTCTATAGACTTGTTTTAATTGGGACATTTTCTCAGCCTTAGAATTGTAAACTAACAACTGATTAAACACCCCCTTTTAAAAGCCATTCTGATTCTAGTATATTGCATTCTGGCAGCTAGCAAAATAGAACAGGTACTGAAAAAGAAAAACTGCCAGCCTAAAATTCTTTATCTACAAAACTGTCCTTAACAGATAAACAAAAAACTGACAGAGTTCATTGCCAAAAGAACTTTTCAGGTTGAAAGTAAAAGACAGGAAAGAATGGTTTAGAGCAATTTATAGCAGTGAAGATCTTCAGTAAATGTAATGAAATGGGTAAATGCAAAACCCAATGGTATTGTTCCTCAATATAATTCTACTCTTTAATTTCTATAAGAGTGAGAATGTAATTGAATAAGAAATAATCATATCCCTGATAATGGACACATAAAATATAAAGAGGTAATGTACAATGAAAACAACATAAAGAAGGGAAAAGGATTTTGAAGTAGAGAATGTATATCCTATTGCAATTAAGTTGGTATTTTTTCAAACTAGTAGGTTAGGACATGTAATGCAAACTCCAGGGTAGTAAAAAAGAAAGTGTTTTTAAAATATTCAGAAATGGAAATGAGAAAAGGATCAGTCAGCTAAATTACAAAACATCAACTATACAGAAAAAGAGGGTGCAATAAAGGAAAAGAGAGACAAAAAGTGATATGACATATAAAAACAAAGACAAAATGGCTGAAGTGAGTACAGCCTTTACAGTAATAATAGTGAATATTAATGGATTCAACTCTCTAATCAAAAGACAAAGATTGGTAGAATGGATAAAAAAGCATGGTCCAACTATATGTTGTCCACAAAAGACTCATCTTTGACCCAAAGATAGAAATATGTTGAAAGAGAAAGGATGAGAAAAGATATTCTATGCAAATAGTAACCTACAAAGAGCTGGGGTAGGTAAACTAATGTTGGACAAAATAAATTTTAAGTCAAAAGCTATTAAAAGCAACAAAGGACACGATATATTAATGAAAGGGTCAATCAACCAAGAAGAAATAACAACCATAAATAGTTATGCCCCTAACCATGGTGCCCAAAAATACATGAAGCAAACACTGGCAAAACTGAAGGGAAAGATGGACACTTCTATCATAAGTTTGAGTCTTCAAAAAACCACTTTCATCAATAGATAGAACATCTCGAGAGGAGATCAATAGGAAACAGAGAACTTGAAAAATATGTTATATGAACTAGACCCAATAGACATAAATATAATATTGCACCCTCAAACCAGCAGGATATATTCTTCTCAAGGGCACAGGGATCATTCTCCAGGATAGACAGCATATTGGGTCACAGAACAAGTCTCAATAAATTTATGAAGATTGAAATTATCCTTGTAAATAGATAATTTAATATTTTTAAATAGAAAGCATCTTCTTTGATCATAATGGAATGAAGCTGGAAATCAATAACAGCCAGAGAACTGGAAAATCTAAAGATAATGGAAGTTAAATAACATATGCTTAAACAATCAGTAGGTCAAAGAAGAAATTGCAAGGGAAAATCATTAAATATCTTGAGACAAATGAAAGTAAGAATACAACATACCAAAAATTATGGGGCACAGCAAAGGAGTGCTGGGAGGGAAATTTAGAACCCTATATGCTTGCATTAAAAAAGAAGAAAGAGTTAAAATCAAAGACTTAATTATAGGTCTAGAGAAGCAAGGAAAAGAACAGAAAACGAAATCCAAAGTGAGCAGAAGGAAAGAAATAGCATAGATTAACACAGAAATAAATGAAATAGGGAATAGAAAACAGTAGAGACAATTAACAAAACCAAAGGTGGATCTCTGAAAAGAGCAATAAAACTGAGAAACCAGCTAAATAGAAAAAGAAAAAAGAGAGAAGGCACAAATAAATTAAATCAGAAATGATAGAGGGTACATTATTACTGGCCCAACAGAAATGAAAATGACCATAGAGGATACTTTGAACAATTGTGTGCCAACAAATTAGATTACTTAGATGAAATAGACAAGTTCCTAGAAAAACACAAACAACCCACACTGACTCAAGAAGAAATAGGAGATTTCAACAGACCAATTACAAATACAGAGACTGAATCAGTCATTACAAACTTTCCAGCGTAGACGTAGTTCAACCCCATATGGCTTCATAGGTGAATTCTACTAAATATTCCAAGAAGAATGAACTCCAGTCCTGCTCAAGCTCTTCCAAAAAATTGAAGACAGGGTACAGTTCCTAACTTTCTAAAAGGCAAACATCACCTTCATATGAATGTCAGATAAAGACATACCAATGCCCTGTCTTCTAGAAGAAAAGAAAATTATTGACCAATATCTTTAATCAATATAACAGTAAAAACCCTCAACAAAATACTAGCAAACCAAATCTAACAGCACATTAAAGAATTATATATCATGATCAAATGAGATTTATCCCAGGTCTTCAAGGATGGTTGAACATATGAAAATCAAGTAATGTAATACACCACATTAACAGAACAATGGAAAAAAAAAAACACATGTTCATCTCAATTGACACAGAAAAGGCTTTTGACAAAACGCAGCAAACTCCTTCTTGGTAAAAACACTCAGAACACCAAGAATAAAAAGCCTATTAATGGGAATATATGAAAAACCCACAGCTAAAATCAGACTCAATGGTGAAAAACTGAGAGCTTTCCCTTTACGGTCAGGAGCAAGAGAAGGATGCCCACTGCAGCCACTGTTAGTCAACATTGTACTGGAAGTGCTAGCCAGAGTTGTTAGGCAAGAAAAAGAACTAAAAGATACCCAAATTGAAAATAAAGAAGTAAATTTTTGCTATTTGCAGATGGCATGATCCTATGTATAGAAATTCCCTCCAAATCTACAAGAAAGCTATGAGGACTAATAAATGAATTCGGCAAAAGTAGTAGAGTTCATGACTGGCACCCAAAAAACAGTAGTGTTTCTACACACTAGTAATGAGCAATCTGAGGAGGAAATTAAGGAAAAAATCCATCTACTGCTACAACCAATAGAATCAAATATCTAGGAATAAATCTAACCAAAGGATGTATCTAGGAATAAAATCTAATCAAACTAAACAAACTGTGTAGTTTCTGTACACAGAAAACTACAAAACCTTGCTAAAAGAAATCTGTACTGCTCAGTTCTTGATGCTTGGAACCCTTGGAAGCTATCGATGCTTCACTTATCTCTAGTGATGGGTTCTCACTGACTGCTGCTGCAAGAATTTAGTTCTGGGAGCTCATCTGAACACCTGCTGACTTGGACATCTCCTGACACCAACTGCTGTAGAGTGGGCCTCTGAGGAAGCAGACTGAAATGAAGATTAGCATGCAGGAAGTTTGTCAGGGAGTGCTCTCAGGTATAACGTGAATGAAGGAAGAGATTTGGGCAGAGGTAGGTGTCAGCCAGTCCTATGGGAAGCTCTGAGGCTGAAATGTCCTGCAGAACTGTCCCAAGTTGGGTCAAGGGACCAAATCTGATTGTTCTCACATTAAGCAGCTATTTGGATGAAAGCTGTGCTCAGGAAGGGGGAAGATCCCTTGGGTGGTAGCTCTCTGTGCTGTGGCTTAGAGCAATTCCTAGGGGGCTGAGAGCTGATCTCTGTCAGATGACAGTACCCCCAAACTCCAGCACCTGCATGGCTCAACAGCACCAACTATAGAACTTACACTGTTTCCACAAATGCATTAGGAGGTAAAATTACATTATATTAGTTTTCTGAGGTTGTCATAACAGATCACCACAAACTAGATTGCTTTCAACAACAGGAATTTGCTCTATCTCAGTTCTAGAGAACAAGAGTGCAAAATAAAGGTCCTAGCTGAGCTGTGGGCCATGTTCTTTCTCAAGATCCTATAGGAGAACCCTTCTTTGCCTCTTCCTATCATCTGGTGTCTCCTGGCAGTCCTCAATATTCCCTGGGTTGCAGCTGGTTTCATCACTCCAATCGCTGCCTCCATTATCACATGAGCTTCTTCCTTGTGTGTCTCTTCTTATAGGGACACCAGTCATCACATTTAGGGCCCACCCCAAACCAGTCTGACTTCATTTTTTTTTACATGGACAGGCACCGGGAATTGAACCCGGGTCCTCTGGCATTGCAGGCAAGCATTCCTGCCTGCTGAGCCACCGTGGCCCACCCCTGACTTCATTTTAACCGATTACATCCAAAAGTCCCTATTTCCAAATAAGATCATACTAAGTTTCAAGTAACATGAATTTAGGGGGGACATTATTAAATCCACTACAGCCCACCCATTGGCCCCTCAAAATTCATAAATGTCCAATCCCTACATCCCCTAAAGTCTTAGCCCATTCTTTCATTAACTCTAAATCTTATCTAAAGATCATCAGCTCAAACAGTTTCAAATCTCATCATTTTAACCATTTTAATCAGGAACGGGTGACGTTTTGGGTAGGATACATAGCAATACAAAATTGCTCTCCCTCCAGAAACTTGTGAAATTAGAAAACAAGTTATCTGCTACCTAAATAAAGTCATGGGACAGACATAGGTTAGACATTCCCATTCCAAACAGGAGAGATTGGAAGGAACAAAGGATTCACTGGTTTAAAACAACTTTTCAACCCGACAGGGAAAATTCCATTAGGTTTCAAGACCTGACATACCTACACTGTGGCTCCCCGTTCTGACCTCTGAGCTGCAGAGGTGGCTCCACCCTCCAGATCTGTGGGGACAGTGGGAGTTCCCCGCTCTCCAGACCTATGGGGGCAGGGAGCTCCCACCCACCAGGTCTGTGAAAGTAGTGAGGGTTCCCACTCTCCAGATCTGTGGGGGCCATGGGGATCCTATTCTCTGAGCCCTCAGAAGTATTCTTCCTTTTATCTAGAAGAATAACAAATTACCACAAACGGGGGTGCTTGAAACAACAGAAGTTTATTCTCTCACAGTTCTGGCTGCTAAGAGTCCAACTCAAGGTGTTAGCAGGGATATGCTTTCTCTCAAAGCTTTTGGGAAGAATCCGTCCTTGCATTGCCATAGCTTCTGATGGCTCCAACCATCTTTGGCAATCTTGACTTGTGGCTGCATCACTCCAACCTCTGCCTCCATCACCATATGGCCTTCTTCCTTGTCTATCTCTGCCTCCTCTTCTCTAAGGACACTAGTGATTAGATTGAGGGCCCACCATAAAACATAATGTCCTCATCTTAATGAATTACATCTGCAAAGGGCCTACTCTGATAGCTTCTGAGGTTCCAGGTGGACACGAATTTTGGGGCAACACTATTCAATGCACTTCAATTATAATAATGAATATAATCTAATATAACATAATGTAATATAATTTAAAATCACATACAACATGATATATTATATCCCATTGAATTTGTTATTATATATTTAGTTCTTAAAACATCAGATCTCTCCAAGATCTTAGGGCCAAGAATGTCCTTGGTTTGCAGGTACAGTGACTAATAATAGTGCTTAACTTTGACAGAGTCAAAAAGAATATCAGAAATTACAGAAATGGGGCTTTTCTCTTAATTTGGGGATTGGAGTCTGACAGGAAAACTTACAGTTCCCCTACCTTAGGCAAAGCCTATGCCAGGCAATCAATAAGAACATACTTTAGCACATTTTTCAGACACTCTTGTTGGCTCCAGCATTTAGCAGCACATGACTGGATTGTGGCAATAAATGCCTGGCAAGCTGCCAAGCACATGTTTCCTCAGACCCAGTGAAAAGGGGAACTTTATGGTCACTGACAATGACCTGGAGACTGTAATTTTTGAAACACTATATAGTCCATTCTCAACATGTTTGGGAACAGAGCAGATCATCTCAAAGGCATGCATATCTGGCTTTACAAGGCATTGTGCATGTGGAGAAAGAGATTTTTGTTTTGTGCTGTTCTAGTTTCTCCCAGATTTGACATCTCAATCATAATTTGCTTAGGCAAATTTTCAAGTTTGGCGTCACTCCCGCAGCACTCACTGACTGAAAGATGGAGAGAAGTGGCCAGGAGCTAGACCAGAATTAAAGTTAGACATCAATTCTTCCAAGAGCAAGATAACCAAGACTTTGCTATGTAATTTCTGGGCTTAGTTCTTCTGGATAAGGGAGAGACTTTTATTTTTAGTCCACAGATATGTTTGTATCTCAAGTCTATTTAATATAAGTTTTGCAGGTTTGCCAAATAGTAAAACTTGTGAAACTTAACACTGAGGTGTAGCCTGGGATGATATAAAGAAGGAAGTGGCATCGTCTTCCTTCTAACGTAGGTGATGGCGCGTTTCTCCCTCTGGCTCTTATTTTGCACAGTGGAGCAAAGCAGTAGCCTCTAACGGTGACTTGATTCTTACAAAAGTGTCAGCAAGCACCATTCTGCAAACTGACATCTCTTAAAGGCAGGCCGTGCCCCACCACTCACCCAGCACAATCGTTTAGACTTCCTTCACTGTCAACTAGTCCAATGTGACTGAAATTTGCACAAAAGCACAGACTAGGATGCAAATATGTCCATTTCCATGTCCCAACAACCCCTTGTCTTCCATTCAGTACTAAAACCAAAACACTGAGTTTGGTTAAAAAAACAAACTTCCATAAGATTGAGTGACTGAGTAATCATTCTATCTTTTTTTTTAAACAAGTGATGGGGCCTCTCCTTTAAAGGTTTGCCTCCTTTCCTTCTGCTTTTTGGTTCAAAGCCAAATTCAGTGTTATTTATACCCAAAGTGTACCTTTCTAGTTGTTTTTTACCTTGCTGGGTTCCTAAATCAGTGAGTCACGTGGAAAAGGCTTGGGGAGGGGTTGATTGGTAGGCAGGTCTTAGGTTTGTTAAATGGCATCAGACTGGAGAACAGGAGAGAGGGAAACTCAGTGATTTAGTGGAAATGAAGGCTGAGTTGATAGTGGGGCAAGTTTTGTACCCATGCCCAGATTCTATACAATGGCATATTTTAGAGATAGGAAAACAAATAAGGAAGAAATGAATAAATCAGGAGAGATACTATCGGTGCCCTAGGGTTTATTGAAAAAACAATAGAACATGCAGGAACTCTTAACTCTCACGGTAAATCCCAGTCTGGGAAACCCAGTGAGAGATTTGAGAGTTGTTTTTGCTTGTCTTTTAAGGCATGACATGTTAAAAGCATCTTGGTATTTTGGCTCCTTTTCCCTGTCTATTTCGCTTTTATTTGATTTCTCCTTTAACTTTGCCTTTGAGTTCAGTACTGTTTGATGAGAAATGAATTTGAAATTACAACTCAGAAATAGAAGGATTCTCCATGTGTTTTGTTCCTGATTCAAAGAAAATCATCCAATGTCTGTGGCCAAGTTCTAGGGTTTGGGGTTCTTCCCTACTGTTCTCCTTTCTCCTCCATTCTTTTTTTTTTTTTTTTTTTTGCATGGGCAGGCACCAGGAATCGAACCTGAGTCTCTGGCATGACAGATGAGAACTCTGCCACTGAGCGCAGTCGCACCACCCGAAGGAATTGACTTTTATTTTCTTTTAACATGGGCAGGCACCGGGAATCGAACCCAGGTCTCCAGCATGGCAGGCAAGAATTCTGCTACTGAGCCACCATCGCACATCCTTTCCTCCAGTCTTTTAGTTCCTTTTCACATATTACCTGAAACTCTAAGTCCAGGAGATGCCGCTTTTCTATCAGATGTTCTTTCACTTATTTTATACAGTCCTTAAAGTCCAATCGCATGCTTCCCTGTGGTAATAGTTCACTAAATGCCTGTGTTTCCTAGGAAGGCTTGCGCAGGTTCTCCTGAGGGGCTGCCCTTTTGCTTTCCCTACAGGCCCTTATGAGGTTAAAGCCTTGGGTCATTGTTTTCATCATCACGGTTAATAAAAGCTTCCTTCTGCCCCCTCCCCACGCACAGGAAGATAAAAATGTAATCAACCCACAAACATTCACTCAGTTCCCAGTATTTGTCCAGCCTGTGTGGTTGTGGTAGGTGCCGGTTAGGGCAGAACACAATAGAAAGACATCACTGCCATTGTCTTTCCAGAACTTGCAATTTAGTGGGGTAGACAAGACAGCCAATTAAAGCCAATCAACAAACAGGAAGGAGCTGAAATGTGAGAGTTAAGGAAAGCACAGTAATAGCATAGGAGTTTGATGAGTGGTTATGAGTTGCCAGGCACTGCGAGAAGCAAAGTATGTGTGATATCCGGTTTCATGCCCTTTATAACCTTCTACATTGGTTCTTAGTCCTACAGATAAGTCAAAGAAAGCTCAGAGATGTTAAGTAACTTGGCTCAAATGACACAGATAAGACTTACTGACAGCACCCAGTTCTGGGGCCTGACCTTTTTATTCGTTCCCACGTCCTTACTGTATTTGCAAAAGTAAGAGCAAATACGGTAAGGTCAGGCAGGACCCGCACAAATCAGAGTCACAAAGCTCAACTGGGCTTTGCAAGATACACGGGGGGGGTCGCAGGGAAAAGGGGAGAGGGATCCCAGAGGCGTGAGGGTGAGTGTATTATGAAAAGCTGGGCTGGGGAGAGATTACATAGGAAGGAGGGGGAAATCAAAGGTTTTCGCAAAGATCCTGGTCAAAGTGCCTGGAACGGTGGTTTCCCTCGGCAGAATTAGGAGATTGAGACTGTTTGGGGAAGGATGACCTCAGTTTTGGATAATATGAGTTTGAGGTGACCTAAGAAATGCCAAGGGGCCATGTCCAGTCGCAGCCTGGGGCACAGGGAGAGGTGGAGGCTAAAGACAGACATTTGCTATTTTCCTTCTTTTCATTTCCAAGAAATTCCATGTTCCCCCACCCTCTTTTTTTTTGTCTGTTAAATCCGACTGTCGCATATTTTCGGAAGCATCTGGGCTCTTCCACAATCCCGACGTATTCTATCTCTGCCTCCACGCCATCGTCTCTATCACAGTCTCAGGACAACGACCCCTCCTGAGAAAAATGCTCTGACTCACCACCTAGACGCCTTTCCCCCTCGGCGACCACAGCCGCCTCCGCGTTTGGGAACGCGCTGCTCTTTACGCACTGTCTGAAAGCTCCTATCTGTAGGCAGGGGACTCGAACTCCAGCTAGGTCTGCTAAGGCGTACCATCCCGGCAGGATCGGCTGCCAAATCCCAGCAGAAACACACGGTGACAGTTTCCACTAACAGATAATACTGTGTGTGGCTGACTGCTGACGGAAAATGTGGGTCGTGTCAGCCCCACTGAAGTCACCCTGGAAACTCGGCTGCAGTGTGTGAGAACCGAGACCCAGCGCCGGCCAGAGGCCGGGACCCGGTCCCCGGGACTGTGGGAGCTGTGAACATACTGACTGAAAATGTGGGCCCCGTCAGAAACACTTAATTCATTCAGAAAACATATGGGCCGCCAGGGCACGGTCAGGCGCAGCCAGAGCCTGGAGGACTGGTGAAGTTTTGAGAGTCTTGCTTTGCGCTTCCCTGCGCTCATCAGAGCCTGAGATGCTCACAAAGAAGCGTCCTTGTATCCATGGTGTCCTGCTTTCCACTGTAGCCGGAAAAAGACTAGGATTCCTCCTCTGAAAATGTGTTAGGAAAGCACCTGTAGTTTTTTGTCGGGGTCGGGGGCGGGGGGGATCTGGAGTTGGCTTCAGGTTTCCTGCAGCCTTTGGATGCAATGTCTGCAAACCCAGGGGTGAGACCTTCGCCAAGGCAGGGTGGCCTGTGGCTTCTAAAGCTTGGCTGTGCTATCCTGGGTCTGAGCTGTTACACCAGGAGCTGGAAGCAGCCACAGAGGACATCAAACCCAGACCTCTTGCATCAAAGTTAAAAAAACTTTGAACCCCAGAAGGATCTTGCAACTTGTCCAACTGGGACTTGAAAGCAGAACTTTGACCTGAATCTCTAAATTACTGGCAGTACACCCTAACCACCTACTCAAATTCTTTTTTAAAAGATAGAGAAGGGAGCCTAACAATGTGTCAGGTGTTCCAGTTGCTTTTTAAAAATAGAACCTCTGAGTTCTTGTGACTCAATGGCAATTTCACTCCCCCCATCCTGCAGCACTGCATCTTCCCTCTGCCAAATTATTTACAAGCAGTAGACACTGTTTTACTAAACTCTGTGAAGCCAGCGTTTAGGCAGCCCTTTAAGTTTGGCTGGTGGGTGTCTGTCTCTCTGTCCCAGGCAGAAGTTGTAGGTGCACGCTGGAGGAAACTGCTTGTTCACATGTCACTCTCTTACTACTTTTCTTCTCTTCTATAAAATGTAAGTATTGGATTAGGGGACCCTAATGTTTTCCCTGGTTCTAAAAATGTACTCTTCCATAGAAACAAAGTGGGCCTTCAATCTCCTTGGGGAAACACTATTTATGGCAAAATTTACGTGTGATAACATTGAAAGCCTTAAGGTGGCAGACTCCCTCTTAGAAACTTCGGTGGCAGTGAATGAATCAGCCTCTCTGGAAATCAGTTTGGTGATGTGTACATAGAAACTTAAAATGGCATGCATCTTTTAAATTTCTACGAGTCTAACCCAGGGAAATAACCTAAGAGTCAAACAAGATATATTTATTTTAACATTATTTAGAGAAGCAAAGAATTAGAAACAATTAATATCCAAAATTGGGTAATAGTTAAATATAGCCATTCAGGTAATGTTATGCAGCTATTAAAGGCTATGTTTTCAGAGAATTTTTATAGGAAAAAAGTGAGTTTACAGACACCCCCCATTTTCAGAAAAAAAAATCTTCAATTTATATGTGGACATTAAAAAGTTAATGCTAATAATAAATAAATAAAGCAGAATGCTAACAGTGCACATCATTGGAATCATAGATGACTATTTTTAAAATTCTCCATAACTTCTGAATTTTCTCCAATAAGTATGTGTATCTCTTATACTCAGAAAAAAAAGAAGACAAAAATGTTTTGATAGAACTTCTGTTTCTGGGAAGATGGGATGATGTACTTTTCCTTATTCCATGTTCAAAGCACAACTAAAAACCCTGAACATTATACATAAAACAAAACCCTGTTTTGTTTATGAAATATAAGAAAAATCTGAAGAGTGGAGAGAAGAATGCAGATTAGGTAAGTCCATTGAGAACCAAGGAACAGCCTGGTGGTGAGTTCCCTGGGTTTTCTTTTTGATTCATATATCCCAGAGTTGGAGTTGAAGAAGCCACTAACCCAGAAATATCATCAGGCACAGAAAAGTGAGTTCCCCAACGAAAACTGCTCTCTCTACTTAAAGGATCAGGAAAAAGGAAGTCTAGTAAGACAGAAAACTTATAGACAATAACTGCTCTATTCCGGCCAAACATAACATAAAAAATTTGGCTCACCCTCATTCACATTCGTAAAGACCAAGTAGGGAGCCCAGACTTCCATCCTTGCCAAGCTCTAATGAGCCCCAGCCTCCTTCTGGGTGGCGTCAGAGAAGGCAGTATGGGGAGCTGGTACTTTCGTCCCTGCCAGGAAGTAATGCACTCCCCCAACTTCCAACCAGCAGTGCCAGTGGACAACATGTGGAAAACCTAGACTTCCACCCCACCTGGCAGTAACAAGGTAGCTCCCCTCCCGTGTTCCCTGCTGGAGCAGTGTCAGAGAAATCCAGCTAAATCAGAAGATTTAAACAAGATCCAGAGACTAATATCCAAATGTCTGTGTTTCAATAAAAAACTGCCTGTCATATCAAGGCCCAGGAAAATGATAATTTGAATGAAAAGAGGCAAGCAATAGTTACCAAGATGACAGTGATGTTAGAATTATCTGACAAATATCTTAATATAGTCATCATAAAAATGTTGCAATCAGTAATTATTAACATACTTGAAATAAATGGAAAAATAGCCTTGGAAAATCTAAGCAGAAAGAAAATACAAAGTATAAAGAAGAATAAAGTGAATACTGTGAGCTGAAATATATGACAACCAAAAAAAAAAAATACCATTTCAATGAATGGGTTCAACAACAGAATGGAGGCGATGAAAGAAAAACGTCAATAAACTTGAAGATAGAATAACAGAAACAATCCAATCTGAACTACAGAGAGAAAATGGAAAAGAAAATGAACAAGGCCTAAGAGACTTGTGTAACTGTGAAAGAAGACCTAACATTTGAATCCTCATAATCTCAGAAGGAAAGAACAAAAAGGCAAGGCTGGAAAAGTACATGAATAAAAAATGGTTAAATTTTCCCAAATTAGGCAAAAGACATAAAACTAAAACTTTTAGAACTGGAGCAAACCCCAAACTGGATAAATCCAAAGAAAATCAGACCAAGACACAGTGTAGTCAAATTTTTGAACACTAGGAGGAAGAAAAAATCTGGAAAAAGTGAGAAAGAAATGACATCTTAGCTATAATGGAAAAGGGATTCAAATGTCAGCACATTTCTCCTCAGAAATTATGAAAACCATAAGGAAGTGGCACAGCATTTTTCAGGTGCTGACATAAAAGAATTGTCAACCCATAGTCCTATATTTTGTGAAAATATCCATCAGAAATGAACAAGAAATTTAGACATTCTCAGATGAAAGAAAATGAAGGTTAATATTCAACAGAAAACCTATCCTTGAAGAATGGATAAAGAAAATTTTCTAAACAGTAAGAAAATGATTTAAGAAAAGAATTTTGAAAAATCAAAAAGGATGAATGAACAATGGAAAGAGTAAAATATGGGTTCATACAATACATTTTCCTTTTTCTCTGGTGTTTTCTAAATTGTGTTTGACAATTGTCAAATGTGTTCTAAATGTATTTAGAAGAAATATTTTTGGAAATTACATTACAAATAAGGAAGGGTAAAGAGACATAAAAAATGTAAGATTTTTGCACAAAATCAAATCAATTAAAATGTTAATACCATTGAACTGTGTTGTTATGTACATAGAATATAGTCCCTAGGGTAACCACTAAAAAAACTACACAAAAAAAGAAAGTTTCAGTCAAAAGCATTACAGATAAATCAAAATGGAATTCTAAAATTATTCAAGTAATTCACAGAAAAGCTGGAAGAAGAAAACAAAAATTAAAAAGAGGGAACAAACAGAAAATAAAAAGTAAAATGGAAGACTTAAGCTTGATGTATTAAAAAATTACACTACATTTAAATGGTCTAAATATACTAATTTGATATAGGTTGACATCCAGGATTTTAAAAAGTCTAAAAGAAACTTACTTCAAAATATAACAATATAAACAGATTGAAAGTAAAATGATAGAACAAGATATATCATGCAAACATGAATAAGGAAAATCAGGGGGTAGCTTTGTTGATATCAGTACAGTAGACCTCAGAGCAAAGAAAATTATGAGAGACAGAGAGGGACATTATGTAGTGATAAAACGGTCAATACACCAAAAAGATACAGCAATCCTAAATGTACATGCACCAAACAATAAAGTCACAATTATGTGAAGGATAAACTGATAGAATGAAAAGGATAAATAGAAAAATCCACAATTGTACTTGAAAACTTCAGCAATTCCTCTTTCAGAAATTGATAGAACAACTAAACAGAAAATCAGCAAAATACAAAAAAATTTCAACAGCACCATCAACTAACAAGATTCAATTGACATTTATAGAGTACGGTACCCAGCAATTGCAAAATATGCACTCTTTTCAAGCATCCCACAGCCATACACCAAGATAGATCATATCCTAGGTTATAAAACAAGCCTCAATAAATTTAAAAAAAATTGAAATAATATATAGTGTGCCCTCTGATCACAATAGAATTAATAACAAAAAGATAAGGAATTCTCCAAAACACTTGGAAACTAAACAACAGCGTTCTAGATAATCCATGAATAAAAGAGAAAGTCTCAAGAGAAATTTAAAAATACGTTGAAATGAATGAAAATGAACATACAAAATTTGTAGGACACAGCTAAAGAAGTGCTGATAAGGAAATGTTTGGTACTAAATTCTTATGGTAGAAATTATGAAAAGTCTGGAAACAATAATCTAAACTTCAACCTAAAGGACATAGAAAAATAAGAATAAAATGAAAAGAAAATAAGCTAGAGGAGGGAAATAATAAATATAAGAGAATAAATCAATAAAATTGAAAACAAACCAAAACACAATAGAGAAAGTCAATAGAACAAAAAGCTGGTTCTTTGAAAAGACCAATAAAATTTACAAATCCCATACCAACACTGACATAAAAAAGAGAAAAGACACAAAATACTAATATCAGAAATGATTCATGATATCTTCTACAGAGCTTGTGGTCATAAACAAGGTAATAAAGAAATACTACAAATGACCTGACAGCTGAGAAGAAATGAACTTTTTTGTTGAAAAGCACAAACTACTACAACATGCCCAAAATAAAATAGGCAATTTGAATAGTCCTTTAACTATTAAGGAAATTATATTCATAATGTAAAAACTCTCCAAACTGAAATCTCAAAGCCCAGATGGTTTCATAGGAAAATTCTACTTAATGTTTAAAGAAAAATTAACACCAGTTCTTTGCAATATCTTCTGGAAAACAGAAAAGGAGGGAGCACTTCCTGAACCAGACAAAGAAAGTGAAAGGAAAAAAAAAAAAAAACAAAACCAATATCCCTCATGGATAAACATACAAAAACTTTTAAAACCTTGTTATATAAAGAATTATACACCATGAACAAGTAAGGTTTATTCCAGGAATGCAGGCTGATAAAATATTCAAAAATCAATCAATGTAATACACTGTATTAACAGGCTAAAAAAAAGACCATGATCAGGTAGTGCGATGGTGGCTCAGTGGCAGAATTTTCACCCGCCTTGCCAGAGACTGGGATTCCATTCCCGGTGCCTGCACATCCAAAATAAATAAACAAATAAATAAATCATGATCAAATAAATCAGTGAACAATAAGCACTTGTGAAAATCCATCACCCATTTGTGATAAAACTCTCAGAAATATGGGAATATATATATCCAGAATTGGATAAACATTTACAAAAACCCTATAGCTAATATTATATCCAATGTTGAAAGACTGAACTCATTATTCCTAAGATTGGGAGCAAGGTTATAGGTAAGCCATCATATCATCTACAAATAAATTCCATTTTGTTTCTTCTTTTTCTAATCTGTATGTCTTTTATTTCACTTGAGAAGAAAGTGAAAGTGAGTTCATTCAACACTTTACTAGAAGTTCTAGTCACTGCAATAAGTCAAGAAAGTGAAATAAAGACATACAGATTAGAAAAAGAAGAAACAAAACTGAACTTATTTATAGATGATATGATGATTTACCTATAAAATTCCAAGGAATCTACAGAAACTCCTAGAATAATACTAATAAATTAATACATGAGTTCAGCAAGTGTTCTAGTTTTCTAGCTGCCAGAATGCAATATACCAGAAACTGAATGGCTTCTAAAAAGGGGAATTTAATAAGTTGCTAGTTTACAGTTCTAAGGTCAAGAAAATATCCCAATTACAACAAGTCTATAGAAACATCCAATCAAAAGCATCCAGGGAAAGATACCTTGGTTCACAAAGGCCGATGAAGTTCAGGGTTTCTCTCTCAAGTGAGAAGGTACATGGCGAACACATTCAGAGTTTCTCTCTCATCTGGAAAGGCACATGGTGAACACGGTCAGGGTTCCTCTCTCATCTGGAAGGGCATATGGCAAACACGGCATCATCTGCTAGCTTCTCCTGGCTTCCTGTTTCATGAAGCTTCTTGGGAGACATTTTCCTTCTTCATCTCCAAGGGTCGCTGGCCGGTGGACTCTGCTTCTCGTGGCTATGTCATTCTTCTCTGCTCTTTCTGAATCTCCTTAATTCTCCAAAATGTTTCCTCTTTTATAGGACTCCAGAAACTTCTCCAGACCCACCCAAATGGGTGGAGACATGTCATCACCTAATCCAGCTTAACAACCACTCTTGATTAAATCACATCTCCAGGGAAATGATCTAATTACAGTTTCAAACATTCAATATGAATAGGGATTAGAAGAAATGGCTGCCTTTACAAAATGGGATTAGGATTAAAACATGGCTTTTTAAGGATCCATACATCATTTCAAACCAGCACATTCCACCTTTTGGACCCTAAAAAAGATATGTTTTTCTCCATATACAAAATACATTCATTCCATAACAATTTCAGAGAATCTTAAACAATTTCAGTAACATTCAAAACACAATACGAGGTTAAAACCAGTACAAAATCTCAAAATTACAAGCATGGTATGTCCTAAGGCAAAGTTCTCCTCTTGCTCTGGACCTATAAAAACTCAAAACAAATTATTTGCTGCCAACATACAAAGGAGGAACAATCATAGGATACATATACACATTTCCATAGGGAGGAAGGAACACAGAGGTCACTGGACCCATACAGTCTCAAACACCTGCAGGGCAAAGTCCATTAGATTTCAAAGTCTGAAAGTCATTTATCTTTAGGGTTTTAGAAAGCAGCAGTCCCACTCTTTCCAAGGGCCTACGCAGAGGCCTGCCTCTCTCCGAATGCAACCTTGGCAGGTTGCACTGGGGAGACCACCTTTTTCTCAGCTCCACCCTCTCCAAGCATTGGGGCTGCACTGAGGCTCTCTGCCATCTCTGGGGCACACACTCAACCCCACCATATGGTGACAGCCAGGCTCTCCCCAAACCCCAAGGAATTTGCTTCACCCTCTCCAAAGCCTGAGGCGGCATAACTCTTCCACTGCAACCAGGTGGAAGGCCCATCTTCTGCCTTTGGGTCAAACTTACCCTCTTCACAGGCTTGGGTGGGTCCACTCTCACTTCAGACCTCAGCCTCCATGGTTTTGCCTCTGAAGTTATTTTTCCTTCAATGTGTCCCTTTTCTGAACCCCCCAGTCCAGACTGGCAGTGGCTCTGTTTATACAGGTCCCACAGCACTCTCGTTGGCTTTCTATGCAATAGCCTTGGATTGTACCCATTATACATAGGAAGTTTCCACAAATCCTTCCTGGATAACTCCTTGTTTGATCCTGGCTTTCTCTGAAATGACTGACTGGTTCCTCATCTGGCCAAATTTTCACATGGAGCACTATTCTCTGGGGTCCTCCTTTCTGGAAGCCCAGAATTTTCCAGGACATCAATTTCTGGTTTCTTTGTACTCAAGAGTTCAGTTTTCATCTTATTTCTCTTGTCACATTTCACTATAAGCTGTGAGGAGAAAACAGGCTGCACTTTCAACATTTAATTTGGAGGTCTCTTCTGCTAAATATTCAAGTTCATGGCTTTTAAAATCTGCCTTCCAACCAAAGCCACTGTCAACTTTGCCAGATTACCTGCTATTTTAACAAAAGATTCGCCTTCCTTCCAGTTTGCAATAACACATACTTCATTTCTGTCTAGAGCTTCATCACGTATCTTTAGAGTCCACATTTCTACCAAGAGTCTGTTCAAAGCATTCTAGACCTTCTCTATCAAGCTCCTCACAATGCCTACAAAATCTTCCCCTTATCCATTTAAAAAGCTGTCCCAACATGTTTGGTAATTGCAAGGTGCAGCAGCACCCCACTCTCAGGTACTAAAATCTGTTTTAGTTTGCTAGCTGCTGGAATGCAATATACCAGAAATGGAATGGCTTTTAAAAAGAAGAATTTAATAAGTTGCTAGTTTACAGTTCTAAGGCTGAGAAAATTTCCCAATTAGAACAAGTCAACAGAAATGTCCAATCAAAGGCATCCATCCAGGAAAAGATACCTTGGTTCAAGAAGGCCAAAGAAGTTCAGGTTTCTCTCTCAAGTGAGAAGGCACATGGTGAACACAGTCAGGCCTTCTTTCTTGGCTAGAAGGGCATATGATGAGCAAGGCATCATCTGCTAGCTTTCTCTCCTAACTTCCTGTTTCATGAAGCTCCCTGGGAGGTGTTTTCCTTCTTCATCTCCAAAGGTCACTGGCTTGTGGGCTCTCTCCTTCTCGTGGCTATGTCATTCTGCTCTGCTCTCTCTGAATCTCCTTCATTCTCCAAAATGTTTCCTTTTTTATAGGACTCCTCAAGACCTATATTTCCACCCATTTCCCCAAATGGGTAGAAACACACCTCTACCTAATCCAGCTTAACAACCACTCTTGATTAAATCACATCTCCGGGGAGATAATCTAATTACAGTTTCAAGCATTCAATATGAATAGGGATTAGAAGAAATGGCTGCCTTTACAAATGGGATTAGGATTAAAACATGGCTTTTCTAGGATCCATATATCATTTCAAACCAGCACAGTAAGATTGCAGAATACAAGATCAACATACAAAAACCAGTTTTATTTCTATATACTAGCTGCAAAGAAGTAGAAACCAAATTATAAATGCAATACTATTCACATCTCTAAAAAAAAGAAATATTTAGATGTAAATGTAACAAAACATACAAGATTTGCATGCCAAAAAAAAAAAACCCAAGAAATGATAATGAAAGAAACCAAAGACCTAAATAGATGAAAAGATATTTTCTGTTCAAGGATTAGAAAATCCAATATAGTAAAGATGCCAGTTCTCCCCAAATGTATGTAAAGGTTGTAGTGGGCTGAATAAAGTACCTAAAGATATACAGGTCCTAATCCTTGGGAACCTAAAAATATTACCTGACGTAGGAAAAGGATATGTGTAGATGTGGTTAAATTAAGGATCTTGTGACTGGAAGATTATCCTGGATTATTTGGTGGGCCCTCAATGTAACTAAAAGTGTCCTTAAAAGTTTAGGCAGAGGGAGGTTAACACAGAAGTAGGAGATGTGATGATGGAAAAAAGAGCCTGGAGTGATGTGCTTTGAAGATGTAAGAAGAAGCTACAAGGTACGTAATTCAGGCAGCCGTTAGAAACTGAAATAGGTAAGGAAACAGATTCTCCCCTCAGAGCCTCCAGATGGAAACGTCCTGACGACACTTTGAATTTTGCTCAGTGAAACTGGTTCCAGATTTCTGTTCATCAGATCTGTAAGAGAACAAATTCATGTTATTTTAAGCCATTAAGTTTGTGGTAATTTGTTATAACAGCAATAGAAAAGTAATACACAGGTATAATGAAATTTTACCAAAATCCTAGCAAGATTTTTTTGTAGATATAAAAAGACTTATTCTAGAACTTATATGAAAATCAAAAAACTTAGAGAAGCTAGAATGCTTTTAAAAAGACAAATGAAGTGGGAGAAATCAGTCTGCCTAATTTCAAGACTCATTATATAGCTAAAGTGATCAAGAGCATGTCATTTTAGAAAAGAGAGACATACATAGATCAGTGGAGCAGAATAGAGAACACAGAAATTTTGCCAAATAAATATGCCCAACTGATTTTTGACAAAGTTGCAAAAGCAATTCAATAGAGGAAGAATAATCTTTCAACAAATGATTTTGAATAGTGAACATCCATAGGCAAAAATATAAACCTCAACCTAGCCCTTACATCTTATACAAAAACTAACTTAAAAATGGATCATGAACTTAAATGTAAAATGATGAAATTTTTAGTAAAAAGAATAGGAGAAAATCTTTGGGAACTAGAGTTGGGCAGAGTTCTTAAACTTGACACCAAAACATGATCCGTAAAAGAAAACATTGATAAATTGGCCTTCATGAAAACTAAAATTTTTTGTTTGTGAAAGACTCTCTCAAATGGATGAAAAGACAAGTGGCAGGCTGGGTTAAAATATTTACAAACAACATATCTTACAAAGGTCCAGTATCTATAACAAGCACTCAAAACTTAACAGAAAAAACAATCCAAACAGAAAATGGGAAAAACCCATGAATAGACATTTTACCAAAGAGTATACACAGATGGAAAATAAGCAAATGAAAAAGCAGATTAAATATGATTTGTCATTAGGAAAATGCACATTCAAACCACAGTGAGACATCATGGTACATCTATAAGAATTGCTAACATAAAAAAATAGCGACGACATCAAATATTAGTAAGAATGTAGAGAAACTTGATCATTCATGCATTGCTGGTGGGAATGCAAAACTGTACATTCTGGAAAAGGGTTTGGCAATTAAAAAAAAAAAAACTAAACATACAACTGACATAAAAACCAAGCATTTATCCCAGAGAAATGAAAACTTATATTCACATGAATCTTCATAGCAGCTTTATTTGTAGTAACACCAAACTATAAATGACCCAATGGGTGAATGTTTTTAAAAAAACAAACTGTGATATTCTCATGCCATAGAACTCTACTCAGAGATTAAAAAAATCAAACAACTATTGATACATATAACAACCTGGATGAATACCAAGAAAATTGTGTTGAGTGAAAATAGGTAATTCCAAAAATTACATACAGTATGCTTCCATTTATATAACATTATTGAAAAGACAAAGCTATAGAAACAGAGAACACATTGATGGTTGACAGTGTTTGAGGGGGGATATGTGGGAGAAAAGTGCATATGACTATAAAGGGGAAACATGGTATTTTTGTGGGATGAAAATGTTCTGTATCTTAATGTATTGTTGAACTATGTAGTTTTACAAGATTTTACCACTGGGAGAAACTGGATAAGAGTATGTAGGATCTCTATATTATTTCTTACAACTGCATGTGAGTCTACAGTTATAAAAAATAGTTTTATTAACACAAAACAAACATAAACAAACAAGTCAAGATTTTCAGTTTCAGCTATGAGAAATAAAGATCTTGGAAGTCAAGACTCCTTTGCTTACAACCAGAAAAGGCTGAACTGAAAATTAACAACTTTTCTTGGACTCATCAGAGAACTGAGGTTGCAGAACAAACCACCACATCCCCTTCCCCTACAACCTGGAGAGGCAGAGAAACCCAGAGAGATATAGCCAAAAATTCTTCACACAAAGCAGAACCTGCTGGAGCCATAAACCAGTAGGAACATATAAATAGATTGATGAGTTGTTGGGGATTGAGCTTTGATTAGCATGACAGTGATGACAGTCTTCAATGGACTCATCAGTAGACTGAATACAACCAAATGCAAAAAAAAAGAACTAACAGATAGATCAACAGAAACATCCCACACTGAAAAACAAAGTGAAAAAAAAAAGAGTGAAATAAAACATGAGAACATAGAACTTTGGGACAATATCATGTGTTGTAACATACATGTAACTGGAATAAACAGAAAGATATTTGAAGTGATAATGGCTGAGAATTTTTCAAAATTCACAGAAATCAAACTTTGGACCTAGCAGTCAGAGAAAACCTTCAACCAAACTAATAAACAAAAAAAATAAAAATCTGGTGTAGCATATCCAAACTTCAGAAAACCAAAGGCAAAGAGAAAGTATTCAAAGTCAGAGGGAAAAAATACCTTACTTACAGAGAGGCAAGGATAAGAATTACAGCAGATTTCGCATCAGAAACCATGCATGCAAGAAGGGAGTGGAGTGAAAAATTTAAAGTATTGAAATAAAAAATACACCAACCTAGAATTTAATACACAACAAAATTGCTCTTCAAAAGTAAAGGAAAGGGCCAGCCATGGTGGCTCAGTGGCAGAGTTCTCACCTGCCATGCCAGAGACCCGGGTTTGTTTCCCAGTGTGTGTTCAGGCAAAAAAAAAAAGTGAAAGAGAAATAAAACATTCCCAGATGAGCACAGATGGAGGGAATTCATTGCCAGCAGACCTGTCCTGTAAGAAATGTTAAAAGTTCTTCAGGAAAAAAAAAAAATGATCTAGGTCAGAAATATTGCCCTACGTAAAGAAAGAAAGAATGTCAGTGAAGTAATAAATGAAGTTAAATAATATAATCTCAAATTTTACTCTTTATCTAATGCAGAATAATGACAATGTATTGGGTGACTACAGCATATGTGTAGGTGAAATAAATGACAGCAATGTCACAAGGTATTAGAAGAAAGTTTTAGAACATTTTTCAGAAAGGTGTCTTCAATACATGTGAAGCAGAATAGTGTTTTTGAAAGTGGGATTAGATTAATTAAAAATGTATAATTGTAAACTCTAGGAGACCCACCAGATTTTTAAAAAGAAATATAATTGAAACTGTAAAAGAGATGTTCTAGTTTGCTAGCTGCCAGAATGCAATATATCAGAGATGGAATGGCTTCTAAAATGAGGAATTTAATGAGATGCTAGTTTACAGTTCCAAGGCCAAGAAAATGTCCCAGTTAAAATAAGTCTGTAGAAATGTCCAATCTAAAGCATCCAGGGAAAGATACCTTGATTCAAGAAGGCTGATGAAGTTCAGGGTTTCTCTTTCAAGTGGAAAGGCGCATGGCACACATGAGTTTCTCTCTCATCTGAAAAGGTAAACATGGCATCATCTGCTAGCTTTCTCTCCTGGCTTCCTGTTTCATGAAGCTTCCCAGGAGGCATTTTCCTTCTTCATCTCCAAAGGTCACTGGCTGGTGGACTCTCTACTTCTTGTGGGTGTGTCGTTCTTCTCTGCTCTTTCTGAATCTCCTGGCTTTCTCTCTTGTTGTTCTCTAGCTTTTTCCAAAGTGCTTCTTCTTTTAAAGGATTCCAGTAAAACCAATCAAGACCCACCTGGAATGGGTGGAGACATGTCTTCATCTATCAAATTTAATACCCACACTGATTGAGTCACATCTCCATGGAGATAAGCTCATTAAAGTTTCCAACATACAGTACTGAATAGGGATTAGAAGAAACCATTGCTCCCACAGGCTGATTAGGATTAAAACATTCTTTTCTAGGGTACATAAACCTTTTCAAACCAGCACAGGAGATAAAATGAAATCATATAAATCACCCACTTAAAACCAGAAAGTAGAAAAGAAGGGAGTGGGAGAAGTAAAGTACAAAAAATTAACTAGAAGACAGTTAGAAACATGATAGATATTGATCCAACTATATTAATAATCACTTTAAATGTGAGTGGTCTAAATATACCAGTTGAAGACAGAGACTGTCTGAGTAGATAAAAAGTAAAACCCAAATGTCTATTGTCTAAAAGAAGCCCACTTTCAATCTGAAGACTCAAATTGGTTGAAAGTAGATGGATAGAGAAATACATACCATGCCTATACTAATCAAATGAAAGCTCAAATAACTATATTAATTTCTCATGAAACATGTTTCAGAACAATGAAGATTATCAGGGACCAAGAGGAGTGTTGCATGATGATTAATGGATTAATTCTCCAAGAAGGCATAACAACTCTAAATATGTAAGCACCTAACAAAAAGCCTCAAAATATGAGGCACATTTCCCAGTGCCTGCCCATTCAAAGAAAAAAAAAGTGAGGCAAACGGGCAGAGAAGTAGACAAAGTCACTGTTTTATTTGGAGATTTCAACACTCCTGTCAATAATCAATAGATCAAACAGGCAGAAAGTCAGAGAAGATATAGAAGACCTACAGGGCACTATCAATCAACTTGGTCTAATTGACCTTTATAGAGTATTCAAACAAACAACAGTAGAATACACTTCCTTCTCAAGTTCATATGGAACATTCACCAAGACAGATAACACTTATAAGGTACACCTCAACAAATTTAAAAGGATAGAAATCTTGTAAAGTATGTTCTTAGACCACGATGGAATTTAACTAAAAGTCAATAACAGAAGAATGGCAGAAAATTCCCCGAATACTTGGAAATCATACAAAGCCCTTATAAACAACCCATGGGTCAGAGAAGTCTCAAGCAAAATGTTAAGACATTTTGAAATAGATGAAAAAAATTTTTATGGTAAGCTTTAATAGTTCCATATTCTTTCTCCCATCCCTCAGGGAACTTTGCTAATACTTTTTGATTATCTGCTTAGCATACTCTAGGATGTATCCAGGCATTGCAATAATCTATTGCATTAAAGGATTAAAGGACCTCTTTTTTATTCTTGTTTCTTATTTCTTATCCCTGTGTTTCAGTTATTCAAATGAACTACACAGATAGGTTGAATTAGATTATGCACTTCAGAAAATTTCAGTTCCAGACCAAATACACTTTTCATCCATTAGTTTCAAAGAGTATATGTGGTTCTAAAATATAGATACTGTCTTCCTTACCCCATGTTCTGAATTACTTTAAACCCAACCTGTTTAGCTTCATTCTTATCTCTAAATATCAGGTTGTATATATGTATAACAGCTTCTCAAAATCCAGAAATAATAATCACCACTCCGGACTTAATGTGTCTGCTCCAAAAGCTTACAATCAGGCCCCTGTTTTCTGATAAGCATTTTCTGCAGGAGACCATACCATTCTTGTTCTTTTGTTTCTGCTTATTTTGTCTCACCAAATATCCCACGTGTTCATTCACATCGTTGCATGCCTCATGATTTATATGCCATTGTTTGCCAGTCTACTTCTCCATCGGTTCATCCTTCAGCCACCTGCATTCATTGGGCATCATGTAGATTGCCCAAAGTCCACAATCTGTCAACATTCTCAATTTTAGATAATTTCATTGTTCCCAAGAGAGAGAAAACCAATAAACACACCCTCACCAAATAGGACACTTAAACCTCCTCTTAACTCTTGTCCCTTCCCCTATTATTTACCTTTGTTATTGCTGTGGTAGTGCTGATGGTTTCCTTTTGAACATAGCTCATGGCATGCAATGGCAGATTTCCCCCTGAACCTTGGACTTAAACACTCTTTGTACAAGAATCATAACTATGAAGTAATTCTTGTGAGAATGAATTCATATTTCTAGTGTTAATCAGTGGGACACATAGGTCTATGGAACCACTTTCAATCTTGTTCATCTTCAATATGGTAATATGACTTATAGACCCACTAGAGAATCACCTTCATTCCTATCTATTCCCTTACATTGGCGTCCAACCTCACTAGCTAACAGTTCACCCACGTCTAGCTTCTATGTATCTTCAAGTCCCCTATATTCTGTATTATAAGCCTCTGATTATATCTTTATGCTAATCATAAAAGTGGAATCATACAGTATCTATTCTTTTGTGTCTGGCTAATTTCACTCAGCATTATGTCCTCAAAGCTCATCCATGTTGTCATGTGCTTCAGGACATCATTTTGTCTTACTGCTGTATAATATTCCATTGTATGTATATACCACATTTTGTTGGTCCACTCATCTGTTGATGGATATTTTGGTTTGTTTCCATCTTTTGGCAATTGTGAATAATGCTGCTATGAACATTGGTGTGCAAATGTCTGTTTGTGTCATAGCTTTCAGCTCTTCTGAGTATGTATCAAGTAGTGCTATTGCTTGGTAATAGGGCAAATTGACATTTAGTTTCCTAAGGAAATGGCAAACAATCTTCCATTGTAGCTGCACCATTGTACATGACAACCAGCAGTGCATAAGTGTCCCAGTTTCTCCACATCCTCTCCAAAATTTATAGCTTCTGCTTTAATAGCAGCCATTCTTATAGGTGTGAGGTGGTATCTCATTGTAGTCTTGATCTGCATTTCCCTTATAGCCAGTGAAAATGAGCATCTCTTCATGTGCTTTTGAGCCATCTGTATTTGCTCTTCAGAAAAATGCCTCTTCATATCTTTAGCCCATTTTATAATTGGATTGTTTGCTCTTTTGTTGTTGAGTTGTATGATTTCATTGTATATGAATTTGTCTGCTATGTGATTTCCAAATATTTTCTCTGATTGAGTTGTCTGCCTCTTCACCTCTTTGACAAAATCTTTTGGAGTGCAGAAGCATTTGATTTTGAGGAGTTCCCATTTATCTATTTTTTCTTTTGTTGCTTATGCTATGGGTGTCAAGTCTAGGAAGCTACCTCCTATTACTAGGTCTTGAAGATGCTTCCCTACATTTTCTTCTAGAAGATTTATGGTTCTATTTCTTATATTTAGGTGTTTGATCCACTTTGAATTAATTTTTCATAGGGTGTAAGATAGAGGTCCTCTTTCATTCTCTTGGCTACTGATATCCATTTCTTCCAAGCCCAATTATTGAAAAGAGTATTTTTTCCCAGTCCAGAGGATTTGGGGGCCTTGTCAAAAATCAGTTGACCATAGATTTGGTGGTCTATTGCTCTTGAGTCAATTCCATTGGTCAATGCTTTTACCTTTGTGTCAGTACCATGCTGTTTTGACCACTGTGGCTTTATAATAGGTTTTAAAGTCAGGAAGTGTTAATCCTCCCACTTCATTCTTCTTTTTTTAGGATGCTTTTAGCTATTCAGGGTCTCTTTCCCTTCCAGATGAATTTGGTAATTAGCTTTTCCAAATCTTCAAAGTAGGTTGTTGGAATTTTCATTGGTACTGTGTTGAATCTGTAGATCAATTTGGGGAGTATTGACATCTTAACTATATTTAACCTTCCTATCCATGAGCAGGGAATGTCTTTCCACCTATTTACATCTCCTCTGATTTCTTTTAGCAATGTTATATAGTTTTCTGTGTACAAGTCCTTTACATCCCTAGTTAAGTTCATTCCTAAGTACTTGATTCTTTTAGTTTTTATTTTGAATGGGATTTTTCCTTAACTGACTCTTCACCTAGGTCATTGCTTGTGTATAGAATTGTAACTGATTTTTGCACATTAATTTTATATCCCATCACCTTACTGAATTTGTTTATTAGCTCAAGTAATTTTGCTATAGATTTCTCAGGATCTTCCAAGTATAGTATCATATCATCTACAAATAATGAGAGTTTTACTTCTTCCTTTCCAGTTTGGATGTCTTTTATTGCTTTGTCCTGCCTGATTGCTCTAGCTAGAACTTCTAGCACAATATTGAATAATAGTGGTGACAGCAGGCATCCTTGTCTTGTTCCTGATCTTAAGGAGAAAGCGTTCAGTCTCTCTCCATTGAGTACGATGATGGCTATCAGTTTTTCATATATTCCCTTTATCATATTAAGTTAGTTACATTTGATTCCTTTCTTTTGGAGTGTTTTTATCAGAAAAGGATGTTCAATTTTGCCGAATGCTCTTTTAGCATCAATCAGGATGACCATGTGATTTTTCCCTTTTGATTTGTTAATGTGCTGTATTACATTAATTGATTTTCTTATGTTGAACCATCCTTGCATTCCTGGTATAAGCCCCAATTGGTCTTAGTGTATAATTCTTTTAATGTGTTGTTGGATTCGATTTGCTAATATTTTATTGAGAATTTTTGCATCTATGTTCATTAGGAAGATTGGCCTGTAGTTTTCCTTTCTTATAGCATCTTTATCCAGTTTTGGTATTAAAGATATTCATTTCATAAAATGAGTTAGGTACAGTTCCTTTGTCCTCAATTTTTTTGAAAAATTTGAGCAGGATTGGTGTTAGTTCTTTATGGATGGTTTGATCAAATTCCCCTGTGAAGCCATCTGGCCCTGGGTTTTTCTCTGTAGGAAGATTTTTGATGACTGATTGAATTTCTTTACTTGTGATTGGTTTGTTGAGATCTTCTATTTCTTCCTGAGTCACTGTAGCTTGTTTGTGTGTCCCCAGTTATTTGTCCATTTCATCTAAGTTGTGTAGTTTGTTGGCATATAGTTGTTTATAGTATCCTCTTATGATTTTTTTTTTATTTCTTCAGGGTCTGTGGTAACACACACCTTATCATTTCTGATTTTGTTTATTTGCATCCTCTCTCTTTTTTTCTTTGTCATTCTTGTTAGTGGCCCATCAATTTTATTGATTTTCTCAAAGAACCAACTTTTAGTTTTATTGATTCTTTCTTTTGTCTTTTTGTTCTCCCATTCATTTATCTCTGCTTTAATCTTTGTTATTTCACTTCTTTTATTTCCTTTCAGGTTAATTTGCTGTTCTTTCTCAAGTCCTCCAGGTGTGCCATTAAGTCCTTGATTTTTGCTCTTTCTTGTTTTTTAATATAGGCATTTAGGGCAATAAATTTACCTCTCAGCACAGCCTTTGCCATATCCCATAAGTTCTGATTAGTTGTATTCTCATTTTCATTCATCTCCAGATAGCTGCTGATTTCTCTAGCAATTTCTTCTTTGACCCACTAGTTATTTAAGAGTGTGTATTTAACCTCCATATATTTGTGAATGTTCTCATTCTTTGGTGGTTATTGACATCCAGCTTCATTCCTTTGTGATCAGAGAAAGTGCTTTGAATTATTTCAGTGATTTTAAATTTATAAAGACCTGTTTTGTGCCCCAGCATATGATCTATCCTGGGGAATGTTCCATGAGCATTAGAGAAGAATGTATACCCTTGTGTTTTAGGGTACAATGACTTACATATGTCTGTTAGGTCTAATATATTTATCAAGTTATTTAACTTCTCTATTTCCTTGTTGATCTTCTGTCTGGTTGTTCTATTTATACAGGAGAGTGGTGTAGTTGAAGTCTCCTACTATTATTGTTGAAACATCTATTGCTCCCTTCAGTTTTGCCAATGTCTGTCTTATGTACTTTGGAGCTTCTTGATTGGGAGCATAAACATTTGTGATTGTTATATATTCTTGGTGAGTTGACCCTTTAATTAGTAGATAGTGTCCTTCTTTGTCTCTTATGATGTCTTTAATTTAAAGTCCATTTTGTCTGATAGTAGTATAGCTACTCCTGTTTCTTTTGGTTACAACTTGCGTGGAAAATCTTTTTCCATCCTTTGACTTTCAGTCTATTTTTATCCTTGTATCTAAGATGAGTCCCTCATAAGCAGCATATAGCTGGATTATGTTTCTTAATCCATTTTGTGAATCTGTATCTTTTAAATGGTAAATTTAGTCCATTAACATTCAAAGTTATCACTGAAAAGGCATTTCTTGACTCCACCATCTTATCTTTTTTATTTTATTCATATCTATATAATCTTTTCCTTCTTTCTCTTTGTATTCTTTAAATTTCCCCCTAGCAGTACTCTTCAATTCTGTGCCCTCCTCCAGCCTTCCCTCTCCTGTCTTTTTCTTTTTTCAGCAGGCAGAACTCCTTTTAGTATTTCTTGTATGTAGGGCTGGTCTCTTGTTGACAAATTCTTCCAGACTTCTTTGTCTGTTAAAATTTTAATCTCTTCCTCAATTTTGAAGGACAATTTGGCTGGGTACAGGATTCCTATGGCTGGAAGTCTTTCTTTTTCAGAATCTTCAATATATCATACCACTGCCTTCTCACCTCCAGGGTGCTAGTTGCCCCTCCTTACCACTCCTATTCAATGGAGCACTGAATCCTTGTTAGTGCAATAAGACAAGAAAAAGAAATAAAAGGTAAAGATTTTTGGAAATGAAAAGAATAAAACTCTTTATTTGTGAGCAACATAATTATTTATTTATATAAATCCAAAGACTTTACAAAAACTCTCAGAAACTAATAAAGAAGATTGTCAAGGTTGCAGCATACAAGATCAACAAATGTCAATTGCTTTGCTATATACAGCAATGAACAGTTGGAATTTGAGTTTAAGCAAATGATACTATTTACAATAGCACCAAAAATAAATTAAATATGTAGGTATGAATCCAACAAAATATGTACAGGATCTATATGCAGAAAACTTTAAAACATTGATGAAAGAAATCAAATATTTAATCAATGGAGAAATTATTCCATGTTCATGGATGGAAAACTCAATATTGTTAAAGATGTCAATTCCTCCCAATTTTATATACAGATTTGATCCAAGCCAAAAGCCATCAACAAACTGCTTTTTAAATTTATAAAGAAAGGCAAGAAGACCTAGAATAACCAATACAATACAAAAAAAAAATTGGAGGGCTCAACTACCTGATTTCAAGACTTACTATAAGGCTGTGGTAATCAAGACAGCATAAAATTGGCTAAGGAATAGACATAAATAGGAATGGAACAGAATAGAGAGCCCAAAAATAGATTAAAACAAACATTCAAGTGATCTTTGATAAAGAAGCAGAGACAATTCAATGGAGAAAGGATAGTCTTTTTAACAAATGGCCCTGGAACAACTGAATGTCCATGTTAAAAAAAAAAGGAACCTAAACACAGACCTTACACCTTACACAAAAGTTAAATCAAAATCGATCATACATATAAATGCAAAATTATAAAACTTCTAGACGAAAACACTGGAAACAACTTGTGTGACCTTAATCAGTGATTTAAATTTTCAGATACAATACTAAAAGCATGAGTTGTAAAAGAAAAAAATTGATGTTGGACGTTATTAAAATTAAAAATATCTCATCTTCAAAAACATTTTTAAGAGAATTAAAAGACGAACCATGGACTAGGAGAAAATATTTGCAAAACATATACCTGATAAATATATGCAAATGTGAAAATATTTGCAAAACCAAAGACCTGTAAAATCTCAACAGTACACACACAATTTAAAAGGAGATAAAAGCTCTGAACAGACATTTCACCAAAGAAGATATACAGATGGCAAATAAGCATATGAAAAGATGTTTAACATCACTGTCATTAGGAAAATGCGAATTTAAAAAATAATGAGATGCCATTAGACGTCTTTCAAATGGTTGAAATCCAAAAAACTGACAAGCATCAATTGCTGGTAAGGATGCAGAGTAAAAGGAATTCTCATTCACTGGTGGTGGGAATGTAAAATGGTACAGCTACACTGGGGACTGGCAACACTGGCTCAGTGGCAGAGTTGTCACCTACCATGCTAGAGACCTGGGTTTGATTCCCAGTGCCTGCCCATGTTAAAAAAAAATGGTACAGCTACTTTGGAAGACACTTTGGTAATTCCTTACAAAATTTATATAGTCTTATAACTTATGACACCATATGATCCAGAAATCAAACTCCTGGGTATAAACCAAATTGTTTTGAAAACTTATGCCCACACTAGAGGCTACACACAAATGATTATTGGCTGCTTTATTCGTAATTGCTTATTTCTAAGTGAAGGAAGACAGTCTGAAAATGCTACATACTGTATGACTCAATTTATATGACATTTTGAAAAAAACAAAACTACGAAAACGGTAAACAGATCAGCAATTTAGTGGCAGAAGAAGGTTAAGTGGGTGAAATGGAAATTTCCTGAGTGTTGAAACTATTCTGTGTAATATTTCAATGGTAGACAATGACATTTCTGATACTATGCATTAGTCAATTCTTATAGAATTTTACAGCAGAAAGAGTGAGCCTTAATGTACACAAAATTAAAAAAAAATCATTTAATAGGTTGGGAGATGCTAGAACGGAATGCGGACTGTGACAAAATAATCTAACTGTACCACAAAGATATGAAACAACGTTACCAGGGGGGATGGAGAGAAAAGTTGCTGACCTATGTAATTTCAGAAATAAGTAAAGTCTGTAAGACTAAAGGCAAAGGAAACCACATATATGCACAGTACTCTAGTTGATAAAGTTGTTTCCCATGGGGGTATGGATTTACAATTTTGAAACCACTACACATATATCCTGAAATTGAACAATTAAGTAGGTGGATGTCTACTTAATTGGTGGAGCCAGGTTTGTCACTAGAGGAGTGGAAGGTTATAAACAAGCAAGGAGAGGAGGCTACAATGATCCTGGTGATAATGGATTAGAGTTGGAGACATCAGTATCATTTCACGTTTTGCATAGTATAGATACAGTTAGAAATATTTATAGAGATGTGTGTGTGTGTATATATATGTTAGTATACATGCACGTATTTCCTTGCTCTGTTTACTGAGAGAAGCTAAAAGCAATGGCACCACAGTAGCAACTAACAAAACTAGTGTTTAGTTCTTGGTTTCTAATACCTTTCTCCAATAAAATGAATCAGTGTCCCATGGAGAAATGGCTGATTCTAAGACTGTGGCAGAAATATGCAAGATGATCCTGGAACAAGGTTTACTGCCAGAAATTAGGGAAATGCTAAAAAAAATATATAGTATGTCAAAGGGGTGCAGGAGCCAACTGAAAGAACTCCCCCCAATGGCCACAATGAGTAAAGTAGTGTCAGATTATAACCCAAAGTATAAAACAAATATTGATGAGTCCATACTGGTATAAGTAAATGATTGAATAAATAAACAAGGGGAGAAGCGACGAATCTCCCAAGCAAAAGTATTCCAAATAACTTATGTAGATAGTCCACCCTCAAGGTGGTGGGACATAGTTTCTCAGTCCTCAGTGTGGGTGCACAGTGACTTCCTTCCAAACTGGAGAGTACGGAAAGGGGGGGGGGGGAAATAGAGAGATTTTGCAGTAGCAAGACCTCACAAACACTACCTGTGCCAGGTAATCAAGGTTGACATCAACAGTGGTAATTCATATGCCTTTGATATGATGTGAGGACAAAGACATATTACCTCCGAAGTCTTTCTCCTGAGAACACATAGCCCTAGTTTAATCTTGAGAAAAATATGGGGTAGATTCCAATTGAGGGACATTCTACAAAAATATTTGAAGATACTTTTAAAAAAATATATTTTCTTCACAAAACTGTTAGGGTCATCAAAAAGAAGAAAAATCTGAGAAACTGTTACAGCCAAAAGAATCCTAAAGAGACACAATGACCAAATGTGGTATAGTATTCTAGATGGAATTCTGGAAAAGAAGAGGGTAAAATTGAGGACATCTGAATAAAGTATGGACCATAGTTAATAGTAATATATCAATATTGGCTCATTAATTGTGATAATGTCATACTAGTAAGACGTAAGGGACACTAGGTGTGGAGTATATGGCAACTCTATATTATTGTCACAACTTTTCTGTACATCCAAATCGATCCTAAAATAAAAAGTTTATTTTAAAAGTAAAGATAGAAGTCAAATAAACTGTCCTTTTTTTGAAAAATGTTTACATTTTTCGTTTTGTCTTGTCTTTTTTTTTTTTGGCATGAGCAGGCTCTGCTTTGTCTTTTTTCTTCTTTTGTTTTGTCTTTTTTAAAGATCAGCAATTAAGATATCTTTTAATGGATGGATGATTGCAAAGTTAATCACAAATTTATCTTTTATGAAAGTATATATACATTTCTATATATAGCTTTTACTGATACATACTATATATATATATGAGATATACTATATGATATACTATATACGATATATACTATATGTATACCTACTACTGAGTATGACCCCAATCTCAAGCACTATGGGTACAAAAATGAGTAAGAAATGATCTTTTCCCCTAAGGAATTCACAGATTTCTTTGACCTTGTGCCTAGTTTTCTACAACCCTGGTTGTTCAGGGTTAAAGCGATACATGCCCCGTTTTCTTCGCAAGACCATAGGTTTATAACCCAGTTACATAAACAACACGGCATTCTAAGCTTGGAGGTCTTTTGTGTTGTTTTATTTTTTTTAATATTGTTCTAGTTTGCTAGCTGCTGGAATGCAACACACCCGAGACGGATTGGCTTTTAATAAAAGGGGATTTATTTTCTTATTCTTCAGAGGAAAGGCAGCTAACTTTCCACTGAGGTTCTTTCTTACGTGGGAAGGCACAGGATGGTCTCTGCTGGCCTTCTCTCCAGGCCCCTGGGTTCCAACAACTTTCCCCGGAGTGACTTCTTTCTGCATCTCCAAAGGCCTGGGCTGAGCTGCGAGCACTGAGATAAAGAATGCCGAGCTGCTTGGGCTGTGCTACGTTGTGGTTTCTCACTTAAGCATCAGTCAGTTAAGTCAAACGTCCTTCACTGCAGCAGGCACGCCTCCTAGCTGACTGCAGATGTAAATCAGCAACAGGTGAGGTTCACATACCATTGGCTCATGTCCGTAGCAACAAAACTAGGTACGCTCACCTGGCCAAGTTGACAACTGAATCTAACTACCACAAATATATTGGTTAGAATTCCAAAAATTTTCAATGTGTGAGACAAGATAGCAGAAACTTTGGAATGCCAGGTCATGGCATTGCTCTCATCTCTCAGAGAAACATCCTGCATCTCCGAAGGCTGTAGAAATGTTGTAATGATTTCTAAAAGGCCCCTATAAAGCTGGTCAGATTTTTATATCTGTATCACTGTTCCATTTCTTACATGTCGTGGGGACCCTCCAGCTTCAGAACAGCAAGCCTGGTCATGCCTAGCACAGTTTCCCATAATGTCGTGGAAGAGTTTTCAGACCCTCTCATTGGTCTGAACTCCTAAGGGGCCAGGGGAAAGGTTTGATTTATTGGTCATTTGAGAACAACCCCTCTCCTTTTGCCCCAGATCCCTCAGTATGCTGGGCACACCAGCCTGGCTTTTGGAAACCTGCCATGACATCGCTTCCCAACTCAGTGACGTCACATTGGTAGCTTAAAATTGACCCCTGTGGAAGTTTTACACCGTGGAAATTGGCATATGCAATAAATCAGAGGGTTTTTTCCCTACCAGAAAGCTCATTGTTAAGGATTTATCAGCACACCAGTGCCAAGATGCTGTAGAACTACTTTACCTGAGGCAAAGATTTATGAACTCTGTATGGTAATAGCCTCCACATTGTAGCTAGGTGAACTATTTGAAAGGTAAATCTGATCATGTCATTTACTTGTTTAAAATACTTTCCATTGCTCCTAGAATAGGATATTAATATGACTTTTCAGGTCTCAAATAGTCTCTCACTGGATCTCATCTAGGGTAGGGAACTGCCAACTTCTTCCAGAAATTCTAGCCCTCTTTCAGTTCTTTAAATACTCCATGTTCCCTTCTGCAATAGGGTTGTTGCACACTGAACGCTTGTGTGTAGTTTTGCCTGGGATTACTCAGGTTTAGCATTGAAAGTCTCACATCCTGGGAACTCCCTCGGTCCCTGGCAAACCAGAATGGTTGGTCACCCTACTTATGTGCATACATTGTTCACTCCTCAATTCATGTAATTATTTCTTGCACCTCTGCTCAACTATCAGCAAGGCAGAGAAGTTTTACCTGACCCCTTTACTTTATTCATTTCCCTCACCCCAGGCAAGGTTAATCCCCCCACACAACGTATGCTTTGGAATGCCAGGTGCTATCATAATACATTATTTACTGTGGTTTAAATTATAAGTTCATTTATTGCAATTATTTGATTAATGTCTGCTTCCTTCACTAGAAGGCAACAAGGGCCGTGTCTAGTCTACTTACATTTTATCTCTAATGCCTTGTACAGAGCCCAGCATCCAATAAGGATGCAAATATTTTTTGACTACATGAATGAATAAAAGAATGCCTCCCTTCAATGGTCTTTCCACTGTATAATCACTGCCATCCCCCCCCCCCCCCTCCACCTGTACTGGAACAATGAATGGCTTCAAAGTGAGAGAGAGGAGAAAGAAGATGATGGCTCTCATCGGATGGAAAAAAAAAGTCTTTTTTAATTTAAGTGTTCAATAGAGTGGGGAATGCACCCAAAACAAATTTCTGCCTCCTTTATACTTTGTGCATGTAGCAAGCCCCAGTCATGGTAAGAGCCAACCTTGCAGCTCAATGTGTCAACATCTTACCATTGTATTTGGAACCTCAAACACATGCTTTCGTTTTTGGGAAGGCTATACTCCTATTTGAGGCTTATCTTGTAACGTCTGATCCACCACAATGTAATTGAAGTAGAAAAGCATCTCATTTGAGAACCACAAACCAATACTGAAACACATCATCCTATGTACCAAACTAGCGTGTGACCAAGAGTTCATGCTGGCTGCAACTGCACTCTGACTGCCATTCCCACGCCCAGGAAACAAGCACCATACCCTCTTTTAGGCCCAGGCAAAAGCTCTGGAAAATGTAACCGCATGTGGACTTTCAGTTTAACGACAAGGACAATTAATTAGTGCTATAATGAGAACAGCAAATGTTCTTGGTTTGAGGCTTGTTTCTTCATTCATTTTCCATGTCCCCCAATTAGGCAACACTTAGAGGGGGGAGGTGTTTTGCTTTAAGGAATTAGCTGAAAACAAAAGGAATCTTTTTCAAAACAGCAACAGTCTGGGGCATACTGCAAGGAAAGGCAGTTTTTCCCCCCAACCATCACTTCATACATCCCATTGCTGTCTGCTAGAATCACAGGACGATGTGCCAACTGGCAAGCACGTGTCTGCATTTGTAATTCACTGGGGAGCAAAGCAAGGAAAACATTTTTATAAGGCTGGTTAAAAATTATTTGCAAGGGAAACAATTAAAAAAATGTGTGGCCATTTTCTTGATGTTGAAGAAATGCTATATTCAACATCCAACTCCAGTGGGCTAATTTTCTCCTGCAAGATTTATGAAGCAAAAGCTGCCAAGCAGACAGAAATCTAAATAGTAACATGTTTCACTTTAGTAGAGCTTTAATTTAATAATAATAATACCCAAAATACCCAGACAGTTTTATAGCCCTCTGGTCGTGGTATCCCACTTTCTCTTTGGAGCCCTTGGAATGATTAATATGTTCGTGTACATCACCACCAGAAGCTGCCTGGTAACCAGCTGTCAGGATGGCCCTGGCTGAGTCTTCAATCTTCCAAAATTAATTGGGAATTCCATTTCTCAGTAAGTACACATAGGCCACGTCTCTAGGCGGATACTCTGGTTTCCACTTAGAAATCCTCAGCTCTTGTTTGGTAAGTCTGAAGTTAGAGACTAATCCCCTGTCTATACATACTGACAGGTCCCAACTCATTTTCAAAGTCTTACAGCCATGCTGGGAGAAGGTTCCATTTTTGCTGCTCGTTGGGAGAGAGTATCTTAACACAATAGAGATCTGTAAAATGACAAAATGAAGAGTCTAGAGGGACATTAGTATTGTCATGTATTGTCCCTCTGACTTTTCTTCTATGCTTTTTAAATATTTCAGGAACTGGCATTGACCCACAGTGTGCACGAATTAGTGTAAAATAATCCTTGTTCTAAAGTGACTCCTCTGTAGCTCGCCGTTGGGGTTGAGGAGGTCCCACGTTTTGAGCTCTGCTTTAACTCTGCTTTGATTTATGGTTGGGCTTTATCTGCCTTAGGATTGGCATGTTGTGGCATGCTGCTCTTTCCTCCACACCAAGCATCAGGACAGCCAATCATGATACCATATCCCATTGAGACCAAACACAACCTCAGAATCTTTCTCAACACAGTGCTCCAGAGAGCTACTGTCAATCCATTAAATGAGCTCAGCATCAAAGCCTATTTACCATTCTCTGGTCTATACATTTAGACTGTTTAACAAAACAGAACATACTACTTCCTAAAACAGTTGGTATTTTTGGAGAAGAAGTTTATAATCCATCATTTTAAAAATAAGCAATTATTAACTCCTTATATATCATCCTATCTCTCTTTGCTCCCACCGTGCTGAATTTGAGCTGTTAATATTACATATAATGTCATGTGTAAGTGGACCTGCCTTTTCTGCTAGGCTGAGTTCTTTGAATTCAGGGATATCAGGTTCCGTTTCCTGCTCCAACCAGAGTGAGTGGAATATTGTTGATGGCCAATAGATATTCATTGATTTGAATTGAAAGCATCTCTTCAAACCACACTCCAATGAGGTTAGCTTTATCTGCCCCAATTCCTGGAAGGGAAGCTACAAGTTCTAGGGGGAGAAGTACTTCTGCCAAAACCAAGATGGCAAGATGCAAAAGCAGGGGATTGGGCTCCCAATCACTTTAATTGCAATGAGAACCAAGAATCCATCTTCCAAAGTGCAGTTGTTAAGCCAAAGTTCATCCAACTGAGGGAATGCTTCGGTCAGCAAACTGGGCAGGAAAATCTCCTGAGAACAAGCTGTCTCCTAAGATTTCCGTTACCTGCTGCTTCCAGGACTGAAAATACCTCTGGGGCAGCCTGTCCGATGGTGGTTTTGGCACTCCTTCCCCCAGATGGAGCCCAGAAGTGCAAGAGTGCACAAAAATCAAATGTCCTGAGAGGGGGAGTTGATTAAATATTTTCAAACCTCAAAAAAAAAAAAAGTGGAAAAATCAGTTCAGGTAGAGTTCAAGTTTGGGGGTCAGGCTTCAGGAACCCCTGGGGCTCTTTTGTAGTGTGGCCATTAACTTGCCTCTTGAAATCATACCCCAGAGAACTTCTCAAAAGCAATGGTGTCAGTTCCCAGCACTGCCCCCTCTTTGTTTTGTGTGGTCCGTTTGTGCACAGCAAAAAAACCAGAATCACGCTGTACTCTGTCTGCTTAAGAAAAAATGTGAGCCAAGTCACATAGGAATTTTGCATTCATCCAGTGTCAGATGCCCTTACTTTATTTTCCATACTTCCTTTTACTTTCCTTTTGGAATCAGAACTTCAAATGACTGACCCTTGTGCAGATCTGTTTTTTCCTGTGGAGATAGTATCATTTCAAGCTGCTTTTTTGCATAGAAATTTTTTGAGGCTCTTGGTGACACGGCCGCCACCCTCCCAAAATGCTGATGGATGAACCTTTAAAAAAAAAAAAAAGTCCAGTGCATGTTTGAAAACCGAGTAATTCCAAGACTTTTACTCAATTTTAAGCTCTTTGCCGATGTTATCTATTGCAGTTGGCTTGAGGGATGGATTGCTATTTGTCTGAATAGGAAAGTAGGCTTGATTTTCACTGAGTGCAAGAATATTCATGAAATAACTGCTAGAGACCTTTTTAACTGCTTGGACAGCAAGGGAAGACTTCCTTCAGCTCTTCAACCGTTTTTGCTTTATGGGTGTCTCTCCTTTTTGTTCTCTGGGAAAGACTTATGGATATTGATTATTCCTTAGAAAGAAAGGCTAATAACTCTACTGGCTGAGATGACAACCTGATGAAACTGAAAGGGAATGGGGGGCAGGGGTGCAGAGGGCAGGAGGGACCAACAGAGCCTGAAAGGAATAGCCCATGCAACTTGGAGCTGGCAAACGGCACCCCATATGGGATGTGGGAGGAAAGTGGGGGCCAAAACAAAACCCTTCGAGGCTTCTTCAAGCTCTGGTTTATTGCTCCCTCACTAATTTATTCACTGAATACTTTGGTAGAAATACAGAGATGGATGTAGTCTTCTCCCCACATCAAGTAGAACCCCATGTCATGAAAAGAGGAAAGTTTTAACAGCACCAAGACCAGGTCAATGTCAGAAAAATGCATCTTCACCTTGTTTTACAGGGATCAGTTTACCAAACGGGAAAGCTGCTATCAACTCTGGCAAATGGAGCTCTGACTTCATTGGTCCTCAGTGTTTTGAGTGAGCAATGAGAGTGAGAGAGAAAGGGCCTGTCCTGAAGCTTTGGTTAATCAGATGGATGGATGATGAGGACACGCCTCGTTTGTTTTTGCATTTTTGAATACATACATATATTCACATATATGTGCATGTGTTTGTGTGTGTATATACATGCAATTTCTTTTCTACTTGAAGCCCACAAAATATGATTCCAGCAAGAAGGGGAAAGGATTATATGGCAGGATGACTTTTTAGAATTTTCTGTTTGAGCAAACTCACAGTCTGTGACACCCTGCAGTAAAAGCAGAAATTAAATGGAACGCAGGTGTTCCTAAATTTCCAGCTCACTCCCTGACATTCCAGCCACAACAGAGCTTTTGCTTTCCTTGTTAGATTAATTGAGGGTGTGTGGCTGAAATCTGAGCTTCAAAATGAAGCTTGAAAGAGAGAGACAGTGGACTAGGTGGAGAGAAGGAATTGGAACTTTAGACACATTGACACTGACTTTGCCATCTGGTTAATGCACCGGGCTACATTTTCTAAGAAGTTGGGTGTTCTGTTCTGTGGCAGGTTTAGCTGTGACAGAATAGCAGTGTAGCTGCTGTAAGCCATGTTGGATCAATCATGTATTAACTTGGAGGAAGCTGTTACCCAACTTCAGGCAGCCCAAAATCTGTGGACTAAGCAGACCCGCAGTGAGAGATGGAGAAAATTAAGCTCAAGGACTGCCAAGAAGTTGTCAACAAGAGCTTCCATGAGATGTGGTCCCTTGTATGTTTAACACCCTCATGCATCTAGAGACTGCTGGGATTTAAAAGGAGGTCAGCTTTTACAAAGAAGAAGCAAGTAGAGGCACAAGCATACATTCCCAGATCCTTCACTGGGTTTGCTGAAGGGCTGTGCAATCGCCACGCTTTCCAAGTTGGCCTTGTCAATGGGTTTATTCCCCTCTTGGATCCCTTTGGATCAGTGAGAGTTCTGAGCATCATCCTTCAACCAAAGGGAAACAAAGCCACCATGTTTGAGAGCAGGGGTTGGCAAACCTTCTCTGTAAAGGACCATCTAGTAAGTATTTTGGGCTTCGTGGTCTCTGTCTTACCTACTCGACTCTGCCATTGAGCAAGCAGCCATCCAAAATACCAAAACTAATGAATGGGACTGTTGTCCAATAAAACTTTCTTTTCAACAACAGGCTGTGGGCCAGATTTGGCCCATGGGCCAAAATGTGCTGAGCCCTGTTTTAGAGGATTCAACTTTTGTTTTGTCCTTTTGACTTGTAGCTTTTAATAAGGAAAAATAACTGTGATGACAAATGACAGGTCTCCGAAGACAACCATGTAGCTCCTAAATATAGTAAAAATTTTTTCAGTAGGCAGGTAGGCAACCTTGACTCATTGCTTAATCCCCAGTTTGATGACATGAGTGATGTGATCAAGACCCGACCACTGAAATAAGGGGCAAAAGTCTGAACATTTTTCATCTGAGGCCTTGCTCACTGACTCAGCAGTGTTATCATTTTTTTTGTTTTTTTCTTAAAAAAAAAAAACAGCAGTGTTGTTTTTTAAGCACTGTCCCTTCCCTGCTCCCCCCATTTCCTGGTAACCTCTAATCTTTCTATTGTTGCAAATTTGCTATTTCCAGTCATCTCTTGTACAGTACTTGTCCTGTACATAAGTACATTGCTTATTTCACAGGACATAATGGTTTCCAGGTTCTTCCATGTTGTCGCACAGCTCATAAATTCATATTTTCTTATGGCCAAATAATATTGCATCGCATGTATGTACCACATTTTGTTTATCCATGCACTTCTTGATGGACACTTGGGTTGCTTCCACCTTTTGGGAATTGTGAATAATACGGCTATAAACTCAAGGGACACTTTAATTTTAATGGCTCAGATTCAGACACGATCCCCCCCAAGGTCCAAAGTAATGACGAAACCTCCTTCTCCCCCAACCCTATCCTATTGGGACAGAGAGCACGACAACATATTCAGAATGATCCCATTTGAGACTGGGCCAAGGACTCGCATTTGCCCTTCCTGGACTCAGACTCACTGTTCTCACGGCTGCTAGTTGACTGAGACCCAGGAGGGTACTTGTCAGAAGAGGTCACTGAGGGGCCAGCTCCCACCCTTCTCTTCTCTGCTCACACTGGAGCAGGTCAGAAAGCTCACTGACTGCACTAATAACTTTTGTTGTGCTCCCACATGCTCACTTATCCACACTGGTGAGACTGATGAGAATAGGTTCCAAGGGGCCAGGAGGCGGATCAAGCAAAACAGGTCTTGTGTGAGACGACCCAGTGTCCTCTGGTTTGAAATGGGTAAGAAATGCAATTTGACTGTGTCCCCCCTTCACCTCTAAGGCCAACCCGAGGCCACCTGAATCAAAACCAGATGGCCTTCTCAGGCTCGGACCACAAATCGCGGTGGGAAACCCTGCAGGCACCAGAGCTAAGGGCTGAAACGCCCTCTCGGGACTCTTGGCCAGGTCCAAGCTCCCTCTCAGCAGACTTTGCAGTCCAGCCGTGGCTATTTTTCTCTCCCCTACCAAAGCGGGAGAAGATTGCATCATTGCAAACTGGTTATTAGAGACTGTTCCCGTGGAGCCCAGAACCGCTGCCCTCCTCCCTGCCCCAGGGCTGACAGGGGCCACCTCTCCCTGGGTGCCCTCGAGGGGCTGGTTTGTTTTGGCGAGGAGAGCAGGTGCTGCCCTGGCCCTGAGATCTGAGCTCGGTCGGGAGTGTCCGCGGTGACCTGCAGTCTTGGGTGGCCGCCTTCACACTTCCACTTCCCTGTCAGCTGATACATCTACCACCCACGCGCTGGAAGATTCCGGCGAGCCCCGAGATTCCTGCAGGAGGGAGCGCTGACCTCCTTTGCTCCCACCGCCTCCAGCCAGGCCCTCTGGAAGAGCCAGGGGGAACGCTGGAAATCTCAGCTTCGCTTTGTTATAAACAAACGAGGGAGGTGAGTATTTAAACATTTGGTCTGTGAAACATTAGCCTCCAACGGATACTTAAAATAAGGCCTTGCGAACAAACGATGACTCAGATGCCTAGAAGTTTCTTCTAAATCTCCTCTGAGAAGAGAATTTGGGTCGCCGGGCTACTTTTTGGAGACTGGGTTTGCTTGGGGGATCCTGGGGCAGATGGTGGTTCACTGAGGGTGGGGGCGTGAGGGGGGGCGGCTATCCCTCTCGAGACTATAAGGTTAAATTCCCACTCATCCTGTAGTGGGGAGATCCTGCTCTCCAAAAGTTACCATGTGGCTGTACCTCTGCCCTAAAATCAAGGCCTGAGAAGGCCTGAGAAGGCCCACGGGTTCCTTTCTGTTTCTCTTTTCAAGGCACAAGACATTCTCCATTTACAGAATAAAATCCCCAAAACTGACATTCCTCTATTTCCAGAGTTGTGACCTTAGCCCCACTGTGGGGAAGCGTGATGGAGCTCCTGCAACTTCAGTGGAGGGTGGTTTGCAGGTGCTGTGGCCTGTCCATCTGGGCAGAATAAAAGGGGAAGTGGGGCTGTTTGTACTCTCTGTCCCACGGGCCACACTGCAAGCCACCTGTTACGGAGGCAGAGCCCTTCACTCACCTAAGCACAGGGTGTGGTACCCAGACGTGGAGAAGGCGAGCCGTGAGCCCAGCAGATGCCCCCTGGCATGGTTTCAGGTGGTGGCACCAATTCTTGGCGATCCATTAGAGTTGGAGTTGGACTGACAAGAGTCTCCTTTCCTCTAGGTCGGGCTGAGTCTTATCCTTGCACGGGATAATTCTATGACAGGCAGGATGCCCCATGGGGATGGGAGCTCCGGGGCACACGTGGGGCAGGCGTTGGTTCTGCAGGGCAGTGGAAGCAGATTCATTTGTGTAGTGCTTTACTGCATGCCAGGCACTCTGCTACATGCTTTGCATATGTCCTTTCATTGCATTCTCACAGCTGCATTAACTGATGCCCATTCTCTCAGTGTCACTGAGGCTTAGAGGGAGTGACCTGCCTAAGATCAAAGGGCCATGGGACCAAGGCTGGAGCCCAGATACCTCACTCCCCTCACAGCCACATCGCCAAAGTGCCAGGCTGCAGCAGCAGCCAGCTGTGAATTGGATGGTCACACTTTTGGACCTGTTTTTTCTGTCTCCAGAGGGTTGACCTCCAGTTAGGGTGACACATGCATGCTGGAAAGTGACACCGAAGGTGAGGGAGGCCCTGAAGATTCATCCAGGAGTCCAGGCACAGGTAACAAGGACAGGAAAGGGACTTCCACATCTGAGGGTGTGGGTGCCAGGAAACAAGCACACAGTGACACACACAGACACACATGGAGACTCACGCACAGACCCAATGACATGCACAGACATGCACGGAGACACAAACATGGACATGCAGACTCACACACACACTGACACACAGAGATACACAGGCACGCATTGACACAGACAGATACCCAGAGACACACATACACAGACATACAGACTCACTCAGACCCACAATGACACACAGGGACACACAGACACACAAGAACACAAAGACACTCACAAACATACAGAGTCACACAGACACACACAGAGATACACACACACACACTGCCTCACACTCAGACACAAAAACAGACACAGACACAGACACACAGGCATACAGAGACACACACAGGGGTATGGACAGAGACAACGTGGACACGCAGACACATATAGAGACATACTCACACAGCACCACACACACACACACACACACACACACACACACACACACACATACAGGCTGGCCACTTTACCAGCCAGAGGGAGCAATAATGAAGAGTCACTGCTGAAACGCTACTCGATTTCCTGCTTCGCCCCCTGAGGTCACCTGCTCTAAAAAGCGGCCCTGAGATGACCTGCTGGAGGAAGAGGGTTGGTTCAGCACCCAGGGCGCAGCAGGGGTGCGCCCCGCCAAGCCAGCTTGGGGAACGGGGTAAGGTGGAGGGGTGCCCAGGAGGGGCATGTCATGCCAGCAACACCCCCTCCCCCAGGTGACTCTCAGACTCTGCTTCTCAGCCCGTCGACGGTCCCCAGGCTTCTGTGGGCTCCCAGGGGAGACAGACTGTGCACAGAGACTTGGCCAGGCCCGCGTGCAGCTTTGAGAGCCCCACATCCCAGGGACCCCTGGAGCCCGGAAACCCTACCGTCCAGGGACCCCACAGACCCAGGCAGGCGCAGAGGATCCCACTGCTGAAGTTAGATAGACCCCATTCCAGTCCTTAGTTTAAAACGACCTGTATTGTGTCCTCTTTAGCCTCCGGGTGCATAAAGAGCTGAAACGTGGGCTGGAAAGAGAAATCGAGGCAAGAAATAATCAGTGCTTCTTAACCCTCGCGTCCCCTAGGCCAACTGGGGAAACTGGAAAGAATTCTGAGGCCCGGGCGCAGATCAATCCAAACAGAGCCTCCTTACCTGCGGCCTCAGTTTTGTGTATACTTCAAAGCGCAGCCTCCACCCTCACCCCCACTCCCAACCCTGTGATTCCACTGAGCTCCAGGCCAAGAACCACAGACATATTGGGGCTCCCGGGGTCCCTAAGGAATGGTCCGGTAGTCAGAAACCAAGAGAAACCCAGCACTTGGACAGGGAAAGATCGCTGATCAAGGTAAAGACAGTTCTGTGAGCTTAGCCTGAAACCCCGAGCTGGGGAACGGGTGCCCCCTCCCTTCTCCCACCGCCCATCCCGCGGTTGGGTGGGGTGGGGGGGGGGTGGGGGGGTGTTAAGAGCTTGTGTAATGACTCCACTTGAGCTACAGAGGGCGCCAGTGATCCCACAACCAGCAGCAAAGACCCCGGGATCACTCGGGAGTCTGCAGTTTTCTTTCTTTCTTTTTTTTTTTTTTTTTTGACAGGAAGAAAGGCTGGCAAGGAAGGAAAGAGAAAGAGTCCCTTCCTAGACGTTCTGGCCAATTACCTTCCAGAAAGCTGCAAACTTAGTGCAAAGGCCAGCTACAATGTGTGTGGGGGGGTGGAGGGTGGAGGTGTGTGGGGCTTGTAGTCTTCCCTTAAGAACCCCAGTCTGAAAAGCCTTTCAGAAATTCTTGCTTTCAGCCCAGGGGGATTTAAGGTGCCTTGCCAGGCAGAGGGACTAGTCCCTTGAGGCTGTAAGTGATCAAAGGAGAGACTCCATAGCTTAGAAGCCAAATTTGTCTGTAAGTTATTTTAAGACGAATGCATCAGGTGTTGTTTGGAGAGGTAACATCTGTCAGGGAGCTTTCTATGTTCATTTTTTAAAAGCATGTAGACTTTGCAAGAGGAGTTGCCAAACTCGGTCCGTTGTGGTTGAGTCAGATGTAGGAATGGCAATTTGTAAACATCATCTGCGCTCTCATCACCCTATCAGGAAGAATTTGCTTCGCGTTTTATATTGGCAGTGTACTTCACATTGCATTAATTTTCTCGAAGATCTACTATTTTAAAGATTTTGCTCCGTAAAATCGCAGAGGTAATTTAACAAAGCAGTCTCATACAACCTCCCCACGTTCTGAGTAACATGCCGTGAAATGTGTTGGCTTCTTTGTTAAGGACAACAGAATTCAGGCCCAGGAAAGTTAAAGCGTTCGGTAGTTTTTACACACGTTAATCTCCAAACGGGGGATCTGGAAACGGTGGTCCTGGACTTTGTACTTTTCTCTTTTCATGCACAGAGTCATCCATTCCGCTTCATCTACGAACGTACAGCCACCGAGTTTCACTGTTTCTGAATGCGATTTTGACTCTTTGAAGTGTCATTGAAGAGAACTCCACATTTTGATATCATCCCATAGTTTGAATATGCCGAATATAATAAAGAAATAGAGATTTTGCGATTTGAATTTTAAATCTTCATTTGTTGTGCTTTTTCAGTGAAACTATTATTGTCCCTGATTCGTCAACCACCTTGAAACTCTTTGTAAATAGGAGGTGTGCATATGTGTGTGGGAGGCGTGTATTGGTGTGTTTGAGTTGTACAAGATGGAACTGAAGCGAAGATTGATTAGTCAGCTGCCAAGTTCATGAAGGATCTTAGGGAAGCCTTGTGGTGGAGGGGATGCTATCCGGGGGTGGAGGGGATGCCATCCGGGGATGGAGGGGATGCCATCCGGGGGTGGAGGGGATGCCATCCAGTGGTGGAGGGGATGCCATCCGGTGGTGGAAGGGATGTCATCCAGTGGTGGAGGGGATGCCATCCAGTGGTGGAGGGGATGCCATGCAGTGGTGGAGGGGATGCCATCCAGTGGTGGAGGGGATGCCATCCGGGGGTGGAGGGGATGCCATCCGGGGGTGGAGGGGATGCCATCCGGTGGTGGAGGGGATGCCATCCGGTGGTGGAGGGGATGCCATCCGGTGGTGGAGGGGATGCTATCCGGTGGTGGAGGGGATGCCATCCGGGGGTGGAGGGGATGCTATCCGGTGGTGGAGGGGATGCTATCCGGGGGTGGAGGGGATGCCATCCAGTGGTGGAGGGGATGCCATCCGGTGGTGGAGGGGATGCTATCCGGTGGTGGAGGGGATGCCATCCGGGGGTGGAGGGGATGCCATCCGGGGGTGGAGGGGATGCCATCCGGGGGTGGAGGGGATGCTATCCGGTGGTGGAGGGGATGCTATCCGGTGGTGGAGGGGATGCCATCCGGGGGTGGAGGGGATGCCATCCGGGGGTGGAGGGGATGCCATCCAGTGAAGGAGGGGATGCTATCCGGTGGTGGAGGGGATGCCATCCGGGGGTGGAGGGGATGCCATCCAGTGAAGGAGAGGATGCCATCCGGGGGTGGAGGGGATGCCATCCGGTGGTGGAGGGGATGCTATCCGGTGGTGGAGGGGATGCCATCCGGGGGTGGAGGGGATGCCATCCAGTGAAGGAGGGGATACCATCCGGTGGCGGAGGGGATGCCATCCAGTGGTGGAGGGGATGCCATCCAGTGAAGGAGGGGGTGCCATCCAGTGAAGGAGGGGATGCCATCCGGTGGTGGAGGGGATGCCATCCGGTGGTGAAGGGGATGCCCTCCATGAAGGAGGGGATGCCATCCGGTGGTGGAGGGGATGCCATCCAGTGGTGGAGGGGATGTCATCCGGTGGCGGAGGGGATGCCATCCAGTGGCGGAGGGGATGCCATCCGGTGGCGGAGGGGATGCCATCCGGTGGTGGAGGGGATGCCATCCAGTGGTGGAGGGGATGCTATCCAGTGAAGGAGGGGATGCCATCCGGGGGTGGAGGGGATGCCATCCAGTGAAGGAGGGGATGCCATCCAGTGAAGGAGGGGATGCCATCCGGGGGTGGAGGGGATGCCATCCAGTGAAGGAGGGGATGCCATCCAGTGAAGGAGGGGATGCCATCCGGGGGTGGAGGGGATGCCATCCGGGGGTGGAGGGGATGCCATGCAGTGAAGTAGGGGATGCTATCCGGTGGTGGAGGGGATGCCATCCGGGGGTGGAGGGGATGCCATCCGGTACCAGTAAATGGGGCAGGTGAACTTGGGTGCCTCATTTAACCTTAAGCCTCATTATTTTCACCAGCAAAACTGCAATAATATCTGCCATGCCTAATATTATGTTTTTATGATGATCAAAAGAGGTCATGGTTGAGGAAATGTTTTGTAAACTGCAACTTCCTGAATAGTTGCATCATTAATACTTGCATAAAAGTAATACATTATGATTGAGAGTGGGGCTGAACTCATTTCATTTCAGAAAGGGCAGACGCATTTTATAAATTTGGTAAAAAAAAAAAAAAAAAAAAGCTTTTGCCCTAGACCCCTTGTCACACTATAACTGACTTTTTATAATAGAGGTTCTCATTTAAGTAGAATTATTTATAAAATCAAACCTCTAATAACTCCAAGTAAAGCTTGTTGTAAGGAAAAAGCAGAATTCATGAACTGGAATAAGCTTCCAGTGAACACTAATTCTTCAAGGATGTGTGAGATTAGATCACAAACCATTACATTGCTGGGAAGTGTATTACTTTCTCTTTCAAAGAATAATATACCCTTCTCTCCTTTTATTCTTAGCTAATAGAGTGCATCTTGGAGAATTTATCCCTTCTTTAGAAGTCAAGAAAATTGCAAAACTAAATGAGAAGCTCAGTGATTTCATGGATCTCGATTCTTGTGAAGCCTGAGTCACTGTGTGGCTTATACCCTTCCCTGGTGGCCTGGTGATACCCAGTCATTGTTTTTTCTCCAGCTTCACTTGAAGTGATGAAGGCCGTGTGTCCTTTACATTAGACTTTCTATTTTCTAGGAAACTGCCTCAAGAGAGTAACCAGAATGTGCACAAGATTTATGTACCTGGATAGTCATCAAGGTATTATTTAGAAAACTGTTTACGTGTATGTTGTGTGTGTGTATAATGCATCATTGATATGGTGTTTTCAGAGAATGTTTGTTAATATTGGAAAATACTTTATGATACAATGTTAAATGAAAAGGGTAAAACATATAATTAGGAGAGCAATGATTCCAGTTTTATAAATGTGAATGTGCATAGAACAAAACAGTTGAAAAGAAAATGCATCTAAAAAATAACCATGGCTATCTCCCAGTGATGGGTGTGAGGAAATTCAATTTCCTCTTGTACATTTATGTATTTTATGAAATTCTACAATTATCAGGTATTATAATCGGAAAAGTCTGTTATTTTTATCAAGAAAGTCTTTTCCCGGTGAGATCTGTTCTGATCAGTAATAAATCTAAGCAGAATAAAAACTCAGTTTTTCAGCTTTTGGTTTATCTTTAGGAAGCCCCTACATTTATAGTAGGAGACTTTAATACCCTACTTTCAATAATTGATAGAGCTATTCTGAGTGGGGCAAGATGTTGGTGTAGAGAAGTGTGGAATTTAGTTTATCCTCTAGGACAGCTAATAAATAGCCCGGAACTGTCTGGAACAAATGTTTGGGGGAATTCTGTGGCCAGACACACGTAATAACCCAGTCTGGAACAAGTGAAAAGACTGAGATCACAGCATAGAACTATATGTAAATTCTTCCACACTTATGGAGGCTGGTGTCCCTCCTTCACTAGCGCAAAGGCTGACTTGGAGTATCTCACTAATAGAAAACAGCTCCTCTCTGCTAGGAACAAGGGAAGGAGAGTTCCACCAAGCTCCAAATGCAGATTTGATTGACAGATTCAGACTGTTGAATACCAGCACTGAGCACAGACAAATCTAATATGCAAACAAGAAAGTGACCAGGAGATTGAGCAGCACTGCTCCAGAAGTGAGAAAGCAAGGCTGATGAAAAAGCAAACAAACAAACAAAGGTTTTTGGAGTTGGCTGAGCTCAGAATATGGAAAAGGTCTATGACCCAAGAAAAGGGGCACATAGAGTTGGGTAACAACTCCGGTTCTTGACTGACAAACTTGAGGGACTGGGGACTGGATCTGAGAAGCATTTTTTTCTTTTCTTCCTTTTATTTTATAGCAGGACATTAAAGAAAGCAGCAGACATTTTCAGTTTCCAGCCCAGCACAAGGCAAGGATGAAACTGAGGAATGACTGAGGGACAAAGTAACTAAGCCGTGAAGGAGATAGTTCTGTAAAGAACATCTTCTCCAAGAAAAGGAGGGACAAGTCCCAGCACAAGTGATGGCTCTCATTCAAACAATTTGCACCCAAGGAGTTAGGATATCAGCAGCATTCTCAACTGCAAAAAGTGAAGTTCAGACTGTGTCTCAAACATGCTCCTGGCAGAGAGGAGAGGGACTGATTGACAGTCCTGTAGCATTTCTAGCCTGCAAGGAACAAGGAAAATAAGAGTGGCTCTTCATCCCCTTTAAAAAAAAAAAAAAGTGGCCAAACCTGGCTGTAATTGTTATTTAGAGAATTCAGACCCTAAAAGCTGGAAATCAGAAACAGTTTAAGTCCACATCAGGCTTAGACTCTGTATCAACTGCCCATGGCAGGGATGGGGTCTCCTGAGAATTAAAGGTGCTGTACCACTTTACACCTGTGGGGAGCACCTGACTGAAAAGTACCACTGGCTGAGTAAGACAAGAAAAGCACAAAATTAAGAGACTTCACAGGAAATACTGGCATCCAGCTGGATCTCCTCCTCAGAGACCCTCAATACTGATTGCACCCCCTGCATGAGTCCTGGGACTGTTTTGTCTGGGAAAATCTGACTGGGGTTGATCTATCTGGAGAGACCCTCCTTCTAGAGCCAGACCTACAAGTAAAATTTGCTAGAGGTAACAAAAGGAGTGTTGAAAACATATAGAGGCAAAAACCAAACAGAACAAACAGCAGATCAACATTATCTGAGGAGGAAGAAAGAAGACAGAGTTTTTCCCTGGGGACGAAAAAACTGCACACACACAATCTAAAAATACTTCCATATAGGCAGACCAAGATTCAGACCAGCAAGAGCTGAAAAATTCATATCAGTTGAAGAGAAGCTATACTAGAAGTACAGAATAAATTGAATGAAATGTCAAATAAAAGTTAGAGAACAAAACCAACCAACCAGAAAACTCTAGGCAGGAGAGAAAAAATGACCTCCAGAATGAACTAATTAAGAAAATCAGATGCCTAGAAAGCATGACCACATGGCCATGTCAAAGGAACAAACTAACACTTCAAATGAGATACAGAGTTGAAACAACTAATTAAAAATATTCAAACAAATATTTTAAATCAATCCAACAAGTTGAAGTAAAATGTGGCAAAAGAGATGAAGGATATAAGGAAGACACTGGGTGACCATAAAGAAGAACTCAAAAGCTTACAAAACAAAATGGCAAAGCTGATGGGAATGAAAGGCACAATAGGAGAGATGAAAAACACAATGGAGTCATATAGCAGAAGATTTGAAGAGGCAGAAGAAAGGATTAGTGAACTGGAGGACAGAACATCTGAAGTCCTACACACACACAAAGATATGGAAAATATGGACAGATAATCAGGCAATTTAATGACATGATAAAGCACATGAATGTGTGTGTTGTGTGTGTCCCAGGAGGAGCAGAGAATGGAAAAGGGCAGAAAGAATAATGGAGGAAATAATCACTGAAAATTTCCAAACTCTTACGAAAGACATAAAATTACAGGTCCAAAAAGTGCAGCATACCCCAAACAGAATAGATCGGAATAAATCTACTCCAAGACTTTTACCAATCAGATTGTTAAATGAAAAAACAAAGAGAATTCTGAAAGCAGGAAGAGCAAAGCAATCTATCTCATAAAAGGGAAGTTCAATAAGACTAAGTAAAGATTTAACAGCAGAAACCATGGAAGTGAGAAGGCAGTGATATGACATATTTAAGATACTGAAAGAGAAAAACTGCCAGTCAAGAATTGTGTATCTGGCAAAACTGTCTTTCAAAAATGAGGGAGTGTTTAAAATATTTATAGATAAACAGTCACTGAGAGAGTTTGTGAACCAGAGACCTGTTCTGCAAGAAATATGAAAAGGAGCACTACAAGCAGATAGGAAAAGACAGAAGAGAGAGGTTTACAGAAGAGTGCAGAAATGAAGATGCTCGTTAAGAGTAACTAAAAAGGTAAAAAGAGAGAAAAATATGAAATGACATATAAAATCCAAAGAACAAAATGGTCAAAGAAAGTACTGCTTTTATAGTAATAACACTAAATTTTAATGGATTGAACTCCCCAATCAAAAGACATAGACTAACAGAATGGATAAAAAAGAAAGAAACAAACAAAAAACAGAATCCACCTATATGCTGACTATAAGAGATTCACTTTTGACCCAAGGACAAAAATAGATTAAAAGTGAAAAATTGGAAAAAGGTATTTCATGCAAACAACACCAAAAAAGAGCAGGAGTAGCTATACTAGTAACAGACAAATTATTTTCAAAAGTAAAATGATTAAAAGAGACAAAGAAGAACACTATGTATTAATAAAAGGGACAATTCATCAAGAGATATAACGATCATAAATATTTATACACTGAGCCAGTGTACCCAAAAATACATGAGGCAGACACTGACAACACAGAAGGGAGAAATAGACAGCTCTACTATAATAGTTGGAGATTTCAATACACCATTCCCATCCATGGATAGAACATCTAACAGAGGAATAGTAAGAAAATAGAGATCTTGAACAATATGATAAATTAACTAGACTTAACAAACATTTACAGAACATTGCACCCCACATAGCAAGATGTACATTTTTCTCAAGTGCTTATGTATCATTCTCCAGGATAGACCACATGTTGGGTCACAAAGCTAGTCTTAATAAATTTAATAAGATCAAAACTGTAAAATGCTTTCTTGCATCATAATGAAATGCAGGTGGAAATCAACAACAGGTGGAAGCCTGAAAAATTCACAAATATAGAGAGGTTAAACAACACACTCTTAAAAGTTAGTGGTTCAAGGAAAAATTGTAAGAGAAATCAGTAAATATCTTAAGGTAAATGAAAATGAGAACACACCATATCAAAACTTAAGGGACACTGCAAAGGGAGTGCTGAGAGGGAAAGTTATTGCCTTTAACATCTATATTTAAAAAGAAGAAAGATCAAGAATTAAGGAAATAACTGCTCACCTAGAGGAACTAGAGAACAAGCAGTGAACTAACCCTAAATCCAACAGAAGAAAATGAATAACGATGATTAAAGAAGAAATAAATGAAATAGAGAGCATGATAACAATAGAGAGAATCAACAAAACCAGAAGTTGGTTCTTTGAGAAAATTAATAAAATTGATGGATTCTAGCTAGGCTGATAAGAAAAAAGAGAGAGGATGCAAATAAATAAAACCAGAAATAGGAGGGGGAACATAACTACTGAACCTGCAGAAATAAAGGAGGTAATGAGAAGATATGTAACTATATGCTAAGAAAACAGAAAACTTAGACAAAATGGACAACTACCTAGAAAAGCATCAAAATCCAACACTGACTTGAGAATAAATAGAAGATGCCAACAAACCAATCACAAGTAAAGGGAATGAATAAGTCATCAAAAACCTCCCCAAAAAGAAAAGTTCAGGACCAGATGGCTTCACATGTGAATTCTATCAAGCATTCAAGAAAGAATTAGTACCAATGCTACCTAACTCATTCTATGAAGCCAACATCACCCTAATACCAAAGTCACACAAAGATACTAAAAATAAAGAAAATACAGACCAATCTCTTTAATGACTATAGATGCAAAACCTCTCAAAAAAAATACTTGCACATCAAATCCAGCAGCACTTAAAAGTGTACACCATGACCCAGTGAGTTTTATTCCAGGTATGCAAAGATGGTTCAATGTAAGAAATCAATTACTGTAATACACCACATCGATAAATCAAGGAGGAAAAGTCCATGATCATCTCGATTGATGCAGAAAAGGCATTTGACATAACTCAATAACCTTTCTTGATGAAAACACTTCAAAGGCTAGGAATAGAAGGAAACTTCTTCAACATGATAAAGGGAATATATGAAAAGCCCACAGCTAACATCGTACTCAGTGGGGTAAGACTGAAAGTTTTTCCTCTAAGATCAACAACAAGCAGGGATGCCCACCGTCACCATTGTTACTCAACATTGTACTGGAAGTTCTAGCTAGAGCAACTAGGCAAGAAAAAGAAACAAACAGCACCAAAATTGGAAAGGAAGAGGTAAAACTTCCTTTTTTTTTTCTTTTTGCAGATGACAGGATCCTATATGTACCAAATCCCCAAAAATCTACAGCATATCTACTAGAACTAATAAATGAGTACTGGAAAGAGTCAGGATACAAGATCAACATGCAAAAATGAGTAGTGATTATATACACTAGTAATGAGCAATCTGAGGAGCAAATGAAGAAAAAAAAATTCTTTTACAATAGCAACCAAAACAGTAAAATATTTAGGAATAAATCAAATCTAACTAAGGACATAAAAGATATACAAAGAAAACTACACATTGCTAAAAGAAATCAAGAAAGACCTAAATAAATGGAAGGATATCCATGTTCATGGGTTAGAAGACAATATAGTTAATATGTCGGTTCTACCCAAATTGATTTATAGATTTAATGCAATACCAATTAAAATCCCCAATACTTACTTTTCAGAAATAGAAAAATAAATAATCAAATTTATTTGGAAGGGCAGTGTGTTCCAAATTGTAAAAACATCTTGAGAGTGGGAGGTCTCACACTGCCTAACTTTAAAGCATATTACAAAGCTACTGTGGTCAAAACAGCATAGTGCTGGCATAAAGATAGATATACTGACCAATGGAATCAAATTGAGTGTTCAGAAATAGACCTCTCATCTACAGAAAATTGTTTTTTTATAAAATGGCCAAGCCCACGCAATTGGGACAGAGCAACCCCTTCAACAAATGGTGTTTGGAGAACTTGATGTCCATATCCAAAAGAATGAGAGAGGACCCCTATCTCACACCTTATGGAAAAATTAACTCAAAATGGATCAAAGACCTAAACATTAGAGCTAAGACCATAAAACTTTTAGAACAAAATATAGGGAAGCATCTTAAAGATTTTGTGATAAAAGGTATCTTCCTAAACTTCACACCCAAAAGGCAAACAATGAAAAAAGAAATTGATAAATGGACTCTCCTTAAAATTGAATACTTCTGCACATTAGAAAAGTGGAGGCAACCTACTCAATGGCTGGCAATATTTGAAAACTACATATCAGATAAGGGTTTAATATCCAGAATATATAAAGACATCCTACCACTCAACAACAAAAAGACAAACAACCCAATTAAAAAATGGGCAAAAGATATGGATAGACACTTGTCCAAACAGGAAATACAAATGTTTCATAGGCATATGAAAACATGCTCAAGCTATTAAGGAAATGCAACTCAAAACCACAATGAGATATCACATCTCACACCTACTAGAATGGCTAGTATAAACAGCACCAACAAATAAAAAACAACAGAAAAATACAAGGGCTGGAGAGGATGTGGACAAATGGGTACACATATTCAGTGTTGGTAGGAATGAAGAATGGAGCAGCCACTCTGGAAGGCAGTTCCTCAGGGATTGCCATATGATCCAGCAATCCTATTGCTAGGTATTTACATGGAAGAACTGAAAGCAGGAACATGAACAAACATTTGCACACTGATGTTTATAGCAGCAAATTCACAATTACCAATAAATAGAAACAACCCAAATGTTCATCAATGGATGAATGGTAAACAATGTGGTATACACATGTAATGGACTATTACACAGCTGTAAAATGGAATAAAGTCATGACACATGCAACAACATGGATGAACCTTGTGGACATTATGTTGAGTGAAATAAGCTAGAACCAAAGGATAAATACTGTATGGTCTCACTAATATGAACTAACTATAATGAGCAAACTTTAAGAGTTAAAGTTGAGAACACAGGTTATCAAGAGATAGAAATAGAGTAGAGAATGGGCATTTGATGCTGAAGGAATACAATATGTTTAACAAGATTGATTTTAAAGACTCAGAAATTGTGAAGTTGTGATACAATATTGTGATGGTTGCACAATATTGTAAGTATAATGAACAAAGCTAAGTGTGAGTATGGCCAAAAGAGGAAGGCTAGGTACATGTACCAGGAAGAAAGAAAGAGGACAAAAACTGGGACTGTATATAGAAAAACCTAGCGTAGACAATGATGGTAATTACATGTACAAATACAAGAAGGGTTTATATGAGGTAGTACGATGTCACCATTGTAAGGTGTTAAAAATGGGATCATATATGGAGAAATACAATTAATGTGAACTAGGGTTTATAGTTAACAGTAACATTGTAATATTCTTTCATTAATTGTAACAAGGGAAATATATCAAAGTCAAATGTCAATAGGCAGGATATAAGGGAGGGGTATGGGATTTTTGTTGTTTTTTCTCCTTTCTTTTCTTTTTTTCCTCTTCTTTCCTTGCAGAAGAAATGGAAATATTCTCATATAGGTGGTGAATGAATAACTATATGATTATACCAGGAGCTATTGATTGTACACTTGGGATAGCTTGTATGCTGTGTGAATAAAACTGTTTAAAAAATAAACAGAATGATATAAGTGCTGGAGAAGATGTGGAGAGAGAGATTTACCCATTCACTGTTGGTAGGGAAGTGGAAAGGTGCAGTCCCTCTGGGGGGCAGTGTGGTGGTTCCACAGGAGGCTAAATATAAGGTTGCTATATGATCCTGCAACCCCATTATTAGGTATTGCATTAGTTAGGGTTCTCTAGAGAAACAGAATCAGCAAGAGATATCCTTAGATATAAAATTTATAAAACTGTCTCACATAACTGTGGGAATGTAGAGTCCAAGGGCAGTCTGCAAGCTAGTAACTCCAATGAAGTTCCTCAACAAACTCTCAGAAGAGGCTAGCTGGACAACCATGGCAATGGAAGAGTCCAAAATCTGCAGGGTAGGCTGTGAAGCTGACAATTCTGATGAAGGGTTTGGATGAACTCCACAGAAGAGGCTTTCTAGCTAAAGCAGGAAGGAAGGACTGTCTCTTCTGAATCCTTCTTAAAAGGCTTCCAGTATTAGATTAAGCATCACTCATTGCAGAAGACACTCCCCTTAGTTGATTGCAAACATAATCAGCTGTGGATGCAGCTGACATAATCATGATTTAAGTCCATGAAATGTCCTCATAGCAACAGACAGTCCAGTGCTTGCCGAGTCAGATGACTGGGCACCACCACCTGGCCAAGTGGACACATGAACCTGACCATGACAGGTATATACTTAGAAGGATTGAAAACAGGGACACAAATAGATATTTGCACACTGGTGTTTTGGGCTCCATTATTCATGATTGCCAATGGATGGAGGTGGCCTATGGACCCATTGACTGATGAAGAGAAGGGTGAAATGTGGTGTGTGTGTCCAATAGAATATTGAGCAGCTGCAGAAAGGAATGAAGTTGTGAGGAATTCAGCTAAGTAAATGACTCTTGAAGACATTATGTTGAGTGAAATAAGCCAGAAAAATAAAAAGGACCTAAATATTGTATGGTCTTCCTAATATAATCTATAAAGAGCAAACACTAAGAATTAGGGTACTAGGGGTTAGAAAGTGGGCAGAGATTAGGCAATAGATAACTAGGGGGTACAGAATGTTCAATAAACCTCACTGTAAAGGTTTCTAGATTGTAAGGACTTATAGCAGTTACATTTATTCCTGAGTTTTAACTGTTATTTCTAATTCTGTGATATTGTGCTCTTTGTGTATAACCTGGTAATTCCCTGGAACTTTAGTATCTGTGTGATATCTGAGATGCTGAGTTAGTGTTCTCCTGCTCTGAAAGTCAGCGTTACTCCATACAGAAACTGTTAAAGAAGGTAAAAAAGAGATCAGGCTTCGATTAGAGATACAAATGAAGCAGATCTGGTTAGGAATAAGGTAAATCAGAATACAGGGTAAAGGATGATATTGTCTGTATTTTAAAACTTCAACTTCTGTGTGAGACCAAAGGAAGAGAGTTTATTTTGTTCAAAATTTAAATTTCCTGTAGCATAATATCTAATTTAACCTGTCTTAGCAGTTTATTTAAGCAATCTAATTAGATGCAACCTAGAATAAGGAATGAGATCTAGCTATTCTGTACAGGTTAATGTAATACCCTGATATGTTCTAGAGTATGTTAGACAGAAATTAAAAATATATTACCTAAGTCCCTTTGAAGGACTGGGAGAAAATGTGGAACTATTAAACTTCTCCACCTGGGGAATTTCTGATATTCTTTCAAGAATTAGGAACTCCCAATTTAAACAACTGCCCTAGTTTGCTAGTTGCCAGAATGCAATATACCAGAAACAGAATGACTGGTTTTTAAAAAGGGGAATTTAATAAGTTGCAAGTTAACAGTTTTTAGGCTACAGAAATGTCCCAATTAAAACAAATCTATAGAAATGTCCAATCTAAGGCATCCAGGGAAAGATACCTTGATTCAAGAAGGCCAATGAAGTTCAGGGTTTCTCTCTCAAGTGAAAAGGCATGTGGCAATCACAGTCAGAGTTTCTCTCTCATCTGGAAAGGCACATGGCAAACATAGTCAGGTTTTCTCTCTCATCTGGAAAGGCACATGGTGAACATGGCATTATCTGCTAGCTTCCTCTCCAGCTCCCCTAGAGGCATTTTCCTTCTTCATCTCCAAAGGTCGCTGGCTGGCAGACTCTCTGCTTCATGGTTCTGTGGCATTCTTTGCTCTCTCAGAGTCTCATGGACTTCTCTCATGTTGTTCTCAAAGCTTTTTCCAAAGTGCATCTTCTTTTAAAGGATTCCAGTAAAACTGATCAAGACCCACCAGGAATGGGTGGAGGAATGTCTCCATCTAATCAAGTTTAATACCCACACTTGATTAATCAAGTCACATCTTTATGGAGATAAGCTAATTAAAGTTTCCAACATACAGTGCTGAACAGGGATTAGAAGAAACCATTGCTCCCACAAGGTTGATTAGGGTTTAAAAAAAAAAAGGCTTTTCTAGGGTACATAAACCTTTTGAAGCCAGCACAACAACATATTTTTAAACAACCAAAGGGTCACAGATGAAATCACAGAAGAAATAAGGAAATATCTTGTGGAGAATGAAAATGGAAATGCAATCTACTGGAACTTATGGGATGCAGTAAAGGCAGCACTAAGAGGGAAATTTATAGCTCTATGTGCTTATATTAAAAATAAAGAAAGATTTCAAATCAGAGACCAAACCTCATAACTGGGAGATCTAGGGGAAAAAGTTCAAACTAAGCCCAAAGTGAGCAGAAGGAAGGAAGTAACAAAGATTAGAGCAGAGATAAATGAAATAGAGAATAAAAATACATTAGAGAAAATCAGCAAAAGTAAAAGTTAGTTCCTTGAAAAGATCAATAAAACTGACAAATCTTTAACTAAACTGGTGAAGAAAAAAGAGAGAATGTAATAGATTAAAATCATTTATGAAAAGGAGTGCATTCTACTGACCCTACTGAAACAAAAAGGACTATAACAGGATTCTATAAACAACTGAACATCAACAAAATAGATAACTTGGATGAAATGGACAAATTCCTAAAAATATACAAACTACCTACACTGACTCAAGAAGAAATAGAAGATCTCAACAAACCAATAATGAGTAAAGAGGTTGAATCCATAATCAAAAACTTCATAACAAAGAAATAGCCAGGACCTGATGACTTCACAGGGAAATTTTACTAAATATTCCAAGAAGAATAACACAAATCCTGCTCAAACTCTTCCAAAAAATTGAAGCTCAGGGGACACCCCCCTGTGTTAGTTAGATTCAGTTGTCAACTTGGCCAGGTGAACATACCTAATCTTGTTGCTGCGGACATAAGCCAACCGTACGTGAACCTCATCTGTTGCCGATTACATCTGCAGTCGGCTAGGAGGCATGTCTGCTGCAATGAGTGACGTTTGACTTAATTGGCTGGTGCTTAAATGAGAGATCACAATGTAGCACAGTTAAGCAGCTCGGCATTCCTCATCTCAGCACTCGCAGCTCAGCCCAGGCCTTTGGAGATGCAGAAAGAAGTCACCCCGGGGAAAGTTGTTGGAACCCAGGGGCCTGGAAAGAAGACCAGCAGAGACCATCCTGTGCCTTCCATGTAAGAAAGAACCTCAGTGGAAAGTTAGCTGCCTTTCTTCTGAAGAACCAACAAAATAAATCCCCTTTTGTTAAAAGCCAATCCATCTCTGGTATGTTGCATTCTGGCAGCTAGCAAACTAGAACACCCCCTAACTCATTTTATGAGGCCAACATCACCCTCATACCAAAACCAGATAAAGATATCTTAAGAAAGGAAAATTAAAAACCAATATCTTTTATAAATATACGTACAAAATTCTTACACCATGATAAAGTGGGATTTATACCTGTCATGCAAGGGTGATTCAAAATAAGAATGTCAATTAATGTAATGCACCACATTAACAAAATAAAGGATAAAAACCACATGATCATCTCAATTGTCACGAAAAAGGTATTTGACAAAATCCAATATCTCCTCTTAGAAAACTAGTAATAGGAGAAAACTTACTGAACATGACAAAGGGCATATAAAGAAGACCGACTGCTAATATTATATTCAATAGTGAAAGAGTGAAAGCTTTCCCTCTATGACTGGGAACAAGGCAAGGACGCCCACAGTCACCACTGTTATTCAGTATTGAACTGTAAGTTTGAGGCAGGGCAATTTGGCAAGAAAAAGAAATAAAAGTCATCCAAATTGGAAAGGAATAAGTAAAAAACTTTCCTATTTGCTGAGAACACGATCATATAGACAAAAAGTCCTGAAAATCCCCAACAAATCACCTACAGATAAAAAATGAATTCAGCAGAGCGGTGGGGTATAGGATCAATACCCAAAAATCATAGTGTTTCTATATTCTAGCAATAAATAATCAGAAGAAGAAATCAAGAAAAATATTCCATTTATTAAAAATAACAAATAGAATCAAATATCAAATATCTACTAATCAAGGATGTAAAGAATTTGTACACAGAAAGCTACAAACATTGTTAAATATAATCCAGAAGACCTAAGTATATGGAATGACATTCATGTTTATGGATTGGAAGACTAAATATTGTTAAGATATCAATTCTATACAAAGTGATTTACAGATTCAATGCAATCCCAGTCAAAATTCCAACAATCTTCTTTGCAGAAATGGAAAATCCAATCATCACATTTGTATGGAAGGGTAAGAGGTCCTGAATATAGCTAAAGCCATTTTGAAAACAAGAATGAAGTTGAAGGACTCCCACTTCCCAAAGTTAAAGCTTATTAAAGAGGCACAGTAAATAAAATAGCATGGTACTGGCACAAATACAGACATATACCTCAATGGAATAAAACTGAGAGTTCAGAAATCAACCCTCAGTTTTATGGGCAATTGATTTTTTAAAAGGGGACAAAAAGTACTCAATTAGGAAAGAAGTGTCTCTTCAAGAAATGGTGCTGGGAAAACTTGATCCCCATTGGCAAAAGAATAAAGATGGACTCCTACCTCACACCATATACAAAAATCAACTCAAAATAGATCAAAAACCAAAATATAAGAACCGGAGCCATAAGACCCTCAGAAGAAAATGTAGGGAAGCATCTTCAGGACCTTGTGTCTAAGAGGCAATAGTTTCTTAGACTTTACACCCAAAGCCCAAGCAACAAAAGAAAAAAAATACATAAAGGAGTTCTCATCAAAATTAAAATGTTTTGTGCTTCAAAGAAGTTTATCATGGAAGTAAAACAGTAACCTACACAAGGGAAAAAATACTTGGAAACCACATATCTGGCAAGGGTTTAATATCCAGAATGTAAAAAGAAACCCTACAATTCAATAGCAAAAAGACCAGCAATCCAGTTAAAAATGGGCAAATGACTTGAATATACATTTCCCTAAAAAGATACCCAAGTGGACAGAGAAGGGCATGAAAATATGCTCAGCATCAGTAGCGATTAGAGAAATGAAAATCAAAACCACAAAGAGGGGGTGCAAGGGTAGTTCAGTGGTAGAATTCTCACCTGCCTTGCAGGAGACCCATGCTTAATTCCTGGTCCATGCACTTCCCCCAAAACAAACAAACAACCAACAAACAAAAATGCAGCAAATGGTGCTGCAGTAATGCAATACTTACATGGAAAAATAATGAAATGTGACCCCGCCATACAGCATACAAAAACAAACAAAGAACACAAAGATATAGCATTTCACAACCATTAGAATGGCTGTCTTTAAAAAATGAAAAGTATCAAGTATGGGTGAGGGTGTGGAGAAACAGGAACATGCATTCGTTGTTGGTGGGCATGTGAAATGGTACACCCATTGTGGAAGACAGTTTGGCAGGTCCTCAGAAAGTTAAGTGTAGAATTACCATATGACCTGGCAATATACCACTTCTATGTATATACCCAGAAGAATTGAAAGTAGGGATTCAAAACAAAGATTTGCACATCAATGTTCATAGTGTCATTATTCACAATTGCAAAACATAGAAGCAATCCAAGTGTCTGTCAACTGATGAATAGATAAACAAAAGATGGTATATATACACACAATGGAATATTATTCAGCCATTAAAGGGAATGAAGTTCTGGTTCACACAACAACATGGATATACCTTGAAGACGTTAAGTTGAGTTAAATAAGCCAGACACAAACAGATAATTATTATATGATCCCATTGTTGAAAAGATGCTCAACTTCCTTGGCTATTAGGGAAATGCAAACCAAAACCACAAAGAGATGTCATCTCACACCCATCAGAATGGCCATTATCAATAAAACAGAAAACAACAAATGCTGGAGAGGATGTGGAGAAAGAGGCACACTTATCCACTGTTGGTGGGAATGTAAAATGGCATAACCGCTGTGGAAGGCAGTTTGGCAGTTCCTCAGGAAGCTAAGTTTAGAATTGCCATATGATCCAGCAATACCATTGCTAGGTTTCTACTCAGAGGACACGAGGACAAGAACACAAATGGAGATTGGCACACCAATGTTTATAGTAGCATTATTTACAATTGCCAAGAGATGGAAACAGCCCAAATGTCCATCAACAGATGAGTGGCTAAACAAGCTGTAGTATATATATATGATGGAATATTACACAGCTGTAAGACAGAATAAAGTCATGAAGCATGTAACAACGTGGAAGGAACTTGAGGACATTATGCTGAGTGAGATTAGCCAGAAACAAAAGGACAAATACCATATGGTCTCACTGATATGAACTAACATTAATGAATGAACTTGGAGAATTTCAATTAAGAACAGAGGTGATCAGGAGATAGAACTAGGGTAGATATTGGGCATTTGGAACTGAAGGGATACAGATTGTGCAACAAGATTTATTGTAAAATTTCAGAAATGAATAGCACAATACTACCTGATTATAGCACAATAATGTAAGTACACTGAACAAAGCTGAATGTGAGAAGGATAGAGGAAGGAGGGCTGTGGGCACATATGAAACCAGAAGGAAAGATAGATGATAAAGACTGAGATGGTACAATCTAGGAATGTCTAGAGTGTACAATGATAGTAACTAAATGTACAAATTAAAAAGTGTTTTTGCATGAGGAAGAAGAAAGGAATGTCAATATTGCGGGGTGTTGAAAATAGACGTCATTTATATTTTAAAACTTCAACTTCTGTGTGAGACTAAAGCAAAAAAATGTTTACTTGGTATGGTACGAAATTTATATTTTGACTAGTGCATTTCCTAATATAGTTTATATAAACAGGTCAATTGAACACCGTAAGTACATGGAACCTTGAATAGGGCATGAGATTTTGTAGGTTTGTCTAGTGTGATGCCCTGATAAATCCCAGAGTGATTTGAGCAGTGAATAAAGAAGTATTTGCAAAGTCCCCTTGGGGAAATGATGAGAAAGGGGGAATATTCAACTTCCCTATTTGGAGAATTCCTGATATTCTCACAAGCAGTGGGGACAACCAAGTCAATAGGCCAAGCCCTCAATCTTGGGATTTGTTCATATGAAACTTATCTCCACAAGGACAGACTAAGCCTACTTAAAATTAGGCCTAAGAGTTACTAGAGAACCTCTTTTGTTGCTCAGATGTGGTATCTCTCTCTCAGTCAACATGGCAAGCAAACTCACAGTCCTCCCCCTCTCTACATGGGGCATGACTTCCAGGGGTGTAAACCTCCCTGGCAATGTGGGACAGAAATCCTAGAATGAGCTGGGACTCAGGATCAGGGGACTGAGAAAACCTTCTCGACTGAAATGGGGAAGAAACAAATGAGACAAAATGAAGTGTCAGTGGCTGAGAGGTTTCGAACAGAGTTGAGAGGTTATCCTGGAGGCTATTCTTACACATTATATAGCTATCCCCTTTTAAGTCTAAGGTATATTAGAGAGGCTAGAGGGGAGTACCTGAAACTGTAGAGCTGTGTTCCAGTAGCCATGTTTCTTGAAGATGATGGTATAATGATACAACTTTCACAATGTGACTGTGAAAACCTTGTGTCTGATGTTCCTTTTGTCTATGATATGGACAGATGGGTAAAACATGGATTTAAAAATAAATAAATAATAGGGGAATAAATGTTAAAAAAAATAGATGGATACATGGGGAAAAATGTGTCTATTGCAAACTGTGGACTATGGTTAACCATAATATTTTAATATTCTTTCATTAACAGTTAACAAATGTACCACATCAGTACTATGGGTCAATGTGTGGGGGAGGGAGGAGGGATAAAAGCTATGGGAGGATTGGGGTTTTATTTTTTATTTTTATTTCCTTTCTGGAGTAATGAAAGTGTTCCAAAATTGATCATGGGGATGTATGCACAACTGCCTGATGATACTGTGAGCCAGTGATTGTATACTTCAGATGGTTTCTATGGTGTGTGAGTGTATCTCAATAGAACTGTACTAAAAAATTGTTACATGATCCCATTGATATGAAATAGAATAAGTAAACTCATAGACTCCAAATCTAGAATATCAGCTACTAAGGGATAGGGTGGTGGTAGGGATTAGGGAGTTAAAGTTTAAAATGTACAGAATTTCTGTTAACGATGGTGGGAAAAAATTGATAATGGATGGTGGTGATGGTAGCACATTATGAACTAGCTCTGAATTATATATTTGAATGCGGTTAAAAGGGGGAAATGTTAGGCTGTACATATGGTATTAGAATAAATTTTTTTACAAAATTCATGGAATTGCACAACACAATGAGCCCTAAATTAAGAGCATGAACTACAGCTAAAAGTATAATTGTAAAAATGTGCTTTCAGCAATTATGACAAATGTTCCACACCAATGCAAGGTGTTGCTAATAGGGTGGTGTATGGGAATACTGTATTTTATGCATGAATGTTCTGAAAACTCACAACTTCCTTAATAAAAAACTAAAAATAAAGAAGCTCGTGGACTGAGGAGTCACCGTCATGGGCACGTGTTAGTTTAGCATGATTCTGTGAATACGGATGGCTTGGCAGACAAAAGCTTGCAGGTAGGGTGTGGAAGCAACACATTTTGGAACAAATAAGCCAAGTGATATATTAAGTATGAAAATGCTCTGCAAACTACAATATAAATGTCAGGTGATATTATCATCTTTTTTTTGCACAATGTACTGGATCCCAGGCCCAGACTTAGTGGATGTGGGAAATAAAAGAAACACTGTCCTCGCCCAGATAGCACTAAATGGCAATGAAGACCCTGACTGGGGTTTTCTGGGGTGAAAGTGTGGGTGGTAAGATGGAGAAGGGGAGCCTGACCCATGCTGTGTCTCACTCTCTTCTCAACTCTTCACAATACCCCAGACACTGCTTGCATCCCCACCAATGCATCCCCACCAATCCTGTCCTGGCACAGAGTGCGTTTGTCCAAAAGAGATGGACTGAGCTGACGGACCTCACTGTTCACACAAATTCTTTCTGCAGCTTCCATCTTCCATTCAACCTCATCCAAGAGCTCCTGCTCCCTGCCCGTCCTAAGGCACAAAGTGTGAAGCACCAAAAAAATATCATCAGCACCAAAAAATAAAGCACGCTGGCTACCCCCATTATATTTTACATTTTATATCTATCCATCTGTCTATCATTTATCTATTATCTACCTCTATCTGTCATCTATCTACCTATTTCATGTTTTTTCATGTGTCCATCCATCTGTCTCTTCATATCTATCATCTCTTCTCTATCTATATGTCTACACATGTATATACATGCACATATATCTACATATATATTATCTAAATTTCCATCTTTTAATATTTCATGAAGTTGAAACCTTTTTTTTGGGGGGGGTGTGCATGGTCCAGGAATTGAACCTGAGTCTCCAACATGGAAGGCGAGCATTCTACTACTGAACCACCCATGCACCCAGTTGAAACCTTTTAGTTCATGAAGCTTTACCTTTATTTTTAGTTTTTATTTGTGTTGTGGGTTGATTGTGGGCAGTAAGCATCAGTATGATGCATCACTTGTTGGTATATGCTAACCTGTCTCTGCTCATGTTGACCTATGATGAGTACAAACAATACTTGCTTAAGAATGGGCACTGCTTGGTTTTGATTTTTTATTTGTTTGAGTCTCTGACAGAACACTATTCAGAGAGTGGAATTAACTTGCTTTTGACAGCTGTCTGATCTTAGACAGTCTAACTTTATCTGAGTGTAGTTTGGGAACTGGAAAGAAGTAATTGGGCTTCAAAGTCCAAGTTGTAATCTGCATACTCTCAACTAGAATCAAAATTAAAGGAAAACTCCTGATCAAGTGTTTAACAGCAATTGACCATAGGAAATGCATACTCCTACTACCCCATTCCTCATTCAACATTTATCCAACAACTATTTACTGACCACCTACCTTGAGCAAGGACCTAGGATGGGCCCTGGCTACTGAGACACTCCTGTTCTGAAGGTACTCGCAGTCCTGTATGGATGTATGCCAACACATGTGTCTAAATGTGTGTTTGCCCCGGTGTGCATGTGTGTGTGTCTGAGTGTCAAGTTCTAGGTGTATGCATTGAGGGAACAGAGGCAGTGGCCACAGTGTGGCCAGATTAACACTTTCTCAAAATGTTGTCAAAGAAAGCCATTGTGTGGGTGCATGGTTGGGGCCCCCAGCCCAGTCCTGGAGGTCAGAAACTTCCTGCCGGGAGTGGTGCCAAACAGACATGAAAGATGAAGACTTAGCCAAAGTGTAGGATGAAAAAAAGGTGTTTCAGTTGGAGGGAAAGGCCCAGAGAAAGGTTATTTCAGTATGAATGGAGCTTTTCGTGTAGGGCAGGAGGTATGGAGCTTTTAGTGTAGGGCAGTGAAATACCAAATCATACCTACCAGGTACAGGGATGAGATGGGAGTTCCACCACATACTCCCCACCCCTCTCATCCTCTGCTGGAATAATCCATGGAATATTCTTCTGCAATGCATCTACCGGTCAAATCTGAAAATCCTGGAACTTTCTCTCAACCCCACCTTCTCCTGTTCTGTTTAATCATGGTGTAACACAAGAAGATGCAATGGTGGTAGGTGTGGTAAAAAAGAAGGAAAGCATGTCCTTTCTGTCTTCTGAAACCAAAAACTCTGTGAACAAGAGATACTTCTATCTCCAACTTATAAAAATTCAAGCACAAGGAGGCATTTTAATAAATGTTTTAATAAACAAAAATTTTTATTTTCCTGAAATAAGGCAAGAGTACTAAGGCCTGTTTCCTTCAGCCAGTGGTTTGGATTCCAGATTTAGGTGAGTTGACGCAAAAGGTCTGATGGGACTGCTTGGACAGATATTCAAATAAGCAATCTCTTATGAATATGGGACCCAAAGATGCAGAACAAAACAGTGTAGTGAAAGAAGCCCAAGACAACTTCAGAAATGACCTAGTAGAGGGGAAATTGGGGCAGAGGTCATCAGAACCCCTGTTTTACTAAATTTAGTATGGCTAGCCAAGTAAGAGAAATCATCATTGAGAAAATGTAGAACTCCAGCCAAGAGTTTGCATGATAGAAAATTAAGTATAGTTGAGACATAAAATCTTGCAGTATAGGAATGTTAGGATGACTGGAAATCTTTCATCTTTAAAAATGCAGTTTAATGGAGCATCTCTTAGCCTTATTGTAAAAGCTTATACTTTTAATTAAAACCATAAAATCTATTTTATAATGCCAAGAAAGAGTTTGTTTACCTTAAACCTAAACTTTCTACCACCTGGACCAACTAGTATTCCTATTTTCCTTCTATCTTTGAATTAAATAAAGGAGCCATGGCCAAGCCAGAAGTTGTGCATTTGAACTTAGTGAATTTCAATAATTTGAACTCAGAGAAATTAGAGTTTTAAAAATTATTTAAAAGTTTACACGTATTTGTTCCCTAGTGCCTGCCCATGAAAAAAAAGTTTACACATTTCATTGTTTTCAGGGAATAGAAGCCTTAGATGCAAACTTTGTCACAGTGTTTGGGGAAATTACCAATGAGTATACCTTGGTGTTGCCTGCCTCGAGGGGCTTAGGGTTGAGAAGGGGCCAACTCGAGTAAGGTTCTGTGGTCTCACATCTGCTGTTTTGGAGGAGGGTGGTGAGAGAGGAGGAGGAAGTCAGGCAGGAACTGGTGAGATTTGAGTCCTGGCTCACGTCCTCTCCACATGTCCCTTTGCTCATTTCTACCTTGTCTATTTCACTTACATCCACTTCCCTAACTCAGCCAGAATCCCAAGTACTCCAGTAATTGCCCTGGGTAGATGATGACCTGAGAGAGTGCTGAGGTGTGGTGTAACTAAAGCCAAGGTTTGTCACACGAGGATGTATTGTGTACCATGAACAAGAAGAAACCCAAAGGAAAAGAAAAGTAACGAAATAATAATAGTGGTTATGAGGTGCTTAGCAAATCCAAATTTCCATGACATCATAAAAATGCTTCTTGAGAAACATCTACTCTAATAGGAAAGAATCGCATGGTCTTAAATCAGTTGAATTAGGTTCAATAAGCGTTTATTGAGATCCTATTATATTTGAGGCTCTGGCAAACAAATGGAAATAGGAAGTTCAATCACGTGGTTGACAATTCTGTCCCTCTCTGACACAAAGCATGAATGGAAAGACGACACACATAGGAATAGCGAAAATCAATTGATTACCAGCTGTATTGGTCAGGGTTCTCTAGAGAAACAGAACCAACAGGAGATATCTGTAAATTCAAGATTTATAAAAGTCCAAAATCTGTAGGGCAGGCTGCAAGGCTGGCAACTCCGGTGAAGTTCCTTGACGCACTCTACAGAAGACGCTAATTGGCTGAAGAAGCAGTGAAAATTCTCTCTTCCCCCTTAAAAGTTTTCAATTGATTGGATCACCCCCAAGGGATTGGATTCTCTTGTTTGTGGAAGACACACCCTTAGTTGATGGTAGATGTAATCATTCACAGACACAATCAACTGACTGATGATTTAATAAACCAGGCTTCTTATTTATCAATCAGCCGTGAAATATCCTTGACATAGCTGTTAGGCCTTGACATAGCCGTTAGGCCAGTGCTTGCCTGACCAGACATCTGGGCACCATCACCTGACCAAGTTGACACATGAATTTAAACCATCACACTGTCTCTGGGCCAGACATTGTGTTAAGCCATAAGCTATAACCTTTATTAAGATAAGGCTGTCCTCCTGAGGAGCTCATATAGCTCATATAGTAAAATAATTTTACTAGCTTTTTTGAGTTTTTATATAGCTATTTCATTTGCTTCTTTGTCTTTTATTCCTCTTTCTATTGTGGTAAATATTGTGATATATATATATATATATATACCACAAAATTTATCATTTTAACCATTTTAAGTGTACAATTCAATAACAAGAATTATACTCACAATGTTGTGCTACTATCACCACCATCCATTACCAAAACTTCTTCATCACCCCAAACTGAGACTCCCCAATGCCCCCTGCCCTCAACCCCTTGGTAACCTCTAATCCACTTTCTCTCTATGAATTTGCATATTTCAGGTATTTCATATTCAAGGAATCATACAATATCTTTTTACGTCTACTTATATTCACTCAGCATAGGGTCCTCAAGGTTGAACCTCAAGGCTCATCCATACGGTAGCATGTATAAGAACTCCATACTTTCGTTTTATGACTGAATGATGTTCCATCGTATGTATATACCACATCTTGCTTACCCATTCATCTGGAGATGGACACTTCTACCTTCTGGCTACTGTGAATAATGCTGCTATGATCATTGGAGTAAAAATATGTTTGTGTGCCAGCTTTCAAATCCTTTGGGCATATCCAAAGGAGTGGGATCTCATTGTTTTTAAATTTTCATTTGGCCTCTAGTATACCAATACTTTCACCCTTGGTCTTATTTTCTAAAATCTATTGGCTATACACACTGTATCTATTAAGGTGCCACAAGAGAATTTAGTGAACTAAGAAATTAGGTAATACATTGCATAGTAAATCCTGGAAACCTATTCATCACTGACTCACATTCTGTGCAGGAAGAAAATAATAGCAGAGTTTGTTCTGCTGAGTAGGTGCTACTAACCAGAATAATATTCTTTTACTCAGGATATATGGTTGTAAATATATAATATCCTTAGTCAAATTCGTATTAGTTACATTCATTTATTCATTCACAAATATGAGAATGCCTATAAGGAAGTGTCTTAGTATCCCTGCTGCTAAAACAAATATCATACAAGGGGTTGGCTTAAACAACAGGACCTTACTGACTCATGGTTCTGAGGCTAGGAGAAGTGCAAAATCAAAGCATCAAAGGCAAATCTCTCTCCTTGAAGACTGTGCTATTCTCTGACATCCCTGGGCCTTGGCTTTTCTGTCTCTTGGCAATGCAAATGGTGCATCTTCTCTTTCCTCTTCATATTCTGTAGACTTCCAGCTACTTTTTCTTTCCATGACTTTATATATATTTGAATTTCATTCTGTTTATAAAAAAAACCAGTATCTGGATTCAAGCCCAACCTGATCCAGAAGGCCACATCTTAACTAAAAATAACGTCTTCAAAAGGTCCTATTTACAATAGGTTCACACCCACAGAAATGAATAAAGATTAAGAGCATGCTTTTATCTGAAGTACATAAATCAACCTGCCACAGAAGTCATAACACAAGACCTGGTAGTATGCAACAGAGACTTCCACTTGCTCATGTAGAGATGGCAGTCTATGGCTGCACTATCCAGTACAGTGGCTGCCAGCCACATGTGGCTACTTAAATTTAAATTTAAGTTTAAATTAATAAAAATCAAATGTGGCATAAGCCAAATTTCAAGTACTAAATAGTCACACAGGGTTAGTGTTGACTGTATTAGCACAGATTATAGAGCATTCCCAACAATGCAGAAAGTTCTATTGGACAGCATGAATCTAGAGGAAAAGCAAATATTACATGAATAATTTCACAATTTATTATTCATAGCAATTGCGCCTATGATATATGACCGGAATAGAAGTTCAAGGAGTTGCGAGAGATGCTTTGAGGTGAAAGGTGAACAGTTGGGAGACATTAACAAGCTGGTAGCTTAGGGCCAAGGATGACAATCCAGGTTGAGGAGGCAGTATGTGCAAAGGGCCCCAGTGGGGCTGGAACAAGCAGCATTTGAGGACGAGAAAGATGGTGGGAGTGGCTGGAGCAGAGAGGAAGAGCAGAGAGAGACATACAATGAACATGGAGAAGAAGGCAGGAGCTTTGAGGACCCTGTTGAGGTTTTGAGTGTGTATTTTAGGAACCACTGCAGCACCATAAGATAAAGAGGGATATGCTGAGACTCACACTTAAACTTGCTGTGGCTGCTGGTCAGCTAAGGTAAAAACAAGTTGCATGCTGTTGTGATAACCCAGGAGAGAGAATGGTGGCTGAACATTTCAGCTAGTGTTATGGGCACTGTGATAGGATGAATTATATACTCCAATATAGACATGTTCTTAATCTGTGTCCCTGTAGGTATGAACCCACAAGTGATAAATAGGACCAGGTGAAGATGTTATTTTTAGTTAAGGTATGCCCCAGTGGAATGAGGGTGGGTATTAATCCTGAAAGGAGAGGATATTGCCTTGTGATGGGAAGCCAGGATTCAAGCCAAGAAGGTCTTTGGATGGCCAGCCAGCACCAGAAAAAAGCAATCTTCAGGGAGAAATCAAGCCTTACCCATATCACGATTGGGAACCTCTTCTAGCCTCAAAATCATGAGCCAATGAATTTTTATTGTTTACGCAAACTGACTGTGTAGGATTTGTGATAGCAGCTCTGGCAAACAAAGACAGGCTCCTTTAGCATAAAGGTGAAGAGAGTTCATCATAACATGTCATGGGCCCAAACCGCTACCCACCTAGAAACCCAAGAAGTACACAGTAGAGAAAAACACCCTCGACTTTGCAGGTTTCTGTCCTCCATATATTAAAAAGAAGTTCAGTGAATAGAAAGGAAGATCAACAGAGGCACATGATGATGATGCAACTTCTAATGTCCCACCACTATTTATAATAGCTTCCTATTACGTATGAACCTATATACAGGTTTCTACATATATATATACAGGTTCCTAATGGTTCATGAACAGAAGGAACCATTTTTGTCAGTGGAATCTACAGGTCTTTGGCACCAGCCAGGTGGGTGTGCTCTTCCCCTGCAGTCCTAGTTTGCTTTCTCTCTGGGAATGGACTTTCCCATATACCTTGCTGTTTGGCTCCCACCCTCTGGAAAGCTTTGAAACTCTCCAAGTGGGTCTACATGGCCTCTAGCCCTCTCTACTTATTCCCCATTACCATAGTCTCTTACTTTGCCTATCTCCACCACAGCGGGCAAATACAGCCCTTTCCACAGACCTCAGGGGAGACTGAAAAATGCATAGCAACCCTGATACCTTCTCCTTAATAAACCTTGAAAATGCCATTAAAGTGAACTTAAATAAATCCCTAGTTGTTTTAAAATTTTCAGAAAAAACTCAAGAATAATCGTCAAAGAGAAAAGTGTTTTGATTTAAATGTAATGAAAACTTCTTCAGACTGGAAATCTCAGGAGCCCAGAAAAATCATCACTGAAATCTAAAATTTTAAAAATGTGTGTGTGTGTGTGTGTGTGTGTGTGTGTGTGTGTGTGTGTGTGACAAGTCAGAAAAAGAATTAAAAGAGAATGAATTAAATCTAAGAGTATCTAGCACACATTGAACACTTCCTAAAGGCAGGTACCTGTTGAGGCTATAACCTGCATTAGGTCTTTTAATCCTTACATTAGCCCCAGGAAGTAGGTATCAGTATCAGCATTTCACATATGAGGACATTGAAGCTTGAAAGAATAAATTCCTTTGCTAAGATCATTCTAATTAGTAAGTGGCTAAGCCAAGATTTAACCAATGTCTGTTTGATTCTAAAGCTTGTGCTCCTAAACACTGTGCTACAGATAAAAGTTAAGAAGGACTTTTAAAAATGACTTATCACCCTCTCCTCAGTCTCTCTTCCTAGCACTTATTTAACATTTATGAATACCTGGATTGTGCAAAGGGCTGAATGGTGGTCTATCCTTTCTGGAAAATTACACAATTCTTCTTCTAAGAATCTATCCTAAAAATAGTCAGAAAATCAGAAGAAGCTCTACTTAAAACAGAGAGGTAGCTTCAATAAGAAAACATTTTATAATGTTATATTATATAGCCATCTAAACAGTACCTTTGGAATACATTAATGATATCAGAAAAAGCTCTCAAGAGACGGGGGAAATTTTGAGGCTAAAAATTGTATATATAGCATTATCCTAATTTTGTCTTTTTTAAAAGCATATATTCCTATGTCTAGAAAAAAGACTGAAAAAGTCTACAAAATATTAATAATGGCTGATGCTGAGTGCTTTATCTACTAATGATTTGTATTTGTTTTCTTTGAATTTTTCTGTTTTCCTAATTCTCTACAATGAGCATGCACGGCTTTATAATTTAAAAAGAATGATTAGATATAAAAACATAAAAGAGAGATAATGAAATTATCCTAAGTATGTTATGGGATTAATTTTTAATTTCTCAGTCAGAAAAAGAGATAATAAAAGAGAGAAATAATAAGGAAAGCAATGTAATTTGAAATATTTTAAGTAAATATAATGAAGTTTATTAATTTAATGTGAACTATAGAATCTGTAATAGTGGAAAACTGCAAGTACTTTATATGTTCAATGATGTGGTAATGATTATGGAAATCATAATGTAGCAAGTCTATACAGGTTCTACGCAGCCCACAAGCTAAGAATAGATTTTACATTTCTAATGATTATAGAAACATGTATGTGTGTGTATGCAATACATGTAATAGAGATGGAATGTACCCATATAGTGCCAGATATGTACTATTGGGTCTTTTACAGAAAAAGTTGATTGACACTTCTTTTAAAATACGATATGAACATTAAATTTACCAAAATGTAAGCATAAAAATTTATTATATGAAATATCGCAAAAAGAGGGGATGTATAAATACTAGAAAGGATCAAATGTTATGAGTGTTCTGTTTTTATTCACCCCTTCATTTTTATTTTTGGGACACTTACTGTGTGCCACTGTTTCAGCACATAAGAGTTATCAGTGACCAAAACAGACAAAAATCCCCGCCCTCATGGAGCTTACATTCCAGCAGGAAGAAGACTACAAAGAAAAATTATTTAGTACTCCAGAAGACAAGTGCTGTGGGGAAAGGTGTACTACCTAACAGATGTAAATAGAGTAGACAAGGCACAGATCACTGAGAAGGAAAAGGTGTTCATGATGTGGGCTTCTGGCAGGAGCATTCCAGGCAGAGGACGTGAGGATGGAGAATGCCTGGAACGTCTTGGGAACATCAAAGAGGTCACTACAGGGATCTGAGTGGGCTAGGAAGAGTGGGGGTTGTAGGAGATAAGTCAGAGAGGTGGTGGGGTGCAGGTCAAGTCATATAGGGCTTTGAGGACCACTGTGAGGTCTGGCAAGGTCCAGCGCGGTCCTACAAGGACTGCAAAATCATTATAAATGTGTGATGGTATTTTATGTGTCAACTTGACTAGGCTATGGTGCCCAGTTGTTTGGTCAAACACTGGTCTAGATGTTGCTGAAGAGGTATTTTATAGGTGGGATTAACATCTACAGTCAGCAGCCTTTAAGTAGAGGAAATTATCCTCCATGATGGAGGAGGTCCTCGTCCAATCAGTTGCAAGTCTGTGATGTGAAGTTCATGTGTCGACTGGGCTAAGTTATAGTGTCTAGTAGTTTGCTCAAGCAAATGCTACCTTGATTGTTACTGTGAAGTTGTTTCATAGAAGGATTTTTTTTTCATTATAAGTATTTTTTTTATTAATTAAAAAAAGAATTAACAAAACAATTAGAAATCATTCCAATCTACATGTACAATCAGTAATTCTTAATAACATCACATAGTTGCATATTCATCATTTCTTAGTACATTTGCATCGATTTAGAAAAAGAAATAAAAAGACAACAGAATAAGAATTAAAACAATAATAGAAAGAAAAAAAAACAAAAACAAAAAACCTATACCTCACATGCAGCTTCATTCAGTGTTTTAACATAATTGCATTACAATTGGGTAGTATTGTGCTGTCCATTTCTGAGTTTTTATATCCAGTCCCGTTGTACAGTCTGTATCCCTTCATCTCCAATTATCCCTTCTCATTTTTTTTTTTTAATTAACAGAAAAAAAGAAATTAACCCAACATTTAGAGATCATACCATTCTACACATGCAATCATTAATTCTTAACATCATCACATAGATGCATGATCATCATTTCTTAGTACATTTGCATTGGTTTAGAAGAACTAGCAACATAACCGAAAAAGATATAGAATGTTAATATAGAGAAAAAATAAAAGTAATAATAGTAAAATCAAAACAAAACAACACAAAACAAAACAAAAACCTATAGCTCAGATGCAGCTTCATTCAGTGTTTTAACATGATTACTTTACAATTAGGTATTATTGTGCTGTCCATTTTTGAGTTTTTGTATCTAGTCCTGTTGCACAGTCTGTATCCCTTCAGCTTCAATTACCCATTGTCTTACCCTGTTTCTAACTCCTGCTGAACTCTGTTACCAATGACATATTTCAAGTTTATTCTCGAATGTCCGTTCACATCAGTGGGACCATACAGTATTTGTCCTTTAGTTTTTGGCTGGATTCACTCAGCATAATATTCTCTAGGTCCATCCATGTTATTACATGGTTCATAAGTTTATCTTGTCTTAAAGCTGCATAATATTCCATCGTATGTATATACCACAGTTTGTTTAGTCACTCTTCTGTTGATGGACATTTTGGCTGTTTCCATCTCTTTGCAATTGTAAATAATGCTGCTATAAACATTGGTGTGCAAATGTCCGTTTGTGTCTTTGCCCTTAAGTCCTTTGAGTAGATACCTAGCAATGGTATTGCTGGGTCGTATGGCAATTCTATATTCAGCTTTTTGAGGAACCGCCAAACTGCCTTCCACAGTGGTTGCACCCTTTGACATTCCCACCAACAGTGGATAAGTGTGCCTCTTTCTCCGCATCCTCTCCAGCACTTGTCATTTTCTGTTTTGTTGATAATGGCCATTCTGGTGGGTGTGAGATGATATCTCATTGTGGTTTTGATTTGCATTTCTCTAATGGCCAGGGACATTGAGCATCTCTTCATGTGCCTCTTGGCCATCCGTATTTCCTCTTCTGAGAGGTGTCTGTTCAAGTCTTTTTCCCATTTTGTAATTGGGTTGGCTGTCTTTTTGTTGTTGAGATGAACAATCTCTTTATAAATTCTGGATACTAGACCTTTATCTGATATATCATTTCCAAATATTGTCTCCCATTGTGATGGCTGTCTTTCTACTTTCTTGATGAAGTTCTTTGATGCACAAAAGTGTTTAATTTTGAGGAGTTCCCATTTATTTATTTCCTTCTTCAGTGCTCTTGCTTTAGGTTTAAGGTCCATAAAACCGCCTCCAGTTGTAAGATCCATAAGATATCTCCCAACATTTTCCTCTAACTGTTTTATGGTCTTAGACCTAATGTTTAGATCTTTGATCCATTTTGATTTAACTTTTGTATAGGGTGTGAGAGATGGGTCTTCTTTCATTCTTTTGCATATGGATATCCAGTTCTCTAGGCACCATTTATTGAAGAGACTGCTCTGTCCCAGGTGAGTTGGCTTGACTGCCTTATCAAAGATCAAATGTCCATAGATGAGAGGGTCTATATCTGAGCACTCTATTCGATTCCATTGGTCGATATATCTATCTTTATGCCAATACCATGCTGTTTTGACCACTGTGGCTTCATAATATGCCTTAAAGTCAGGCAGCGCGAGACCTCCAGCTTCGTTTTTTTTCCTCAAGATGTTTTTAGCAATTCGGGGCACCCTGCCCTTCCAGATAAATTTGCTTATTGGTTTTTCTATTTCTGAAAAATAAGTTGTTGGGATTTTGATTGGTATTGCATTGAATCTGTAAATCAATTTAGGTAGGATTGACATCTTAACTATATTTAGTCTTCCAATCCATGAACACGGTATGCCCTTCCATCTATTTAGGTCTTCTGTGATTCCTTTTAGCAGTTTTTTGTAGTTTTCTTTATATAGGTTTTTTGTCTCTTTAGTTAAATTTATTCCTAGGTATTTTATTCTTTTAGTTGCAATTGTAAATGGGATTCATTTCTTCATTCCCCCCCCAGCTTGTTCATTACTAGTGTATAGAAATGCTACAGATTTTTGAATGTTGATCTTGTAACCTGCTACTTTGCTGTACTCATTTATTAGCTCTAGTAGTTTTGTTGTGGATTTTTCCGGGTTTTCGACGTATAGTATCATATCGTCTGCAAACAGTGATAGTTTTACTTCTTCCTTTCCAATTTTGATGCCTTGTATTTCTTTTTCTTGTCTAATTGCTCTGGCTAGAACCTCCAACACAATGTTGAATAATAGTGGTGATAGTGGACATCCTTGTCTTGTTCCTGATCTTAGGGGGAAAGTTTTCAATTTTTCCCCATTGAGGATGATATTAGCTGTGGGTTTTTCATATATTCCCTCTATCATTTTAAGGAAGTTCCCTTGTATTCCTATCTTTTGAAGTGTTTTCAACAGGAAAGGATGTTGAATCTTGTCGAATGCCTTCTCTGCATCAATTGTTCATTATAAGTATTTTTAATGTGAAAAATAACGTATATACAAAAAAGCAGTAAATTTCAAAGTGCGTTGCAACAATTAGTTACAGAACAGATTTCAGTTTCGTATGGGTTACAGTTCCACAATTTTAGGTTTTTCCTTCTAGCTGCTCTAGGACACTGGGGACTAAAAGAGATATCAATATAATGATTCATCTATCATACTCATTTGTTAAATACTATATTCTCTGTTATAACTCCACTTTGTCCTTTGATCTTTCTCCCAATCTTTAGGGGATATTTGGGCTAGGCCCATTCTGACTTTTTCATGTTGGAAAGGGCTGTTGATAATATGGGATAGGGAGATAGAACTAGTTGATGTTCTGGAGAGGCTGGGCCTTCTGGGTTTCAGGACTTTCTGGCCTAGGAACCCATCATAGCTGGGTTTATATTATTAGTCAGTTGATTGCATCTATAGCTGATTTTATCTACAACCAATAAAGGAGATGGCCTTCTGTGATGAGAGGAGTCTCCTCATCCAATCAGTTGGAAGTCTTAAAGTGAGAATTAAGGGTTTCTGCAGTCAGAAAGAATTTCTATCTCTACTTCAGCCAAATTCTCCTGGGAAATTCAAGCTCATCTTCACTGGAGTTTCCAAATTGCAGCTGTCTTATAGAATTCAGAGTTTTTGATCCTGACAGTAACATGAGCCGATACCTATAATAAATCTCTTAATAGTTACACATATATGCACATATATGTGTGTGTACACATATACATATGTTATATATATATATACATATGATATATATATATATGCACACATATATATGTGCATATTCTATTGTTTCAATTTCTCTGGAAAACTCTTTAATACAAAGCCATAAAAATAAAGAACTTAGGGTTCTAGAACAGAAGAAATTCTGCCTCAAGACTATACCATTTAATTATCTTTGAGTTTCTAGCTTGCTGGTCTCCTTTATGAATTTTGGACTAAAGACTTCAAGATCACTCTTATTGGGATTTCCAGGTTGCTGCTCTGCCTGCAAGTTTTAGACAACTGCATGAGCCAATTCCTTAAAATAAATCCCTAAATACATATACATACAAACACACATGCATATGCATATACAAACACAACTGCATAACATATATCCTGTATACATGTATCTCTAAATAATATATACACATTTATAATCATATATACACAGACACATATAAATATGCACATGCATATATCCCATTCACTTCTTTCAGCAGAGGAGTGACATGTTATGAGCTACATTTTGAAAGATTCATTTTGGCTGTTGCAATAGTAATAACACCTGGGAGCAGGAGGGAAGCAAGGGCAGCAATTAGGAAGCTAATTATAGTAGTCCAGACATAAAGTTATTTTGGTGGCTCAAAATAGGAATGATTTATGTATTCTTAATGTATTTAAAAGGTAAGGTAGAGCTAAAATGATTTCTTACAAGAGAGGATTTGGGTGGAAAAATTAAAAATAACCTCAAAGTTCTTGGCCTGAGTTGCCAATTAACTAGATGGAGAAGCTCTTGTGGAGTAGGTTTGGAGTGGAAGACCGGAGTGAAGTTCAGCTTTTGACATTTTAAATTTGATATATCATTTAGAAATTCAAGAGCACATAGTATGGGCTCCTAGATATAGGAGTCTGGAGTTCAGGAAAGAGGTCCTGGGCTGGAGATTTACATTTGAGGATCGTCAACATGTAGACAGAATCTAGGTGATCAGATAACCGAGTGGTGAGTGAGAGAAGAGAAGAGGACCAAGGATCAAGTACGGAAATATTGAGAGTCCCAAAGAAGAGGAACATGTAAAAGGAGACTTAGAAAGACCAGCCAATTTATGCAGGAGGAAATCCTGGAGTGTCCTGGATGTCAAGGGAGAGAAGTAGATCAAGGAAGAGGAAGTCAACTATGGGTCACTGGAGCATATGATAAGTAGAATTTTGCACCCCAATTTGGACATGTTCTTAATCTGAATCCACATTCCTGTGGGTGTAAACCCATTGTAAATAGGACCTCTTAAAGATATTATTTTTAGGTAAGGTGTGGCCCAAATGAATAAATGTGGGCCTTATGAAGAGGAGAAGCTGGAAGCCAGAAGCCAGTGAACACCATGCGAGAAGCTGAAAGTCAGCAGAAACCAGAAAAGCAGACACAGGAGGGTGAGATGGCCATGTGACAGAGGTGGAGACACAAGTCCAGGAGCCCCAGGGACTGCAAACAGCCAACACCAGAATGCTAATCTTCGGGAAGAAAGCATGCTCTAGTCAATGCCTGGATCCTGGACTTCCAGCCTCAAAACCATGAACCAATAAATTCCTGTTGTTTAAACCAACCCCGTGTGGGAATTTTGTCATAGCAGCCTGTAAAACCAAGATAGAGCAGTTCACTAGTAGGACTGAGTATTCACCTTGGATTTAGCAACTTGAAAGTACTTGGTGCCCTGGTAGAAGCAGGTTTAGTAGAGTAGTGGTGGCTCCAGCTGAGTCAGAAGGTTTTAAGAAAGGAAGAAAGAAGGATGAGAAAGAGCAGGTCTAGACATCATTTCTGAGACATTTCCTTGCCAAAGAGCACAGAAAAATAGAGAGTAGTAGCTGGCAGAAGAAGTGGAGCTCAGAGAAACGCTTCTTATTTCTTCTTTCTTTTTAAGATGGAAGAAATAATGGAGCACTTATATGGTAATACAGATGATACAGTAAGGAAAATTGGGTGATGTGAGAAAGATAGTAAGGTGGCTGGGGTGAAGACCCAGTAAGCAAGAGGAGATGGACTCTATTGCCATGCGGAGAGACAAACCTTGGCTGAGGACAAGGCTGGTTAGTTTGTCTGTAGTAACTTTAAGTTACTTGTGTGTCAGACACTGTTTTGATTGCTTTACATTTATTTTCTCATTTAATCCTTGCAACAACTCTACGAGATAGGAACTATTACATCATTTTACAGATGAGGAAATGGGCTTTGAAAGTTTAAGCAATTTAATCAATGGCGCAGAGCCATTCATACCAGTCTGACTCAATGCCCTTATTTGATTATTTTTAAATACACAAACATACTATACCTATACAAACATATTGCAAATAGTTATTATGTTAAAGACAAGAGGTTGAAGCATTTTTTGCAATATTGTTAAAATAAAAAATTCATTAAAAAAACTATTAAAAAAGCAGGAGTGCAAGGGTAGTTCAGCAGTAGAATTCTTGCCTGCCATATGGGAGACCCAGGTTTGATTCCCAGCTCATGCACTTCCCAAACAGACAAAGAAACCAACAAAAACAAGCAAACAAAAATTTAACATATGGTGCCACAATAAAGGGATATTCACATGGAAAAAGAATGAAATGTAACCATGTCACCCAGCATACAAACAAACAAAAAAACTATTAAAAAGGAAAACAATTTAGTGGTCTTTCAGAAGGTTAAACATAGAACTACTGTATGCCCCCGAATCCCATTTCTTGCTATATATCCAAAAGAATTGAAAGCAGGGGTTCAAGTAGATATTTGTATACAAATGTTCATAGCATTATTCACAATAGCCAGAAGGTAGAAACAACTCAAATGCAGTGTATACTTGAAATACAGTGCTGGTTTGAAAGGATTTATGTAACCTAGAAAAGCCATGTTTTAATCCTAATCAATCTTGTAGGAGCAACCATTTATTTTAATCCCTATTCGATAATGTAGGTTGAAAGGTTGATTAGTTTATCTCCAAGAGCTGTGGTTCACCCAACCGTGGGTATTAACTTTTGAATAAAGGGAATGTGACTCCACCCATTCCAAGTGGGTGGGAATGTGACTCCACCCATTCTTGTTTACTTTACTGGAATCCTTTAAAAGAGGAGGCATTTTGGAGAAAGCTTGAGAACGACGAGAGCAGCAGAGACATGAGAACTACAGAGTCCGCCAGCAGCGACCTTTGGAGATGAAGGAGAAAGACCCCTGGGGGAGCTTCATGAAGTTAGAAGCCTGGAAAAGAAGCTAGAAGACATCGCCATGTTTGCCATGTGCCTTTCCAGTTGAGAGAGAAACCCTGAACTTCGTCAGTCTTTCTTGAGTGAAATTAACCTCTCGTTGGTGTCTTAAGTTTTATAGACTTGCTTTAATTGGGGCATTTTCATGGCTTTAGAACTGTAAACTAGCAACTTAATAAATTCTCCATTTTAAAAGCCATTCCATGTCTGGTGTATTGCATTCTTTGGCAGCTAGCAAATTAGAACAGAAATTTTATGTTGTATCTAAGTTACCACAATACAATTAAAAAAAAATTGAAACATCTATACCCAAGAACTATATTTATATCTTTGAGTGCTGAGATTGGATAAAGGAAGTAGTTGATTTCAAAATTTATGTTCCCTCCCAGGCATTCAAACCCGCATGTTTCTTCCTGGAGGTCCTGCGTATTCACAGGGTATGCCTTCAAAGTCCAGGCACCATCTGCTTTTAGGGCGAGCACCAAGTTATGCCCACAACACCTGGAGCACAACGAGATGCGGGTGGGGTTGGTCCCACCTCCTTGGCTACAGCTTCATCTTCAAGAGCTTAAGGAATCCACTGGTTCTGGAAAGATCTTGGCTTCACTTCAGTCCTTGGGCTCACCTCAGTCCCATACTGAAGGTTGAGTCACCCTCCCAAGACAATACAACCAGTCTTTCCTCAGAGCCCTCAGGCTCCTTGAATGAGGTCCTCAGGGAGCTCTTAGAAGGGACTGTGAATTCTTGTTTAGGAAATAAGATACTCTTCCAGATGACCCTGAGTTAGAAATGGGATAATTGAGTTCAGAAAGCAGTGAGATTTAGATAGTTTCTAACCTAATCACCCTTTTCATGAGAGTTCTTTAAGCCCCACCCTCAAGTATTTAATATTAGTAGCACAAAGCTGTGGATAGCAGAGAGCTTATTTGAGGAGAAAGAAACATAAAAAAGTTAAATGCAATACTGATGTATATTTCAGTTCTGGTATACAGAACGCATTTGGGACACCTGGGTTTTGAAGTGAAACATAAGACTACAATAACTTGACATGCTTCCCTACACTTTCAGAAGAACATGGCAAATGTAATACCTCCCCATTGACCTTCTATTATAGCTATACTAATCAACACAGTGAAATTTGGGATTTGTTCAGGAAGAAACACACAGAAAATCTCAATTCATATCAATCAAATTGGCAATCACTACTTTTGCTTTTGAGGACTCTGTCTTTTTTTAAAATTGCCACATTTATAGAAAGTTCAGAGCATAAGACATTTTAATGTCATTTATCTTCATAAATATTTCTACACCAAGTGAAACAACTAGTAATATGTTTAATTTATTAAATGCTAACTCTGTCGGGCATTAGTCTAAGAATTTAACATGCCTTAATCCATTTAATCTTCATAACAATTCTTTGGAATAAGTATTATTATTACTCATTGTGCCAGATATTGTGCTATTGTAAGTATCAGTTTACTAAAAAGATCAAGAACCTTGGAAACGGGGAGAATTGGAGAGGCGGTCCCCTGAAACAAAGACGGCTGGCGCCCACACCACGCGCAGCCCCCGGACCAACTGAGAGAATTGGATCGGAAACCCCCAGGCCGCGGAGAACGGTGACGGGTGGGGGAGGCCCCTTCCAAACCCGTGACTCCCGGGGAACGTGCACTCTCTCGGGCGGGCCGCTGCCGCTGGCGCCCTCCCGCCACGCTTGTTGCCCAGGGCCGACTAGGAAATTCGGACGGGCTCTTTCCCTGGCTGCGGCGACCAGCAACCCTCCCTGCGTTCGGACCCCGGGCCGGCTCAAGCCGTTTCGGCTAGCGAACCCCCAGGACGGCGAGAGTTTTCCAAAGTTTAAGGTCCCACAGCACCTTTTACTGGTGGGACCCGCAGACAAACGGGTGCCACGAGCGCCACCTACTGGGCAGGATAAGAAAAACAGAACCCAGAGATTTCACAGAAAAATATTACAACCTTGCTGGGTCCAACACCAAGAGAAATCTGAATAAATGCCCAGACGCCAGCAGCAGAAGATAACTGTCCACGCTCAAAAGATTGAGAATATGGCTCAGTCAAAGGAACAAACCAATAGCTCAAATGAGACACAAGAGCTGAGACAACTAATGCTGAATATACGAACAGAAATGGAAAACCTCTTCAAAAATGAAATCGATAAATTGAGGGAGGACATGAAGAGGACATGGGCTGAACATAAAGAAGAAATAGAAAAACTGAAAAAACAAATCGCAGAACTTATGGAAGTGAAGGATAAAGTAGCAAACATAGAAAAAATAATGGATAGCTACAATGATAGATTTAAAGAGACAGAAGATAGAATTAGTGATTTGGAGGATGGAACATCTGAATTCCAAAAAGAAACAGAAACTATAGGGAAAAGAATGGAAAAATTTGAACAGGGTATCAGGGAACTCAAGGACAATATGAACCGCACAAATATACGTGTTGTGGGTGTCCCAGAAGGAGAAGAGAAGGGAAAAGGAGGAGAAAAACTAATGGAAGAAATTATCACTGAAAATTTCCCAACTCTTATGAAAGACCTAAAATTACAGATCCAAGAAGTGCAGCGCACCCCAAAGAGATTAGACCCAAATAGGCGTTCTCCAAGACACTTACTAGTTAGAATGTCAGAGGTCAAAGAGAAAGAGAAGATCTTGAAAGCAGCGAGAGAAAAACAATCCATTACATACAAGGGAAACCCAATAAGATTTTGTGTAGATTTCTCAGCAGAAACCATGGAAGCTAGAAGACAGTGGGATGATATATTTAAAATACTAAAGGAGAAAAACTGCCAACCAAGACTCCTATATCCAGCAAAATTATCCTTCAAAAATGAGGGAGAAATTAAAACATTCTCAGACAAAAAGTCACTGAAAGAATTTGTGACCAAGAGACCAGCTCTGCAAGAAATACTAAAGGGAGCACTAGAGTCAGATACAAAAAGACAGAAGAGAGAGATATGGAAAAGAGTGTAGAAAGAAGGAAAATCAGATATGATATATATAATACAAAAGGCAAAATGTTAGAGGAAAATAGTATCCAAACAGTAATAACACTAAATGTCAATGGACTGAATTCCCCAATCAAAAGACATAGATTGGCAGAATGGATTAAAAAACAGGATCCTTCTATATGCTGTCTACAGGAAACACATCTTAGACCCAAAGATAAACATAGGTTGAAAGTGAAAGGTTGGGAAAAGATATTTCATGCAAATAACAACCAGAAAAGAGCAGGAGTGGCTATACTAATATCCAACAAATTAGACTTCAAATGTAAAACAGTTAAAAGAGACAAAGAAGGACACTATATACTAATAAAAGGAACAATTAAACAAGAAGACATAACAATCATAAATATTTACGCACCGAATCAGAATGCCCCAAAATACGTGAGGAATATACTGCAAACATTGGAAAGGGAAATAGACTCATATACCATAATAGTTGGAGACTTCAACTCACCACTCTCATCAAGGGACAGAACATCTAGACAGAGGATCAACAAAGAAATAGAGAATCTGAATATTACTATAAATGAACTAGACTTAATAGACATTTATAGGACATTACATCCCACAACAGCAGGATACACCTTTTTCTCAAGTGCTCATGGATCATTCTCAAAGATAGACCATATGCTGGGTCACAAAGCAAGTCTTAACAAATTTAAAAAGATTGAAATCTTACACAACACTTTCTCGGACCATAAAGGAATGATGTTGGAAATCAATAATAGGCAGAGTGCCAGAAAATTCACAAATACGTGGAGGCTCAACAACACACTCCTAAACAACGACTGGGTCAAAGAAGAAATTGCAAGGGAAATTAGCAAATACCTCGAGGCGAATGAAAATGAAAACACAACATATCAAAACTTATGGGATGCAGCAAAGGCAGTGCTAAGAGGGAAATTTATTGCTCTAAATGCCTATATCAGAAAAGAAGAAAAGGCAAAAATTCAGGAATTAACTATCCATTTGGAAGAACTGGAGAAAGAACAGCAAGCTAACCCCAAAGCAAGCAAAAGGAAAGAAATAACAAAGATTAGAGCACAAATAAATGAAATTGAAAACATGAAAACAATAGAGAATATCAATAAGGCCAGAAGTTGGTTCTATGAGAAAATCAATAAGATTGATGGGCCCTTAGCAAGATTGACAAAAAGAAGAAGAGAGAGGATGCAAATAAATAAGATCAGAAATGGAAGAGGAGACATAACTACTGACCTCACAGAAATAAAGGAGGTAATAACAGGATACTATGAACAACTTTACGCTAATAAATACAACAATTTAGAGGAAATGGACGGGTTCCTGGAAAGACATGAACAACCAACTTTGACTCAAGAAGACATAGATGACCTCAACAAACCAATCACAAGTAAAGAAATTGAATTAGTCATTCAAAAGCTTCCTAAAAAGAAAAGTCCAGGACCAGATGGCTTCACATGTGAATTCTACCAAACGTTCCAGAAAGAATTAGTACCAATTCTCTTCAAACTCTTCAAAAAAATCGAAGTGGAGGGAAAACTACCTAATTCATTCTATGAAGCCAACATCACCCTCATACCAAAACCAGGCAAAGATATTACAAAAAAAGAAAACTACAGACCAATCTCTCTAATGAATACAGATGCAAAATCCTCAATAAAATTCTAGCAAATCGTATCCAACAGCACATTAAAAGAATTATACATCATGACCAAGTAGGATTCATCCCAGGTATGCAAGGATGGTTCAACATAAGAAAATCAATTAATGTAATACACCATATCAACAAATCAAAGCAGAAAAATCACATGATCATCTCAATTGATGCAGAGAAGGCATTCGACAAGATCCAACATCCTTTCCTGTTGAAAACACTTCAAAAGATAGGAATACAAGGGAACTTCCTTAAAATGATAGAGGGAATATATGAAAAACCCACAGCTAATATCATCCTCAATGGGGAAAAATTGAAAACTTTCCCCCTAAGATCAGGAACAAGACAAGGATGTCCACTATCACCACTATTATTCAACATTGTGTTGGAGGTTCTAGCCAGAGCAATTAGACAAGAAAAAGAAATACAAGGCATCAAAATTGGAAAGGAAGAAGTAAAACTATCACTGTTTGCAGACGATATGATACTATACGTCGAAAACCCGGAAAAATCCACAACAAAACTACTAGAGCTAATAAATGAGTACAGCAAAGTAGCAGGTTACAAGATCAACATTCAAAAATCTGTAGCATTTCTATACACTAGTAATGAACAAGCTGAGGGGGAAATCAAGAAACGAATCCCATTTACAATTGCAACTAAAAGAATAAAATACCTAGGAATAAATTTAACTAAAGAGACAAAAAACCTATATAAAGAAAACTACAAAAAACTGCTAAAAGAAATCACAGAAGACCTAAATAGATGGAAGGGCATACCGTGTTCATGGATTGGAAGACTAAATATAGTTAAGATGTCAATCCTACCTAAATTGATTTACAGATTCAATGCAATACCAATCAAAATCCCAACAACTTATTTTTCAGAAATAGAAAAACCAATAAGCAAATTTATCTGGAAGGGCAGGGTGCCCCGAATTGCTAAAAACATCTTGAGGAAAAAAAACGAAGCTGGAGGTCTCGCGCTGCCTGACTTTAAGGCATATTATGAAGCCACAGTGGTCAAAACAGCATGGTATTGGCATAAAGATAGATATATCGACCAATGGAATCGAATAGAGTGCTCAGATATAGACCCTCTCATCTATGGACATTTGATCTTTGATAAGGCAGTCAAGCCAACTCACCTGGGACAGAGCAGTCTCTTCAATAAATGGTGCCTAGAGAACTGGATATCCATATGCAAAAGAATGAAAGAAGACCCATCTCTCACACCCTATACAAAAGTTAACTCAAAATGGATCAAAGATCTAAACATTAGGTCTAAGACCATAAAACAGTTAGAGGAAAATGTTGGGAGATATCTTATGGATCTTACAACTGGAGGCGGTTTTATGGACCTTAAACCTAAAGCAAGAGCACTGAAGAAGGAAATAAATAAATGGGAACTCCTCAAAATTAAACACTTTTGTGCATCAAAGAACTTCATCAAGAAAGTAGAAAGACAGCCTTCACAATGGGAGACAATATTTGGAAATGATATATCAGATAAAGGTCTAGTATCCAGAATTTATAAAGAGATTGTTCATCTCAACAACAAAAAGACAGCCAACCCAATTACAAAATGGGAAAAAGACTTGAACAGACACCTCTCAGAAGAGGAAATACGGATGGCCAAGAGGCACATGAAGAGATGCTCAATGTCCCTGGCCATTAGAGAAATGCAAATCAAAACCACAATGAGATATCATCTCACACCCACCAGAATGGCCATTATCAACAAAACAGAAAATGACAAGTGCTGGAGAGGATGCGGAGAAAGAGGCACACTTATCCACTGTTGGTGGGAATGTCAAAGGGTGCAACCACTGTGGAAGGCAGTTTGGCGGTTCCTCAAAAAGCTGAATATAGAACTGCCATACGACCCAGCAATACCATTGCTAGGTATCTACTCAAAGGACTTAAGGGCAAAGACACAAACGGACATTTGCACACCAATGTTTATAGCAGCATTATTTACAATTGCAAAGAGATGGAAACAGCCAAAATCTCCATCAACAGAAGAGTGGCTAAACAAACTGTGGTATATACATACGATGGAATATTATGCAGCTTTAAGACAAGATAAACTTATGAACCATGTAATAACATGGATGGACCTAGAGAATATTATGCTGAGTGAATCCAGCCAAAAACTAAAGGACAAATACTGTATGGTCCCACTGATGTGAACGGACATTCGAGAATAAACTTGAAATATGTCATTGGTAACAGAGTTCAGCAGGAGTTAGAAACAGGGTAAGACAATGGGTAATTGAAGCTGAAGGGATACAGACTGTGCAACAGGACTAGATACAAAAACTCAAAAATGGACAGCACAATAATACCTAATTGTAAAGTAATCATGTTAAAACACTGAATGAAGCTGCATCTGAGCTATAGGTTTTTGTTTTGTTTTGTGTTGTTTTGTTTTGATTTTACTATTATTACTTTTATTTTTTTCTCTATATTAACATTCTATATCTTTTTCGGTTATGTTGCTAGTTCTTCTAAACCAATGCAAATGTACTAAGAAATGATGATCATGCATCTATGTGATGATGTTAAGAATTAATGATTGCATGTGTAGAATGGTATGATCTCTAAATGTTGGGTTAACTTCTTTTTTTCCGTTAATTAAAAAAAAAAAAAAAAGAGAGAAGGGATAATTGGAGATGAAGGGATACAGACTGTACAACGGGACTGGATATAAAAACTCAGAAATGGACAGCACAATACTACCCAATTGTAATGCAATTATGTTAAAACACTGAATGAAGCTGCATGTGAGGTATAGGTTTTTTGTTTTTGTTTTTTTTGTTTTTTTTCTTTCTATTATTGTTTTAATTCTTATTCTGTTGTCTTTTTATTTCTTTTTCTAAATCGATGCAAATGTACTAAGAAATGATGAATATGCAACTATGTGATGTTATTAAGAATTACTGATTGTACATGTAGATTGGAATGATTTCTAATTGTTTTGTTAATTCTTTTTTTAATTAATAAAAAAAAATATATTCAATAAAGCTCAGAAAAAAAAAAAAAAAAAAAAAAAAAAAAAAAAAAAGAACCTTGGAAACATTATATTAAGTTTAAGAAGCTAGTGACAAAAGACCACATATTGTATGGTTTCATTCATATGGAATATGAAATGTCTGGAACAGGCAGATCTATAGAGGAAGAAAATGGGTTAGTGGTTGCCAGAGGCTGGGGGTAGAGATAATGGAAGTGACTGCCAATGGGTGCAGGTTTCTCTGGGGTGATTAAAATGCTCTAAACTTAGATTGTGGTGACTGTGGCACAGCTCTGTGAATATACAAAAAAAAAAAATTAAATTGCACACCTTAAGTGGGTAGATTTTATGGTATGTGAATTATACATCAATAAAGAAGTTTAAAAATATATCACCTGTGGTCTCATGATCAGTTATAGAAACAGGGTTTTTGTAGTTATACAGATTTTTCCTTGATATGCTCTCCTTCTTGCCCCTCCATGCTGGTTTGAAAGGATTATGTGGTAAACCAGAAAAGCCATGTTTTAATCCTGATCCATCTCGTGGAGGAAGCCATTTCTTTTAATCCCTGTGTAGTACTATAGGTTGGAAACTTGATTAGATTATCTCCACTCACCCAATTGTGGGTATTAAGCTTTGATTGATGAGAGGGAGATGTGACTCCACCTATCTCAGGTTGGTCTTGATTAGTTTACTGGAATCCTCCAAAGGAGGAAACATTTTAGAGAGAGCCACAGCAGAGCCAGGGGAACCAGGAAAGCCCATGTAGCCAGAGATCTTTGGAGATGAAAGAATATGCCCCCAGGGGAGCTTCAGGAAACAGGAATCCTGGAGAGAAAGGTAGCAGATATGGCCTTGTTCACCATGTGCCATTCCAGTTGAGAGAGAAACCCTGGAATTCATTGGCCTTTCTTGAGTGGATGTAACCTGCTGTTGTGCTTTATTTTGGACATTTCTATAGATCAGCTTTAATTTGGACATTTTCACAGCTTAGAACTGTAAACATGCAACTTAATAAATTCCCTCTTATAAAAAAGACATTCTGTTTCTGGTATGTTGCATTCTGGCAGCTAGCAAACTAGAAAACCCTCCTTCCCTTGTTATTTTAAACAGCTTTTGTTGTAACGTAACACTGCAATCTAGTCTTTAGGAAACAGCCGATTCAGGTGAGATTGTTACTGAGCTTAGGGAACAATTAACATGGCCTAGATATGGATAGTGGGACTGCCCCCCACAGGTGGCTGCGGGGACTGTCAGGACCCTGCTTTTCTCAATTTTGAGAGAACAGTAGGAACACCCTTGTTTGTGTCCAGGATGGATGTAGTATGGAGATTCAACTACTCAGATGGCTGTGCATGGGTGCTGGGCAGCCAAAGGTTGAACTATGCTATTGGCTGTCCCCAACAAAGCCTCCCTTGTATCCACTGCTCTGTGATTTTGAAGACCACAAAATCTTTTTTGGTCTATTTTGAAGACCACAAAATCAGTTTTCCAGCTCTGGCTGGGAAGGGACGACAAGGAGGGATATATTCCTTTCTGTGGCTTCCCATCTGCTCACAGCATTTTTAAGTGTCATCCCAGAAATATTTCTTCAATCCCCACAGCAGCTTTTGCTAGCAGCAGCTGTATTACATTTGCTACTTCCCAACACTTGTAGAACAAGCTTCATTGCACCTCTTCAGAGCCACTAACATCATTCGGCTGCTGTCTCCTCTTAGGGGGACTGGCTTACAGGCTAATGGGACCCCTCCTCTGGACTCAGAGATACTGGTACCAGACTAGAGTTTTAACAATACAGGGACCTTCCTCCAAACTTCTTAATGTGATTCCAATCTTTTCCCTCTGTTCCTTCAATCCTAGGAATGGGAGCTGCACCATGCCATTACCATCTCCATGATATCATATTTTTCTCTTTTGCCGTTTTGAGTTACTAGTCAGCAACTTTATGCCAAGCTAACAATTATTTGTATTAAATTCTATCTGTTCAAATAACTTCTGGGCTCTTGATCTCCTGCGTGAACCTTGATCAATATCCCTGGTTTACATATAAGACAACCAAACATGGAGAGGTTGAACAACCAAGTGACTGACTGCTTTTCCCTGAGAAAGAGCATCACATGCTGGGCTTAGCATAAATATCATCATTACCTATCACATAGATATTATGCTATTATAAATATTAGCTTATGAAAAAGATCAAGAACCTTAAAAACATGATGCTAAGTGAAAGGAGCTAGTCACAAAAGCCATATATTGTATGGTTTTATTATATGAAATGTGAAATGTCCAGAATAGGCAGATCAGTAAGGGCAGAAAGTAAATTAGTGGACACACACTTCTTTGGTGTATCCTTTATGGTAGACAGCAAAGGGTGATACAAAACTCTGGATACTTATTGTCTGCTCCCCAGGCATCCTTGTCTTCAATCTTGTCTTCTGTCTTCCCTGCTCCTGACCAGCTGGTGAAGTGATTTGTTACTGCCCAGAAAATTGCATATTTTCTCACTTTGGGCCACTCCTCTTTCCACACGAAATAGATGACCAGATGCTCCAGTCACAGCTTAGCCTACTGGGAAGATTTTCCTTCTTCACTGTCTTTCAAGGCTAGCCCCAAATGTGGCTGGAATGCAGTCACCACTCATTTTTGGCTTGCACCCTCATAAGCTGAATTATCTTTGACTACGCTCAGGCTTTTTTCTCCTCCTCCAGCTGATCACAGAGGACCTCATATGGATGTAGGTATGAACAGAGGGACGGGTGTGTTCCAACTGTGCTTGATGGCATCCAAGTCTGCCTACTTACTCATCAGCTTACTTTTGCTGCCCAGGTGAGGTCTCAGGTGCACCATCTGATCTAAAGAAGGACTACTGGTGGGCCCATCCAACATTATGATGTGCATAGTATGCACAACCGAACTCAGCTCATAATGAGTAGGCACACTGTGATTAAGCAGCTGCTCTACCAGAGCTGACGTGTGCCATTTTGCAACTGTTATGTACCCCCAGAAAAGCCATGTTGTTTTAATCCTGATCCAGTACTGTATAGGGGACCTCTATACATGGTTGTTTCCATGGAGATGTGACAAACCCAATTGTGGGTATGACTTTTTGATTCAATGGAGATGTGGCTCCACCCATTCAAGATGGGTCTTGATTAGTTTACTGGAGTCCTTAAAAAAAACCAACACAAATTGCTGATATAGACACAGACATTTGGAGATGCAAAGGAAAATGCCAGAAGGACCCACAGGATCTGCAAGAGCCATTTGAAACCAGAAACTGGGAGAGGAGCCCAGCAGACATTGCCATGTGCCTTCCCATGAGACACTAAGGAAGCCAGAACACAGAGTTTTGTCATGAAGAAGCTAAGTGAGGGCCGCATATGCTTAGAGAAGAAGCTGCTGGAATCAGAAGCATAAAGTGGTGAACCAAGAGTAAGGACCTCAGACACCAGCCACATGCTTTCCCAGCTGATAGAGAAATCCTGGACCCATTTGGCCTTTCTTCGGAATCAAGACATCATTCTCTGGAAGTCTTAGTTTGGACATTTTTAAGGCCTTATAACTGTAAACTTGTAACTTAATAATTCCCATTTATAAAAGCCATCCCATTTCTGGTATATTGCATTCTGGCAGCTTTTGCAAACTAAAACAGCATGCAATTCTCCCATGCAAACAAAATGGCCTAACTCCAGATCCCAGAGGCTGACGTCCTGATTCTTCCACCAGAGTTTACCATAAATTTCATGCAGCATCTTTCCCCAGTGGCACTCTAACACCTTTAGTTTGCCCAAATTACATGGCTCAAGTGGCAGGACTGAAGGCACCAAGACCTGGCTCTGTCACAGAGCCTGTTCCTACTCCAGGCCCCACATAAAGCTAGAAGCCTCCATGTCATCCAATGTGCAGGATAGGGCACGTCTGAGATGTGTAGTGTTACCTGCAAAACTCAAAGAGGCCAACCAGGCAATGTACTTTCTTTCTTATGGTGGGGGATACACAATACAGTAGTTTATCTGTTACTTTAGATGGTATCTGGACACCCCTTCACCACTGGACCCCTAAAAACTTTATTCAAGTGTCAGGTACCTGAATTTTGTATATTTTATCCTCCACCCCTTGCAGCGTATGTCTTGCCAAGACCTCCAACATATCAGCCACCCCTTGCTTGTCCTATCCAACAACTTGATGTCATCAGATTAACAAATCAATGTGATACATTGGGGGATGTCAAGAAGGTCCGTATTTCCTGGGACTAATACAGAGGACAGGAAAGTTAACTAGGTCCTGGTACAGAATTGTGAATATTGTTGTCTATTCCATGTGAATGAAAACTGTTTCTGATCCTCTTTTTTGATCAAAATAGAGAACACGTTATTAATTATTAATCTGCTCAAGCCATAATACCACATCCTGCACCCACCGTGGACATTTGCAAATGGGACTGCTGCTTGGTGGGGCTTGGGTAGTCTGTGGTAATTGTCTTCATTTGACAGGCTGCTATGACAAATATCACACAGTAGTTGAGTCTAAACAATAAGCATTTATTGGCTCATGGTTTTGAGGCTGGAAAAAGACCAAAATCCAGATACCAGCAAGGCTTGCTTTCTCCCATAGTCCCAGAGTCTGGTGCTGGCTTGCTGGCAATCCTTGGGGTTCCTGAGCTTGTATCTTTGCCTTCCATCACATGGCGATTCCTCTACTTTCTGTGACTTCCAGGTTCTCTTTATAAGGCTTCCAGTAATATGGATTAAGGCCTATCTTCATCCAGTTGGGCCACACCTTAACTAAAAGTAATGTCTTCAAGAGATCTTATTACAAATGGTTTCACACCCACAAAGGGCGTGGATTAAGATTAAGAACATGTTCACTGGGGCACATAATTTGACCTAACATAGTAGTCTACACAGACCTAAAAAAGGTAAAGAATGTATGTAAGTTCACATAGAAAACTGTGGACCCAGAAATGGACACGTGTCCTACTCCTAAAATATTGTTCTTCCCAGCAAGTGAATGTTTTAAAACTTAGCAATTGTTTGGTAAGAAAAGCATGCGCAGAGGCTTGTCTTAACACAGTTTCTCCTTCCCACCCTTGGTTTAGGGCCTTTATTTATTCCTAGTGAAGAATTTTCCAGGTGAGGACTTCCTGCTCTGATAATCACAAATCAGTTTCCTCTTTGCCTTTTTAGCAGACACACCTGCTTGTGCATGTCCAGTCACAAGACTGCCTTGATAAAAACCAGATGAGAATACCGTGAAGTCAAAGGGCAATATGGCTACATGAAACCAGCTTTTCTTGAACACCGTGTTTTTCAACTTCTCTTTTTTAATATCTCTTTCTAAACCTAACTCTATTAACACAGGCTACATGAGCCCATCCGATTCTTGGCGAATGCTCTATTGCAATAGAATCATGATACTGATTTATAATTTGATATCAATCCCAACCTTTAAAAGGGGCAAGGAGACAAACTTAGCTCAGATGACTTCTGAGTTCAGGTTAGAGGAACCCTGAGGCGGTTTGGGGTCCTGGAGGATCCATGTTTGCAGAACGGGTCCATCATCTCTCTTGCCATGTCAGCACTGATTAAACAGAGGGCACAAGAGGCACGGAGAGCTGTCGCCCATTCTCATCCTTCTTTTCTCTATTACATCTCCCATCACCAACTACCCACTTCTTTCCTTCTGCCCTGGGAAAAAAATGTTAAGTACAAATACATTCGATAGATGGTTATTCTGTTGCACTTGAAAATGTTCATTTTCTGTAATAGGTTCATTATTCTAGACGTGTAACTGGAATCCAGATGGTTATAACTCCAGGAAATAGAATATAACAAAGCTATGCAGAAATATCAAATTTGCCCCCAAAGCAGGGGCAGCACTTTCCCTCGGGAAATGGAGTAATCCATTACTCCCAGTTTCCTATTCTCTCACAAATTCACAGATGGTTAGGTCTCTGGGGACTTTAGAGGACATATAATTAAAAAATCCTTAATTTACTCATGAGAAAACTAAAATCTATCAGCTTGAAAAACTAAAATTACTACTGCCCTAGAGAATCTTTTATAGGGATCATTAAAATTAGGAGAAGCCTAGAATTAGGCAAAGAAGATGTTATGTATATTTAAGTTTGTAACATCGCGCAATACAGAATTTGGCTGGACTTATTTTATAACCTGATGTTATAATGTCAAGCATTGAAAATGTCTAAAAAGGTAAAGACAAAGAAGGAGGGAGGAGTGAAAACCAAATCCTATACTAATGGCATATGTAATGAAGGGCTTTGATAAAATGATGTGTAGTTTCATTCTAACCCAGACTCTCCATTTCATGACGTCTATTATGTTTTTTTAAATTATTAATAATGGAGTTTTATGTAAATATAATGCACTGTGTACTATTTAAATAGCCAATGCAGGAATCTGGCTTGAGATTAATGATTTAGACTGGAAACCATTCAGCAAATGAGCTTAAAATAATTAGAAATGTTATCCCTTTCAGTGTGAGCAAAGTTTAGGCTAATCTGGGTCTTTATTTTTAAGCCACAGTACAGTTGTATTCCAGAAACTTCATCTGAGTTTAGTTTCTCTGTCTGGATTAAGCTTTTATGGCCTCATGTGACTTTATAAGAAAGACAGCATTATATACACACACTCACACCTGAACCATGTCAAAATTTCTAATTTTGGCCTCTGAACAAAGACTATTTTGTAGTATAATAAGACATACTTGCTAGTACTAACATGGCAGACTTACTGTAAGTTTTACAACAATAAAAATGCAATGGGAATTTTAGACCCAAAATAATTTACAGTGCTTAACATTTCTCAATTGGGTTAAAAACTCAGAGCCAAGACCAACAACATAATATAAAAATGGGCAATGTATATGAAAAGACAACTCACAGAGAAAGCAAATAATTATTCTCTTAAGCATATGAAAAGATGCTCAATGAACTTATTACAAGAGAAATGCAAGTTAAAACTATACTGAGATTTCATTTCTCACCAATCAGATTTGCAAAATACTTAAAGTTGCTAATTGAATTTCTGTTGGTGAGGCTATGAGGAAAGGAGAAATTTCATACTTGGCTGGTGTAAATTGCTGCAGCCCCAAATGAAAGTCAATTTGGCAATAGCTATCAAAATTACAAAATATGTATTACCATTTAACCCAGTGATTCCCTTCTGCAACTTTATCCTACAGATATGCTTGCACATGTATAAAATTACATCTAGAACAACATTTGTAATGAATGATTGGAAATATCCCAAATTTCCACTATTTAAAGTATGGTACATGCAGTTATTGAAAAAAATAGGAAGTTCTTTATACACTGATACAGAAAACTTCAAATATATTCTGAAAAGCCAAGGTAAAAAATTGTGTGTAGAGTATGTTTCTTCTATGTAAAAACACAGAGTGATAGGAATATATATTTGTGTTTGCTTATATTTATACTAAACACAAAGAAACATGAACAAGAAACAAATTTTATAGGAATGAGATGGATGGAGGATAGCGACAGGAGGAAAATTTTTTACTGTGTAATTTTTCATTTCTTTATTTTATTTTGAAAGCCATGTGAATTCATTACTAATCGATCAGTCAATCAAACAAACAATAATTTTTACAAAGAGAGATATTAAGGAATCACTTTATCAAAAGAAATCAAACCTCTTGGTATTTGATTTGATTCGATTTGGGTTTATACTGCAATACAAATATCTGTAAGCATTTCATGGTAATTGATTTTTAAAATGTTCTTTAAAATACTCTTTATTCTTCATTTAGACCTACAGTTAGCAGTAGTTATGATATCATAATATTTTTATTATGATGATCATTTATTACATTTATTAAAAAGATGTTAACCGAAGTGCTAAATTTTTACTGCAATATTACTGATATCATCTTACTGGCTTCCATTCGCTCTCCTTCAGTTTATTCTCAACACAGTGATCAGAATCATCCTGCTAAATACAGGGGTAAGATCATGTGAGTCCTCTGCTTAGACCTGTCCCATGACTTCCTGTCTCGCTCTCAGTAAAAGCTGAAGTTCAGCAAGGCTCTATGAAAGAGGTCTTCACCCCCTCTGTGCCAGGAGACATCACAGCTGCCCTCGTCTGCCACTCACGATGCTGGAACAGGTCCCTGTAGGTATCTCTTGGCCCGAGGCTAAGCTTTGAGCCTGGGTGGCCCTGCAGGAGGAGGAGACTCCCTGCCTCATTGGGGGAGGGGGTGCATTGTCTTCTTCTAGAGCTCAGCTGCCACAGTAGTGCAGGAGACCCAGCAGTGCTCACCTCCAAACAGATTAGCCAGCAACTTCTTTGAATGGCTTCTGCCTGCCTGGAAACCCCTCTGTTATCCGGCAGGCCCTGGCCACAGCCTCCCCTACCAGGTCTGAATCTTTATCCCTTCCTTGGGTGTGCTACTTCATCTCTGTGAACTTGCTGGCTCTTCTGTCTGCATCCCTTTTCATATCCTCTGAGTTTTCCTTGCCCCTTAGTCGTTACTCCTCCTTACCAGTTACACATTTTTATACCAAATTTCCCTGTTCAAATAATCAGTGTGACTTTTGTTCCAGACAGTCCCCTATCTATTGCACCTCCTTAACATCCTCTCCTACTTCTCCCAGTGATTTATTCTCCTCCATTTATTCTACCAACCTCCTTCTGCCCCCCAGGAATCACAGCACAGACTCATTCCACCTCAAATGTTGGCACTTCATGTCCCCATCTCCTGGAATGCTTTTTCCCCAAGTATCCCCTCCAGGTCTTTGCTAATTTATCACTGTTCCAGTGCACTTTTTCATTGCCTTTCTATCTAGTATAAAAACCCTGTTCCTGGTACTTCTTATTAACTTTGTTCCAGCTTCATTCTTAGCCGCAGAGTTCAATACCATCTGATAATAATGTATTTATTTTGCTTATTGCCTGTCTCTTCCACCATAATATCAGCTTACTGAGAATAAGGATTCATTCATCCATCCATCCATTCATTCTTCTATTGTGGTTAATTCACTGTTTATTACACAAAGCTAGAACAGAGCCTAGCAGCCTTTCACCATCGAATATGATCTTAGCCTGGACTTTTCATATTGGCCTTTATTATGTTGAGGAAATTCTCATTCTATTCTTATGTTTCTAAATGTTTTTATCAAGAAAGGATTCTTGATTTTCTCAAATGCCTTTTCTGCCTCGATTGATATGATCATGCAGGATTTTTTTCCTTCATTTTTGTTAATGCAGTGTATTACTCTTTTAGTTTACTAAAGCTGCCAGAATGCAATATACCAGAAATGAAATGGCTTTTAAAAAGGAAATTTATTAAGTTGCAAATCTGCTGTTGTAAGGCCATGAAAATGTCCAAATTAAGGCATCCAAAGAAAGATACCTTAACTCCAAAGAAAGGGCTGTGGAAGTAAAGGATTTCTCTCTCAACTGAGAAGGTATATCTGCTAACTTTCTCTCCTCATTTCATAAAGCTTCCTTGGGGTATTTTTCTTCTGCATCTCCAAAGGTCTCTGGCTATGTGGGCTGTGTTAGCGCTAAAGCTTTTTCCAAATGGTTCCCTCTTAAAGAACTCCAGTAAGCAAACCCACCTATTCAAAGTGGAGACACAACTCCATGGAAACCACCTAATCAAAAGGAACCACCCACACTTGGGTGGGTCACCTCTCCATGGAAACAATCAAAGAGATCCCACCCAGCAATACTGAATGAGGACTGAAGAACATAGTTTTTATGGGGTCCACCACAGATTCAAACCGACACAATTACATTAATTGATTTTCTTACGTTGAAGTACCCTTGCATATTTGTGATAAATCCCACTTGATCATGGTGTATAATTCTTTTAATGCGCTGTTGGATTCGACTTGCAAGTATTTTGTCAAGGAAATTTCTATCCATTTTCATGAGAGAAGTCAGTCTGTAATTTTTCTTTTCTTGGAATATCTTTCTCTGGCTTTGGTATGAGGGTGAGATTGGCTTCATATAATGGGTTAGGTTGTGTTGCCTTCTGTTCAATTTTTTGGAAGAGTTTGAGCAAGATTGGTATTCATTTGGGTGAATGTTGGGTAGAATTTACCTGTGAAGCCATATGGTCCTGGGCTTTTCTTTTAAGAAAGGTTTTGGTGACTAATTCAATCTCTTTATATATATATATATATTTAGCCTGGGCAGGCACTGGGAATCGAACCTGGGTCTCTGGCATGGCAGGCGAGAACTCTGCTTGCTAAGCCACTGGGGGGCTGCCTTCAATCTGTTTACTTTTAAAATTTATCTGTTGAGATCTTCTATTTCCTCTAAAGTCAGTGTAGGTTTTATGTTTCTAGGGTTTTGCCCATTTCATCTAGGCTGCCCGATTTCTTGGCTTGGAGTTATTCATCGTTATTTTCTTATGATTCTGCTTATTTTTGTGGGGTCAGTAGTAACATCTCCCCTTTTACTTCTGAATTGACTTATTTGCACCTTTTCCCTTTTTTTCTTTGTCAACCTAGATAAGGTTTTGTCAATTTTATTGATCTTTTCAAAGAACTGACTTTTGGATTGTTCATTCTTTCTGCTGCTTTTTTATTCTCTTTAATTTATTTTTGCTCTAGAGCAAAATTATTCCTTTCCTTTTGCTTTCTTTGATGATCTGTTTCTAGTTCTTCCAGGTGTGCAGTTAAGTCTCGAGGTTTATTTCTTCCTTCTTTTTTAATGTAAGCATTTAGAGTTATAAATTTCTCTTGCAGCACTGCCTTCACTGCACCCCATAAGTTTCGATGTCTTGTGTTCTCATTTTCATTCATCTTGAGATATTAACTGATTTCCCTTGCAATTTATTCTTTGACCCATGGATTGTTAAATTTCTCCATATATGTGTGTGGATTTTCTAGTTCTCCAGCTGTTATTGATATCCAGCTTCATTCCGCTATGGGTAAAAAGATGCTTTGGAGAATGACCTATATGCATTTGAGAAAAATGTGTATCATTCTGTTTTGGGGTGCAATGTTCAGTATATATCTGTTAGGCCTAGTTCATACATCACGTTATTCAAGTTCTCTGTTTCCTTATTGATCTTCTGTTAAGATTTTCTCTCTATTGATGAGAGTGGTATTTTGTAGTCTCCAACTATTATTGAAAAGTATATATTTCTTCCATATGTTTATCAGTATTCACCACATGCATTTTGGGGCACTGTGCTTAGGTATATAAATATTTAAGATTGTTATTTCTTCTTGGTGGATTGTCTCTTTAATTAATATGTAGTGTTCTTCTTTGTCTCTTATAATAGCATTTAACATAGAGTCTATTTTTTCTGATATTAGTACAGCTATCTCAGCTTTCTATTGGTTACTGTTTGCATGGATCATTTTTTCCATCATTTCTCTTTCAATCTACTTGTGTCCTTGGATCTAAGGTGAGTCTCTTGTAAATAATATATATTGGGATCATTTTAATCCATTAATATTGTGTTATTACTGTAAAGGCAATACTTACTTCAGCGATTTTGTGCTTTGGTTTTTATGTCACATCTTTATGCCTCTCTTTTCCTTTATATACAACCTCATTTACCATATAATAAAGGTTTCTGTATATTTTTTAAATACTTTCTTTGTAGTTACCCTGGCGTTTATAGTACACAGCCTATATCTATAAGCTACTAATTTGTGAAGATGCTTAGTTTCAAAAGCATGCACGATGCCATATGCCTCTGTTTCCCCTCTTTATGTTCTTTTTTACCTAAATTTCCTTTCTATATTTTGCCTTTCCATTGTTAGGAAATACGGCTTTTTCTTGCTCAATTGCATCCTGACTCTTACAGGAATTAAAAGGTAATTTGTACATTGAAGATAATTACTATTGAGTTTTGTTTTTACTCTTTTAGCTATCTTTCCTTTCTTCACACTGCTCAAAGTCACTCTTTCCTGCCTTTTCCTTTCAAACTGCAGAACGCCCTTTCATAATTTTTGTAGGGCACATCTTTTATTGGTGAACTCTCTCATTTTCTGTTTATCTGTGAATGTTTTAAACTCTCCCTCATTTTTGAAGGGTAGTTTTGCTGGATAAAGAATTTGGGGCTGGCAGTTTTCTTTTTCAGTACCTTAAATATATCATACCACTGCCTTCTTGTCTCCACAATTTCTGATGGGAGATCAGTACTTAGTCTTATTGAGGATTCCTTGGATATAACAAATTGCTTTTCTCTTGCTGCTTTCAGAATTCTCTATCTTCAGCATTTGATATTCTGATTAGTATGTGTCTTGGGGTAGATTTATTGGAGTTTCGTTTTTTTTTTTTTTTTTGGTGTACTTTGTGTTTTCTTAGACATGTGTATTTATGTATTTCATAAAATTGGGAAATGTTTCACCATTATTTCTTCAAATATGTGTTCTGCCCCTTTTCCCTTCTCTTTTCCTCTGGGACACCCTGATGTTTATATTTGCATGTTTCCTGCTGTCATTCAAATCCCTTTGACATAGCTCAGTCTTTCTCTTCTTTTCTCTATCTGTTCTTCTGACTGTATGAATTTTGGCTGTGCTCTCTTCTGCTTTGATGATTCTTTCTTTTTCCTGTTCAAATCTGCTTTTGAATGCCTCTAGTGTATTTTTTTAATTTCTATTATTGTGCTTTTCATCCCCAAAATTCCTGCTATGTTTTTATTTAACTTTTAAATTCTTTTCCATGCTAACACATATTTCTTCTTAATATCCCTTAGCTTTATATCCATATTTTCCTTCAATTCCTTGAATTGATTTAGGAGGTTTGTTTGAACTTCTTTGATTAGTTGTTCCAACTTCTGTGTCTACTCTGAAGTTTTAATCTGTTGCCTTGACTGAGCCACACCTTCCTTTTTTTCTTAGTTTGGCTTGTGATTTCTTGCTGATTCTGGACATCTGATTATCTTGATGTGTTAATTCAGAGTGTCCGTTTCTCCCTCTTTTCTAGGGCTTTATTATTGATTAACTTTGTGTTAAGACTTGTCTTTGATGCTGCATCCTACTTATTCTGGACCTTTAGAGTAACCTGTGTTCAATTGTTCAGCTCAATTCTTCTTCTTTTGTTTCTTGCCTGGGATATGTGGTACAAATTTTAAGATTACACTTTTGTACAATTGTTTCACCTCCAGAGAGAAGCCTCCTTTCCTCTGTCCCTTCTCCAGAATCTTGACCTATTCTGTTTGCTTTTGGACAGAATTTTCTCCCCAGCTCCTATGATTTGTTTAAATTTTCTCCCTCACTCAGTGCCTCCTTTTCATTATGCTTTTCAGTTCCAGGACTGTAGTTTAATTCCCCTACCCCCTTTTAGTCTGTCAAGCTTTTTGGTCTCTTGTTTCTTCCACATTAGGATATCCTGCCTCAGGTCCTAAGATGGGGTCAATACAGAAAGGTTGGTCAATCCAAGAAGGTCCATTTTGCATTCAGGTGGTCCAGCAAGCAGAGACTGGATTGAATGTGCAGGTTTCTTTCCAATGGCTCTGCAGGAGTCTCCTGCTCTCTCTTTTTCTCTCCTGGGGCTCTTTTGAATGCAAAACTCCTTAGTTGCTTGTTTTCCACCCAGAGTCTCTGTGGACTAGGGCCCCTGCACTTGGATATGTGTGATGTTCTAACTCACTGCTGTGAGTGTCTCGATAGTCTGTCCATGGCAGGAGGGGCCTGTCATGGTGCTTTCGTGTGACTCCCAAGTGGTGTGAGACCAGCTGAAGGGGAAGGGTCTGGATTGGTGGGTTCAGGAAGAAACTCTCAACCCAGAACCATGCTATGCTCTTGCTCTGATATTTACATCCCTAAGAATAAAACTTTGCTCTTAATTGAAGAGTTCCCACATTGTCTATAAAACGGTAAGGTTAGCAATAAGTCTAAAAGTAACCAGTGATGCTGTCCAGCCTTATCACTGTCAGCCCTGAACAGTCCTGTGTTTTACAGGTTGTGTTGATACATGCCCACTATTACAAGAAAATTCACCCACTGTGTCCCAAGCCAAAGCTATATTAACCTAAGTCATATTAACAGTTATACGATATCACTCTTTCTTTAGTTCTAAATTTCCCCCTTTTGTGCTTCTAAAGGTTGGCCTCATGCCTCTGTATGACATGTTAAGACCAAGAAATTGCTTGGAGCTCATCTGATCTGCAGAGATGTGATTACCTGTCAGACTTGGATTTTGCTGCCTTTGGAAAATGAGGGTACAGGAAGGAGTGGCTCATAGTAAGAGTAAAATATAAAGTGAATGACTCTCAAGGGTGAGAAGTTGAAAGTACATTGAGTGGTAGGGTTTAAAGAGTATATGCTCAGCTTTGGGTCCTTTTCTACCTCTAAAATTATAATAATGACTAGTAAGTCCAGGAGCAGACACCCAACAAAGTTTTAGAGTTAAGGTGGTGATTAGCTGTGAGAGAACATTACGTTACAGGTATCATCCTCTGAAAGAACCAATTTCTTCAACAGATATATATCAGGAAAGAGAATGAGAAGGGGTAGTGAGGGAAGAAGGAAGGAAATGAAGTTCCATCTGTGATTTGATTATCTGCTATGAATTAGGCTTTTTATTAATTAATTGCTTTTGTTTTGCTTTGTTGTTTTGCTTTTTGAGGAGTAGTCAAATATGTACTGTTAGGGTCTTTTTTATAAAAGATACTGCTTGGGTAACTTTTTTTTAAAATCTGAGAGCAAGGAAGCATTTGTAAAGTATCATCCAAACTCAGAGGCCTAAAAAGAAAAAACTTAATACATTTTCTGTATAAAAATATTAAAATTCTGCCCAAGAAACAAACATTTCCATTTAAAAATTTTAAAAAGCTGGATAACAATCTAAAGGAAAATTTTGGTAACTCCTAACAAAAAAGGCTAATTTTCCCAATTCATGAGCACTCCCACAAAGCAATATAAACAAGATCAATAAGCAAAAAGAAAAATGGGTAAATAATATAAATAAATAATTCACTAAATTGTTAAGATGTCATTGCTACCCAAATCAATCTACAATGCCAATGCAATCTCTGTAGAAATCCTAGCAGTCTATTTTGCAGGAATGGAAAGGCTGAATCTCAAATTCATATGGAATTGCAAGGGGCCCAAAATAGCCAAAACAATCTTGAAAAAGAAAAAACAAATTGGAAGTTGCACATTTCCTGATTTCAAAACTTACTAAAAAGATACATTAACCAAAAATAAAATAAAATAGAAATACATGGTACTTATCTCCTAATTTTTTTATTTTCACCTTCAGAAATGATGAAAAATTAAAAGGTATAGAATAGCAATTTTTATGCTTATTGCCTCTATGCAATTTTCATTAAGTATGCTCAGGTTTTATAATTTTTTTCCTCTATGTTCATTTCCTTATACTAAAAATTGGACAATTCAACAAAAAGATATAACAATGTAAATACATATGCATCTAACAGCAGAACACAGAAATATATGAAGCAAATATTGACAAATTAGAATGAAGAAATACATAGTTCTATATTAATATTAGGAGACTTCAAATACTACTTTCAATATTGAGTAGAACATCTGGACCAAAGATCAATAAAGAAATAATAGACTTCAATGATACCATACACCTAAAAAACATGTATAGACTACTGAACCCAATAAGAGAGAAGAATACACATCTTTCTGAAGTACATGAATCATTCTCCAGAATAGAACATGTTACTTCACAAACCTAGTTTCAACATATTTTAAACATTAAAATCATACAGTACATATTCTCTGATAACAATGGAATGAGCTAGAAATCAATAACAGAGGGAGAAATGAAAAAGTAACATATATGTGGAAATTAATTAATACGCTCTTAAATAACAAATGAGTGAAAGAAGAAATCACTAGGGAAATTAGGAAATATCTTGAGGCATAAGAAAATGAAAATAAAACATATCCAAATTTATGGGATTCAGCAAAGTCAGTGCTGAAGGGAAATTCAGTAGCTCTAAATATTTACATAAAAAAAGAAGAAACTAGAAAAAGGAAAACAAATTATCCCAAAACCGAACAGAAGAAAGAAATAGCAAAGGTTACAGAAAGGATTACAATAGAAAATAAAATAGAAATAGAGAGAATCAACAAAACCAAAAGCTTGTCCCTTGAAAAGATCAGTAAAATTGACAGAAAAAAAAGAGAGAGGATGCAAATAATTTTGTCAGAAGTGAAAATTGGGACATTGCTACTGACCACATAGAAATAGTAAAGACCATAAAAAGATATCAGGTCTTTAGATGGCCTAGATAAAATAGACAAATTCCTAGAAAGATGCAAACTACCTACACTGATTCCGGAATAAATAGAAGAGTTCAACAAATCTATAACTCGTAAACAGATTGAATGAGTAATCAAAATTTCTCAACAAAGAAAAGCCCAAGACCAGGCAGTTTCAAAGGGAAATTTTACCATACAATCCAATAATTAACACCAATCTGGCTCAAACTCTTCCAAAACAAATTGAAGAGTAGGGAACACTCTTTAATAACTCATTCTAGAGGCCAAAATCACCTTAATACCAAAGCTGGATAAAGATACCAGATGGAAAGAAAGTTACCGACAGACCAAAAACTCTTATGTATATGAAAACAAAAATCTTCAACAAAATACTAGTAAGCCAAATCCAAAAGCACATTAATACAATTTTATACCAGGACCAAGTGAGATTTATCCCTCATATGTAAGGGTGGTTCAGCATAATATATATATATATATATATATCAATTAAGATGAAATGCTACATTAACAGAATGAAGGGGGAGATCTCAACTGATGCAGAAAAAGCATGTGACGAAATCCAGCACCCTTTTCGATAAAAATATTAGAAAATGAGGAATAGAAGGAAACGTCCTCAACATGATAAAGAGCATATATGAAAAACCCACAGCTGACATTCCACCTAATTTTAAAAGCCTGAGAGCTTTCCCTCTAAGACAAGGAACAAACCAAGGATGCCCTTTGTCACCATTGTTACTTAACATTGTGCTGGAACTTCTTGCCAGAGCAATAGGCAAGGAATGAAATAAAAGGCATCGGAATTGGAAAGGAAGGAGTAAACCTTTCCTTATTTGCTGATGATGTGAACTTATATACAGAAAGCCCTGAGAAATCCACAACAAAGTCCCTCAAGCTAATAAATTAAAGTAACAGGTTAAAGATCAACAAGCAAAATCAGTAATGTTGCTATACACTAATATTGATCAATCTGAGGAGGAATTTAGGAAAAAAACATTTACAGTAGAAAATAAAGGAATCAACTATCTAGGAATAAATTTAAACATGGATATAAAGGACTTCTGCATTGAAAACTGCAAAGAAATCAAGGAAAACTTCAACAAATGGAGGAATATTCTGTTTTCATGAATTTGAGGAATAAATATTAAGATGTCAATTCTACCCAAAGTAATATGCAGATTCAATGCAATCCCCATCAAAATTCCAACATTATTTGCAGAAATAGTAAAGTCAATCATCAGATTTATATGGAAGGGTAAGAAGCCCTGAACAATCAAAGCCATCTTGGAAAAAAAAAAAAAAGAATAAAATTGAAAGAGTCACACTTCTTGATTTTTAAATTTATTAAAAGCCACAGTAATCAAAACAACATGGTACCAGCACAAGGACAGACAAACAGACCAATGGAATAAAATTGAAAGTTCAGGAGTAATCCCCCCCAAAAATGGCAAATTGAATTTTGACAAGTGTGTCAAGTGCACTTATTCAACAAGTGGTGCTGGGAAAATTGTACAGCCATATGCAAAAAAATGAAGGTAGTTCCCTACCTCACACCATATATAAAAATTAATACAAAATGGATCAAGAACCTAAATATAAAAACAAAACACATAAAACTTGTAAAAGAAAATATAGGGAAGCATCTTCAGGACCTTGCTTTAGATAATGTTTTCTTTAAGCTTTAGATCAGTAGCACAAGCAGCAAAAGAAAAAATAGATAAATGGAACTTCATCAACATGAAAAAATTTTCATATCAAAGGACATTTTTTTCCTTTTTTCTTTGTTAGAGATGTTGTGTGTTTTCAAAACAATCATGCATAAAATACAGGATCCCCATATACCATCCTACAACTAACACCTTACATTGGTTGAACCTTTACAGGATTCCCATATACCATCCTATGGTTAATGCCTTGCACTGGTGTGGACATTTGTTATAAATGATGACAGTATGTATTTATAATTGTACTATTAACTATAGTCCACGGTTTAACTTAGAGTTCACTCATCATGTAGTGTATTTCCATAGATCTTCTAAAAATTTTTAATCTGCTACCATACACACAATACACCATACACACAAAGATTTCCCCCATTAATTATGTTCATAATTGTTGCTACTATCACCACCATCCATTACCAAAACATTTCCATCACTCAGAAATAATTTAAGTTTTAATTTTCCACTCCTTATCTCCACCCTGTCCTCTGTTAACCTTTATTCTAGTCTCTGACTCTATGCATAAAAAGGCATAAAATGTCTCTTTCTGTCTGGTTTATTTCACAAACGTGGTATTTTCTAGGCTTATCCATGTTGTTGAATGTATAAGGATTTTTATTTCTTTTTACACAGGAACAATATTTCATTGTATATATACACCACATTTTGTTTACCTGTTCATTGGTTGGTGGACACTTGGGTTGTTTACGTCTTTTGGTAATAGTGAATAGTGCTGCTATGAGCATCAGTGTGCCAATATCTGTTCAAGTCCCAGATTTCAATTATTTGGGGTATATCTCTAGTACTGGGATTGCTGGGTCATATAGTAGTTCTACGCTGAATGAACTGCCAAACTGTCTTCCACAATGGCTGCATCATTTTACATTGCCACCAGAAATGAATGAGTGTTCCTGTTTTTCCATATCCTCTCCAACAACATTGTTCTAGTTTGCTAGCTGCCAGAATGCAATATACCAGAAACAGAATGGCTTTTGAAAAGGGGAATTTAATAAGTTGCTAGTTTACAGTCCTAAGGCTGAGAAAATGTCCCAATTAAAACAATTCTATAGAAATGTCTCTTAGACAAATCTAATGTCCAATCTAAGGCATCCAGGGAAAGATACCTTGGTTCAGGAAGGCCAATGAAGTTCAGGGTTTCTCTCCCAAGTGACAAGGCACATGGTGAACATAGTCAGGGTTTCTCTCTCATCTGGAAAGACACATGGAGGACACAGCATCATCTGCTAGCTTTCTCTCCTGGCTTCCTGTTTCATGAATCTTCCTGGGAGGCATTTTCCTTCTTCATCTCCAAAGGTGGCTTGTGGGTTCTCTGCTTCTCTTGGTTATGTCATTCTTCTCTGGTCTCTCTGAATCCCCCTTTTATAGGATTACAGTAAAGTAATCAAGATCCACCTGAATGGGTGGAGACATGTCTCCACCTAATCCATCTTAACAGCTATTCTCCAATCTATAGGAGATTGAGTCACATCTCCAGGGAGATTATCTGATTACAGTTTCAAACATACAGTACTGAATAGGGATTAGAAGAGGCAACCGCCATTACAAAATGGGATTAGGATTAAAACATGGCTTTTCTAGGGTACATACACCCTTTCAAACCAGCACAAATGTGTTATTTTCCATTTTTAATAGCAACCATTCTGATGGATGTGTAATTTTACCTCATTATGGTTTTGATTTGCATTTCCCTGATAGCTAACAATGTGCATCTTTTCATGTACTTTCTGACTACTTGTATATCTTCTTTGGAGAGATGCCTATTCAAGTCTTTTGCCAATTTTTAATTGGGTTGTCTTTTTGTTGTTAAGTTTAAGGATTTCTTTATATATTCTGGATATTAAACCTTTACCATATATATGGTGTGGTTTGAAGCTCTATGTACCCCAGAAAAACATGTTCTTAAATCTAATCCATCCCCCTAGGTGTAAACCCATTTTATGTAGGACCTTGTGATGAGGCTACTTATAAGATGTAACCCACCTCATTCAGGAAGAGACTTAAGCCTATTACTGGAATCTTTTATTAATAGAATGAATAAAGCAAGAGATAAATCCATGGAAGCAAGAAGCTGAAAAGTAACAAAACTAGGAGAGAAGGGAAGGATCAGCCAAAACAGCCCTGTACCTTGCTCTGTGGCAGAAGAGTCAAAGATCACTAGCAACCATTCTTCGGGAAGAAAACATTGCCTTGATGATGCCTTGATTTGGACATTTTCTTAGCCTCAAAACTGTAATTGAATGAATTCTCTTTGTCCAAGCCAACCCATTTCACAGTATTTACCTGGAGCAGTGTAGGAAACCAGAACAGATTTTGATGCCAAGAGTGAGGTACTGCTGTTGCAAATACCAAAAATGTGGAAATGGCTTTGGAATTGGTTCATGGGTAGTGGCTGGAAGAATTGTGAGCTATTTGATAGAAAGGGCTTAGATTGCTTTGACAGGTCTGTAGGTAGAAACATGGAGGCTAAAATTACTTCTGATGAGACCTTAGACAGATATGATGAATGTGTCATTGGAAACTGGAAGAGAGGTGATCTTTGTTTTAAACTAGCAGACAGCTTGGCAAAATTGAGTTCTGATATTGTATAGAAGGCAGAATTTAAGAGTGATGAAGTTGGATATTTAGCTGAGAAGATTTTGAAGCTAAATGTGGAAAGTGCAGCTTGTTTTTTCCTTGCACCGTATGATAAAGTGTAAGAGGAAAGGGATAAGCTCAGAACTGAAATCCTGAACACAAAGAAACCATAAGCTGATGGTTTGTAATATTCTGAGCTTCCAGGAAGTGAGTCCCTAGAGGATAGTGCACCATGTGGGGGTTTAACTGAACACAGAACAAGTTAGCCATTTCAGTGTGCCATGATTGGAAATGCAGTTATCAGTTATTCTTGAAAGCTTTGTCTGGTGGTTTGAACCCATGTGTACTACATGCAAAACAGACAAGTTTTGTGCAGCATCTGTATGAACAGAATCACTGCCATCCTGGGCTAAAAAGGACAGAGAAAGGGAATATTGGAAGGAAACTCACTTTAAAGGCAGAGCCATGGAGAGAAGGTTGATGTCTCACCCCATTGTTCAGGAAGAGTGCTGCTGCTCCAGTCTTTGGAGAGGGTAGAGCATGTTCTCTGGAGATTGTGGAGAGCCACCCATCTCCTGTTTTCTGTGCCAGTGTCCAATCCTCTCTGCTTATGAAGACTCCACTCGTATAGGATTAGGGCTCATCCTGATTTTTCTTTTGCATAGGCAGGTACTGGGAATCGACCCTGGGTCTCCGGCACAGCAGGCAAGAACTCTGCCTGCTGAGCCACTGTGGCCCACCCTTGAGTAATTTTTTTTAGCAAACCCTTGCAGGTGCCACATACCAGGCACTGTTCTAAACTCTTTAAGACATTAATTCATTTAATGTTCATAATAATCCTAGCAGGTAGGTGTTGTTATTCCCATTTTACAGATGAGGAAGCACAGAGAGGTTAAGTACCTTGCCCAATGTGGAGACACATGACAGGTCAAGAATCTGAACCTGGGAAGTATATGCTCTGATTCCATTTTCATGTTCGAGGACAAGGCAAACCCTTAGACTTGCTAACTTAGGAATTAGATGAATGAATGATATACAGCTAAGTCCCTGGGGGGGAGGAGAATTAATGCCAACATTGATCCATGTTCTATTAATGAAAGGTAAGTCATTGAAACCATGAAGTTCTGTGGTGGAAGGTGTGATTGTATTCTGAAATTTCTCTTAAACAGTATTAAAATTGAAGAGTGACTTCAGAGAGCTGATTTACCTTAATATTTATTTGCTTTATTTCCCTGTCTCACATTTTGCATGACCCTGAGACCCAGAAAACATTCTAAGGCCATAACATATTTTGTAACTACTATAAATATATATGTAACAAATTATAAGAAATATAAATGTATGTAATAAACTATAGCAAATACTAACACATGCAACAAATTGTAACAAATATAAACATGAAGTAAAGAATTGTAGCAGAAATAAATGCAACACAAGGGATTGTAATAAATATAAGCATATGATACAAAAATAAAGACTGGTACATGGTCCCTGTGTTCAAGGATCACAGCACAGGTAGGGAGACAAAGAAAATATAAAACCATGAAAGAGGACAAAAAGGTACAATAACAGCAACTGTATGGAATTTGATGCTGCTATAAGAATTAAAAATCAGTGACATTGGAGTAAGTATATCAGGGAAAATGTTTCAGGGAAGGAACAACTTGCTTGAGCCTTGAAGACAGAAATATTGTTTCAGTGCATGCATCCATCAACCCATCCACCCATCTGACAGGAAGACCTCATCTCATCACTATCTTTTCCTGAGTATTGACTTTAATCATGAGGAATTTTCGAGAAGTTGATGAAATGAGTTTTGCAAAGGTAGAGTTCAAATGAGGGCGCTGTAGACTACAGAATGGGTTTTATTTAAAATTTCCCTGTGACAGTTTTAATCCTGTTGACATGCCTCTAGACCATTTTTATTCATGATAAACAGCAGATAGTTCATCCCTGAAACATTAGATAGTTTGTGACTCTGAGAGTATTTTGAAAATTATGAATGATAAGGAAACTCTGGGCCAAATATTCATCTTATGTAACTCTCCAAGAATTATATAGGATGGGAATCTGACCCTGTGAGAGTTTAAAATGTTGCTAAAGACAGAGAATACTTGATGCACAAGAGCCAACACGCATTAAATCATATCAGTACCGCAATTATCTCTCAGCAAAATGCTTGGAGTTGAAGTTCAAGCTGGGGGTCAAGAGGATGGTTGGGGAAACAGTGTCCCCCTTGTTAAAATAAAGCAATTAGTTTAATATATACTGTAGGGAAGAAGGGAGAGGACGGGAATGGGAAATTCCCCTTGTCAAATGTTTAACAGAATACTGCTTAGAGCAAAAGTTAAAAGGCGCTCTTCATGAAAACGTTAGCCGTATACCATGTCTAAATGCAAACATGTGTGTTCTGTCTTTCTTTAATTCATTCAAACTTTTGTTAACTTGGGATATTTTTATGTGCATTCTTAGTTGTTCCCTTTCTCACTCATACAAAAATGCATCAGGGAACAGGAACTGTGCCCATGGTGTGAATGCGTTTAGATATATAAAACATTTAACAACTCTTTCTAGTATGGTTAAGCCCCACCAAATGGTAAACAAACTTTAATTTACAATTCACAAGCTAAAGCATTTGAAGGGCCATAATATTTTGCTGCTGTTAATTTATATCTCTTAGAGAGACATTAAATTTAAAATGTGCCATTTGGAAGTTCTAAACCTCACATAACTTTTTATGAAGTAAAGAACTGAAACTATCTTCATTTCCAGAAATTTACGTTCTTTGCCAGAGAGGCAAGCAGCATTTCTTTGGTAGTTTTAAAGGAAGGTCTTTGCTTCCTGTAAAGACTTTTTAAAATCATCCTTGATAATAGGTGGCACAGTTGGAACCCAGAATTTAGTTCAGTTCTCATAGAAAGAATGAAAAAAAAAAACAGGCTTGTGCTGTGATGCACACAATATGAAGAACACATCAGGGAAAGCAGCCTTACCCAAAAGGGTATTTGCCATATGATTACATTTATATGAAGTTCTAGGACACACAAAATAATCTATCTTGAAAAAAATCAGAATAATGGTTGTCTTAGGTATAGGGAGAGGAGAGATTAAGTGGGAAGGGGAGTTAGAGAAATTTCTGGAGTGATGGAAATGTTTTATATCTTGACAGGAATTTAGATTACACATTTGTCAAAATTTAGCAAATGCACCCTTAAGATCTTTACATCTCATTTTATGTTAATTGTACCTCCAAAGAAAAAGCCATAAGCAAATATAGAACTCTGGTTAATGATGTAGTTAAGGAGAAGTGTACTGTAACCTCTAATTTACTCTGAAATGTTTCAAAAAATAAGATGGCTTGATGGATGGAGAGGTAAGACAGTATAAGTGTAGTAAACTGATCTTGGTGGAATCTGGGTAGCACATATGCAGGTATTCCCATAAAATTCTTTCAACTTTCTGGTAGATGAAACTTCTCCTAATATGTTGGAAGTGGGGTGGGGGGGTGGGGAGTGAAAGGAGGTACTGATGGCAATTAGGGCAGGAGAACAGGCATAAGTTGGGACAATTTAGGGTATGTGGTCAGTCCATGCATTGACAATCTTGACTCTAACTTTAGACCCTCAAATCCACTATCATACAACCAGGCTATGCATTTCCTCTGGATTCTCTTAAACAGTGCTCAAAGTCCTTAGAAAGCCAGTCAACAATCATACAGTTCCCCGTCCTCAAATAGAGAAGCTAGAGGATTTGTACAGCAAAAGGTAGATCTGTGAACCCCTTTTGGACCATGAGATGTAAGTAGATACCTCACGGTGGGGTAACCCAGAATTTTTAGAGGGGAGACCCAGTAGGCCTGCCCTTTTCAATCCTCTGCTTTTTCTCCTTCATTCATCTCCCTTAATCCTAGTTGGAAGAGAGGCATGATGCTTGGAGGTGCAGCAACCATCTTGCAAACATGAGGATGAAACCCACATGCCAACAATGGCAGAGCAGGAAGAGAGACGAGGTCCAGCTCTCTGATGACATCATTTGGTTCCCATGTCAGCCCTGTTCCAGCTACACTACATTTTTCCTACCTGAGATAAATAAATTTTTTACTTTTTAAATATTATCAGTTTTTCTGTTACATTCAGCCAAACACATTCTTAACTGATATACAGGGTACCTTAATAAGCTTTCAAAATAAAATTTCTTTTAATTCCCATTAACTTGAACAACTGTGTTGAAAGCTTTGAATAGGAAGGTGGGAAGATGGAATGTCACACAGCTAAAATAAATGGGGAAGGTCATGAAGGTCAGATGTGTTTGGGGATTAAAGGCAAATCAGTATATGCTGGCTATTCCTCCTCTACCCTCCTTAACATTTTTGTAGTGAATTTGGTTAAAATAAACACAAAGGGTAGGCTTGAAATGAGAAGGAGCTATCCCCAGAGAGCAGCCTGGGAGGGGTTGTAGAAAGAACAGGGAAAACTGTTGCCAAACAGCTGGCCCTAGGGTTGCATTAGCTGTGTATAAGAGTATATATGAGGATAGCAGTGGATTATTCATCCCAATTTCTAACTGCCTCCCTCCATTCCCTGCACACGGTTCTGTCGGGTAGCCAAACCCACAGGAGCGCCAAACGCTGGGGATTGGAGGTAGCTAACATGAAATTCTGAGCCTGAAGATGTCATGGTGAGTGATGAGGTGTGAATTGCATTTGCATTAAAGGCTGAAGTCCCTAAAACACGGTAAACTAGGGTGGCAGAGTTATTCTATGGGTAATGCTGCTACTTTCCAACCCTGGGGTCTTAGACCTTGTTTAAATATAAAAATTTGAGATGAGTGAATTCACTTGAATTCACTTGAAAATGGAGAAAAGATACAGATCTATACCTTTCTTTTGTTCCCAGGAACTGTTGGCTTTCTGCCCATGACATATAAAACTTTAATCTGCTATACTTTGAAAAGGATGGTTTAATGTAGCATTGGTATGTAGGGCACTTTAGATGAAGGTCTTTCAACATCTCCACTATTATCCATCACCATGTCATTTTTATATTGTTTAAGCCTCTGTCATCAAGCAAGGCACTAACATCCCGCTGTTAACTCAGGCACTAAGCAACGAGAAAACAGGCTGAAAACTGTCAGGCTGCATCTTTCCTGATTTCCACATGGTCAATTTCATTGGACACTTGCTTGTTACGAAACTTAAAAAATATTGTAAACATCTTTCAAAGCCAAACTTCACCCCAATTCAACAACTAACGTTATGTGAGTGGACTGTTAGTTTATAAATCTGTAAGTCAGATTTAATCACTGGCAAGAAAGAGAGTTTTACTTTCATGGCCAAACCTGTTTTCTGCTTATGACAGGACTTTTTTAATTGCTAGAGAAAATCACCATGGCACAGATGGAAAATCCCCAGAGAAATGCTGACTTTTTCACTCTGCGGTGATTATTTTGTCCTCTTTTGTTTTTTAAACAGAGTGGCATGCATTTTTAAAGTAGAAAATTGTATTTTTCAGCTTTAAAGTTCTTGCTCTGCCTTGGTGACACATCAGGCTTAAAACAAGCCATGAAGTGTGCTTATTTGAAACAGGCACAAGTGAATAGGATAATACTTAGGTTCGTGGTTTAATCGTTACAGGTATTGGTGAAGACTTGACTCTTGTCCCTCTGGGGGCACTACACTAGATTCTCAGGTATCTACACAACTCTAGCACGTGAGAGAACCTCAATTCAGCATGATGCCAACATCTGGGCATCTGGCGCAGATTTTCCCTCTTACCCTGAAGACCTGGCTTCAGTCATGGGCACCACCAAAAGGCACCATCCACTCTGCCACCCATTCTTGACAAGATGTTAGCAAAGCGGACCACTGTCTCACAGCCACAGTTTTACTTACAGCAGTAATTAAAATATGTTTTACTGGAGTCTCTTACAAATACAAAAGAAGATTATATTAATTTTTAAAAGCCAACAACATAAAAATACATAAAGTAATCCCACTGAATGGTAGGCTTGGGTGTGGTTGAGATGAGAAAGCTTATGTCATATATGTGATTCACAATTTAAAAGAAAAAGAGCAACTAAAGAGATAATGACAATTGCATACAATACAGGATCCTGGGGAATGAAAAGGCTCCCAAGGACATTATTGGGACATATGAAAAAATTGGAGTAAAGCCTGTAAACTTTATATCAAAGTTTAACTGTACTTACAGTTTTTACATAAGTGAATATCCTTGTTCTTAGGAAATGTACATGGGGGTATTATGTTTTCAAAGAAGATGATGTATACAACCTACTCTCAAATATTTAGGAAATTAGATATTTAGATGTATAAATACTTAGATAGATACACAGAGAAAATGATAAAGCAAATGTGGTAAAAGGTTAAAATTTGTGGGTTTGGGTGTCAGGGTGGAAGATACATTTTTCTCTGGGTTTTGTATTATTTTTTAAAATGATAAGTTTGAAATGATTTTAATACAAAAGTTTAAGAAAAAAGAATGAAAATAAAATCACATAAAGGACTCAGGAAGTCTTCCCAACTGATTTCTCTTTTTAAATATCTCAATCACATGTCGACTTCTCCTGAAAGCTCTCTCCTACTTCTCTCCAAACTTGTCAAAAGTACTCCTTAAAATCAGTCTGGGCTGACACTTGCTTTTCTCCATCCTCATCTATTTTTTTTTCCTATAACTTTTGGGAAATAAATCAAGTCTTCTTGCCATTCCATTACTTTAATTTCTGCCCAGTAAAGTCTCAGGAGTTGCGTGGTTGAGACAGAATCACCCTTACTCAGTGTGGGTGGGAGAGAAGGTACAAATACCTACTAATAATTTTTCCTGTCATGTTTAAATTGGTAGGATTAAAGATTCCATAGTTAGTGGGGAATCTACAAACATTCACAAAATTTCTTTAGCCAAGTTCCAATCTCTTTTCTAGGGAATCAGAAGTAACGCTCAATACTAAAATTAATGGATTCAAAGCCAGTTTTTTTTCACTCTTCCCCAGCACACTCCTTCGAGCTGGTACTGCAGAACAGGTGTCTGCAGGAAAGTGAAGGAGAAGATGGGGTCCACCGCATCTACAGCTAACACAAAGCTGTGCACAACTATCCTGGACAGTGAAGAACAAAGCAAATGACATACAGACCAAGGCTTGGGCCAAATTATTTGCAGACAGAGGCGTGCATGTCCCAATTCTGCCTTTTTGTTAACCCTTCCGTCAGCTGAACTTCGTTCTTGCCTTTGTATAATTCAGAAAAGCAAGAACTTTAAATACACAGGCCAGAGATAATGCATAATCGATTATATGGGTTCTATTGTATGCATACATGTGTGTGTTGGCCTCTGGAATATACAGGATCCACTCTCACAATCTTTATTCAACAAATAACTTAGGAAATCACATTTTTACTCCTCCATTTCTCTCTGTGCCTGAAACAGTGAAAATGCACAACAAAGATTGGTTTTGGGCAAACAAACATAAGAGATAAAGACAACGGAATTGAAGTTCCGTTAAGGGTTAAGCTGTCATTACCTCCCCCAAGACTTCTGAATTTGGTCCATCTCACCCAAGGCAAAGGGATTCAGTTCAGGTATTTGAGTTGTAAAGCGCTCTGAAATTTTAGTTGAAACACTGAGCCTGACTGAGAAGTACATTCTTTAAAGTAATGTCCTTATGGGAATTTGATTAATTAAATAAAATTAAGACGTGGTCTTAGTGTTAGGTGGCATGTGTGTGTGTGTGTGTGTCTGTGTGTGTGTGTGTGTGTGTGTGTGTGTGTGTATGTTAGATAACAGCCTTGCTTGGTTGCTACTTGGTACGTGTTCTATAAATGCTTCATTTCAGAAAACTTAACCATTTGCATTTCACTATAAATGATACTCTTTTCTTTTGTGGTGTGTATTTCCACATTTTTAATTTCAGTCATGGTGAAATTTGTTGATGATGGTGCTTACCCTAAAGAACAAGGAATTGAGTTAGGAATACCTTTTAAGTATCATATTTTTTGTTTAATGAGACAGAGACAAATCTGTTCCTGTGCAGATGAGAAATGCCAGTGTGAAGTGGTTGCATTTAGATGGTGAAAAAACCCTCCTATTAAATATTTACCATGGGTCAGCTGACCTCAATTGACTCCCCAGCTTTTTATCTCATTATGTGCTGTTGTGCAGCCACCCGATCCCTACTCTCCTCATCTTCCTGTCACTAATGACTGGCCTTCATTCTGGCAGATTTTTGGCTTGAAACTGAACCCTTCTGACAAGTCTATGAAGATGAGAATTTAGCCAAGGGGCTCTTTTGTCAATTAAAATATTTTATCCCACAATTGCTGTCAGGGGCTTTCCAGAGCTCATGAGGTTCTCTTTGCTGTCTGGTTTTCAAGAATGAAGAGTAGAAATGTTAGAGCTTCTCACATCATTCCTTCAATCACAGGAAAGGCAAAATTTTGCAATCTCACATTAAACTACTTGCCCAAAAAGGAGACAAACACACAAGAAAAAGCATTTCCCCATTTTCTCCATTAGCAATTGTCTAGTGACTTGGGATTATCTAGACAGCTAAAGTAAATAAATCAGACCTAAGACACCACTTTGGCATCTGAATTGTCCATATTGGCTGTCTAACGAAGCTGCTAATTTGGAATGATCCTAATTCACAGGAAAATTGTAGAAACTTCTGCTACAGCTGTTGAAAGCTGGCCTCAGGTTCCTTAATATTGCATTACATGGTGAAAGCACAGACATGTTTCTGAACTACAATATGCTTATTATTTTATAGCAATGAGTAGGCAAGTGAAATTTGATGGAAGCCTGAATTGATTCTCCATGGCTCTTTGTAGCCTAATTCACAATTAACTGTTTAGTATAAAGCACTGGGTCTTGTTCCAACTGTCATTTTAAAAACTCACTTGTCTTACTCAGGACAGTAAGGTGATTTAGAACTTTAGTAAACTGTTATCTGAAAACTCGCAGGAAAGTGTCCATGTCCTTCCACAAAGAAGACAAATAGACAGACTCAGAGTTGAGACAGTTATTTTCCCAAAATTCCAAAGTCCAAGAGGTTAGATCATTCCTCAAAGCCAAATCAGTTGGTTTACAATGTCACTAAATTTGCTGGGCATGGATTTGTAATCAGTTTTGGTTTCCATGGACTTTGAAAATTTTGTGTGACTTAAGGATATTAATGCAGGTATAAATGATGAAATGCCTGCAAATACTAGCAAAACAGCTTTACCAAAAATGCAATCTTCCACTTAATACTAATGTCTCTGGGTAGAGATTAATTTTCATGTCTAGCAAGCTGGGGAAACTATAAGCTTGCTGACTGATTGGTTTAATTTACTAAATTTCTACACAAATTTTCCAGGTTGTAACGTGAAACTTATCAGTGAAAAACATCAGAAACCATGAAGAACCAGCTGAGGTGGACGTGATGGCAGGGAATTGGATTATCTGAGACATGGGGATGCCTCAGAGTTGGGTACTGCTCAAAGTTCTCCTCAAACCTCGTGCTCCACAATTTGCCAGAATTTTTCATTTCAGACGGTCCCAAAGTAAGGTCTAATCATGCCATGATACCTAAAATAGCAGGACAACACAAAAGTCAGAAAGGAGATGCATCATGAAAAAGTAGGAAGTAAAAATATGCAGGGTATTCCTGTCTTTGTCTTTGCCTTAAAAAGATGAATAGAAAAAATTAAGAGATCTTGGCTAAATGTTTCCAAAATTAATTACTGCAGAACCAAATCTTATTGATGATATTAGAGACCCATTTGACAGTATGATTTTTTTTTAGATTTTTTTTAACTTTTTTATTGTATGGTATAATATATATACAAAGCAAAGAAATTAAAAAGAAGTAGATTTCAAAGCACTCTTTAACAAGTAATTACAGGACAGATCCCAGAGTTTGTCATGGGCTACCATACCATCCGCTCAGATTTTTCCTTCTAACTGCTCCAGAATATAGGAAGCTAGAGGGCTTAAATACTTTTTTATCATCAAAATCGACTTTTTTTTCTTTTTTTTTTTGTGAACAATAACATATAAAAAAAAAAGCTATAAGTTTCAAAGCACAGCATCACAATTACTTGTAGAACATATTTCAAACTTTGACATGGGTTACAATTTCACAATTTTAGGTTTTTACTTCCAGCTGCTCTAAAATACTGGAGTCTAAGAGAGATATCAATTTAATGATTCAGCATTCATATTCATTTGTTAAGCCCTATCTTCTATGTATAATTCCACCATCACCTTGGATCTTCCATACCTCTCTTTGGGGTTGTTTGGGCTATGGCAATTCTAAATTTTTTATATTGGCAGGGTCTGTCACTAATATGGGGTAGGGAGTTGGAACAATCTGATGCTCTGGAGAGGCTGGGCTAGATTTCAGGATTTATCTGGACTAAGAACCTATCTAGAGGTTGTAAATTTCTGGAAAGTTACTCTAGTGCATGGAACACTTGTGGAATCTTATATATTGCCCTAAGCATTCTTTAGGATTCTCTGGAATGGTCGTGATTGGGGGTTGGCAGGTTATGATAGGTAGCAAGGTCTACAAGAAGCTTGTGTAAAAGTAACCTCCAGAGTAGCCTCTCAACTCTATTTGAACTCTCTCTGCCACTGATACTTTATTAATTACACTTCTTTTCCCCCTTTTGGTCAGGATGTAATTGTTGATCCCATGGTGCTAGGTCTGGATTCATCCCTGAGAGTAATCTCCCATGTTGCCAGGGAGACTTTCACCCCTAGATGTCATGTCCCATGTAGGGGGGGGAAGGCATTGATTTCACTTGCAGAATTGGGCTTAGAGAGAGTGAGACCACATTTGAGCAACAGCAGAGTTCTTCCAGAAGTAATTTTCAGACATGCCCATAGGTAGTGTTTTCCACTACCTCTCTAAGCTTTACAGGAGTAAGCCTCATGATTGAGTGCATGGCCTATTGTTTCGGGTATACCTTAAGTTTGACACAGTATCAGGGGATTCCCTGATGGTAACATTTAATAGTTCCATATTCTTTCTCCCATCCCTCAGGGGATTTTGCCAATACTTTTTGATTATCTGTTTAATATAATCTAGGATGTATCCAGGCATTACAATAATCCATACAGAACTAAAGGACCTCTTTCTTATTCTGTGCTTCCTGTGTTTCAATTGTTCAAATGAGCTATGCAGATAGGTTGAATTAGATTGTGTACTACAGAAAATTTCAGTTCCAGATCAAATAAACCTTTTTCCATTGATCTCAAAGAGTATGTGTGATTCTAAAATATAGACACCGTCTTCCTTACCCCTATGTTCTGAATTACTTTAACCCCAATCTGTTCTGCTTCATTCTTATCTCTAAACATCAGGTTACATATATAAAACAGTCTCAAAATCCAGAAATAATAATCACCACTCCGGACTTAATGTGACTACTCTAAAAGCTTACGATCTTATAAGCATTTTCTAAAGGTAACCATACTATTGTTGTTTTTTGTTTCTATCTTATTTTGTCTCACCAAATGTCCCACGTGTTCATTCACATTGTTGCATGCCTCACGACTTTGTTCCTTTTTGTAGCAGCACAACCTTCATTCATAAGTATACACTATCGTTCGCCAATCTCCTTCTCCGTCAGTGCATCCTTCAGTCACCTGCGTTCATCGGACATCATGTAGAGGGCCCAGAGTCCACAGTCCATCAACATTCTCAATTTTAAATAATTCATTGTTCCCAAAAGACAGAAAACCAATAAATACACCCTCGCCAAATAGGAAATCTAAACTTCCTCTTAACTCTTGTCCTTCATCCCATTACTTACCTCTGCTGGTGCTGTGGTAGTGCTGATGGTTTCCTTTTGAACATAGCTCATAGCATGCAAAAGCAGTTTTCCCCTTGTACCCTAGACTTAAACACCAGAGTAACTTTTTAATATATTATTTTAGGTTTGCATATCCAAAGACACTCTTAGCACAGCCATTTGCCTGTTTCCTGAGCAGCTGGTGAAGAATAAACACTTAGTGATGCTCATGGATCAACATCAACATTTCTCACAGGCCAGGTAATAATAATAATAAATTAAAAAAAAAACAGTGAACAGTAAATTCTTATTCAGTTAGGATATCACTTATTATTTTCTTCTTTCAACCAAAAAATATAGACAACAAATCCAAAAATGTCCCTGCCAAATAATCACACAAATAAGTGTTAAATCCCAATTGTAAAAATATCCTCAGAGAAGAGGCCCATGAAGCCACGAGTTCTTCCATGCAGGAATTCGACCTAATCAGGAAGCTCAGGAAAGGATCCCTTGAAGAAGCAGTCTTGGAGCTAAGGTCTGAAGAACAAAGAAGGGAGAAGTCAATTAGACAAAGATGGAAGCATATAGCTGTCGAGGCAGATGGGACAACATGCAAAAAGAGGACCTGTGTCAGAGGGTGAGGCAGGGGAATGGAGTTGGACAGGTGAGGATTAGCCCTCCTGTGTGGCTGCGCTGCTCCTAGTGAAGAAAGGAGATGCTGTGGGAGATGATGGAGGGTGACGGGACAGTGATGTGAGATGATACAGGGCGAGGGGATGGGTGGCGTGAGAGGATGGAGGGGGAGGGGGAGGGTGGTCTTGGGGCAGTGAGGAAAAGGACGGTGTGAGATGACAGGCAGCAAGAAGACCAGTGGGAAATGATGGACAGTAGCAGTAAGGGTGTATGAAACGAGAGAGGGGAGGCAGAGGGTGTTATGAGGTGACCAAGATCGAGAGGAAAGGCTGTGAGATAAGGGTGAGTGGATGGACATTGAGAGATGATGCAGAGTGGGGGAAAGGACTGTGTGTGGTGATGTATGGTGAGGAGAAGGGTGGTGCGAGAAGAAGGAGAGTGAGGGAGAACACAGCATGAGAAGGTCGGGACTGACAAGAGGGATGCTGTGAGAGAGGAAGGATGACATGAGGTAGTATAAGTGGAGGGGAGGACAGTGTGCTATGGTGGAGGGGGAGGAGAAGGGTGGTACGAGATGAAGGAGAGTGAGGGAAAACACAGCATGAGAAGGTCGGGACCGACAAGAGGGATGCTGTGAGAGAGGAAGGATGACATGAGGTAGTATAAGTGGAAGGGAGGACAGTGTGCTATGGTGGAGGGGGAGGAGAAGGATAGTGTGAGATGAAAGAGAGCAAGGGGAAGCACCCTGTGAGATGATTCTGGAGAAATGGTAGGAGCCAAAGTTTACCGAAGGATTGTAAATTCCATATTGGCAGCATATTTCCCTAAAGATAGATGAAAGCCCTTGGTATGTCTTAAGCAGGAGGTCAATATGTTAGGGGTGGAATGCAGGTGGAATGGACAATGATGATGCCGCTGGACCAGGTGAAGGGGTTTGCAGTGGTCCTGAAGAAAGATGTTGGTGGCTTGGTCCAGGGAGATGGTGATGTGAATGGAGACGATTCGGCTTGGTGATGCTGTGGGATTAGGCAGGAGGATATGGTAAGAGTCTAAGATGACTCCTGGGCAGCTCGCCCGTACTTGCCTTGCTGGTGTGCCATTCACCGAGATAATGAAGTAGGCCATCCCCAAGCTTTCAGGCGAAAATCTAGATTTCCATTTTGGACACGGTGAAATCAAACTTCCCTGTATTTTCTTAGAGGAAATTTCAAGCAGATCATGGGGTACACAGGTCATGGGTTGCTAGACCTCAGAGGAGAAGCAGATACACATTTATGAGTCATATAACATGCTAAAAATTAAGCATAAGCAAACTGTTATTACTAACTTCTCTATTTACAAATACAATGCGGGGAGCAAAGTTTAAAGTAATAAAAACATCTGGTTACCTCTCACTGTTATCAATCACTTTTTAACACTCTTGCCTCCCTTTCCTCTCTGCCCTCCAGGCTTGACTACAACACTTCATTATAACTCACTCAGGCCCTATATCTTAAGATGAAATTCTTCTGGGAAATCTTTTTGACTCTGGGGTTCACACAGAAAGATCATTTTCTTAATTCTGGTTGGGACAACTAGAGTTCTTCAATTCAGCAAAAATTATGATATGTTGATCACTTCCGCAGCCTATTGATAAACTAATTCCTCCAAGAACTTGAGCTGCTCTCCATTCAGAGAACTTCTCTTACCTCCTACAGCACTTTGCAGAGGTTGAAGGAGAGAAAATCACTAAAAGGAAGATAATTCCTCTATTGGCTAGCGTAAAAATGTAGTAATCTTCTTTATCCTATAAAATGATAGTTTTCTAGACTCTTGCCTAACTCTTCCAACTTTTCTTGAATCGTCTTCCGCTCCTTAATTGTTAAAAGCTTAAACTATCAGAAGGTCCGATTCTAGTTCTACTTCTTCCTCTTTCTTCATTGATGAGTTCTAAAAATGGGAATACTTCATTGATGAGTTCTATAGAACAATCAGAACACCTGACTTTACAGGATGGTAAAGTATCTATGTATCTACACAAACTCTCTTAGATTTATAACTACAGAAATGTAAAATATTATTATTGCTAAAACTTCCAAAGAACTTTTCCTGTACCTCTCATAGTGCTTTCTTCTGCTTCAAATGGTCTATCTAAAATTCCTTTTTAATGAGCCCTCTTTCTTCTAGCTGGATGGACAAATGCAAGTAGTCAAAGGACTTGAACTGTCCTTGCAACAAGATGTAATGGGAAGGCTGTGGTCTGTGGAGTTTAAGGGAATATGCACTTACATGCACAGGCTGTGTGTCTTGACAAGCTATTTAACCTCTCTGAGCCACACTTTCCTTGCAGTAATCTACTCTTATAAAGTCTTAATATTAGAGGTAAGGCCCATGGCAAAGTGCCTGAAAACAGCAGGCTTTCCTGTAATCCCACTGCCTTTTTTTGTTCTCCTTCTGGTTCTTCTCAAAGTCCCTTCTAACTCCTGTGAGTTTTCATCCCTTAGAGAGAGATGTTTCACAATGCTGGTGACCATGAAGATGGTAAGCAGCCCACGGTGGGTCCTGCTGATGTGTAAGAATTCTGACAGCTGACCACAATTTCTACACTATTGCCTCAAAATGTCCTTGGGGGAATCACTAAACCTGAAAGCCTCCCAAGGCCATTCCAGATTGTAAAAACAAGAAACATTAGAGTTGTGTTTCAGAAAATAATTTCAGAATGTTTTGAACTACTCAGAAATAATCCACCCTCTCTGCTCACCCTCCTCCCTGGCAATGCCAGCAGACTGCATGGCAGGGGGTGGCCATTGTAAACCACCCAGAAGCCCGGGTCTAGGGAAGGGTGGGATGACTGCGCTGAGTCCTACCTGCCTTGTGCTGAGTCACCTGTTTCCTTTCTCCTCCTGGGATGCTCCATCCTTTCTCCTGAAAGCCTTCTCCAGACAGTGTGAACGAGAGACCCCATTCATGAAGCACCCTCTCCATCCTGGTGCTGGCTTAACTCCTTGCTCTTTATGGCTCTCACTCAATGTAAATCTGTATGACCACAGGGGCAGGTCAGTTATTTTTGGAAGGGCATTCCTGTTTTCTTTGGAGAAAGTTCACCATGCTAGAGTGACAGATACTTTTCCCTTTGGTCAAAGAATTTCTTGGGGGCAATCTGGCAATAACCACATTTTTTTGATGATTTTAAGTGTCAGCATGTGAACCATAAGTGGGAACTGAGTTGATGTGTTCCTGCACTCCCAAGAGGGATGAATAAATGAGTCAGCTTGGAGGAAACCAAGGGAAGATGTTAGCACCACCAGAGATGTTGAGTTTCCCTCCTTTGGGTTGTTTACCAGGAGACACAGGGTCCAAGAGAATGTGGACAGTGTAAACTATCCTCATAGCTGGGGATACAAGTCTGAGCTTCCTTCTCTCCCCAGGTAACCTGCTTTGTTGACAGACATTCCCAAGGAAGCATGAGCCAGAAGGACATTCTTCTAAGAACAGAATTCATGCATTTCATGGTCACCAATGCCATCCTCAGCATTCTACCTACTCTTCAATAACAATGAAATCTGCCTTATCGTTGCTGTAAGATGGCAGTTTGTCTTTATGCCATTGATGGAGAACTGTAAATACTTTCGTATCAGAAAAAAAATTGAAACAGCGAACTTGTAGGTCTCCACTAGAGTATCCCTGCCCCATTTCACCGCACCATGTTCCAATTTGATATGAAACATTTGCCAATGCCCTATCTTCATCCACCAAATATGATCTCGGTTGATTTTATTTCCATCTTCTTGCACGTACAGACACACACAGACACACAGAGAGGCTTTCTCTACAGTGAACACTGTAAATTAAGAATGACTCATCCATCAAGAGCAGGAGAAATAAAAGGATAGGTATATCCACGAAGGTGGAGGGCCTGATATTCTTGACACAACTGCCACCAACTTGAATAATAGACGCTTTACTCCTGGAAGTGGTGGAGGTGCTGTTCTCAGGTCCTTTAGCACTAGTACGTCATTCAAACTTCTCAGGAGGCTGCTTCAACTTATTATTTGCTGCTCAAAAATCCTCCAGAAACTATTAGTTTGTATTAAACATAAGGCCACTAAATTCTTTCCTAATGACAGAGGCATTCAAAGTGGCTGGTTTGAAAGACGTGCAACTAATGTTACACTAGGGAGGTTTTCTAAAGAAACTAGAACTGAACGATGCCTTCTGTAAACGTACCTTTCAACCCCCCTAACAGGAGTTGTCTTGGGGGCCACTGGGGGAAAAGTTACACCCGTGAAAGGCAATGATTTTATTTTCCCTCCTGCTCCCAAAATCTTTATAGGACGCCCAGGACTGACCGTTCTACTTATGAAGCATGGCAGTTTAAGGCTATCAATCAACGTAGACAGCAACAAGAGTATATTATATTCACAAACCACCTTTCATCCTCCAAATACTTGGCAGCCGCACAGAAATCATTTCAGCCACCTCTGAAATACACTCTTTCTTCTCATGGCTTGGAAATTCTTGAAGAAACGAATGCTTCCTAACAATACACACCAAGTGAGAAACAGATAAAGGAATCATTTTTACCTATGGAATGGATTATATTTTTATAACCACTTTTTGTTCAGACATTCCAATCTCACAAATAGTGAGAGCAGAGCAAATTGTACCCATGTTAAAGATGAGAACTCTGAGTCTGTATAGGATCAGGATTATAACCCAAATCTCCATCTCTGAACTCAATGCTTATTCAGATACACGAATTTAAAGGTGCCTTCAGACTTTGTTAGCCTGCGATTTCACAGAGAAATGTTGAGTTTTCCTGGGCAGCCCTTGATTCATCCTCTTGCATAAGAAACCACCCCACATTTATGTGCTACAGAGAGTGACAGAGCAAGAGCAGAAGGAAAAGGACTTTCCTCTTCGATCCAGGGCATAAGGCAGACACTGAACACCATCTGCCCACTCGCTGTTCTGTGAGTGGGAAGATTAAGGGAGACATTTTAACATCTCACCTTCCCTTGGGAAAGTAATAACCAATACTAACATTCCCACATCCTCACGACCCTCTGATGAGATGGACACTATCAGATAGGCACTATTAGAAACGAAAAAACGTGAGCCACAGGGAGGCAAGGTGGTTCAATGGTGTGTACCTGATAGACCAAGTGGCCTCAGAGCAGACTCTTACCCACTGCCTTTCCCTCCAAAGATCTGTGTCACCGTGCAGGCTGCTTTCCTAAGCAGTTGAAATGCTCCACCCATGTAATAATAAGACCATGTTCTATTCATCCTCCCCAACATATTCTCGTTCTTTGTGCAAGCATTGAGGCAGGTAGTTTTCACATTGCTACTTTTAGGGCTTTCTACCCCGGGAAAATGAGGAAAAGAATGTTGTGCATTTGTGCATACGTGAAACAGAGTACAGATGGGTCTCAGTGAGGAGCTAAAAGTGTCATGATCTGGTATCCACAGCAGGTCATAGATTATTCTACTTTATGGGATGTTTCAGCTCTGGTCTAATGATAGCAGAGGTAGAGGCAGGCAGAGCCATGGCGAGACTTGGAATGCTTGTTCTAACCTTCTCATCACTTTGTCTGGCTAACACCAGCTCATCCTTTGAGTCTCAACTCAAACATCTCTTCCTCTAGATAAGCTTCCAGACTCTGGAGGCCAAGACACCCCCTAGTCACAAGGCAACAACATATAAGACCGTTGGAAACAAAGAGAAGTGGGGAAATGTGTGAGAAGTTCAGAGATATGTAGGATGGTTGATTGGATGTGGGGAATCCCTCAGAAGGGGCTAGAAGACACTCACTTTTACAATCCTGGAGGCTGTCAGAGTTTCTAGCATTGTAAATATGAGGGATTAGATGAATGCATGGACAGATGTGAATGAAGCTTTCAATGCCTATCACACAATATTTTGCATATATAGTGATACTAAACTTTGAGGCATCAAGAGCCTGGGTTTCTTTTTACCCCTGTGTCAATTTCTGGCCAGTAAAGTGAAGGGTGGAGATTGCATAACACGGGAACAAACTGGGCCCCCAGGTCCTTCTGTATTCAAATAGAAATGGCCAAGCTTCTTCCCACATCCTGTGGGAAGTCTAGGGCCATACCCAAGATTTCTGCAAACTCCCTGGAGGTAACATTCCCATGATCACCCCTCATTCCAATTTCCTGTTCCTGAGACCTCTTGATCTCACTCACAGCTTGCCTCCTGGGACTGCTTCCTCCCCTCTGCTCTATGTCAACTCCAATCTGGACCACAGCCCCTCTCTTGGTTTCTCCCAACTCCACTCTCAAGCCAATGAGTATATAAGACACTTTCACTAGAAACGGAAGAATATGGGGATGGCAAGCATCCAACACAGGACAGCAGATAACTCAAGATGAAAAATCAGACATCGCCCTGCCATACCTGCTCCCATGAGTTTCTCAGTGGCCACATTTCTCCCCCTCACAGAGATCACCGTTCAACAACACGGTGGGGGCGGGGGGATAGGACACTCTCTTCCTACATTCAGCCACTTCTCTCTTTTGTGTGTTGCTGTAGTTGCTGCAGTTTCTACCCTTGTGTTCCTGTTCTTCCTAAAACAAAGCTGTTTCTTCATCTCTTTGTCATCTCCCAGCCTGCATCTGCCATATCTCTAGCTTCATAAACAGACATGCCCATTTGGAAATATGCCAGAGCCAAGCCAGTCTTCTCCAAGAGAGGGATTTGGCAGTCGGTTCTTGAAGCTACTCTTTTCCCCTAGCCCTTCCCAGGAAAAGTTTTGATGGCCCTGGTAGAGAAGTAGGAAGATAAGTAAGAGGAATTGGGTTATGGATCAGGATGAGATGTGGCCTGTTGCAGACTGGCACATAGCTGAAATGGTAGCAAATGCCCTTCTGTTTGGGACATAAAACATCACTAAACACTCATAGGTGATGAGCCTAAAATGTAAACAACAACCTGGCCAGCCCTCCAGCCTCCCTTGCAGAACCATAGGGGAGCAGGCACCACGCAAGCACAACAGACAGGGCGGTCAGATCTGAGCCAGGCCTCAGCATCCTCATCTGTGCTTCATGATGGATCACTGGGTGGACGGAGGGAGAAGGGGGTGTGGCAAAATGTAGGGACCATCAGAGCCATGGGTGGCTCCCCTTTGCACTGGACTCTTCTGTTATTGCAGAAGACATAAAAGTACACAAAGATCATGGGAGCCCAACCTCTGTACCCAACTCACTTCCATTTTCTCTCCTCACCACTTGAGTAATCATACAGATCACATTTCACCAGTCTTTCAATCTACTGGACACTATTGATGGCTTTTGGAGATTGAATCATGTCTTCCCACCCCCCAACCCCCCACTTCTTAAAGATATCTTTAAATATCTTTAAGAAAATCTTGCGTTCTATTTGACTTGTCTTTTATAATATTTGTCCATTCTTCTAAAGGATTATTAACCTTTTTATTATCAATTGGTAGAGTTTTTTATATACTAGGAAGATTGCCCTGTTCTACGATGACTTATGAGTTTGTTTCCAAGTTCATCATTTGTCCTTTATGTGATTATGGTGAGATCTTCTTTTGTCAGGCAGACATTAAATTTTTTATATTTTTTATATAAAAAAAAAATAAATATACACATTTATTTTAAATATATTTAAAATATATATTTTAAATATATTTTAAAATATATATATGTATTTTAAAAGCCATACTGAAGTCCTAACCCCCAGTCCTGTGGAGTGAATCCCTTTGTCAATGGGACCTTTGAAGATATTTTTAGAAGTTAAGGTGTGGCCCAAACTAAAGAACATGGGCCTTGATCCAAAATGGCTGACTCCTTATAAGCAAAGGAAATTGAACATTTCTACCAAAAAAGTAGAGACAGAGAGAGGGGCCAAGATGGCAGCTTAGTAAGGTACGCACGTCTTAGTTCCTCCTCCAGAGCAACTACTAGGTGACCAGAAACAGTGCAGAACAGCTCCCAGGGCCACAGAAGGGACCGGACACACAGTGTACCCCAGTCTGGGCTGGCTAGACCGACTGCGAGACTCCGCTGCGGTGAGCTCTCCAAGCGGCGCGCGATTCCCCGGGCCATGGCGGCTGGCGGCCGGCGGCCGGTGCCCCTCCCTCCCTCCTTCCCAGACTGGCTTAGAGTCTCGGAGAGGCAAGTTCTCCAAGCCACAGTGGCCGGCGGCCGGCACCCCTCTCTCGCGGGCGGCTTCCCGGACCGGCTACGAGTCTCAGATCAGCAAGTTCCCCAAGCCGCGGCGGCCAGCGGCCGGCGCCCCTCTCCCACAGGCAGCTGCCCGGAGGGAGAGGAGGGAGTCTCTGAACACTGGCAAGGACTGGGTCCAACAAAACACCAATAGTGGCATTAATAAAGGAGCCACAACATCTTTTGCTGGTGGGACCCGCAGATAGACAAGCGCCACATACTGGGCAGGATAAAAAAAAACAGTCCAGAGACTTCACAGGAAAATCTTTCAACCTGCTGAGTCTCACACTCAGGGAAATCTGATTAAATGTCCAAACGCCAGCAAAAAATAACAAATCACACCAGGAAAATTGAAGATATGGCCTAGTCAAAGGAACAAACCAATAGTTCAAATGAGATACAGGAGCTGAGACAACTAATTCTGAATATACGAACAGAAATGGAAAACCTCTTCAAAAACCAAATCAATAAATTGAGGGAGGACAGAGGGCAAGGGATGAACAAAAAGAAGAAATGGAAAGTCTGAAAAAACAAATCACAGAACTTATGGGAATGAAAGATACAGTAGAAGAGATGAAAAAAACAATGGAAACCTACAATGGTAGATTTCAAGAGAGTGAGGTTAGAATTAGTGAACTGGAGGATGGAACATCTGAATTCCAAAAACAAACAGAAACTATCGGGAAAAGAATGGAAAATTTTGAGCAGGGGCTCAGGGAATTGAATGATAATATGAAGTGCACAAATATACGTGTTGTGGGTATCCCAGAAGGAGAAGAGAAGGGAAAAGGAGGAGAAAAACTAATGGAAGAAATTATCACTGAAAATTTCCCAACTCTTATGAAAGACCTAAAATTACAGATCCAAGAAGTACAGTGACCCCAAAGAGAATAGATCCAAATAGGCGTTCTCCAAGACACTTACTAGTTAGAATGTCAGAGGTCAAAGAGAAAGAGAGGATCTTGAAAGCAGCAAGAGAAAAACAATCCATCACATACAAGGGAAACCCAATAAGACTATGTGTACATCTCTCAGCAGAAACTATGGAGGCAAGAAGACAGTGGGATGATATATTTAAATTACTAAAAGAGAAAAACTGCCAACCAAGACTTCTATATCCAGCAAAATTGTCCTTCAAAAATGAGGGAGAAATTAAAACATTTTCAGACAAAAAGTCACTGAGAGAATTTGTGACCAAGAGACCAGCTCTGCAAGAAATACTAAAGGGAGCACTAGAGTCAGATACAAAAAGACAGAACAGAGAGGTATGGAGAAGAGTGTAGAAAGAAGGAAAATTAGATATGATATATATAATACAAAAGGCAAAATGGTAGAGGAAAGTATTACCCAAACAGTAATAACACTAAATGTTAATGGACTGAATTCCCCAATCAAAAGACATAGACTGGCAGAATGGATTAAAAAACAGGATTCTTCTATATGCTGTCTACAGGAAACACATCTTAGACCCAAAGATAAACATAGGTTGAAAGTGAAAGGTTGGGAAAAGATATTTCATGCAAATAACAACCAGAAAAGAGCAGGAGTACCTATACTAATAGCCAACAAATTAGACTTCAAATGTAAAACAGTTAAAAGAGACAAAGAAGGACACTATCTACTAATAAAAGGAACAATTAAACAAGAAGACATAACAATCATAAATATTTATGCACCAAGCCGGAATGCCCCTAAATATGTGAGGAATACACTGCAAACACTGAAAAGGGAAATAGACAAATATACCATAATAGTTGGAGACTTCAATTCACCACTCTCATCAATGGACAGAACATCTAGACAGATGATCAATAAAGAAACAGAGAATTTGAATACTACAATAAATGAGCTAAACTTAACAGACATTTATAGGACATTGCACCCCACAACAGCAGGATACACCTTTTTCTCAAGTGCTCATGGATCATTCTCAAAGATAGACCATATGCTGGGTCACAAAGCAAGTCTCAACAAATTTAAAAAGATTGAAATCATACACAACACTTTCTCAGATCATAAAGGAATGAAGTTGGAAATCAATAATAGGCAGAGTGCCAGAAAATTCACAAATACGTGGAGGCTCAACAACACACTCTTAAACAACGAGTGGGTCAAGGAAGAAATTACAAGAGAAATTAGTAAACATCAAGAGGCAAATGAAAATGAAAACACAACATATCAAAACCTATGGGATGCAGCAAAGGCTGTGCTAAGAGGGAAATTTATTGCCCTAAATGCCTATATCAAAAAAGAAGAAAGGGCAAAAATTCAGGAATTAACTGTCCACTTGGAAGAACTGGAGAAAGAACAGCAAACTAACCCCAAAGCAAGCAAAAGGAAAGAAATAACAAAGATTAGAGCAGAAATAAATGAAATTGAGAACATGAAAACAATAGAGAAAATCAATAAGACCAGAAGTTGGTTCTATGAGAAAATCAACAAGATTGATGGGCCCTTAGCAAGATTAACAAAAAGAAGAAGAGAGAGGACGCAAACAAATAAAATCAGAAATGGAAGAGGAGACATAACCACTGACTTCACAGAGATAAAGGAGGTAATAACAGGATACTATGAACAACTTTACGCTAATAAATACAACAATGTAGATGAAATGGACAAGTTCCTAGAAAGACATGAACAACCAACTTTGACTCCAGAAGACATAGATGACCTCAACAAACCAATCACAAGTAAAGAAATTGAATCAGTCATTCAAAAGCTTCCCAAAAAGAAAAGTCCAGGATCAGACGGCTTCACATGTGAATTCTATCAAACATTCCAGAAAGAATTAGTACCAACTCTCCTCAAACTCTTCAAAAAAATTGAAGTGGAGGGAAAGCTGCCTAATTCATTCTATGAAGCCAACATCACTCTCATACCAAAACCAGGCAAAGATATTACAAAAAAAGAAAACTACAGACCAATCTCTCTAATGAATACAGATGCAAAAATCCTCAATAAAATTCTAGCAAATAGAATCCAGCAACACATTAAAAGAATTATACATTATGACCAAGTAGGATTCATCCCAGGTATGCAAGGATGGTTCAACATAAGAAAATCAATTAATGTAATACACCATATCAACAAATCAAAGCAGAAAAATCACATGATCATCTCAATTGATGCAGAGAAGGCATTTGACAAGATTCAACATCCTTTCCTGTTGAAAACACTTCAAAGGATAGAAATACAAGGGAACTTCCTTAAAATGATAGAGGGAATATATGAAAAACCCACAGCTAATATCATCCTCAATGGGGAAAAATTGAAAACTTCTCCCCTAAGATCAGGAACAAGACAAGGATGTCCATTATCACCACTGTTATTCAACATCATTTTGGAGGTTCTAGCCAGAGCAATTAGACAAGAAAAAGAAATACAAGGCATCAAAATTGGAAAGGAAGAAGTAAAACTATCACTGTTTGCAGATGATATGATACTATATGTCAAAAACCCTGAAAAATCCACAACAAAACTACTAGAGCAAATAAATGAGTACAGCAAAGCAGCAGGTTACAAGATCAACATTCAAAAATCTGTAGTGTTTCTATACACTAGCAATGAACAAGCTGAGGGGGAAATCAAGAAACGAATTCCATTTACAATTGCAACTAAAAGAATAAAATACCTAGGAATAAATTTAACTAAAGAGACAAAAGACCTATACAAAGAAAACTACAAAAAACTGTTAAAAGAAATCACAGAAGACCTAAATAGATGGAAGGGCATACCGTGTTCATGGATTGGAAGACTAAATATAGTTAAGATGTCAATTCTACCGAAATTGATTTACAGATTCAACGCAATACCAATCAAAATCCCAACAACTTATTTTTCAGAAATAGAAAAACCAATAAGCAAATTTATCTGGAAGGGCAGGGTGCCCCAAATTGCTAAAAGTATCTTGAGGAAAAACAACGAAGCTGGAGGTCTCATGCTGCCTGACTTTAAGGCATATTATGAAGCCACAGTGGTCAAAACAGCATGGTACTGGCATAAAGATTGATATTATCAACCAATGGAATTGAATATAGTGCTCAGATATAGACCCTCTTATCTATGGACATTTGATCTTTGATAAGGCAGTCAAGCCAGCTCACCTGGGACAGAACAGTCTCTTCAATAAATGGTGCCTAGAGAACTAGATATCCATATGCAAAAGAACCTATACAAAAGTTAACTATACAAAAGTTAACTCAAAATGGATCAAAGATCTAAACATTAGGTCTAAGACCATAAAACAGTTAGAGGAAAATGTAGGGAGATATCTTATGAATCTTACAATTGGAGGCGGTTTTATGGATCTTAAACCTAAAGCAAGAGCACTGAAGAAAGAAAGAAAGAAACGGGAGCTCCTCAAAATTAAACACTTTTGTGCATCAAAGAACTTCATCAAGAAAGTAGAAAGACAGCCTACACAATGGGAGACAATATTTGGAAATGACATATCAGATAAAGCTCTAGTATCCAGAATTTATAAAGAGATTGTTCAACTCAACAACAAAAAGACAGCCAATCCAATTACAAAATGGGAAAAAGACTTGAACAGACACCTCTCACAAGAGGAAATACAAATGGCCAAAAGGCACATGAAGAGATGCTCAATGTCCCTGGCCATTAGAGAAATGCAAATCAAAACCACAATGAGATATCATCTCACACCCACCAGAATGGCCATTATCAACAAAACAGAAAATGACAAGTGCTGGAGAGGATGCGGAGAAAGAGGCACATTTATCCACTGTTGGTGGGAATGTCAAATGGTGCAACCACTGTGGAAGGCAGTTTGGCGGTTCCTCAAAAAGCTGAATATAGAATTGCCATACGACCCAGCAATACCATTGCTAGGTATCTACTCAGAGGACTTAAGGGCAAAGACACAAACGGACATTTGCACACCAATGTTTATAGCAGCGTTATTTACAATTGCAAAGAGATGGAAACAGCCAAAATGTCCATCAACAGACGAGTGACTAAACAAACTGTGGTATATACATACGATGGAATATTATGCAGCTTTAAGACAGGATAAACTTATGAAGCATGTAATAACATGGATGGACCTAGAGAACATTATGCTGAGTGAGTCTAGCCAAAAACTAAAGGACAAATACTGTATGGTCCCACTGATGTGAACCAACATTCGAGAATAAACTTGGAATATGTCATTGGTAACAGAGACCATCAGGAGATAGAAATAGGGTAAGATAATGGGTAATTGGAGCTGAAGGGATACAGACTGTGCAACAAGACTGGATACAAAAACTCAGAAATGGACAGCACAATACTACCTAATTGTAATGTAATTATGTTAAAACACTGAATGAAGCTGCATCTGAGGTATAGTTTTCTTTTGATTTTTTTTATTTGTTCTCTCTATTATCGTTTTATTTCTTTTTCTGTTGTCTTTCTATTTCTTTTTCTAAATCGATGCAAATGTACTAAGAAATGATGAATATGCATCTATGTGATGATATTAAGAATTACTGATTGTATATGTAGAATGGAATGATTTCTAAATGTTGTGTTAGTTAATTTTTTTATGTAATAATAAAAAAAGTAGAGACAGATAAATAGAACCTAGAGGGAGAGAGACCCTGCCATGTGATGGAGGACAGGATTTGGAGAAGGCAAGACCTTACCAACACGTGATTTTGGACTTGTAGCCGCTGAAACCATGAGACAATATATTCTTGTTTAAGCTCACCAGTGTGTGGTGTCAAAGCAACCCTGGCAAACTAAGACAATGGCCTAACCTGTGTCCAAAATGCAACTCTTTTCCTTCCTTACAAAATCCCACTTTCCTTTGGTTTCCACCTCTCCCATACTCACTTCGGCTCCTGCCCCAGTAGAGTCCGATTAATTACACGTCATGGTGATTTCTCCATTCCACTTGAAAGCGATAGGTAAAAGAGGGGAGCCTGCGGGCTGGACATCTTTGAGACATCTCCTTTTTCCTCAGGTGGGGATTGGGTCTGCATGGGGTGCTGAGCTGTGGAGCCCTCTCACAGCCAGCCAGTGGGCAGCTGGACAGACAAGTAGAGGGCACCTGGATCCCAGCGATAGTGTCAGGCTGCTGTTAATCAAAATACATTCTTTTATGGCAGAAGCCAGTTTGAGCCAGGGCTTTGTTATTTATCCAAGAAAGTAACTTAACTAATACACCCAGAGCACGAGAAATGCTTCTGCAAAGCATGTGTTAGATTATACCAGTCTTCTCCCCAGGAGAAGTGAGAACATTTTGGGATTGTCACAATAATTGATGGGGGCAGGGGGCACTCCAAGTATGTAATGGGTGGGAGCCAGGAAGATCTGATGTCCTGCAATGCATAGGCCATTCCACAACATCATTATTTCCATTCTGCAACACTCTAAATAGTCCTCATGGACGGTCTCATGGGTGAGATGCCTCTTTATAACTTTATATGTGCCTATAGTCCAGCGCCAATCTACATATAAACCCAATGTGGTTTTGCACAGGTTTAATATATATACTATGTATATTGGGGGACATTTTTTTCTTTTATTGTTTAGAACTACAAACGAGACTGGAACACTTTTGGAAAAATACCTCACAGATTGTAAAACTGCTTGTTCTCCTTGAGCTCTAAACACAGTCCATTCAATCGTATTAGTATTTGCACTGCTGCATTCCCGACACTTCTCTACATAAGTCCACCCAACTGACTTCTTCACTGCTTCCTGGTACGTAATTGTTTGAGTGCTTAGTTGAAATATATCTTATAATGAGATCATTATTTTAATTTTTAATCTATGTTTGTAGGTGAGTTATATTATCAATGAAACTGTTCCATGGGTTGTTATAGAATAAGTTATTTTTATAATGGAATGACTATGGTGATATATATATATATATATATATAACTGATCAAATTGTACACTTAAAATATATATTATTTAGTGTACTTCTACTATACTTCAATAAACATGGAGTAAAAATGGATATTGAGCCTGACAGAGTTGAAAGCAATTAGATTGGACAATCCATGAAGTCTTTTTCCAAGTTCTAAAATTTCACAAAACCACTTTACTATTGTCTGATGAACCTCAGGTCACAACTATAAATAGGTAACACCTCCCAGAGATTGAGATAGCCATAGAGGGCAAACGTCGATCCCTTTTGGTTTGATCTTTTACGAAAGTAAAAGAAGACACTCGATAAGCATTGACTGACTCGGGAGACTCATTCTTCCACTGTGTGTAGCTGATGCTAACTGACCATTCTCACATTTTGCGAAAGATAATTCTTGGAGAATGTGAATGTGAAAACCACTTTCAGATCCTTCCCTCTGCTCCCACCCCCAAATCTGATTCCAATTATTTTATAAACTCGGTTACCCTTCTGTTTAGTGATTGGTACTTAGTGCCGCATAGACCCTGAGCCAGCGGAATGCTGGAGCTGCTCATGCCAATTTCTGAGAGGCCCTTATGTGCTTCTTCTTCCCAGCTCCCTGTTGAGTGTCCTTATGTTGGTATCTTGGAATCAGCCATGGTGGAAAATTGGCAAATGCTACAGCCTAGAGCTTTTGATTCCCAGAAAGTTGATTGTTACCTGCCCAGAACCAAGAGAAGACATCCTCTTCATTTAGATGAGCCCAGACATTACATATTAAAGTATAGAGGGTGGTAGATTCTTGTTCCTTAAACCTCAGATAAAATGTAATTTCATTTCGAATATTAGCATCTGCTTCTTTGCTATCAGAAGACTGAGTTATATATACTGAGACCTTGACCTTTCCTAGAAGTCATTCAAAGATCTCTAGATGGTGGGTGAAAAGGTGGCTTTAGAATAGGTGGGCAGTAGGGAGTGGAAATGGGGCCAAATGTGTGTGTTTGTGTGTTTGTGTGGGTGGAAGCTGGCTAGGAATCAAAGCTAACAAACTTTGGCTCCAACTAGCAGTTCTGACATAAGTGGTATGATTGCTGGAAGGTCATTAGTGTACTCTTACCAAATGGGGTTTGGCAATGGGCTTGTTTTCCATTGGCATGGGGGAAGTGAGAAAGGAACTGCCAACAAGTTCTTAGCCAATCAGATAACAATCAGCATGCTCCACTGAACTGGGTGCCTACACAGCCATTTCCGTTAACACCTGGAAGAATCCAGTACTCAGGTGGGAAATGGATGAAAGGATTCAGAGTTGGGGAAAAACTTGTTAAGCAGCTGGGCTTTGAGCTCACAGAGAGACTCAGATGGCAGTCCCAGGAGATGAGGTAAACCCACATGTAGTGAGATTAGATGAGTGTGCCCTGAGGGCATAAACCACACTGGTAAATATAGACATACATATCTGATCTGTCCTCCTGATGCAAGCAGGAATGCATGAGAACTTTCCACCAACTGGGCTGTGGCCAGGTCCTACCCTCAGGTTCTCCTCTGCTCCTTTCTTCTATCACTTCTGTTTTACTATCTCTTCACTTCCCCTTAGGAAAGATTTATTCAACACAAATACTTCCTGCTTAGTGCAAGATGCCCTCTTGCTGTCTCCCTATTACACATTAAAACTCACTCCTGAAACATATGGATTAAAAATAAATAAGTAATAGGAGGAACAAATGTTAAAATAAATTTAATAGATTGAAATGCTGGTGATCAATGAAAGGGAGGGGTAAGGGGTATGGTATGTATGAGTTATTTTTTTCTTTTTATTTCTTTTCTGAATTGATGCAGATGTTCTAAGAAATGATCATGATGATGAATACACAACTGTGATGATATTGTGAGTTATTGATTAGATTCCAAGAATGGAATGATCGTATGATAAGAATGTTCAAGTTTGTATGTTGTTATGTTTAAAAAAATTTTTTTAATTAAAAAGCAAAACAAAATTTAAAAACTCACTCTTAGGAAAGGACGTCAGGTCAGCCATTGTCTCCTCTCCCCTTCTCAAGCTGAACGTATCAGAAGAGACGTTCCTCTAACACACCACAGCACCACGGAGCCCATAGCACAAGCGTGTTATTCATTCATTTCCTGGGAGGATCTGAGTTACTGTTCATCAGCGTGGTTGAGTTTTGCTTCCTCTGCCCACCTGTGGAGTTGACATATCCCTACTGTGAGGAATTTTCTGGTGACTTTGTGGCTACAATCAATTGGCTCCCAACAGAATGAAGCACTCCTCTGAGTCTGATTTCTGTTCATTGGGAGCTCATTGTCTTTTTTTCTGAGTGGTTAGGATTGGAAGCCACAGGGAGGTGTTCCTGCTGGAGAGTGTTTCACTCAAAAGACACTGGAGGTATAAAAAAAAAAAGAGAGAGAGGAAGTAGCCAATGCAAAAAAAAAAAGTAAAAATCGACAAATATTTGGACAATTTCTGCTTAGAAAAATTCACTTGGAATAGAAAATCAGAGGCATCTCTTCAGACGTTGCATGTGGGCACGTCAGACAGCAATGCAGGGAGACAATGGATAGATCTCCTGATTGATGTGGAAGAAGTCATCTGTATTTGCAATCAGCCCAAGACAGTGATGAGCTGGGGATGACAATTGAATGTTTCTGAGCAGAAGGAACTGTTTGCCAACTAAGGGGCTAGAAATTCTCCATATACCTCCACTTGAAGCACATACCCTCTGGTGAATTTCAGAAACTTTTGTTTTCATCCCTACAGCCCTTGAGATTTGTATGATGTTGTTTAGTCAAGATTTTGGAGGAGCACCTAATATTATTTGGTTTGATGGAGGGAAGCATGTTATAGTGAAAAACAGAATCCCCAGACTGGCCATTTTTTAGATAAAAATAAGGTCTCAACAAATTCCAGAACTAGAAATCATACTGGCTAGTTTTGTTTTGTTTTGTCATGTATATATATATATATGCAATTTTTTTAGAAAAGTAAAATCATCATGACTCTCATACAAATATAAAATGAACACATTGAAGATTTCACTTATATCGTTAACCAACAAGGGAACCAGTAAGATGTTACTTATGACCAGTTCAAAATAGAACTCAAAACCCACAAACTAATGCATGTACACACACATGGGCAATTAGGAATGTTGAAATGAACTTACAAATGCAAAACTGGTCACTATCCACAGGACGATAATTAACTTCATCTCCCTCGGACACAATTCATTTGCATTTCTATGGTGAAGAATCATTCCCACTAATATGCAACTTCTTCAATTTACAGAAACCTAAAATAGTTCAAAGACAATGAAAATGAGAGATAACTCATAAGAGTTTGCTACAAAGGATACCTTTTGGCCCATTTTGAACTTTTCACAAATTTCCCAGTGTACATGTATGTGTGTATGTGTAATTTTAGTTATATCTATGTATCTATGTATGAAAAAGACTTATTTTTAAAATAAGAAAGAACTCTTATTTTTTACTAATTATTTTACTAATTCCCTAATTTTTGTTTTATACATGTAAACACAAAGAAACCCTGTTCATATAAATAAGTAGATGGTAAGCAAAGGATTTTTTGAAGCAATGTCACTCAACTCTTTGAACTTCCTAGGAGTTATATGACAAAAATATCACATAATGAACAGTAATCAAAAAGTACTTTTAATGATCCAAACTAATTATTGAAAGAATTAGAGACAATCTGATTTGTTGCCATCATTAGAGTCATTTACTTTCTCAACACAAATAAATTGGGCCTTTGTTGCCCCAAGGACTTGCACACCCAAAAGCAATGCATCATGATAATATGAGCTGGAAGCTCATCTTTCATTTGTAAACTAGGAGAAGGGTAATTGAGAAAGAGGAGGAGGAAAAGAAAATTGGCATTACCTGCCATCATTTTCAGGAAAATCCATTTAGGAGAGAGTACATATGGAAGTTGGGGATTTGGAAATCAATTATCTTAAAATTATCCTTAACAAACCTTTGTGCACCCAGGGGTATGCTTGCCCTGTTTAGAAGAACAAATTTTGGCAACATTCTAAAGGCTACTTGGTAGAGCTCCATTCATTCATTTTCTTAATGGCAGGAAGAAACAGTGAAAATCACTCAACGTCCCCTAGCCCTTCCTGAAATTTCCAAAATCTAGTCATGCACAGGACAGAAATGTGCCCAGAGACACAGATTTCTACCTTTTTCTCTCGGAAATATGGTGCTGAATGTGCTTTCTTTTGTTTTTTATTAATTTTATTATTATTTAACAATTATATAATCCTGCTTATAAAATCTTAAATAGTGTAGATAAGACTCAAGAGTTCGACTGGCGCTTCAATTCTCATCTCTTCTCCAGGGGTTTCCTCTGTTAAAGCAATGATGTGTATTCTTTCAGGGACTTTTCTCTATGCCTTTACATATGTATATTCAATATTATTAATATCATTATTATTTGTATTAGTTTTATCTTATGTATTATTATGCACCGATTTTCACTTACAGAGTATTCTATAGAATGGATCTACTAAAGTTTTTTTTCTTTAATTATTTATAGACATTCATTTTTTCCCTTTTAATTTTTATATACTTCTAATGCCAAGGACTGTCTCATTCAACAAAACTCAGAACACAGCCTGGCATGTGACAAATACTATATAACTATTGCTTTTGTATTTCGGTTACATCTTAATCTATATGGAATTAATTGTAATGGGTGTAAGTTAGAGATCTAATTTTATTTCATTTTTTTCTTTATAGTCAATTGCTCCAACATCACTTATTGAATAATTCATACTTTCCATGGTGGTTTGAAATGAACTCTTTATCACATACTAAATTCCCGCATACACGAACTCTTATTACTCTACTCTTTCTATTGTTTCAGGAATCTATTCACCTACCCCTGTAAAACTAAAACTGCAATTTCTGAATTATTAGAGCTTTCCAGTGTGTTTTTTTATCTGGTTGGGCAAGGCTCCTCAACCCTGTATTTATTTTGAAAGTTATTTAGGTTATCTTTGTGCATTTACTATCCCACACTAATTTTAGAACCAGCATGTTAAATTTCATGAAAGGTCCTGTTTGGATTTAGAGTGACTTCCATGAATTCAAAATTATTTGAGAATTGAGAATCTTTACATTATTGAGTCTTTCCATCTATGACCATAATATATACCTTTACTTACTAAAGTCTTCTTTTATGTCCTTCAGTGAGATTATCTCCAAAAAGCTCTTGTGCTTTTTTATTTTGGATAATTTTATTCTTGTAAACTTGGTAGTCTTTGATACTATAGAAAATGAGTTTTTAAAATTATGTTTTCTCATAGAGGTTCATTCATATTTTAAAACTTCAACTTCTGTGTGAGACTAAAGCAAGAAATGTTTGTTTAGTACAAAATTTATATTTTGACTAGTGCATTTCCTCATGTAACTTATATGGACAGTTTAATTGAACACCATAAGTACATAGAACTTTGAATAGGGCATGAGATGTTGTTGGTTTATCCAGGTTAGTGTGATGCCCTGATAAATCCCAGAGTGATTTGAACAGTGAATAAAGAAGAATTTGCAAAGTCCCCTTGGGGGAATGGTGAGAAAGGGGGAAAATTCAAATTCCCTATTTGGACAATTCCTGATATTCTCACAAGCAGTGAGGACAACCAAATCAATATGCCTAGCCCTCAATCTAGGGGTTTGTTCATATGAAACATCCCCACAAAGGATAGGCCAAGCCTTTTTTAAATTAGGCCTAAGAGTCACCCCCAGAGAACCTCTTTTGTTGCTCAGATGTGGCCTCTCTCTCTCTCTCTCTCTCTCTCTCTCAGCCAACACGGCAAACAAACTCACTGCCCTCCCCCTCTCTAAGTGGAACATGACTCCCAGGGGTGTAAACTTCCTTGGCAACATGGAACAGAAATCCTAGAATGAGCTGGGACTCATCATCAAGGGATTGAGAAAACCTTCTTGACCAAAAGGGAGAAGAGAGAAATGAGACAAAATAAAGTGTCAGTGGTTGAGAGATTTCAAACAGAGTCGGCAGGATATCCTGGAGGATATTCTTACACATTATATAGATATCCCCATTTTAGTCTAGGGTGTATTACAGAGGCTAGTGGGACATACCTGAAACTGTAGAGCTGTGTTCCAGTAGCTATGTTTCTTGAAGATGATTGTATAATGATATAGCTTTCACAATGTGTCTGTGTGATTGTGAAAACCTTGTGTCCGATAGTCCTTTCATCTTATGGTATGGACAGATGAGTAAAAAGTATGGATAAAAAAATAAACAAATAATAGGAGGAACACATGTCAAAATAAATTGAATAGATTGAAATACTAGTGATCAATGAAAGGGAGTGATAAGGAGTATAGAAAAAGTAGGGGGAACAAAGGTTAAAATATATTGGGTAGATGGAAATACTAGTGGTCAATGAGAGGGAGGGGTAAGGGGTAAGGTATGTATGAGTTTTTTCTTTTTCTTTTTATTTCTTTTTCTGGAGTGATGCAAATGTTCTGAGAAATTATTATGGTGATGAATATACAACTATGTGATGATATTGTGAGTCACTGATTGTACACCAAGTATGGAATGTTCATATGTTAAGAATGTTTGTGTGTTGTTTTGTCAAAAACTACTTTTTAATTATGTTTTCTCATTGTTATTGCAGATATAGAGTAAAAATATAGATTATGCTATGTGCTGTAATATTGTTTAATTTCCCAGCTGTGAAAACAAATACCATACAAAGGGTTGGCTTAACAGTAGGAATTTATTGGTTTCAATTTCAGTGGTTAAGAAGGTTTACTTCCTGCTAGGGTCCATATCTTCTGGCTGGTATCAATCTTGAGGTTCCTTGACTTTCCCATTACAAGGCAATGCACATGGTGACATCGTTTCCTTTCTCTTCTGGGTTCCACTTACTTCTGGCTTCTTCCCATGGCTTCTCTTCTGTGCCCTCTTTTGCTTAGAAGAGTTTGGCCATATTGGATGAAGACCCACCCTCATTCAGGTTGGGTCCATCTTAACTGGTAGCATCTTCAAAGGTCCTATGTACAAATGGGCTCGCACTCACAGGGCCAGGGCTTGGGATCTGAACATGCCTTTAGTGGGAGACATGATTCAATTCCCAAGAAATATTTAGATAACTTGATGAACTCTTTCATTCATTCTACTGTTTTGTCATAGATTCTCTTGGTTTTTCTGAATTTGCAAATAATTACAGTTTTATCTCTTATTTTAATTTTTCTTTTCCTTGGAATTAGTCAGCTCCTTGAGGACAGATCCAGTGGTGTTTTTTTTTTTTTTTATATCTCCCAGTGTCGGTACGTGGTAGAATATTTACAATTAGCAGAGAAATGAAAAAGTAAATACGTGCCCAGAGCAGATTTACTTCAAAACTAACAGAGTTTACCTTCAGAAACTTTTGCTGCATTGGCCCTTTCCCAGGTCTTGGGAAGTACCCACTTGAGACTCTGGTTTTTAGGTGGGCCCCTACCAAGGTGCTTATATGCTCATATGTAATAAAATTTGTAAAATGAATTTATTTTAACAGCAATTAACAATGGGCCTTACCCATTCTGATTTCCCATCCACCATACTTTCCCTTCTGTAGGGTGGATTGGAGTGGCCACATGCCACTCGGGATCCAGGTAGGAAAAGTTGAATTGGAAATACTGTTAGTTTGGATTTAACAGGATAAAAGTATACGATTTCCAGGCACTGTTCTGTACTGTTGAATTATTGCTCATCAGCTTGATGTAGGGATGGCATCAGGATTGTCCCTATAGCATACTGTGTGTACTCACAGCATAAGACTTGGAAGATGCAGGGTTGGACACAAGAACATATCTTATAGAACCCAGCTGGAGGAAGTGGAGAGGTATCTACTTTTGGAGTGGTATCTAGATCCTTTTTCTGGGGTATCTAGATCAAAAAGCTGGCCTATGGAAAATTCCTTCAGTCATCAGCAATGTAAAATTGTATGCATTGTATTGGCAACCTCACTATGCTTACTACTTTTTTGTTGGAAGTGGTATATTTGATAAAATTTAAGTAACTCTTTACTGTAATTTAGAAAGGTTTTTTGAAACATTTTAATAAACAAATGAGAAATTAGAGAATTATATGAAGTGCAGCTTCTTTTCTCAAACTTTAATTTGTTAAAGAATTGAGAGAAAAATCCACATTCAAATAAACAGAATATGAATGAAAGTGAAGAGAATATGCAGCAGAATCAATAGAAATTATTCTGATGTAGAGAATTGAATTTTGACAAAAAAAAGTATGGATAGTCCCAGAAGCAGTAGTTTATCAAAAAGGAAGAGATAACATCTGAGTAGATATATGAATTAAGCTTTTAGAGTATTTGAAAATCTGATCAATAGAGATGCAAGAATCATATGACCACATTGGGAAAAGATCTAAATGTCATGCTGATTTGATACAAAATAGTTACTTCAATAAAAATAGCATAAAACTCACAGCAGGTTGCTACAACAAGCCATTGATGAAAGCAGTCAATGATTGTCATCAGTTCAAAGAACATCCATGATTAGTGCAAGAAAAACCAAAGTGCCCTGAGATCTTACATTTCCTATATGATAGATGTTACCCAAATTTTGACAACAATCCTAAAAATTTACATAATATGACCAATAATGAGTTGAAAATGAAAGCTATTTTTCTAAACTTTCAATAATGAGAATTAAATTTTAATCAACCATGCTAGAAGAAAGTCTGAATTATTTTTCTATAATCCCTATAGAAAACTATACTAAATAATTAGGAAGAGGCAATTCAAAGAGAATGCAGCCCAACCATGTAGGGAAAAAATAGTGTTTTAGGGATGTGTCAGGGTGTTAATAAATAATAAATATTTGTCTAGATTTTGTGATGTTTAAAGCAAGTCAGGTTCTTAAAATTTGTCACTTGTTTGGAAAGTTCTTTATCACATTGCTTCAAATATTCCTTTTGCATAGTCTCTCTCCTCTACTGCTCATAGTAAGCTCTGTTTCTTACCCTCTTTTCTGCATTTTTTAATCATTTATCTTAATATGCTTTATCCTGAATATTTTCTTCTGACCTAAATTCTAGATCACTAACTCTCTCTACAGTTGTGACTAATCTGCTATTAAATCCATCCATTGAGTTCTTAATTTGGGTTACTGGATTTTCCGATTGGGAATTTTGCTTTTGTAACATGCTACAGTATCCTGTGGTGGTTAATTTTATGCATCAATTTAGCTAAGTTACAGTGTCCAGTAGCTTGATCAAATGCTGGCCTAGCTGTTATGTTGTAGGTATTTCATAGATGGGATTAGCATCTACAGTCAGTTGACTTGAAGTGAAGGAGATCACCCTCTGCAATGTGAGCAGACCTCATCCTATCAGTTCAAAGCCTTAAAAGTAAGAGCTGAGGGTTTCAAGAATCAGAAGGAAGTCTGCTTCAAGACTACACTCTCCCCTCTGCCCTGGCCTCCCCTGCAGATTGGGACTACAGACTTCAACATCACTCCTTCCATAATTTCCAGCCTCCGACCTGCCCTATGGAATTCAGACTTGCCCCCTCCACAATCATGTGAGTCAATTTCCTCTAACAAACGTCCTTATATATATATATATATATACGTATTATGTGTATCCCCTATTGGTTCTATTTCTCTGGAGAACCCTAATAAACCCCCATGTCAGTTTCTACCAAAATTCTTAACATTGTCTTCTATCTACTTGAATGTAATAAAGTTAGTTAAATGAACTTTGTTTTTATTACTTCTATTAAAATGTATAATTCCAATATCTGGAGTCTATGTGCATCTGCTGCTATCATTGGTTTTGGCTGATGTTCGTCCATGCTGTCTTGTTTCCAAAGAGCCTGGTTATTTTTTATTGGATGCCGTAATCCAAAATCGTTTAGTGAAATAATTTGAGACTTAGGCACTAACAAGATTGAAGAGAAGTCCTGGTCCAGGATCCCAAAGAGAGAACTGAGCCCAGCATTTGGGGCACATTGACCCCCTTGGGGCATTTGCCTGTTCCTGAAGGAAGGGCTGGATGATGACATTGACAGCCTCGTGGGGCTGGGGACAAGTTTGGGGTCCAGAGCCTGCCATGATGTGTGTGTGTAGGTGTGTACTTCTGGGGAAGGGTCCTGGTGAGTCTCACAATTAGCAGACAGCCAAAGCAAGTGGAGAGTGTGGATTAAATCTAGTCCGGGTTTGATGTTTATACTTGCGTGGTTCACCACCACTTCCAGGCACAATTGAGTCATTGCCTGCCACCCTGGTGTAGGTCTGGTTCACATCCCACTCACTCATCCAGCCTGGGGCTGGAAGATGCAGCGTCACACATCACATCATGGTCTGAGTGTGTCCTGCAGTGCCAGGGCTGAAGAGTGTGGGGAGGAGCAGAAAAGCAAGGCTGGAAAAATACAGAGCCAGAAGCCAGGCTGGGGAAAGGTTTCCCAAATTTTACAGCTTATACATGAAAGAAATCTGATAGCTGTTAGCCAAGATTGGGCAGTGGTAAAATGTACCCGATGTTATCAATAAGAAAAATTTTTAAACAATCAATAAGAAAATTTAATCAATAGCGCTAGAGGAAAGACTGAGTTTTCTCACTACTCTCTCTATAAAAGGGCCATTGCCAAATTGTCTTATGAAAAGGCAGCCACGTTGCAATGGAACCATAGTGAGTGAGGTGGCCATGCATTCTTCCAGAGCATGGTGGAGGTGGTGGAGTTGGGGTGCAGTGGATGGAGCCCATAGAAGGGCAGGGGCAGGGAGACCCAACCTGTCCCTCAACTCGGGGTGACTGCAAAATGTCACCGTAGCTCAGAGTTCTAGAGGAACCACCTGGGGCCACCACAGTGCCTGCACCCTACACTTCCTCTTCCCTTTCTCCCCACTTCTTCCCCATTGTAAATGTTAATCTTGAGAGGACTCCCCAGTAAACTTCTCATGCACTAATCTCTCTCTGGGGTTTTTCTCCCCAGGAACACCAAACAGTAGCACTGGGCTTTAGAGCTGGGACCTTAGGCCATTCCCAGAGGTTCTAGTCATGCAAGTTGGATTCCTCAAGGTTACCATTAGCAGCACAAATGACTAACTTACAACAATGAGCATTTGCTGCAGAGGAATATGGGAATGAACAGTAGGAGGTGAACGAGGCTCAGGGGCAGCAGCCTGCTGAGTCAACGCTGTAATGGGTTGAATCATGTCCCCCCAAAATGTGTTCAAGTTCTAACCCCTACTACCAGGACCTATGAATGGGGCCTTCTTTGGAAATGGGATCATTACAGATGGAATTAGTTTGATTAAAATGATATTAATCCAATAAGACTGGTATCCTTCTAAGAAAGGGAGACAGAAACAAAGACAGAAGAAGGCAGTGTGACAATGGGGGAGGTACAGATTGAAGTGATGCATCTACAAGCCACAAAAAGCCAAAGGTTGCCCACAAACACCAGAGGCAGGAAAAGATTCTCCTCTATAGCTTTCAGAGGGAGCCCAGTCCTGTCTACCCCTTGATTTATAACTCCTGGCCTCCAGAACTATGAGACAATAAATTTCTGTTGTTTTAAGCCATCCAGTTTCTGGTATTTTATTACAGAAGCCCTAGGAAATTAAGATAAGTACCCATGCAAACTTTATACGCTGGCAGGACGGTGAAGCAGCATTGTTCAAGACAACCAACAAATGTGTCCATCCCGTCGTTCCCTGGAATTTACACCTACTACAGAGAAGGTTTAGACTGCATTGTGTGAGCATTTTCTGCACACCAGCCCCAGGACACAGTTGAAGTTGCATCCAGCATGTGCCTTTGTCTGAGAGGTGCCCTGGCCACAGCAAAAAAAACAGGGAAAATCCATGGGGGCCCTTTCATAGAGGGGGGCTGTATGCCTGGTGACACCTAGGATTTTTAGACTGTGATTTCATCCCATCCAGTACACATGAACAACAGGCTCTGCAACATGGCAGTTTGAGTCCTTGGTTCTCAAAGTGCTCTGAACCAACAGCGAGTGCCTCACCTGGCACCAGCAACAGATGTGCATTCTCAGGCCCTCCTCCAGACCTGTCAGTCAGAAACTCCAGGCATAGGGCTCAGCAATCTGACTTTGGACAAGACTCCCAAGTGATTCTCATGCATGCTAGCATTTGAAAAACTCTGGTATAGAGCAGGGTCAGGTCAACTCTTCCTCGAAACAGCTAGCTAGCAAATACTTTAAGCTTTTTGGGCCAGATGGTCTCTGTCACAGTTACTCACCTGGGTTGCAATAGCACAAAAGCAGTCAAAGACAAGATGAAAATTGTAGACAATATGTAAATGGCTGGACATGGCTGTATTCCCATAAAACTTTATTTGTGGATAATTGTATTAGTTTGTTCATGCTGCCAGAAAGTAATATACCAGAAATGGAACAGCTTTTAAAAATTGAATTTATTGGGCAGTGTGAAGGTGGCACTTAGCTCAGTGGCAGAATTCTCGCCTGCCATGTTGGAAACCTGGGTTTGATTCCCGATGCCTGCTCATACCAAAAAAAAAAAAAAAAAGTTGAATTTATTAATTACAAATTTACAGTTCTAAGGCCATGAAAATACCCAAATTAAGGCACCAACAAGAGGTTACCTTCACTCAAGAAAGGATGATGCCACCCAGAACACTTCTATCAACTGAGAAGGCATGTGGCTGGCATCTTCTGTTCCCTGTCTTCTAGGGTCCATTGCTTTAAGCCTGTGTTCCTGTGGAGGATTCTCACTTAGGTTCCCCGGGGCTAAATTTCATCTCTTGGCTTCCCTTGGCTCTCTCCAGGTTCTGACTTGCTTAGCATCTCATGGAAAGGCACATGGTGACATTGGCTAGGTCATGCATTTCCAAATACCTGGGTCTCACGTTGGCTCTGTTGGCTCTGTCGCTTCTGAACTCCAAGTGTCTGCGTCTAGGTTTTCTCAAAATGTTTCCCCTTTTAAAGGACTCTAGTAAACTATCATGACCCACTTTGAATGGGTGGAGTCTAATCTCCATATGATCTAAAGGCAATACCCACAACTGGGTGTGTCACATCTCCACGGTAAAAATCCAATCAAAGTTTCCCACCCTAAACAACAGATCTAGCTCCACAAGATTAGATCAGGATTAAAACATGGCCTAATGGTTTCAAACCAGCACAATAATGAAATTTGCATTTCATATAATTTTTATGTGTCACAAAATATTATCCTTCTGATTTTCTTCCAAACACTTGAAGACATAAAAAGCTTTCTTAGATTGCTGGCCAAACCAAAAGAGGCAGTGGGCCAAGTTTGACCCACAGGCCATGGCTGACCCACTCCTAATTTAGAGTTTGGACTGGACTGGATTCCTGGATCTTCCATAACTAGTTGGACAAGTCACTTAATCTGCATGCCTCCACATCTTCAAATCCAAAATGGGGTCAGTCATGTTCACTTTCTCCCAGGGTTGCTGTAAACATTGGATGGGTTCACAGGTATAAAGCACTTAGCTCAACCCTATGATGATAATTTATATGATTTCCATTTCTGTGCATAACTTACTTTCTTATTGTAGGATGTCTGCATCATTAGAGGCACAGCCCTCTGGCACAGGGACTTTTTGTAAAGCCACTCTGAGACCCCATTGGTCTCGTTTCTCAGGCTCCATGAATCCACATCACATTCAGCCACGACACCAGCAGCATGGCCGTCCAACAGTGAGTTGCCGTTGCTGCATTTTTGCTCTCACTCAGGAAGAGAATTCCCAGGACTCCAGCAGTGGGGCAGCTTACGGTAGGTGGGAGGAATTCTCCTTGTGCCCTCCACTGCTTTTCCAGGCCATCACTTTGCTGTTTGCTTTGGGGCTCTGGGGATACTCAATAGCTCCACTTTAACAATTTATGAAGTCTGGCAGCCCTTTATTTATAGCTTGGCCTGGAACATGCCAAAAGTAATGTTTTAAATAACATTAGGATAGGGTGCCCATGTGTGTGAGAGGGGGGAGAGAGAGCCTCTTGCCAGTGAGAAGCTGACAAGAGCAGGAAATTGGCCATTACTGTGCTAGAGAGCCAATGCCCCTCCTTAAAACAGCCCTGGCCATTTTAAGAGGGAAGCTGAGGCAGGTACAAATTTCCACATGAGTGTGGCTGTGTTGGTTTGAAGCTGTTATGTACCTCAGAAAAGGCCATGTTCTTTGAATCTACTCCTGTGGGTGCAGACCTATTGTAGGTAGGACTTTTGATTAGGTTATTTAACTGAAATGCGACCCATCCCATTCAAAACAGTCCTTTATAAGTATAGAAGACAGAAAAAGGCAAGAGCTTAGAGAGAAAAGTCCCAGAGAAGCTAAGTGGAACCCACAGGACACCAAGAGGAAGCCCCTGGAACCAGAAGTGGAAAGCAACAGAACCTGGGAGAGATGGACCACCAGATGCCAGCCATGTGCCTTCCCACGTGACAGAGGTGTCCCAGATGCCAGCAGCTTGTCTTCAGAGTCCAGGTATCATCCTGTGGATTCCTTAATCTGGACATCTTCATGGCTTAAGGATTGTAAACAGTAAATTTATGAATCCCATTGTAAAAGCCAAGCCGCTTCTGATATATTACATTCTGGCAGCTTTAGCAAATGGAAACAATGGCTCAGCAGGGCTTCTGCAGGGCTGCATCTTGGACACACTTGAACACACTTATGCCCATAACTGAACATGTGAGATTCTCACACCTGCGTGTGTTCTGGGCATATCCTGCTTCCACTGCTGGGTCCTACCAAAGCCTGGGAAGCCTGTCCCACACTTCCCATCATCTGTGAAGTGTGAGCTTTTCCTCTGCCCTACTCTAAAGCTTCATGTAAAGACTAAAACTACATGGAGTTTGTACTCCAGGCAGTGCTATAATGCCAATGCACACAGCCACCATTAGACAGGTATTGCTTCATGTATTAGATAAAACTTTCTGGCTGTCCATGATATCAGATATTGAAACATGCTCCAAGACATTAAGTATTTATTAATGTAAGAGGCAGAGAGACAGAACAAAATGTTCTTTCTAGTTCAGCACTTTTCTATTTCCCTGAATACAAATTAGAATCAATGCTAAAGGCAAAATTCAAATGCCCACATTATATTGAGATATCATCTCATTTCTTCATCATAACAACTTCAAGAGGTAAGTAATATTCTTCACATTTGAAAACCAAGGCTCAGTAAGGCTGAATAACTTGGATAACTGTGCAGCCCAGGCAGAGGGAGAGACTAAAAGGTTAGTCTCTTTTGTACTTGTCAGGACATTAGCCAAGGGTAATTCTCTGGTGCATTGTCTCCTGGCAAAGCAAAGGACTCCAAACCAGAGAAATATGCCTGAAAAACAATCTAATGAGGGAGAAAATGAGGACAGAGTCCCCGAAAAGAAGGCAGTCCCAAAGCAAGAGAGTCTTACAACCCTGCCAAAACTTAGGCAGGTCACTCGTGAAACCACTACACAGGGTTCATTTTGTCATTTAGGTGGCATTTCTTTTACAAAATAAATTTCCCTTTATTAAGACAAGTTTCCAGAACAATGCTTTCTTTATCTTTCCATTCCCGCTTCTTGTCTCAGTTTCATAGGGCTACCGTAACAAAGTACCAGAGCTGGTTGGCTTAAAATAACAGAAATTTGTTCCCTCACAGTTCTGGGGGCTGGAAGTCTGAAATCAAGGTGTCAGCAGAACTGTGCTTCCCCTGAAACCTGTGAGGAAGAATCTGTTTCATGCTCCTCTCCTGCTTCTAGAGGCTCCCGACTCCTTGGTGTACCTCCGCTTGCAGCTGCAGTACTTTAATCTCTGCCTTCTTCATCACATGGCATTCTCTCTGTGCCTGTATATAAATTTTCCCCTTCTTATAAGGATATCAGTCATATTGGATTAGGGCCCACCCCAGTTCAGGATGATGTCATCTTAACTAATTACTTCTGCAAAGAGCCTATTTCCAAATGAGATCACATTCATGGAATTGGGGGTTGGGAATTCAACATACCTTTTTGGGGTTCATAATTCAAGCTGTCACACTTGTTAAGACCCTTGATGACATTTTCATCCACAGAGATAACTAGCTGGGTTGAAATCTCTAAGTATTTCATCATGCAAGTACCTAAGAAACGGCTCTGTCTATTCTAACTGGAATTCTCAGAGACAAATGCTCTAAACACACATATTATTTTCCTGCCCTCTCTTCCTCTTCCATCCCAGACTGGTCTCAGTTTTCACTCTAGATTGATTCTGACTTCTTTTTGAGCCAAGGTCAAAGCTGAGCTGTCTCTAGTGCCAGCTAGACCCAATAGATGATGAAGGTGTTTGCAGGGGCTGTCCATGGAATATTATCTTGGTTGGTGTTTTGGTTTGCCAAAGCTGCCAGAATGCAAGATACATGAAATGGGTTGGCTTTTAACAAAGGGAATTTTTTAACTTACAGCTTAGGATTCTGAGGCCATGAAAATATCCAACTCAAGGCATCAACAGGATGATACCTTCTCTGAAGACAGGCTACTGGCTGTCCGGGACACCTCTGTCACATGGGAAGGCACATGGCTATCATCTGCTGGTCTTTCAATCCTGGTTTCAGTGACTTCCTATGGTAGTTTTGTATGTCCTCTCCTAGCTTCTCTGGGACTTTCTCTGTAAGCTTCTCTTAATTTCATCTCTTTGCTTCTGTGCCTCTTTCTGTCTTTTAAACTCTTATAGAGGGCTTCAGTAAGATGATTAAGATCCACCATGGGACAGGCCTCAACTGAAATAACCTAATCAGAACGTTCCACCTACAAAAAATCTATACCCACAAGGATGGATTAAAAGATCATGGCCTTTTCTGGGGTACATACAGCTTCAAACTACCACATTTGGATTCATTTGAAGTTGTCCCTGCAGGATTTTTAAACGAACACATGGCCAAATATTGAAATCTTCAGTAAAAGCTGATGCAGAAATCAAAGTGGGAGCAATTGACCAACATTTCTCAAAGACTAGACCAGACCACGAGCCCCTGAAACATGATGGTCAGTCTGGGATGAAGTAAGTTTATCCTTACTTTTCTTCCTTCAGAAGAAGAAAATGCTGGGAGAATCCTGTCTGATATTTAAGTGGTGTATCTATTAACTCATCATCCAAACTCTTATCTTTCTGTACTCTATACTCTGCCTTTCAAACTCTAGAATCTGATATTCAATTCTATCCTAAACATAGGGACAATTCCATGCTTACGCTGTACTTCCCCAGCCCATCTTTCTTCTCTTTAGACCATTTCTATGAGCCTGGGTTAATGCTTCCAGCCTCTTAAGTGAGTATTAGGGGGAACACTCCAAATGTGCAAGTGAAAAGCACACGATTTCCACCAAGGCTTTTTTCATATTATAGGTAGTATGAAGAGTTCTTCCTTGTGAAAGGGTTGACCTGAATGCCAACTATCAGTCCTGGTTCTCCTCTCACTGACCCCATGCACTCACTGCTGATTCAACTCTACCAACTTTCCTTATATATTTTACTTCAAAGTTTTTCTAAAAGGTTGGGAGTAATTTTTTTTCCTTGAGCATTTTCCTCACAGCTCTGAGAGGGAGGGAGGAAGAGAAAGATGCAGGATTGGCCCTGCTAGTGAAGGGATGATAGATAGCGCCCCTTCCTGTGTGCACAGAGGATGCTGCCTGTGCCTGTTTCTGTCCAGTTAGCAAAACAGGAGGAGCTGCCAAGACAAACAGCAAGAGGTATGAACGTTAACAGCTAGCAATCACTGCGGTGTGAAGCAGTTCCATGAAACGAGACATCAAGGATGCTGTTTGGAATAGCTTGAATGTCGAACATTCTTTCACAGTGCAAGGATAGCAGTGTGGGAAACATCAGCTAGCCAGGCATGCATGAGCCTAGGGACTCAACCATCACGTCAGTGGCTGGGGACAGCGGGGAGGGAAAAGGACTTCTGATGCACTGGGGCACTCCACACTGGAGGTCCGGAGCAGTGCCCCCCAGTACCCGTCCAATGCCAACTCCCTCTCCCCCCTTCCCCCTCCCCATTCAAACATAATGAGGCTATTAATAGGTCATATCAAAAGAACCCTTGTAGTTCATAATCATTTTCATCTGGCTTTGGGAAAAGCCACCATGAAATGTTGTATGGTGATTACGTGGGTCGGTGAAGCGGGTTTATGTCCACTCATTTTCAGAACGTTGTAGAGACGGGCGGATTAGGGCAGAGGATAGTTTATGATCTTTAATGCATGTGCTGACATCAAGGATCAGGAAATGATTTATTTTATGCTTGGGCCATCACTGAATGCTGAAAACCAGCCATTACAAGCCAGATGACAACTGGAATGCTGTAATAACTTGAAGGAATATTTATTTGGTTTTTAAGTTTGGGGATGAATCTGGTGTTCAGAAAGTGAGGACTGCTAAGGAAGTCAGACTGTGTCATTACTGCATCCAAACCATTATACATTTGCTAGCCAATTATGTAATCCTAGATGGAGAACATAACCAGAAAGTAGGATAAGCCCCAAGACATGAAGGCTCATTATTATAGTCCTCACCACCGTAACTTCACTTGTGGTTACTACACACCCTAAATATTATTAATGGGTCAAAAGAATCCAATACTTGTAAAGTCTGGTCAGTATCATTAAGTCCATGACCGAACATAACAAATTCTGAATAAACACTGCTGAACATGCACAGATCAGAAGTGAACAGCTTGATGAACTTCCAAAAAGTGAACAAGCCTATGTAGCCAACACCCAGGTCAAGAGAGAAAACTTTACCAGCATCCTAAAAGCACCTGGTGCATGTTGTCACCTCTTTTCAATGGCTGCCATTTTGCTTACTTCTAAAGTTATGACTCAGTTTTGTCTGATGTTGGATTTTTGAATAAAGAGAATCATATAGTTTGTAATGTTTGTGTCTTGTTTCTTTTGCTTTACATTATGTTTGTGAGAGTCATCTGTGTTACAGCATATGTTCATGCTCATAGCTGTATAATATTCCATTTTATGTGTAATCACTATGTACTTACTCATTCTACTCTTGAAGAACATTGAGTTTTTACAGTTTGGGGCTATTAAAAATAATGCTACCATGAACATACTTGAATGAGTCTTTTGTTGAATATATTGTATGCATTTCTGAGATATATATGTGTATATAGTTATATGATATATATTAGACACATAATTGTTGACTCTTGGGTTATAACTTCTGCTCAACTTTAAGAGACACTGCCAAATAGTTTTCCTAAGTGGTCAAACTAATTTTCACTCTAGACAGGGTTATCTTTTTAATCACTTTCTAAGTATATGCAATATGCTGAACCTCTCCTATCGGGATTCTGGGTCAACAAAGTGGTTTAAGACCCTGGTGGAAAGGTTTTTTCCCAAGACCGCAGGCTGACTGGCAAAAAAATCTTTAACAGAGTTTGCATTGACATGCAAATAACCAGGGTCTGGGCCCCAGTCATATGTGCCATCTTGTATCCTCCCCATCCCCTGCCACCACTGTTCACGGCAGAGAGGAGGATGGGAAACAAAGCATATGACAAGATTATAGCATAGATCCTCAGTGAATCTGGGAAAGCTCAAAGAAGCAAGGATAAAGTTAATCCTAAAACTGTTTGATAACTCAGTGCTAGGCAATGTAAGAGGGCCTGTCAGAACTGCGGTTTGTCCTAACGTGCCCTGAAGTGGTGTGAGAATGCAGAGGTGTCCGTGCTGCCAGGGCGAGGATGAGGTAAAAAAAACTCCCCAACTCTGCTAAGCAGAGGATGCTAAATAATGCATTTTCTCCATATCAACCAGACCCAGAAGAAAAATGTCTCTTACTTGGCATTATCTGCCACAAAGGAAAATAGAGATACAGGCATCTTATCAGAATGAATAGAGAGGGAAAGACTGAAAAGTATCTATCAACTGATAAATGTGGTAGTACCCCATCATTACCAATTTAAGATGCATTACATGCTACCGTAAACCTCTCTCATTAGCATTTTTTCTCACTAGTTTCATTTTTGAATACAGATAGCTTAATAGGAACTACTAATGGGTTATTTCTAGCTCTAACCCCCTACATGATTTTTTTTCCCATGATACCATAAGATTCAGTATGAATTTTCATCCTTCATAGACATTCAGGAGCATAATTCTCGCTCTTGTGGAAAGAATCCAGATTTGTGTATAGTGAGCCTTGGATTGGAAAGCAAGAATGTGAGTTAGGAATGGAGAAGAGATTCTTGACCTTTGTATCATGCACAGAGCTCTTTTGTCATAACTTAGGAGATGGGAGAACTGAGGGAGGAGGCTCTGAGGACAACTTCCAGTAACGTTAGCCAAGGCTTTATAGCACACCGAACGAGCTGAGTAGGGAGTGCCGAGAAAAAGTGAGTTTCAGAAAAGGGGAAAATGCAAGAAGAAACAGGGATTCCCTATATTTAAGGAGCTCATCAACGCTTACCAGACCACCCACCTTTCAGGAAAATTTCCCACACTTTGGAATGGGAGTTTTGTGAAAATATGCACACACACCTATAAACAGAAACTGTGTAAGACTGTTGGTTTTGAGTTGTGATGCACATTATATAGTTTGTGCATTTTGTCTATAAATCTCTCTCTTGTTTTGAGAATGCCTACAACAGATCACACCTTGCACAGTTACAAGGCATACTATGGACTAGGAGTGAGGGAAAGATCATCCTATCGCCTAAAGGAAGCAAGCCATGGTGGAAGGGCTAGCTAACATATACCACACTTGCCATCACTCACCTCTAATTCCTGCGTCGGCGTTATATAGCAAGGCCTAATATGGTTAATGGTGATGCAAACGTGACTTCCAATTCGATGGCTATTGAATAATAATCCAATAAAGAGAAGATTGGGGAGTCTCAATTTATCATTTCTGTTTCTGCTTTCTAAAAAGGCAACCCAGATCACTCAGCCCAAAATACGTGCATTACTGAGGTGCTCAGAAATGCCCACCTTCACTTTACAATTTTGAATTAGCTATTTAATAATTTTCAATGCATGATTTTAAAAGTTGAAGAAAATCCAAAAGCAAACAACTCTATGACATAACAACTACCACTAATGATCAGATTCAAGTCCCAGCTTAATTCAGGGCAAGGTATGTTTTCATTAAAATGGTTCTTTTAAATGTAGAAACAGAAAAACGGTGGTTAGATAAGGCACAACGTTTAAGAAGTAGGACCTGGCTGCCTTCTAAACACACACAAAAAAGGGGGCTTTTAGGGGTGGGAGTTGTTTCTGTAGGAAGTGCCTCCTTTAAAGCACATGTAAGAGAACTGTAATATTTTCTGTTTCAGAAACAGCTTTTGCTAAGAGAAGGTGCCACCCTGAATCAAACTAAAACCAACTAGCTCTGCTGACTCTTGTTCTGACTTTATGAGGTTCGGATCTCTTCATCTTGGGGGGTTTTCTCAGCTTCCTGCGGATGCAGGCTAAGCGCATGCTGAAGTACAGAACAGCATCACAGAAACGAGATGGGGATTGAACAGGACATTTAAATTACACTGAAAAGACCATCCGTTTTCCACCAATATTGTAGTAGAGCTGCATCTCATCCACAGCTTAAGTTCCTAAAATCGTCCCCAAAGAGGAAAACAGAATCTGGCTTTGAGAGATCCTCAGAAAGAGCCACAGCGGATGTACCTTCAGTAATCGCTTCGCTATTGGAGGAGGTGACTATTTCCTTGTTGACTCTAAATGAAGACATTGGTTTAGAGACCAGGCTGCTCAGGAAACGTTTCTCCTTAAAGCTCTGTTTTCCCACACGTGAACGAGCGCTAATCCGGCGCGCGCGCGTCGAGAAGGTCCACCTGGGTTCACTCGGGCGCACGCTCATGAGCAGGTGGCAATCCACAGCAGTTAATAGTGGGTCTTTTTGACGAACTCATCATGAGGAATTTCCAAGAATGCAATGCAATTGTGACACAGTCCCTTAGTCAAGCAGGTGTTCACATCTGAGTGATAAGACACACACGCATTCGTGCCACTTCCATCTGTGTAAACTGGGTCTGTGCGTGTGGCCGAAACCAGTGCACTTATTTATGGTTATCAGTTTAATAAGCTTCCGAGTGGCTGAAACATATCGAGAACTGAAACTAATGGACTTAGATATCTGAGTCATTGTTTTGTGGAGGATCTAAATCTGCGGGCTATAATCTATCAGCTTTTTAAGATATGCTGTATCAAAGATTCTGTTACCTCAAGTTGGAGCTAAGGAAGAACTAAATGAGTGTCATCAACCTAAAATAATAGAACTAATAAAGTGTTATAATCAGTATATATATTGATTATTGTTACTGGATACTAGACTAAAAAATAAGTTCAAATATCAATTCTTAAAATCTTATTTCATACATCAAATAAATAACAACAAATAAATTATCATGGATGGAGGAAATCCATCAGAAATTTCTAGCAAATAAAAAAATAAAACTTTAAAGAATAGAAGGCATAAGGCGGTGTGACAGTGGCTCAGCAGGCAGAGTTCTTGCCTGCCATGCCGGAGACCCAGGTTAGATTCCTGGTACCTGCCCCATGCAAAAAAAAAAAAAAGGAATAGAAGACATAGTCATGGCTACAGGGCTATTTATTATTAAATACTGTTGTCTTAAAACAAACCGTTAAGTAAAGGATGAACTTAAATTCCCCCACATAAATAGATGGAAAGCTTTGGCGAGCCTCATGATCTTTACAGAATTCCCTGTCCTCAAATAGGCATGGAGGAAGCAAACATTTAAGTGGGCATTTCTTGATCAATTTTAACCATCCTTGTTTCCTTTCTCCCAGCCAAGCTTTCCCCTCATCCCTTTCTTTACTGGGGAATACAGCCATACAAATCTCATCAGAATCAACAGGAGCTGCCTCAAAACCCAGTTAAAAAGCGTGTGGGGTCTAACTGAGCAATATGGACAGAAAACACACACACATACACAAAAACTCTACTGTGAATGTACAATATTGAAGTTTTCTTCTGGAGGGAGAAAAAGAATGCCTGTCTACCAAAAATGTCCCCTACTTGCCTCCTCCACGTAGGGAAAGAGCTAAAGACAGCCAGGCTCAAGGGTTTGCGGCCTGAAGACCAGCTCCCCTGTGGCCTCTGAGGCTGAAGCATTGAGGGCTGGGTTTACTTATTCCTCGTCTAATAAGTGAGGAAATGAAATGTCTCAGTTTGCCAGAGGTGCTATGACAAATACCACACAGTGGGTTGGCTTAAACAGCAAGTACTTATAAGCTCATTGTTTCAGAGGTTAAAAGTCCAAAATCGTGGCATTGCTGAGACCAGGCTTTGTTCCCTAAGACTGTAGCATTCTCTCTTGGCTTGCCATAGTCCTTGGGGTTCCTTGGTTTACAGTTCTGTCTCCCTCCCCTCATACTGATCTCTCTCTGCTTGTAACTGCTCTTCTGGTTTCCACTGATGCCCAGATTCTTCTTGTGATCTTCTCTATGTCAGAATTCCTTCTGCTTACAAAGGACTCCAGCAGTAAGGATGAAGGGCCCCCCTTGATTCAGCGAGGCCACACCTTAGCTAAAAGTAACAACAAAAGGTCCTATTTATGATGGGTTCATGCCCACAAGAATGTGGATTAACGTTTTAAAATGTCTCTTGACTGTGTACATAATTCTGATCTACCACCAATGTGTTTTCCTGGGAGTAGACCACTTGGGGGCAAATCTGATCATCATTAAAATAGAGTGATACAAGCATTCTTAGCTTGTCACAGAGATGCAACCCGCTGCTTGCACTCCAACCTGAACTGAACAATCCCCAAGCACACTCATGCACTCCCAGACGCAGTTACTCAGCTTCTTCATTGGGGTATAGTGCTGTTTATGAAGCTCACTCATCTCATGGCATTTCTCTGTGCCAATGTTTCGGGCATTTGGGGCAGAGGAAGTTGAAATGAAGTGACTGTTGAACACCAAGGGCTAATTTCTGAGCGAAAGCAAGAATGATGGGGGTGAGACTTCTGTCAGCCACCCACGCACAGTTCTGCTGTTACAGCTGAAAGCTGTGACCGCAGCACTTTCCATTTCTGTTCTGCCAGCTGAGCAGAGCTGTGTATGTGCATTTGTGTGTGGACAGATGGCCACAGGAGACCGGGTACGACCTCCTGAGCTTGAGTTCAGTCTCCTGAGGGGAGGGCTCACCCAGCCACCACTGTAACAGTAAGTTCCACCCCCATGGCAGGCAGAGGTGCAAGGAAAGAAGGAAAAGCTTAGAGAAGAAATGCTGAAATAGTCCCCTTAAGGGACACGTGTTTTTTTTCTTCTTTTGTTTGCATCCCTTGGTTTCCTACTTTTACCCCAAACCAGAAGAAGGGACAAAAGATACTAAAGGAAATGGTACATTCTTGTCATATTTCCCAACCATTCAGAATGAGAAATCTTGTGGGAAAGCCACTTCTCAGGAGATTTCTACTCCTGTTTCTCAACTGCAGTGGTCTGGAGTTTTTGCCTAAATTTTAGATAAAGTCTTAATTCCTGTTGCTTGGCTTCTCGAATTTCAAGTTCTTCCCAGGTTCACATCAATCATTTCAGAAGTCGAGCAAAACATTTCACATAACATTTGTTGGTTTTTAACATATCTTCGGGCTGAATTTATAAATCTTCTATGCCTTTGAGGCAAAACACATATCTCCTGACAAAGGCCTCTCTCTCTCTCTCTCTCTCTCTCTCTCTCTCTCTCTCTCTCTCTCTCTCTCTCTCTCTCTCTCTCTCTCTCTGTCTGTCTAATGTAATCTGAAACCTCGTTACCCCACCATTGCAATCCAGACTCCAATACTGAGCTCCTAAACGAAGTGGGTTCTAAACAAAGTGTATGAGGAAACCACAGAAATGAAGACAATTAGAGTAAATAAGATCCAGTGATCAAATATAGCTAATTTGTATCCATAATATTTGGGAATTAGACAGTCTGCTTCAATTTGAAAGATAATTTCCAGACCACGCTGTTTTTTTTCCAGGGAGACTGCCTTTTGCTTTTAATTATTGAACCTTAAGAATTCTTGCTGTAAGTTGGGGTTAGCTTATAATTCTTGAGGAAGAAAGAAATCCAGCCCATAAATCCTTCTGTATTCTATCACTTCCAATAATAGGCTTCTGTGGCTCAATTCCCCATCAATTAAGTGTGTTTTTCAGAGGGAATGGGTTAAGGAGGAAGAGGAATTGAAGAAACTAATCTTACAGTAAGCAGAGCTGCAAATAGCACTGGAATGAATGGAAACGCCTTGGCAAAGACCCTTGACGGAATAAAATGTATAAGAAATGTTTTGAAAATAGAATATGTGGTGAGTAAAAAGTGAACTCCAAATAGCAAGACTTCATCTTTCTATTACAGAAGATTTGGGGCATTGCTAAAAGCAAACACTACTTGAAAGTTTGAAAACATCATCCATATTTTAAGAAATGCATTCTTGAGGCTCCAGTTTATTATTACTTGTTGATCTTTGCGGTAGGGGGTAGAACAGACCCTCAGTCCCACTCAGGTATACAAGAGTGCAGGGGGGATCCCTACTGGCAGGCCATCATTTCTTCTCTCACTTGGGGCTGCAGCAGGAGTGATAACAGGTGCTCAGGCTTCTTTCTTTGCCCCAGACTCTGGGTAAAGGAGGTGCTCCAGCCATAGCCCCCCTCTCCTCCCTGGACTGCATCACACACTGACACACCCTCTAAGGATGTACCATCTCTGAGCCAGGGCTGGGCATTTCAGCCAAAGGTACCAAAGAACTTGGGACTCATCTTCTTAAAAGAATCAGGTTATATTTCCTACAAACCAACCAAAAAATACATAAATAAAAGAATAATGAATACAAAAAATGAGCACCCCAAATTTTTAAAATACTTTATGTCAAAATGGCAATGTAAAAATATATATGTATACCTATATGTATACACAAAAGCTTAGCATTGGAAAATGGTCACCCTCATAGATTGTTGTGGGAATGTTAATAAGAACAACTTTTGTGGAAGTCTATTTGGCGAAAGTCTTTTGAGCCTTAAAAATGTGCATACCCTGTGCACATTAGAAATTCTGCTTTGAGGAATCTGGCCTAGGGGGGAAAAATTAAAATTTAGTAAAAGTATTTTCCTAGAATTATTTGCAATTGCAAAAAACGGTGCAGGGTGGGGGTCGAAAATGACAACAATTTAATGTCCAATGATAGATGACCTGCTAATTAAATAATGGAACATGGGGCTATCCTGGCATTACAAGTGATTATGTAAAGGGCATGTATGAAAACCCCACAGCTAACATCCTACTTAATGGAACAGATTGAAAGCTTTCCTCCTAAGATCAGGAACAAGACAATGATGTTACTGTCACCACTGTTATTCAACATTGCGCTACAAGTTCTTGCCAGAGTAATTAGGCAAGAAAAAGTAATAAAAGGAATCTGAATTGGAAAGGAAGAAGTAAAACTTTCCCTATCTGCAAATGACATGAGTCTTGTGATGATTAGGTTTGTGCGTCAACTTGGCCAGATGTTGGTGCCCAGTTGTCTGGCCAAGCAAGCAGTCGCCTATCTGTTGCTGTGAGGACATTTCATACACTTAAATCATGAGCACCTTGATTGCATCCACAGCTGATTACATCTGCAGTCAGCTAAGGGGAGTGTTTTCTGCAATGAGCGATGCCTAATCTAATCATCAGAGTGCTTTTAAGGAGAATTCAGAACAGAGATGCTCTCGCTCTCCACTTCAGCCAGCCAGCATCTCCTGGGGAGTTTGTTAAGAACCTTCATCAAAGCTGCCAGCTTACAGCCTGCCCTACAGATTTTGTACTGTTCCATCCCCATGGTTGTGTGAGACAGTTTTATAAATCTCATATTTACAGATATCTCTTATTGGATCTGTTTCCCTGAGAACCCTAACCAATACAAGCCTTTATACAGAAAATCCTGAAACATCCACAACAAAATTCTCAGAGCTAGTAAATGAACTCAGCAAAGTGGTGGAGTACAAGATTAACACCCTAAAATCAGTAGTGTTTTTGTACATAAGCAACAAACAATCAAAAGATGAAGTCAAGAAAAAAATTCCATTTACAATAGCAACTAAGAATCAAATATCTATGAATAAATCAAACTAAGGATGTAAAAGACTTATACACAGAAAACTACAAAACATTGCTAAAAGAAATCAAAGAAGACCTAAATGAAAAGAGGGATGTTCTGTGCTCACGGATTGGATTTTGAGATGTCAATCCTATGCAAAGCGATTTATAGATTCAGTGGAACCCCAATAAAAATTCCAACAGCCTAGTTTGCAGAAATGGAAAAGCCAATCATCAAATTTATACAAAAGGGTAAGGAGCCCAAAATAGCTAAAGCCATCTGGGAGAAGAAGAATGAAGTTGAAGGACTACACTTCTCAATCTTACAAATTATTAGAAAGCAGCATTTATTAAAATAGCATGGTATGGCACAAACACATACATATAGACCAATGGAATTAAATTGAGAGCTCAGAGATCTACCCTCACATTTATGGCCAATTAATTTTTGACAAAGGGACAAAGACTACTCAATTTGTAAAGAAGAGTCTCTGACAAATGGTGCTGGGAAAATTGGATCTTCATTTGTGAAAAAAAAAAAAAAAAGGACCCCTCCCTCATACCTTACACAAAAATCAACTCAAAATGGATCAAAGACCTAAATATAAGAGCCAGAACTATCAAACTTCTAGAAGAAAACATAGGGACCTTGTCATAGGCAATGGTCTCTTAAACTTGATACCCAAAGCACAAACAACAAAACAAAAAATAGAGAAATGAGACCTTATCAAAATTTAAAACTTTTATGCCTCGAAGAACTTTATTACAAAAGTAAAATGACAACCTACACAATAGGGGGAAATATTGGAAACCACTTATCTGATAAAGGTTTAGTGTTCAGAATGTATAAAGAAGTCCTTCAACTTAACAATAAAAAGACAAAGAACACATTTTTAAAAATAGACAAAAGACTTATTTCCAAGCTGGTGGTGTCGCCGTCCCCTGCTGAGCTCTCCCAGTGAGTGGCCTGAAGTGAAGCCAGTCAGGAGTGACCCCGCTTTCCAGCCAGGGTTGAGCCGTGAGGGCTCTAGACTCACCGTGGTCAAGTTCACCATGAGAGGGTGTGAACCACGTTTAAGGGTTGCTCCAGTATTCAGCTCTGTGAGTAATAAATATCTGCAGGCAATTTTCCTGGAGGTAGACGTACATCAGTGTCAGGGAACGGTTGCCACCAACAAGAACCAGCAACGCCTACATTTCTATTTTTTCAAAACGAAGTGAGACTCGATCAATATCAAAGAGCAGATGTTGTGGAATTAAACAGCACCTAGAAAATGACCCTGGAAGCAATGAGGACACAGATATTTCAAAAGGCTAAATGGATTTAATGCCTTTTATTAACAAAGCTGGCTGTGTGTGTCTTAATGAGAGTGATGACATGTCTTCGACAGCTGTTTACCAAAAGACATGACCTTCTAGGAATCTGACTGTGATGAATAACTACTGACTACTTGGGCATTCAGTCAACCTGTTACGCTTAATTCCATGAAATTTCAAGGACCAGAAAATAGTCAGGGACCTAAATACGTAAAAACTTTTATCAACCTCACCCAATCTATGGATTTTGAAGAGGCAGAAAGAAGTGAACCAATTCAAGCTCTGAAACTAACAGAAGATGGCATTGTTCCACTTTGCTAGGTTTCAGAATGTTAACAGTGTGACTCTATTTATACATAGTCCAATCAAGGTGAAGAAGAAATAAGAATTTCATATTTTACTTTTATTGGTACTCCAGTTCAGGCAACAAATTTGAATGACTTCAAACAAGTAGTTGGCAAAAAAGAAGAGAGCCACTAAGGTACAAAAGACACTGGAGGACCCTGTTTGGCATAATCAGATTTATGTTCCTGAATAATTCCTTGATTCTTGCCAGAGACTGTCACCATTTCATTTATTGCCACTATCAATAAATCATTGCTTTTGTTATTAAAAAAACACAATGAGATACCATTTCATACCCATTAGAATGGCTGCTATTAAAAGAAATTGAAAATAGCTAGTATTGGAGAGGATGTGGAGAAACGGAGACCCTCATTCATTGCTAGTGAGAATGTAAAATGGTGTAGCCACTGTGGAAGACAGTTTGGTGGGTTCTCAGAATAATTAGTATAGAACTACCATATGGCCCCAGATTTACTACTAGGCATTTACCCCAAAGAATTGAAAGCACACACGGACTCGAACAGATATTCACACATCAAAGCTCATAGGGCATTATTCACAATTACTAAAAGATGGAAGTAAACCAAGTGTCCTTCGACAGATGAATGGATAAACAAAATGTGATATATAACATGCAATGGAATATTATTCAGCTGTTAAAAAGGAATGGAGTTCTGATACATGACACAGTATGGATAAATCTTGAAGAAACCCTGTTGCGTGAAATAAGCCAGACACAATAGGACAAATATTGAATGATTTCACTGATTTGAAATAGAATAATCAGACTCACAGAGCTGGAATCTTAAATATAGGTTACCAGGGGATGGGGTAGGGAGAAGGAATGGGATGTTAAGACTTAAAATGTACAAGGTTCTTGGACTTCCGGAGAAGATGGCGGCTTAGTAAGACGCGCGGGTCTTAGTTCCTTCTCCAGAACAGCTACTAGGGGAGTAGAAACGATACAGAACAGCTCCCCGAGCCACGACAGAGATCAAGAAGACAGCGTATCCCATTCTGGAACGGCTGACTGGCTGGGAGAACCCGCTCCGGTGAGATTGCCGAGGGGCGCGGGCTTCCCTGGGCCGGGGCGGCAGGCGGCCGGAGTCCCTCCCTCCCTCCTTCCTGGGTCGGCTGGGAGAATTGGACAGGCAATCCCCTCAAGCCGTGGCGGCTGGCACCCGCCCCCGACTCGCGTCCCCATGGACCAGCTGGGAGAATTGGATCAGAGATCCCCAGGCCGTGGAGAACAGTGACCAGGGTCCCTTCCAAACACGTGGCTTCCCGGTCCGGCTGGGAATGGTGCACTCCCCCGGGCCGCAGCGGCTGGCGCCCTCCCGCCACGCTTGGCACCCGGGGCGGGCTAGGAGATTCGGACGGGCGCTCTCCCGGGCTGCAGTGGCCGGCGACCCTCCCCACATTCGGATCCCCAGGCCGGCTGGGAGATTCGGATTGGCACTCTTCCAAGCCGCTTCAGCTGGCGAACCTCCCCCACGGCTAGAGTTTTCCAAAGTTAAAGGACCCACAGCACCTTTTACTGGTGGGACCCGCAGACAAATGAGTGCCACAAGCGCCACCTACTGGGCAGGATAAGAAAAACAGAACCCAGAGATTTCACAGAAAAATCTTTCAACCTGTTGGGTCCAACACCCAGGGAAATCTGACTAAATGCCCAGACGCCAGCAGAAGATAATGGATCATGCTCAGAAAATTGAAAATATGGCCCAGTCAAAGGAACAAACCAATAGTTCAAATGAGATACAGGAGCTGAGACAACTAATGCTGAATATACGAACAGAAATGGAAAACCTCTTCAAAAATGAAATCGATAAATTGAGGGAGAACATGAAGAAGACATGGGCTGAACAAAAAGAAGAAATAGAAAAACTGAAAAAACAAATCACAGAACTTATGGAAGTGAAGGATAAAGTAGAAAAGATGGAAAAAACAATGGATACCTACAACGATAGATTTAAAGAGACAGAAGATAGAATTAGTGATTTGGAGGATGGAACATTTGAATTCCAAAAAGAAACAGAAACTATAAGGAAAAGAATGGAAAAATTTGAACAGGGTATCAGGGAACTCAAGGACAATATGAAGCGCACAAATATACGTGTTGTGGGAGTCCCAGAAGGAGAAGAGAAGGGAAAAGGAGGAGAAAAACTAATGGAAGAAATTATCACTGAAAATTTCCCAACTCTTATGAAAGACCTAAAATTACAGATCCAAGAAGTACAGCACACCCCAAAGAGAATAGATCCAAATAGGCGTTCTCCAAGACACTTACTAGTTAGAATGTCAGAGGTCAAAGAGAAAGAGAGGATCTTGAAAGCAGTGAGAGAGAAGCAATCCATCACATACAAGGGAAACCCAATAAGACTATGTGTAGATTTCTCAGCAGAAACCATGGAGGCTAGAAGACAGTGGGATGATATATTTAAATTACTAAAAGAGAAAAACTGCCAACCAAGACTTCTATATCCAGCAAAATTGTCCTTCAAAAATGAGGGAGAAATTAAAACATTCTCAGACAAAAATTCACTGAGAGAATTTGTGATGAAGAGACCAGCTCTGCAAGAAATACTAAAGGGAGCACTAGAGTCAGAACTGAAAAGACAGAAGAGAGAGGTATGGAGAAGAGTGTAGAAAGAAGGAAAGTCAGATATGATATATATAATACAAAAGGCAAAATGGCAGAGGAAAATATTATCCAAACAATAATAACACTAAATGTTAATGGACTGAATTCCCCAATCAAAAGACATAGACTGGCAGAATGGATTAAAAAATAGGATCCTTCTATATGCTGTCTACAGGAAACACATCTTAGACCCAAAGATAAATATAGGTTGAAAGTGAAAGGTTGGGAAAAGATATTTCATGCAAATAACAACCAGAAAAGAGCAGGAGTGGCTATACTAATATCCAACAAATTAGACTTCAAATGTAAAACAGTTAAAAGAGACAAAGAAGGACACTATATACTAATAAAAGGAACAATTAAACAAGAAGACATAACAATCATAAATATTTACGCACCGAACCAGAATGCCCCAAAATACGTGAGGAATACACTGCAAACACTGAAAAAGGAAATAGACACAAATACCATAATAGTTGGAGACTTCAATTCCCCACTCTCATCAATGGACAGAACATCTAGACAGAGGATCAACAAAGAAATAGAGAATCTGAATATTACTATAAATGAACTAAATTTAATAGACATTTATAGGACATTAAATCCCACAACAGCAGGATACACCTTTTTCTCAAGTGCTCATGGATCATTCTCAAAGATAGACCATATGCTGGGTCACAAAGCAAGTCTTAACAAATTTAAAAAGATTGAAATCATACACAACACTTTCTTGGATCATAAAGGATGAAGTTGGAAATCAATAATAGGCCAAGTGCCAGAAAATTCACAAATACGTGGAGGCTCAACAACACACTCTTAAACAATGAGTGGGTCAAAGAAGAAATTGCAAGAGAAATTAGTAAATACCTCGAGGCAAATGAAAATGAAAACACAACATATCAAAACTTATGAGATGCAGCAAAGGCAGTGTTAAGAGGGAAATTTATTGCCCTAAATGCCTATACCAGAAAAGAAGAAAAGGCAAAAATGCAGGAATTAACTGTTCACTTGGAAGAACTGGAGAAAGAACAGCAAACTAATCCCAAAGCAAGCAAAAGGAAAGAAATAACAAAGATCAGAGCAGAAATAAATGAAATTGAAAACATGAAAACAATAGAGAAAATCAATAAGACCAGAAGTTGGTTCTATGAGAAAATCAATAAGATTGATGGGCCCTTAGCAAGATTGACAAAAAGAAGAAGAGAGAGGATGCAAATAAATAAGATCAGAAATGGAAGAGGAGACATAACTACTGACCTCACAGAAATAAAGGAGGTAATAACAGGATACTATGAACAACTTTATGTTAATAAATACAACAATTTAGATGAAATGGATGGGTTCCTGGAAAGACATGAACAACCAACTTTGACTCAAGAAGAAATAGACGACCTCAACAAACCAATCACAAGTAAAGAAATTGAATCAGTCATTCAAAAGCTTCCTAAAAAGAAAAGTCCAGGACCAGACGGCTTCACACGTGAATTTTATCAAACATTCCAGAAAGAATTAGTACCAACTCTCCTCAAACTCTTCAAAAAAATCGAAGTGGAGGGAAAACTACCTAATTCATTCTATGAAGCCAACATCACCCTCATACCAAAACCAGGCAAAGATATTACAAAAAAAGAAAACTGCAAACCAATCTCTCTAATGAATATAGATGCAAAAATCCTCAGTAAAATTCTAGCAAATCGTATCCAACAACACATTAAAAGAATTATACATCATGACCAAGTAGGATTCATCCCAGGTATGCAAGGATGTTTCAACATAAGAAAATCAATTAACGTAATACACCATATCAACAAATCAAAGCAGAAAAATCACATGATCATCTCAATTGATGCAGAGAAGGCATTTGACAAGATTCAACATCCTTTCCTGTTGAAAACACTTCAAAAGATAGAATACAAGGGAACTTCCTTAAAATGATAGAGGGAATATATGAAAAACCCACAGCTAATATCATCCTCAATGGGGAAAAATTGAAAACTTTCCCCCTAAGATCAGGAACAAGACAAGGATGTCCATTATCACCACTATTATTCAACGTTGTGTTGGAGGTTCTAGCCAGAGCAATTAGACAAGAAAAGAAATACAAGGCATCAAAATTGGAAAGGAAGAAGTAAAACTATCACTGTTTGCAGACGATATGATACTATACGTCGAAAACCCGGAAAAATCCACAACAAAACTACTAGAGCTAATAAATGAGTACAGCAAAGTAGCAGTTTACAAGGTCAACATTCAAAAATCTGTAGCTTTTCTATACACTAGTAATGAACAAGCTGAGGGGGAAATCAAGAAATGAATCCCATTTACAATTGCAACTAAAAGAATAAAATACCTAGGAATAAATTTAACTGAAGAGACAAAAAACATATACAAAGAAAACTACAAAAAACTGTTAAAAGAAATCACAGAAGACCTAAATAGATGGAAGGGTATACCGTGTTCATGGATTGGAAGACTAAATATAGTTAAGATGTCAATCCTACCTAAATTGATTTACAGATTCAATGCAATACCAATCAAAATCCCAATAACTTATTTTTCAGAAATAGAAAAACCAATAAGCAAATTTATCTGGAAGGGCAGGGTGCCCCAAATTGCTAAAAGTATCTTGAGGGAAAAAAACGAAGCTGGAGGTCTCATGCTGCCGGACTTTAAGGCATATTATGAAGCCACAGTGGTCAAAACAGCATGGTATTGGCATAAAGATAGATATATCGACCAATGGAATCAAATAGAGTGCTCAGATATAGACCCTCTCATCTATGGACATTTGATCTTTGATAAGGCAGTCAAGCCAACTCACCTGGGACAGAACAGTCTCTTCAATAAATGGTGCCTAGAGAACTAGATATCCATATGCAAAAGAATGAAAGAAGACCCGTATCTCACACCCTATACAAAAGTTAGCTCAAAATGGATCAAAGATCTAAACATTAGGTCTAAGACCATAAAACAGTTAGAGTAAAATGTAGGGAGATATCTTATGAAACTTACAATTGGAGGCGGTTTTATGGACCTTAAACCTAAAGCAAGAGCACTGAAGAAGGAAATAAATAAATGGGAGCTCCTCAAAATTAAACACTTTTGTGCATCAAAGAACTTCATCAAGAAAGTAGAAAGACAGCCTACACAATGGGAGACAATATTTGGAAATGACATATCAGATAAAGGTCTAGTATCCAGAATTTATAAAGAGATTGTCCAACTCAACAACAAAAAGACAGCCAACCCAATTACAAAATGGGAAAAAGACTTGAACAGACACCTCTCAGAAGAGGAAATACAAATGGCCAAAAGGCACATGAAGAGATGCTCAATGTCCCTGGCCATTAGAGAAATGCAAATCAAAACCACAATGAGATATCATCTCACACCCACCAGAATGGCCATTATCAACATAACAGAAAATGACAAGTGCTGGAGAGGATGTGGAGAAAGAGGCACACTTATCCACTGTTGGTGGGAATGTCAAATGGTGCAACCACTGTGGAAGGCAGTTTGGCGGTTCCTCAAAAAGCTGAATATAGAATTGCCATACGACCCAGCAATACCATTGCTGGGTATCTACTCAAAGGACTTAAGGGCAAAGACACAAACGGACATTTGCACACCAATGTTTATAGCAGCATTATTTATAATTGCAAAGAGATGGAAACAGCCAAAATGTCCATCAACAGACGAGTGGCTAAACAAACTGTGGTATATACATATGATGGAATATTATGCAACTTTAAGACAGAATAAACTTATGAAGCATGTAATAACATGGATGGACCTAGAGAACATTATGCTGAGTGAGTCTAGCCAAAAACTAAAGGACAAATACTGTATGGTCCCACTGATGTGAACCGACGTTCGAGAATCAACTTGGAACATGTCATTGGTAACAGAGTCCAGCAGGAGTTAGAAACAGGGTAAGATAATGGGTAATTGGAGCTGAAGGGATACAGACTGTGCAACAGGACTGGATACAAAAACTCAAAAATGGACAGCACAATAATACCTAATTGTAAAGTAATCATGTTAAAACACTGAATGAAGCTGCATCTGAGCTATAGGGTTTTTTTTTGTCTGTTTGTTTGTTTGTCTTTTTTTTTCTTTTTCCTTTTCTTTTTTTTTAATTATTATTATTATTTTTATTTTTTTCTCTATATTAACATTCTATATCTTTTTCTGTTGTTTTGCTAGTTCTTTTCCTAAATCGATGCAAATGTACTAAGAAATGATGATCATGCATCTATGTGATGATGTTAAGAATTACTGATTACATATGTAGAATGGAATGATTTCTAAATGTTGGGTTAATTTCTTTTTTTCTTTAATTAATAAAAAAATGTACAAGGTTCTTATTTAGAATAATGGAAATGTGTTGGTAGTGGATGTGGTGATGGTAGCACAACACTGTGATTTAAAATATATATTTGAATGTGGTTAAGGGGGCATGTTGGGTTGTAAATATGGTAACAGAATAAAAAATTTTCTAAAAGTCCATTGAACTGCATTACTCTAACAGTGAAGACTAAGTTAAACCATGAACTTTAGTTCAAAGTACAGTTATAAAATATGCTTTCATCAATGATAAGAAGTGTTCTACCCTCAATGCAAGGTGTTAATGATGCAGCAGGATATGGAAAACCTGTGTTTTATGCATGATTGTATTGAAAGCCCACAACTTCTCTACTAAAGAGAAGAATGATTATGTAGATTAATATGTGTTAAGACAGAAAAATCTTCACAATTTAAACAAAAAAGTAAGCTGTTGCAGAGTAGCATGTTTAAACTGTATGCTTTTTTTTAAAAAATGATGTCTGTATTCAGAATATCCCAATGAAACCTATGAAGAATGTATTAACATATGTTCACATATATTAACAAAAGTCACCTTAAAATCCCCCTGCCAGCCCCAGTGTATTCTGGAAAACAGCATCTGTGCAGAGCCACCACCGTGAGGTTGACGGAGCACTAAAGATAAGTTTGTAAAAGGAACAGAGGGGTGTGCACCAAGTTTTCTTTAAGTGAGGAAATCATGGATGTTTTAAAATCTCTTCATTTTTGCTTATTTAAAAATCTGTTTTTTTACAATTAACATACTTCTTTGTATTAAATATTATTTTAAAATATTTTTAATGCACATACTCCCAAGGTGTGGACAGAAGTGTCAATATAATAATCATATTGGAAAAGCTGATCCAACAGAACAAGTTATTCAATTTGTAGATGATTCTTACAGGCCATTTGGGTATAATTCAGACCACTAGAACTGACAGCCGGATCTGCTGAGTAGCTATGTTATCTAGACCAAAGAATGATCTGTTCATTGCACCACAGATATGTAGCCAAAGTAATACTATGATACTGATAGAAGGCATTACAAAACAGTGCATGGGAAATGGAAGGGCTATTCAAAAAAGGGAAAGAGATCTTCAGCTAGTGAGATGCTGGGCGAGGCTTCATGAAGGAGAGAGTTTGGTCAGGGCTTAAAGGGGTTGGTAAGGGTGGACAAGTGGAGTAATGACCAAGGGCCTTCTGAGCTACGATGTAAATATGAACCAAATCACAGGGAACCAAGAGCCGAGTTGAGAAAATGCATCGTATCAAACACTGGTGGCTTCCAACAGTGGGAAACCTCCATTTGGGTGGGAGTTGGCCAAAGTATAGGGAACCACCTACTGTTAACGTTTCAGAATGGAATTCAGAAGTATCATTTGATGAGGTATATTATAATGCTGGCTGTCTGCACTCAGTGAGTGTTCGGGGGTGGTGGGTCTGCTTTGCTTTCCTCATTCATTAGGGTCTTTTGTTTCATGAGGATCCAATGTAATTTGGGGGGGCTTTTTATCATTCCAAACCTCAAATTTTGCTGCTTTTGTACCATGAAAATCCCCACAATGGAATTCTTTCTTCTTCCCAAATAGGCTATCCTTTTTGGGTCAGTCCAGATGCTGAAATTCCTAATGTTTCTTGAAATATGGGGGCAAACTATTTGGTTTGGAGATATTGCAGGGTGAAGAACTTCTGGAACAAAGCATCAGTTTCTAAATCCTGATGAGGTATGTCTAACAAAAGAACTTCTTGCTCAGGGAGTGAGGAGCTGGAGGCCTGAGCTGAGGGGACATCACCCAGCTCCTTCTCCTTGCTTGACTGCCCTACAGCTGCCTTTGTCATCAGAGCTGTGACGTGAATATTTTCAAATTGCCCCAAAATGTTTTTCTCTACTTTATATTGTTTGTTTTGAGGTAGACTGGGTGTTAAAGATAAGCCAGGGTTGGAACCAAGTGTGACTAATTGCCAGCCACTCGTGCAAGGAATACTTGTATTCTTCCCAAACTCCTGACCGCATCCCTTATCCTCTATATCTGGGGTCAGGTCCTGCTTTCCTTCAACCATCCATCTCCCAAAAAATGTCTCCAATGGACAGAAAATTAAACTACAGCCATAATGGCTCTCTTAAAGTACACCGTGCACCATTTATCGCTTATTCAGAGTTTAATCTGGTATGGCTCCTCATGCTGTCTGCAGGTTCATCTGTCTGGTTTTCATTTAAAGCATAATCTCCTCTCATCAGGTTAAAACAGGATTTCCACTCCAAACGCTGCAACTGGCTCACACCGGTACCTCTTGTAAGGCAATGAATTGTGGGCAACTGATTCTTTCTCCATAACAGAAGAAAAAGTTGCAAATACAAGTTAAGCCATCCTTCTCCATTTCTTTAGCCACAGCAGACATCACTAATTGATCATGTCACTGAGCTCCGTCATGCATTCAGAGTTCTTCTCAACCCAGGCCTACGGGCAACTGCTACCAGCCAACTGGTGTTGGCTTTTGAAACAAAAATTACTTCCCATGCTTGGAACTAATGTTTCTTCCAGATCCAACAGTCTATTACTTACTGCATTACTTTTATGAAATTAATTAATTGCAATGTTGCATTAAGAGCAGAGTATACTACATAGGACAAGACTCCCAGGGATATAAATCTCCCTGGCAATGTGGGACATGGCCCCCACAAACGAGCCTGGTCCTGGCGTTGTGGGACTGAGAAAGCCTTCTTGACCAAAAGAGGGAGGAGAAATGAGACAAGATAAAATTTCGGTGGCTGAGAGATTTAAAATAAAATTCAAGAAGTTATTTTGGCTGTTATTCTTTTGCAGTATACAGATATCCCTTTTCAGTTTTTGGTGTATTGGAATAGCTTGAGGGAAATACCTGAAACTGTTGAACTGTAATCCAATAGCTTCAGTTTTTGAAGATGATTAAATAACTACAGAGCTTTTAAGGTGTGACTGTGTGAGCATGAAAATCTTGTGACTGACATTCCCTTTATCCAGTGTATGGACAGATGAGTAAGGAAAAAAAAGACAAAAAAAATAAATAAACAATAGGGGTGTACAGAAGGTGTAGGATGCTTTGTGCATTTTTTAATTTTATTTTTATTCTTATTCTTAGTGATTTTTGGAGTAATGAAAGTATTCAAAAATCTATTGTAGGGTGCACGGATAGTTCAGTGGTAGAATACTCACCTTACATGCATGAGACCTGGGTTCAATTCTTGGACCATGCACCCCCCCCCCCAAAAAAAAGGAAAAAAAAATCCATTGTATTGATATGCATGGTTTTATGATGATACTGTGAACCACTGATCGTACCCTTTAGATGATTATGTCTCAATTAAAAAAAATCACTGATGGGGATAAAACAAAGAACAGGGGATAGACCAAGTGATCCCAATGTAAATCTATCTTTTTGTAGTTAGCATAAATGAAGGCTGATCTAATTTTTGAAAACCAGCACATACCTTCATCTGAAGTAAAATGTCTCTAAATTCAATGATGAAAATCGCTGCTCTTTGGGTAGGACAGGAGAAGCTGTTTGGTTGTATACTCGAACCTGTTTCCAAATGACAACTAGCTTTTTCAAAGGTCATTCTGCAGTTCCTATAACTGATATCCAGCTACATTATCTAAGTCCCTTTTACTTCTTCCCTGGTATAAATTTTCCAAAAATGAGAGCAATCAGATAAGACCAAACAACTTCCTTCAGTGAAACAAATTAAGGCCATCTAGCAGCTCATGTACACGTAGGAAGGAGAATGAAATCCTAGGTGTCAATAACAGTCAAACCTAACAGCAGGCACTTAGGGTTGAGAATCTGAGAATCTTCCGGAGGCAGTTGTCTTCACTGTCCTTGCAACATTCCATGGCCCCTGTTAGTCCACAGGTCTCCCTCTGTATGCCTAAAACTCCATAAGGACAGAGACCCTGCTTTATTCATCCCTACAGCCTAGGATGTCAACCAGCTAACTGCGGGTAAATGCTTTTTTGAGTGCATCTCCTCATTCCTCGGTCCTTCAAGAAGCAGCTTGAAAACATGTAGAATTTCTAGAAGGGAGCCTAGCTCTGTCTGAAAACATCCCCACCACTGTCAGGGCAGTGAAAGAATCCCAAGAATCCTTCCTTTCTCAGAACACTACTCCTGGAAAAGTGAGTAGAAATATTGCTTCCAGGTTTAAATGCAGTTTCTGTTAGAACTGATCCAATTTGTGGCCTCTCCAACAGGGACTCAATATCCAGAGGTAAGGAGGGGGGCTTCTTTGAAGAATCAATATCAGATGCTGGGAACTTCCCAATCTTTGGCCCTTGGGCAAAATACATAAACTTTAAATGACAAAACTCCCAAGAAAGTTCATTAGAACATCTGGGCACCTTATCAGGGATTTATCAAGCTTTCCAGTGTTGATCCAAGCACCATTTTAATGAAAATCGGCCGTCGATGAGTCATTTATGCCAAGGATTTTTTTTCCTTTTTCTTCTCCTCCTTCTCCTTGTCCTTCTCTTTCTTTCCTCCCCCTCTGGCATTTATCACTGCAAAGGTTAATTCTCAGCCTCATGGCTCCAGGACTGCTATATACACTGTTATTATCAAACATTTGTGCTTAGGTTAACCGCTCTATGTCAAAATAAAATAAGTACAGTGGACATCCATCATTGCAGCTTGAACTGGAGAATTACATGAGGTTAAATTACTTTCTACTTTTGCAACTGGGTCCTTGGCCAAGACAACATAACCTTTCAGTCTGAATTTGTGTAAGCAAGAAAGATCTTCCTATGTTTTACTGACTTTTAAACTGGTAACTTTATACAAGTCACATATTTCAATTAACTGATTTTTATTCCTCTGTACTTGTGCCTTGGGATGGCTTAACTCAAGTAGCTGCAGTTATAAAATTAAAATAAATAACTGTATTCCAAAAGAAGACTGCCCGTCTGTACAAATCAACAACCTTTGTTCACAGTCTTGGAGAAAAATAATGCTCTTTGAACAACCAAAATGTCATTAACATAAACTCCTCTTTTATTTCTCTACTCTGACCTGACTAGGTTGGTATGTTTTGTTTCGTGACTCCTTCATTTCCATTCATAAATTAACTTATAATGGCAGTCTCTGAGACAAAGAAGGGGAGGTGCAGGTGCTGCCTAAGTAAGGGAAACAGGACCCCAGGACCAAGAAATTCTAAAAGGTCTAAAAACAGAGACTCACGAGCCCCAGAAATACGGATGATGTGAAAGATATACAGGGCCAGGAAAGAGAAAGGAAAGCCTAGGGACCTGAAAATTCAACTACTTAAATAAATGAAAGAGAAGGTCACTAATGTTTCCAAGCATTGAAAAGACCATTGAATAGTTCGAGATTAAATGAGGACAAGAGGCCGACGAGGACAAGAGGCCGACGAGGACAAGAGGCCAACAAGCACCTAGATTGTATAGAGCCTCTAGTAGGATAAATACATATGCATATATCCAATGAAGAAAAATAGTAAGGCTCAACCTAGTCCACCTTCCAGTCTGTAATATATTCAGAGTTTAAGGGGACAAATGTGGCTCAAACTGGTATACATAGGTATAGTTTGTTTGGGCTTTAAATTGTATTTGAATTACTAGGCAGTATAGTTTTAAGATTTAAAAAAATCATAGAGTATGGAATTTTTCATTTCTAATTTTGACCTGAGAACTACTCATAACTTGATTTAAAGAAAGACCTAGTGAGCTCTTCAGTGATAGCAACGTGACTGAACTTTACCTTCTGCGCTGGTTTGAAAGGAAGTATGCCCCCTAAGAAAAGCCATGTTTTGATATAAATCCCATTTCTAAAAGGTAGAATAATCCTTATTCAATACTGTATATTTGAAACTGTAATGAGATCATCTCCCTGGTTGATGAGATTTAGTTAAGAACGGTTGTTAAACTGGATTAGGGGATGACATGTCTCCACCCATCTGAGTGGGTCTTGATTAGTTTCTGAAGTCCTATAAAAGAGGAAACATTTTGGAGAATGAGAGACTCAGAGAGAGCAGAGAATGCTGCAGCACCACGAAGTGGAGAGTCCATTGGAGATGAAGAAGGAAAACGCCTCCCGGGGAGCTTCATGAAACCAGAAGCCAGGAGAGTAAGCTAGCAGAGGATGCCATATTCACCATGTGCCCTTCCAGCTGAGAGAGAAGCCCTGACTGTGTTCGCCATGTGCCTTTCCAGATGAGAGAGAAACCCTGAACTTCATTGGCCTTCTTGAACCAAGGTATCTTTCCCTGGATGCCTTTGATTGGACTTTTCTATAGACTTGTTTTAATTCTCAGCCTTAGAACTGTAAACTAGCAACTCATTAAATTCCCCTTGTTAAAAGCCATTCCGTTTCTGGTATATTGCATTCCAGCAGCTAGCAAACTAGAACACCTTCCTTATTTGAGAATCGAACACTTGATGTGGCACCTCAGCATGCTGGCCAGATCCACGGAGCGAGTCCAAGAACCTACAAGTATTCTGTCCTGACAGCTCTTGTCCACCACCCCACAGCTGGCTGTGCAGCTACACCTTGGGTGGTTACTGGCCAGAGTATGCAAGGGGTAGCCATTTACACAGTTCTGAATTTAGAGGCCCATTGTCCACACGCCACAGAGCAATATTAGACCCTACATTTCGAAGATAACTTGCCTTAGAAATAAGTCATTTGAATTTGTTTGGAAAATGTAAATCGAGGGCTTTCTACTATTTCTACTTCTTCATTACATCATTTTTGATGTACACATAAGCTGCCATACACATTCAATCCTTCCCTCGAGGTCTATACTATTTATCCCTATGAGATTCGAACATCCTAAGGTCAGGGACTGAATATGGCATGAGGCCATGCACTTCCAGCAGGCCCTACCCTACAAGGTCATGTAGTGTGGCAGTTGGATGGGTCATTTAATGGTCTGCTCCCCCTTTGAGTCCTAGGGAAGAGAAGCACATCTCCAGTTAGTCAAATGAAATATGGTGGCTATGCTAGAGGGGGTCATTTATTCCTTTCTCAGGCTTTTCTAAAAGGGATGGAATTTCCACTACACTCCTCGAGAGCATAAAAAGATGGGATAATTCAACTTCTCTCCATCACTCACTTCTCCCCAAAGAATGGGGATATTTTTATAATTAGGTCCATTTGGGAGAAGGAAATATGAGTGAGCCACCCACACCCTGTTCTGAATTCTCCATCTTCAGATCCGATTGGTGGCATCCCTCTCTGTTCAGTCCATCTACTGGGAGACCTGGGGCTGTGCCTGAGGCTGTTGAGTCAATCTGCCCATTTCAAGGGTCATTTATTAAGAGGTTCTGTTGGCTGCTGGTCTATGCTGTATTTTCCAACAGAACTGATACTTTTTCATCTCTATCTGTCTGACTCCCATTGTCTTATCTTATAATTGCCTCCAATTTCTAATGAGAGATGGGGAGCAGGGGCCTTAGAAACACAGCAGAGTAAGACAGAGGACTATAATACAGGTTCAGAGACAGCATGTCCATCCACATTACTAGCAAAGGAAGAGGAGGGTTCATACTCAAGATCAAAGAACTCCAGACCATCCTCTCTCTGCATCCCTCCAGCTCGAGGAAGGTGGGGTGATTAATGGCGCCTGTGGCCAGTCCTTCCCTCTGCTTAGCTCCTCTCAGATTATTTTTATCATGTCTTATGCTTATATCCATTTCTCCATGTATCTAGTAGACACCAAGCTGTCTGAATCACTGCCTTTATTTTTGCCCCGCTCTTCATTTTTAAACATATTTGCTTTTCACAAATAATGTATAAATATGTTCTCATAATACAAATTTCAATTGATACAAAGTGGATGTTCCACCTAAATTGTCCCCCACGCCCTAATCCCAATTACCGCCAGCATTTTGTCTGCTATGATGAGGTCTGTCCCTCCCCAACACACATCTTGCTGCCCCTCTCACAAGGACCAGACTCAGCTTATTAAAACTCAGTTTGGCTCATTCTCTGACTTTGACTCTCCAGACACCTTTATACTAATCAAAATCCATGGCAGTTTCAACTACCAATTTAATGGAGCAATGTGTGAAACCATAGTGATATAATGAACAAAATTGATACTATGGAATACTTTATAGGATAAACAGCCCTGTTTCTTAAGCAAATAAAAGTTCTGGGAAAAAAAAGGAGATGGTGTTGGGGTACTTACAGATTAATAGAAACATGTTAACCAAATGCTTTGTGTGATTTTCTTTGGATCCCTTATTCAAACACACCAACAGAAGAATCATTAAACGATATCCATGAAACAATTGGTTAAGTGAAGCCACGATTGCATATTGATGACAATAAGGAATGACTGTTGATTCCTTATCAACAGTAAATGAAACAAAAGGGGCATGAGTTAATAATTGTTGAAACTGGGTGATGAATCCCTGGAGGTTTTCTTTTTGCATGTGCTTAGAATTTTCCATTAAAAAAGTTTTAAAAACCAGAAAGCACAAAGCTTTGGCAGAGTTTCCCTGGGGCAATCCTGGGGGAATGAATCTACTCACATCCTCCTTGGGACCTGAGTTGGGTATGGCAGGCAGAGAAGTTTGTTGGCAGGTATGGCCACAAGCCAGGCTGAGAAGGGACTTGGAGAGTTGGCGTGGTCTTGATGAAACTTGACGAGTCTCCCCCAGAACGCCAAGTTCAGCATTAGATGGAAAACACGAATGGCCTCCTTTGCGATGACCCCAGCTTTGAGGTTGCTGCCATTTTATTGTAGGACTATGTTCCCACACCCTGACTTAATTCAAAACATTCACACCCATTTCTTCCCCATTATGAAGAAAGAAAAAGATGAAGGCTTTTGAAGCAGTGTTTCTCTGTGATCGCATGGATGGTGTTTTGGCTCTGGAATGCAGGCGGCCTGACCCATGGGATGCTGGAAGCAGATGCAGCTAAGCGAGGCTTAGGACTTTGCCCAGGAGTGAGGAGATGGTTGGAATATTTACTTTGAAAAGTAGCCTCCGTGGAAAAGTAGCCTCCGTGGATGGGAAATGATTAATTCACCACAAGGAATTCTGTATTCTACGGGGTGATACCCTCAGGAAAGAAAGGGCCTCTTTGAGAAAAGCGGATTGAAACCCTCTCACTCTGTCCAAACACCTGAAAGTCCCTTTTGCCCTCCACACTAACTCAATTATGGGCCCACATGGGGAAAAAAGGCAGCAAGGAGGCAGTGTAGGGAAAAAGGAACAAAATCCATTTACCTGCTTTTAATAAGTTGTGAATCATCACCCAAGTCCATGCCAATGTCCACGGATGATGTGACTGTGGGAGGGATGAAGCTACCAGCACCTGGTATTAGTAATGGGTCATCAGCCCCAAGGGAGCTATTTTGGGTGATCACTAGGGTCACACACACACACACACACACACACACACACACACACACACACATAGGGAAGCTTCTGGCATGATCTGGGTCTGCCAAAAGTTGACCTGTGCTCTGTCCTATTAACACTGGCAGATACTGATTCCAAGTAAGCCTTTGTGTCTTCATGTCATCCAACATCTGGGATAAAAGGGCTTTCCCAAATTCCACAGAGCCCCTCTCCCGAGGACATACAGAAAACCCAGTTTGTGACCCACTTGGTAAATTTGGACAACCAAGCCATTTGCTTAGACGAGACTCAACAGCTAGAGGGAAAGCAAACTGCACTCCATCAACAGGTGATTCTGGAGAATGAGGCACTGGTCTTCCCCGCGGGGTACAGGCCAAGTGGAGAGCTAAGTAGAAACCCCCCTGCAAAAGCTGTGCCCTCTGGTCCTGAACCAAGCAGTGTCCTGCCAGGTGCAAACCCTCAGCACCACCTCTTCAGCCTTCTCTCCACCTTTCTCCCACTTTCAATCCTCTCTCCAGCCTCACCGTACAACCTGATCTTCCCCTGAATATGCACCATGCGCTTCTAGACCTCAGGACTGAACTGGAGCTTTTCAGCCTGGAAAATTCCTCAGCCTCCTGCTCCTATGGCTGACTCAGGTCTCAGCTCAGTATTGCCCCATCTCTGCCCTTTTTCAGGATCCTCCAAGTTTGAGTTAGCCAGCCTTCCCCCAGGCTCTAGTGAGGACAGGGGTTACATCTTCCCCTATGTATCCTCATCTCTTGGCACAGAACTTGGCATGTATATGCTCTCAAAAGTTTATTGAGTGAATGGATGGCAGGGCCACAGCCTTGGACAGCCCAGCTAATATATCCACGTCAATGGAAGTGTGCAACTAACTGGGAGAACTTGATTGACAGGCACTTAATATTCCTGTAGATTTAGCACTTCCACAAGTGGGCTCACAACCCACTATAGATAGTACACAAAGTGTGTGTCCCCCAATTTTCAGATGAAGAAAGTCATTTGTGCTGGATCTCAAAAATGATTGTTCGTGAGTAACCACTGGCTGGTCTTGATTATGCACATTTCTGCAACCTACTTGGAAAATGAATTTTGGATTCTGTGCTCCAAGAGTCCGTGGTGGCAGACTGTTTCATTCTGCGGAGGTGAGAGGAAGTGCTAAGGGGGAGTTTTGGGTTTTATTTTGTCCGTTATCACACTAGCCTCTTCAAAGTGCCTATTGTGTAATTTAGATAAAACCACACAAAAAAACTATATGTTCTGATTTTTGGTTTTCTGAGTATTACATTTTTACGTGGAAAGCAACATCCATTGCTATACTTCTATTTTTCCCTGAAGTGTCTTGATGTCATTCGAATAGTTTACGAAGTATATACCAAAGAGTCCCCCAAGTTAGAGAAGCTTCCCAAAAGTAGCTTATCCACACTAATTCCTACTATGCATTTATACTCAGAACTGAATCCTTTTCCCTAAGATTTCCAAAGGCATCTCAGAATCTTCAGCTAACTGCAATGTGTGCCCTTACTGCTAATATGGAAACTTCAATCAACTGAACGTTTATTGTTTTCTTCTTAGTAAATGAGTATGTGTTTGGGATTTTTTTACTGCATAATAAAACCAACATAAAATTAATTTGCTTCAGTGCTTCCCCACTCTTTAAAATGACCACATTCCCCTGCCTTTGCTTTGGCATCCCGCCCAAACCTAAACTAGGTTATCAGCTAGGTGAGGGCAGCTGCCCGAGCCTTGGGGCTTCAGCCAAGTCTGGGTGTCCCCACTGTCTTCCCAATGCAGGGTTGGCATGGTCGGAGATACTGATCAGTTTTATCCCCAAGGGTGCTACTTGCTGGCCACTGTGGATTTTGCTTTTACAGACTCTGGTTGCTTCTGACCCTGTGTTTTTTATTACATTCTTTTGCAACTCTAGCAGCTGTTTTTGTCAAACATCTTAATAAAGTCTGAACTGCTAAAGGAACTTTATGGAAATTGGTCACAGAAGAAGCCTATATGGCACCTTTTTAGAAAACAGGAGACGAAATTACCTCTCAGTTACTTTTCATAGTAGGGACAAAATAAACCCAACAGTGTGGGTGGAGGAGGTGAGCCTTAAAACTAACTTCTCACTAGGTTTCCAGACATGATTTCTGTGCGTGACTACCATCCACACACAATTATTGTATTACCTATGTTTATCACAATACGTTAGAATGTTTTGGCTGCATGGACCAGATTATAAAGACACTTTAAGGACGTTACCTTTTAGAAGAGTTGACTCAAGGTTTGTTTCATTTTTTAAAAATTTCCTATAGTCCTTTAATTGCAAAAAATTTAGTGGAGTTCTGTGATCTACGAAAGAAAATTAAATATCTGAAATACTATTAGCTTATTCTTGCATTGTTTAATTATGTTAAAATATTGCTCCATTTTGTGAAGCATGTTAATTTGGCTGTGAAGATAACTTGATTCAACAGCCTATAAGGCAGTCAGAAGAACGCTAAAGTTATATCTGACTTGAGTGTAATGGTTCACATACTAGTGTCAAGGAAGAATAATCCACCAACAGACCAAAACTAACCATTCACCAGTTTGGTGCGTGACTCCATACACCTCCATGGATAAAACAGCCTCTGAGACGCAATAAAACCAAGTGGTTCAGTGGCCTTAGCCAGGTCACTGACAGCAATCCAACCAACTTCCCCCACCCTCATCGGTCCGTTACGGGACATCTCTTTGAAAATTAATTTTGCCACCAAAACTGAGCAGTTTAAAAATGGAGTAAATTATTAGCAACACTGCACAAACACGCATATAGAGATGACTTGGTATGATTATGCATTTTTTTAGCTACTTAAGACAATTAAGCATTTTCAAATGGCCAAGGCTATGAACACGCAGGAAGCTGAAACCTAGATTTTAGCAGCTCCCTTGGGGCTACTTGGTTATTTGACCTAAAAGGTGTAAAGTGAAGTGGTTGAACTAGACTATGTTCAAAGGTCACCCCACCAGGACAGTCTGAGATGAGATGAGACTTCCAAGATGAAATAAGACTGTATTTGATGGAAGGGCGGCCGGAAGGCTGTTTTCACGGAAGAGTGAATATGCTTCCAAAGAATGAGTAGATACACCCATTGCTCGAAGGGGGGCAGCTGTAAAGACTTGACATCAAGGTGCTGGGTCTGTCCCTCAACTCCAAAGCAAACTGCATTTTACAAAGTCCCTGGTTACAGATTAGCACACAAACCTGGCTTCCTCTAAAGACGGTTGAAATGGATTCTCCAAGGAATTGCATGTGATTTTAATTTTCTTTCCTTTGTCAGAATCTATTTCAATTTAAGGGGAGGGAAAAAAATGTAATTACAGCTTTATGTTCTTTGCAATGATATCATAATGAAATTCTCACTTTAGATGATTTAAGGTTTCATTCTCAATTATAATCTAGAATCAGTGAACTCTCCTTTATATCTTTCTTGCTATTTTTCAGATAAGTGGCCCAATTCCAATCCCTTACTTATACACTAGTGTTCTGATACACTAATGCCCGTGCTTCAGACAGTAAAGGAATCTGCCTCTCATTAGGACAATCTCCTTGAACTGCATTTATCCCGTCCAACACTACAAAACACACATTTTTCTTGACTGAACAGTGGAGGGCGCTGTTGTACTTGGTGTGTTTCTACCTACCAGCTTCTCAGGAAATTTTCCCTTAACAAAGGACTCTTTCCCATAGTAATATGAACATGATGTACGATAATGAGAACGATAACTACATCAACATATTTTTCCCCAGAAGTTGAGGATTTTTTTTTTCAGAGTGTGAATGCAGAGCTCTTTCCTGTAAGATACGAAGATAAACGAATGGAGTTTAGAGTAGGGTGGAAGGTGCTTAAAAATACTTTCAAGTGAACATGGGCTTCCCAGACCTTGTAAATCGATGATTTTGACTACTGTATATTAGGAGTTCCATTACATTTCATCGTTCAGCAGTAAAAAGATAATATAGCAGCAATCTAATGTAGTGAACTGCACGATTAACATCTGGCCACAATCATTCTGGTGTAAGAAAATATATTCCCTGAATGAGGTTCACAGGGCATGAGCCTGGCAAGAATTATAGAAAGATATGTTTAAACTGAGCTGTGACAGCTGGATATTGTTTGCAAGCACTACACTTAAGGTGCTGGGCATTTATCTGTCCCCTTCCCTGAAGCCAGAACAGCATAGACCCATTTTAACTTTTACCATTTTCTTTCCCACAGTAATTCCACATGACCAATGTCTCTTTTTTTTTTTGTACATTGTCACCCATCTAATGCTGCTTTATACCTCACACGCAACTTCTTAATAAATCAATTTAGGAAATATAAGCATCTTTATAATATGCTCAAAAGACTCTAGAACCATAGGTAAGGGAACCTGGCTCTTTGCTTCTGCACATGCTTGGGGAAACTTTAGAGGGTTTCCAGATAAAATACAGCAGCACTATTAAATTTGAATTGCAGATAAACAACGCATAACTTTTTTTAGCAACAGCATGTCCTGTGCAATATTTGGGACTGACTTATACTAAAAAAATTGTGCATTGTTTATGAGGAATTCAAATTTAACTGGGAGTTCTGTCATTTTGTTTACTAAATCTGGCAACCCTATGCCCTAGAAACCAGTGGCACCCAAACTGAGAATCACTCTACTATATGGTCTCAATGGGATTCCAGATTTAAAGTTCATGTGTGTATGTTGCCATGAACATTGCAAGAACATAGAAAGAATAGCCTAGGAATTTATATGTATTTTAAAAATTGCCTGTTCTGCAGCTTCTGGAGAAGATAGGAGACAGGTTTTCCTTCCTCTCCTAACCTACAGCATGTTCTTCTGCCAAAAGCCAGATGGAGATCATTTGACTGATTTAATATTCTGTTTGTTGGAAAACAACATTTAGGGAATAATGTCTTTGTGAAACTGGGCTGACAGAGCTAAAAATAAGGACTCCGCCCGAGTCACAGAGAAAGAAAGTCAAAGATTTAGGTGCGCTTTTCCCAAACCCAGGTGTAAACCTGGGGGTCAAAACCACTAGCCCACCCCAACTTAATCCTTGATTTGGCATCTGTTGCTCATTAACTTTGCTTCCATTTTAGCCATCTGAGCTGAATATCTAGCTCTAGCTGCTACCTGATTTTTTTTCCTGGAACAACTAAGCATGGGCTTAGCAAATAGGAGCTCCTGAATTACAAAGTAATAATGAACCAGGTTCTCCATCGTAGTCAAGGCATTTCGGGATGCTGCTTAAGACTTTCAGGGAAATGAGAAGCAAACAAAAGGCAATTAATGTGATCACCCTTCCTAAGCTGCTGGTTATCAGTGCTTCTTTTTAAACCCAACTTTATCCCAGGGACTCTTCCCGCAGTCATTTACAGCACAAACGCAGCATCAGTTGAAGAGATAAAAACACCTTATGTAATGATGGTTGTTGAACTCTTCAAAGCATCACCAGTAAACCAACGTTGGGTAAGCAAAATTAAGTATATTTGTGCTCACCATAATAGGGCAGAAAACCACCTTGAGGGAATCTTAGCGGTGTCTCAGAAAGGGGAAGGCAGAAGTGGGATGTTAACCAGGCTTTGGGGTTTGGGCTTGGAGCGGTGTAAGGCAGATCTTCCATACCAGGGACCTGAGGGTGATTGGGCATCTTTGTGATATACTAATTTGGGGTTGGTGGACAGTAACATGAGCATCTCAAAGAGAGTCTTGATATACAAACAGTTGCTTTGATGAGCAAGCCGGTTGCCCACATGAGCAGACTATTTTCTCCAATTAATCAATTGTTGGAATTTTCGGAAGCCAACAGTGAAGTTAATTTTTTATTTACAGCCTTATCTTTCCTGGGAAAAGTTTTCCTGGAACAAACAACAAAATCGTGTTGGCATAGGTGTTTTTAGTTCTATCTTCACACCACCTTTGGTTTCAGTCGAGACCTGAAATATAATTACCACTTCACGAATACTTAATATGCCCAGTACTTTTTATGTTTTTGTGTCTGAAAAGTAGGTACTTTTTTAAAAAAAGTATTCTCATTTATTGACAAGTAAACACTCTAAAAGAAATTAAATTATCTTCAAACCCCTCCTGGATCAATTATTTTAAGGGAAAATAAAGCAAAGAAGTCATTCTTATTCAACATGTAGAGAAACTGAGGCAAATTTAGAGGTCTGAGCCAAAGTCTGCAGCCCAGACTTTGGATAATGTTGGAGAAGTGACGTTTGTTTCCTCTACTTTGGTCTAGAATCTCTTTTTCCTTTCTGATGCCCCTTCACATCAAGAAAATCACAGACCCTGCCATGCTTAAAGCATTTAACAGACTAGCCTATTATCTACCCCATGTACTTGTGAGATGAATGCTACTTAAAACTCAGAATCTCAGGCCCACCTTTGTACTCAGAACCTTCAATCGCCTTTCTGCGGTGTAGACTTCATGTGAGGCACAAGAAACAATCACTTACTTTCCTAACGAATTAAGTGGTCTGAGCGCTGTAGCAACTTCTTTTTCCCGGTATAATCCATCAAAAGCATGGCCTAAATCACATTAACACTGAGTCCCAAATTCTCAAAGTAGGACATGAAATTATATCTCAGTGACTTCCTTTGACCCAAAAGAAAAATGCAAACCTGGCCTTACATGGTTTATCTTCATGTTAATCATGAAGGAGGAGAGTGTTTAAAATACCAAGCATATTAATGCCATTTTCAACCTTTTCCGCTGAATGTTAGGTGCCTGTTGAACTATGATATTTTTTTAAACCATCAACTCCAGCGACCTTACTCTCTATGTTTATTATGCTTTGGATGAAATAATATTGCAGGAGCTCCTATCTTTTAAATTCCAGGCTACTATAAAATATACACTGTATCTATCACTATTTCACCAATCCACTCATGACTTTGAAATCATTAATGAGTTAGCTTCAAATCTTCCTTTCCTGAGAAAAATAAGATAAACTCTTTTTCATTTACTTTGGAAAGTTTTAGTTACTTTGTTTGAGATATACAGCTCAGATTCATGATTTCTTTTTAATAGAGTTTTCTGGTTTTTTCTATGCCTAGCTCAGACAATCCTCTTTGGAAAACAGAACTGCTTTTGGACAAATGCTGATACTACAGATTAAAAAGGGATAAAATTTGCTTAACACAAAAGGAAAGATTTTCTTTAACTCTTAACTTAACAATAATAGCAGCAAAAAAGAACTATCCAAGAAGTTTTAATAACATAATTTAACATGATATTTTTATAATAAAGGTGACACATGAAGGCAACTTAATTTTTAACTGAACACAGATTAAATATCTATTATTGTGTTTGGACAAATGTTCTTAAAATAATGGGTGAGGATTTGCCATTCTTTGTTTTTAAAAAAGATAATATTGATGTTATTCACTGTATGAGAGTAAACTTTATTGACATAACTAATATACCAGTGTGAACATAGATTTGATGTATTTTTATCAATTATTAGCAACACTGAAGCTAGATGAAATTAAATGTTTATATTTCATCCACTAAGATATCTATTATCTTTACAGTACCCAACAGAAAGGAACTCTGTATGACTGAATGGAATCATGGGTTTTGAAACTATTAGTATCAAAAATGACCATTTAGAACAATGTTTCTCAATCTTTTCTTTTTTTTATTACCTACCTCCTAAGTAGGCTTTTTGGACATTTTTACCTGATTGCCTGTGAAATTTTAATACCACAGCTATATGATTTATGTGTTTATATATATGCCTATCTTTCCATAAACGTATATATAGAGAGAGAGATCTGTGCTTATACATAAAACAAGTAAGATTTTTTTCACCCCTCAAGAATCAATTCTCACTCCTTTGGTGATAATATTACTCCTGTTGATTTTGATGATTTTAATCTGTAGAAAAAGTAACAGCCCCCAACATTTCCACTTGGAAAGAAGTTTGTTCTGCTTTCCTTACAATCAGAGTCAAAAGAATAGGCCAAAATTAGAGTAAGTCCAAAATCATTTTCTAGGTTTGGGTTGGGAAAAAAATCTTCAGTTCTAAGCTGATTATTTTCTTTGAAAATCATAATTGTCATCTAATAGCAGTGAGTCGGATATTGGCTGAAAGAAAATATTGCCCTTTGGTACTTAAGCCTAAATGTGAGCATAAACATAAAGCACCACCTCACCCATTTATTCCTCATCGTTCACTCATTTACTCACTGATTTGTTGGCCCAACAAGTTCTAACTCAGGAGCTGAAGATGCAAAGATGAATAACACTTGACTTAAATACATTCATCCCACTGATGAGATGACAAACTAGAAAAGTAGTAAAAACAAAAAGGCAAATAAGTCTCCATACTCTTCTTTAACACCTAAAATGTCAAAAGTCATATATACAAAAGTTAAGAGATAATCAAGTGACAGTAATTATGAACTATAGCCCAATTACAATGTTTCCATGTATAGACAATTTTTACATTCTTTTGAATAAGCATGCAGTAAGCAAGCCGACAGCCTAATTTTGGACATCCATAAAACTATGTTACCAAATCTACCTTAAAGCCAATTTACCAACGATTAAATTACAACCTTAAAGAATCCATAAAGGAATAGAGAGTTAGTATCCTGTGGCAGTCAGCTCCTACTTTGAGTTAATTTAAGTATTTCAACCATTTTAAGTTACAATATTGTTTCCCAAACAGAGATAGGTTTGTTTTTATTTTTTTAAAAAAACCAGCCTCCTCTCATTTGTTTTTTTCTTTTCCAGTCAGCTTTAAACTTCAGGCATCACTCGCTTTGAAAGTTCATTTTAACATCCATGATGTAGTGGGAGTACTTGCAGCTTTGGCAAGCACATGGTTCACTGAAAAGCAACTTTGCGCTAGCACACCATTTATTTCTGAAATGCTGGCAAAATTGAAAGAGGCTCTAACTCCACAAGGGGCAACATTTTTCTCCAGGAAAAGTGTCAACACTGTTAAAACAGCTGTGTGCAAATGAAGAGAAATTAGCTATGGAGTCAAATTCCTAACTTCAGGGATGATTTTCATTGATGTGAACATATTCTAAAGTGGTAAAAAGTGGTGTTTCCCAAATGAGATCCAGAGACCCTGATGGTAGTGCATCTGTGATAGATTGTCCATCCGAGAGTGAAGAGGGTAATCCACGTGATCGCCACCTATCTGGCCTCTTCCCACCCTTGTTAACTAGGATACAGGGTTCCGGCAATTAAATGGTGGGAGGATGGTCAATGACGATAGAGATGTGGGGACAATTTCTATGCATCTAACCACCACATAGGGAGCTTATGTTTAATATTATCCCTAAGGTTTGCCTTTGCAAGCTTACAAGACAGTCTTCATCTTTCCTGTGAAATAATAGCTGCAAGGAGTATGGATATTGTGAGAGGTCATTTTGAAGGTGTGACTGTATTATAAGTAGTCTGGGGAAAAGTAATGGGAGAAGGCTCTTTCAGGTACCTAAGAAAAAGAATACATCCTTTCCAAAATTTTACTAGCAAGTCCAGATTTTAGACTCAGCTACTGTCTATGAAAAATAAATAAATAACAAGGACTCGTGTGCTGGTCTGAAAGGATGTATGTCCCCTAGAAAAGCCATGTTTTAATCCTAATCCCATTTTGTAAAAGCAGCCGTTTCTTCTAATCCCTATTCAGTACTGTATGTTTGAAACTTTAATGAGATCGTCTCCCTGGAGATGTGACTCTTTTCAAGAGTGGTTGTTAAGCTGGAGCAGGTGGAGATGTGTCTCCACCCATTCGGGTGGGTCTTGATTAGTTTTACTGGAACCCTATAAAAGAGGAAGCATTTTGGAGAAAGCTGGAGATTCAGAGAGAGCAGAGAATGCTTCAGCACCATGAAGCAGAGAGTCAGCCAGTGACCTTTGGAGATGAGCAAGGAAAATGCCTCCCGAGGAGCTTGATGAAACCGGAAGCCAGGAGAGAAAGCTAGCAAATGACGCTGGCTTCACCATGTGCCCTTCCAGCTGAGAGAGAAACCCTGACTGTGTTCACCATGTGCCTTCTCACTTGAGAGCGAAACCCTGAACCTCATCGGCCTTCTTGAATAAAGGTATCTTTCCCTGGATGCCTCAGATTGAACATTTCTACAGACTTGTTTCAATTGGGACATTTTTCTCAATCTTAGACCTGCAAACTTGCAATTTATTAAACTCCCCTTTTTAAAAGCCATTCCGTTTCCGGCATGTTGCATTCCGGCAGCTAGCAAACCAGATCAGTTTGCTTCATGCCAAGAGATGAGTTACAGCAGAAGGGTGCAGAAAGAAAACAAAGATAGCAGAAAAGATTAAAGGCCTAGAATTAATGCAGTGAAAAAAAAAATAGGTGGCTATATGGTAAGAGAGATACTGAAATGTTGTCAAAACAATCTGAACATATTGAGTTTAAATTGTTTCAATTAGCATTTCCTAGAGTATATTCCCTAAATAATAGCTAATTGTGTTTAGAAATGCATATTCACCTCTCACTTGGTTTTTCATAATGCTTATTTCTATATTAAATTCTCTGTGAAGTCCTGCAGTGCTGTATTTTTTACTATCCATTGAGACAGGCTAATCATGCTAGATGTCAGTGTTGTAGGAGAACCAAAAAGTTTCTGTTTGCAAGACCTGGTTCTTAACTTTTCAGGAATTTAAAAGCAAGTTGATAAAAACAGCCATTATTAAAAATTGATACAAACTTATAATTAGATAAATTATATTAAAAATGGTTCTAGTTTGCTAGCTGCTGGAATGCAATATACCAGAAACGGAATAGCTTTTAAAAGCAGGAATTTAATGAGTTGCTAGTTTACAGTTCTAAGGCCAAGAAAATGTTCCAATTAAAACAAGTCTATAGAAATGTCCAATCAAAGGCATCCAGGGAAAGATACCTTGATTCAAGAAGGCTCATGAAGCTCAGAGTCTCTCTCTCAAGTGAGAAGGCACATAGAGAACACAGTCAGGGCTTCTCTCTTGGCTGGAAGGGCGCATGGCAGACATGGCGTCATCTGCTAGTTTTCTCTCCTGGATTCCGGTTTCATGAAGCTCCCCGGGAGGCATTTTCCTTCTTCATCACCAAAAGTCCCTGGCTGGTGGACTCTCTGCTTCGTGATGCTGCAGCATTCTCTGCTCTCTCTGAATCTCTTATTCCCCTTTATAGGACTCCAATAAACCAATCAAGACCCACCCAAATGGGTGGAGACATATCTCCACCTGCTCCAGCTTGACAACCACTCTTGACTATATCACATCATCCAGGGAGATGATCTGATTACAGTTTCAAACATACAGTATTGAATAGGGATTATTTTACCTTTATGAAATGGGATTTATATCAAAACATGGCTTTTCTTAGGGGGCATACTTCCTTTCAAACCAGCACAAAAACAAAGTTGATAAGCCCATTCAGAGAGTATTTTATTTTGTCTATTATATTTTTCAGATCCATCTTTCCATTTGTTTCCTCAAGTGTGTTCACAATTGCTTGATGGAATATTTTTTATAGTAGTTTTAAAATATCTTTGTTATGTAATTCCAATGTTTGTGTCATCTCATTAGTTGTCTTTTGAGTAACTTTTGCCAGGTGAGTTGGGATATTTCTAATTCTTCCCATACTGACTAATTTTGGATTGTATCATAAACATTTTGGTATTTTTTTATGAGACTCTTGGTCATGCTTAAATCCTATGGAAAATATTCATATTTTTGTTTTAGCAGACGGTCAACTTAGATTGAGGCTGACAGTTCCAATCCACTGTCTTTGATCTGTAGCTTCAAGGTCAGTTCAATTTTCAAAGCCTTTGCAGTGTTTGGATCTGTGTCACTTACGTACTACCCAGTAACTATTCTGCGATCTGGTGATACGTTATTTCTGTTCACTAAATCATGTTTATGCTGATGAGAACCGCATTCATTTCTTCGGGAATGAGCTCAAGATTTCATCAACAACTTTATGGGGTTGCTGGCCCATACACCTCCCTCTTTGTGTTTTCATGAATATCTCCCAGTTCCCTTGGGCTCCCCTTTTTAGTCCTCTAGCTAGAAAGATGGAACTTTATTTACCCCACTCTCCTGCACACTTCCACAGCTGCCCCTATATCTTGGACCAGCATGATGGCGAATAAAATGTTAAACTCACTGCAAGTTCAGTGGCTCCTTGAATCCTGGTCTTCTGCATTCTGCCATCTACTACTGACTTTTCAGAGTCCCCGAACAGCTATTCCGGGAGACTATCCAGGTTCCATAACTGCATTTGGTGGAGAGGCAGGGATGAATGGACTCGTGCCATTCATTAGGAAACTTCCTGAAGCTCCTGACAACCTATCCCCATTCTGCCCTCTGAAAGAAGTTTTGATCTATTCCCATTGCCTTTCAGGAATTAAGGAACAGCAAGACAGAAATAGCAAACAGGAAAAGAAAATGTTTTCTTTAATGATTCCCTATAATGTATCATTTCCAGGTTCCTTATCGTCTCATTTACTTGCCTCTGGATTTTCCCAAACTTGTTCATACCTTTCTTAATGTGTGGTGCCCTTCACATGGATTACTATCTCCATTCAATCTTGATACTGTGATTCTATTAATGCAGTTTAAAGTGTGTTAGCTTTTTTCAGTAACTGCATTTCAATATTGGCTTGGAATAAATTTTTGGAAATTCCCAGTCTTTTGTATATGCATAATGTCAAGTCTTTACCATACTACTCCAACTGATTATTTTTTCATAAACACAGGGATTTATAACTGTTAATATATTATACCTTATCGGCTGCAGTTCATCATTCTTGCCTATGGAGGTAATTTGGAGTTCTGATACTATCTATTTTGTTGGTTATCCATCTTAGCCTTATGTAGAAAGCATGGAAATGACTTCTGAGGAGCTTGGTAAAATTGAAAGTGTATCAGGCATTAGTCCATCTCTGCATTCTGACTTCAGTTGCTAATTCTTTCTCCCCAACGCATCCCATTAGCTTTTCCCAAACATGACTAATACTCAATTGTGGACAGAGTTCACGTTGTTTTTCTTGGGTTCCTCTGCCCCATGTCATTTGGGAGCTATGTCTAAATGCCTCTTTCAATGGCTTAGTTAAGTAGATATTTTAGATGTCAGTGTGAGGATGAGAGGTTTGGCCCTTCTATCCTAGAGGAGTTTGAATTTTAAAAATACCTATAAGATAAGCAAGAGTGTTGAATTGGTACTTGAGAGAAAAAAAGAAAAGAAAAGGGGTGGGAAAGATAAATAAAGTAAGGAGAGAAAGAAAGGGGAAAAGAGGAAAGAAGAGGAGGAAAAATGGAGCCGGGGGGAGGGTATTCTTGTTCATTTTAGCCAGTGTTAATGGCAGAGCCCACATCTGCTACACTTGCCTTGATAGAAGCTAGAACAACACACAAACACATGGGTAAAACAAACGTTTTCTTATGATGTATATCTTCAGAGAGAGCCCCAGAAATCCCATTGTCAGGGATGAACTGGGAAAAATAGTGTCCTTTCCAGAATAAATATTTGGGGTCTGGAGGAGAGAAATTATGGATCAACAAACCAGGTTCTACTGACAGAAAAAAGCAAGTCCTAGAGAGAATTGAGAAAAACATTTTTGAATGGAAAATTTTAAATATCCACTAAAACAGAGAAAATATAACAAATCTTGTGCACCAACATCCAGCTTCAGTAATAATTAACTTATGGTCAATAGGATTTCATCTACACTCTCATCCAAATGTCTTCTACATTCTCAGCCCACTGGATTATTTTGAAGCAAATCTCAGCATTTCCTTTGACATGACTCAATATGTAAGCAGAAGGCATTTAAATTAGGACAAATTCTGCACAGATAAGCTGTGTATAAACCTCAAGAGAAAGTAAAATCTGTAAAAAAAAAAAAAACAAAAACAAAAAAAAGAAAGTAAAGCCATGAAGAAAACTGTGAAGAGCTGATCAGGGAAGGATTGAAAAGCATCCATTCCTAGGAATAATTCTCAGATTTGGGTAAATGTTTTACTTTTAAAATGAGACATGAGATTCCACATACCACTGGAGTAGTAGTACCCATTAGGTTCCACTCCTTTTACAAAAGAAACGGTACAACAGAAGTCACACTGTTAAATAGAGAAACAGCACAAATATTGGGGAAAAATGTATCCACATCATATGTGGATAAACATGAAAGAAACACATTTGAGCTGCATTAGTCCATGGTGACAACACTTTTAAAATACATGGGCCATGACCATATTTTTAAAGTTTGTATTTATTTTGCTTCGTTCCACGAGATGTAAACTGGGATATTCAGTTATAAAACAACGTTTTATTGCTTCTGGGTAATTCCCCAAGAGAGGAAAATAAAGTTTCTTTCTCCCCTACAAAAAAGTGATAAATGTTTAATGAAACATTTAGACCTTTCCCCTTAAAGGTTATGCATGACTTTAGAATATTTTTATAAGTATCTGATTTCTTCCACCTGAATTTAGCAGATGAATCATAGTCCAGGTATGAGTATGGGAGAGGGAGTAAGGAACACTTGTGGCTCCAAAATTAGAGCTCCGTCCTCAGCATTAGGGTCCTGATTGTCTAATGAGAGTCCCACCACCAGGAAGGCTCATGAATTGCTGGAAAAAAAAAAAAAGACCTGGGCCATCCTTAGAACAGACTCAAAAACTAATGGATAAAGCGGGCCACAATGGCTCAGCAGGCAGAATTCTCACCTGCCACACTGGACACCCAGGTCCGATTCCCGGTGCCTGCCCATACAAAAAAAACAACTGAAGGATAAGGGTTTGGAAATTTAGATTTAGCTTAAATCACTATCTTCTTGAAAGAAAAGTGTGACTCTCTTATATATTTCACACACACTCACACCCATAAAACTCTATAAAAGTGTTTTCAACCTCGTGTCTGATGCTTCTTTTATCTACCTTATGGACAGAGGAGTAAAACATATGGATTAAAAAATAAATAAATAATAGGGGGAACAAATGTTAAAATAAATTTAGTAGATTGAAATGCTAGTGATCAATGAAAGGAGGGGTAAGGGGTATCGTACGTATGAATTTTTTTTCTGTTTTCTTTTTATTTCTTCTTCTGAATTGAGACAAATGTTATAAGAAATGATCATGATGATGACTATGCAACTATGTGATGGGAAAAAAAAAGAACGCTCATATTGTATGTTGATTGGTTTTATTAATAAAAATTTAAAAAAGAAAGTGTTTTCAGGCATAGGGTTAGTTCTTAACCCAACTATTCCAGAGAAGTGTAAAACAAATTTGAAACAAATGTATTCAGTTTTTCTTAAAATAAACAAAAGATTTTCAAGCAAAAGAGGAAGAATCTTGACAAGTCCCATTTCGGATTTCATTAAAGCTTAACCCTTTCTGAAAGTGTTCTAGAGCCGGGATCAACGTGCTGATGTTTCTGATGTCTCACCGCCCCCCACCCCCTTTCCTCCCACCCCCACCCTCTGCCCCCCTGCAAGGAGGGTGGCTAATAAACATTGTATTTATGTATATCTGTGCTGCAAAGGTGTGCTGCTGTGTATTCAAAGCGCGGCCTTTTGTTCCCTTCTCCCCTTTTATTTCCTGTCACAGTGTTATTTGCAGCCTCATTTTTATACCTCTGGTTTTCATTAAATAAAAGTCAAGGGTAGAGACTGTAAATCTCTTTATGTTCTATATGACTTGGGGGCAGCCAAGCCCCATCCCCTGCCTAACGACCTCTCCTGCCAAAGCCCACCTTCCCAGCGCCCCAAGGGGATGGGGCTAGGGGGTGGGGGGTGTGGGACCAGACTGGGAAGGGAAGAGAAAGGAGGTTTTCTTGCCTGGGGCCTGCTAACCTGAGTATACTTTCCTTTCTCAGGTTTGTTTTCTCAGCTGGTGGCACACGCTCTGCTCCAGCACTGCTAGGTCTAGTGGAAAACAGCTTCCTCCAAGATCTGAAGGTCCATTCTAAAGAAGTGGTTTGGAGCTAAGAAAGAGGGAGCTCGGTTGTAGTTTGGTGCCAACTCTCTGTTTTTCCTAGTATATGGAAATATGAGCTGTATAAACAGTTCATATTTCACATTCCACCTGTAGCAAAATCTGCCAAAGCAGACAAGGAAAGTTCTTAGACCTTTCTCCAACCGGAGTATTAGATCTTCCCACCACCTTCTTTATTCCCTGATCACCCTGTTTTTTTTTCTCACTAACTACAGTCCGTAGTCCCAAGGGAAAATATGTCTTTTCCCAAAGTATTTCATCCTGTGACTCATTTTTCACCCAGAGCTCCCAGCTCTGCACAGTAATTGGAATGCTTGTTACCCATCCAGCCTCAGGCGTTTGTACATGCTTTCTCTCTCTAATCAAACATCTGTGAAAGTTGGCCTTCAAGAAACTAGCTAAGGGCTTTCAATTAGGAGCTGAATCAGAGAGAATCTAAGATGCTTCTTTCCCAGCCAACCTGAGATGCAACCCACCTCTGTTGTATCCTGGTATCTCAGTTTGAAAATGTTCCTAGAGCTTAGATTGTCAGCTCCAGGTTACAGACTCAGCCAGCCTTCCTTAATTGACCAGGGGGAAAATAAACAAATGATTGGAATGGACACACAGAGGCATCTGCAAAGCCTGATTACAGGAGGGCGAGGGAAACCATTCCACCTACCTCAAGGGTCTTAAAGCAGTGACTGACACCTACAGAGAACCTTCCAGTACATTCTAATGATAAGGGACAACCACGACCCTGTCCTCAGGCTAAGCCAAGGGGAAATACAAAGACATGAGTAATGCAGAATTCCTATTCCAGGTGGAAATGGGAGAGGAGGAGGGGAAGTTTAAGCTGCGCCTGACGTTCCCAAAGTTCAGTGAAATATCTCAAGGAAAGAGATAAAGAAGAAGAAAAGAGGGTGAAGAAGCAGAAGACGAAAGGAGAGGAGAGAGGAAATGGTAAAAAAGAAAGAAAAGAAAGTTTTCATTTGGGACAGTTCCACTGGACCTTACATGAAGCTGTAGCATCAGCTTCTAATTTTGAGTTGCCAAGATTCATCTCATAGGAAAATAAAAGCAGAAGAGAACGTGTAATCTTCTTGAAAGAGACCCCATGGTATCTCCAGATGTTTTGGTTTATTCTGTGGGGAAGGGAAAAGGCCTAGATTGAGAGAAGCAAAATATGTTCATTCTGTGAAAGGAGGAAGGCCGCGGAGTGGGAACAGTTTATACGCCTTTGAAAGTATTGCATTTCAGCAGAAGGAGCCAGAAATAAGATAGCATTTGTTAACTTTGTTAATCCATTAAGTATACTTTGGACAACCGAGCTATTCTTTGGAACCCTCTGCTATGCGCCTTCTAATAAGGAAACAATGTCCTGCCGAGTTTAGGTGTGGTGTGTACTAAAACTGCATAAAACTTTCAGCAGCTTTACATAAAGCTGATTTTTATTTTAGGGAACAGCACATATTGAATCAGTAGGAGAGAAAGAAACCACTGCCTTCCATCCCCTCATCAGGAAATGGGTTACTAGTAAATTACTGGATAGTTTAAATAGTTCATGGGAGTTTTTTTTTATTTTTTATTTTTTTTATTCAAATCTATCCCAGAATGTAGGGCTTGCATTTTTGTGTGTATGGTGGGTTTTTCTCCCTAAATGAAATATCTCAGTATCATAGAACCTCTTTGAACTCAAAGGAGTATCTGAATCCCAGTTCTCATTCTACTAACGAAAGTCCAAGACCTAGGGTGGAGTCCTGGATTGTATGAGGGCTCTAGTTAACTTGGGGGGCAGAATCTGGACCAGAAATATGGGTGATGTTCAGGAAGACCCTAGCACTGGCCAATCAGAGCGTGTGAACCCAGAAACCAGTATGGTTGTAACAGTGCATACAAACCCAGTTAAGTACCCCCAGTCTCCCAACCCCGGAAGGCTCTGCATTGTTGAGCATCTCACCCTGGCTTTGGGTTGAGACCAACAACTTCAGTTTACGGTTTGAGCCATATGGAGGCATGTGCCAGGTACTGGGTGGAATAAGACGTGTAAAGTGCAGTTCCTGGAAATCGGACCCCTCAATAGCATTGTTTTGCTCACCTGACATTAACTCACACAGACCGGCTAGACCCAGCCGGTCTCATCGTCCTCCCTCATTCCCACGAGCCCAGGATGGGGCATGGCAGGTAAAGACAGAAGGTGCATTGAAAATACAGGCTCAAAGGCTCCCTTTCTTTGATTCCAGCTCCCCTGACAATGACCTCCCTACGTAGGAAGTGTGAGGCTGACAGGAGAGTGCCTGATGGCTGGAGTAAATCAGGGCTAAACCACGGAAATGTGGACCGTGAGTAAGGGCCATGGCCTCGGTGCCAGCTCACAGGTCTGCTCTGAGCCTGCGGTTGCCCTGACTCCTCCACACAGCCGGCTCATGATGGACAGAGGTTATTTTTGCCTAGCCCACACTCATTCCCTCTTCTTCTGGAAACAGCACCTCAGCTTTCCTGTCTGAACAGAGATGTTCAGACCCACGCCCAGCCCTTTTCCATGAATGGATGATTTGCTTGTCACCCAGCTCCTGGGGAAGCCCAGGAGGCAGATCTGAACGCCCCAGTCGCCCATCGCTCCAGCCACCGTGATTGTCTCTCAGATGATTTCATGACCCAAGTCATGCCAAAGAGACAATGGCTGGGGAGTTTTGCTGGAAAGGTACAGAAAGCAGCCTTCTCTTTCTACTGGAATTGCTAACTATCAAAGCAAAACAACATGTAGAAACAGCCTATCTGAGAGCAGAGTCAAAATATAGGGAAGCAGAGCTGAGAGGTGAGGGAAGGGTCAAGAGTGAGAGAACAAATCTGAGTGACATTCTAAGCCCTGGATTTAGTTGCACCCAAAGTCAAGTCGAACACAAGGGAATGGAATCATAGAGCACGTGTTCTTCTGAGATGTGTCCTCACTCAACATTCTGTAGTCCTGGTTGGTGCATAAAACAATAATCTGTCCCTTTACATAACTGTGTATTGAATGATACACAATTTATTTATCCATCTTCTGTTGCCAGACGTTTGAATTGTTCCCAGAATGTGGCTGTTAAGAACAGCCTGCTGTGGAAACCCTTGTACATATTTTTTGGTGGGCATAGTGCTCATTTTTGGATGTATATACCCAAGAGTAAAAGGCCTGGTCTGTCCTTTCATCATTTATTCTCAGCACTTATACTTTCCTCCGGCATGTACCTATATATATATAAGTTCTGCAGAGTAGATACCTAATAAGTACAAGTTGTCTTTGAGATCAGTAAGCAATTTTCCAACAAATCTCTTATAGGGAGTTAAAGTAAATGAATTGCATTTAATAAGATTTTTGCTGTGTTCACAAGGAATATTTTTGGATCAATTCTCAGGAAAGAAAATGAAAATCTAAAGAATAGGTGGATAGGTTAATTAGCAGAAAACATAAGACCCTCTCCTTATAGAACTTAAAATACCAGCTCAAATAGGTTAAAAAAAAAAAAAAAAAAAAGAACTATACCACTTCAATAAATAAGGTAAACAGCCTTTGAAATGAAGAAGACAGGGTCTGAAGAATTTGGTTTCAAGGAGGACTCAGGAAGGAGAGGGTTGGAAGGAGGTCTGAATTGATAAAACCATTTTTGCACGAGAAGTATGTTTGGGCAAGAACAGAAACAGGACTTCAGCAAATGCCCCAGAAATAACACCACAAGAAAGCACCATCACCAATCAAGGTTACAGACTTTGGTTTTGCTTTGTGAGTACTTGCTTGGGTTTTTACTGGGTAGAAGAAGTAAATACTATGGCGAAGCCAAGAAAGTATGAGAAATCAGTTTTCATCTCATGGAAAACTACCCTTGGAAAACTACCACCACGTTTTCTTCTTTCTACTCCTTGATGGACAGAATCTGACCACAAGCCCAGCCCCAGTTTGCATGAACAAAAGTAACTCAGCTTAAAGAAAGGATAAAAGAAACTGCAAGATCATGTGATGCCAGGTCTGGATTTCGTCTTTGTCCCATCTCACTCCATTCCCCCAGGCCTGGCCCAGCCCACTGCCCCAGGGTATGACCGTTCAAACTTGAAATCAGTAAAGGTTGTTGGTGTTTTTCTAAGTCCCCTCCCTTCCCCTTCTCTCTTTCTAGGAGGAGGAAAAAATGACCCTTTGCCTATCAGCATAAAATATCAATTCAAAATGATTCAATTCAAAAAATGATTAGATAAATAATGAAGGTAGAGACTGCTGGTGAGGGTGAATCCAAGGTCATTTCTCCTTCGTGGCTGGCAAATACTGATAAGAAATAGAGGACAAGTTGCGGGCAAAATGAACACAAAGAAAGGACAGGCTTTACTGGCTGGGCCTGCTGCAAGGAGAGCAAACGAATCTGCAATACCCAACACTTTTCTTTCAGTTGTCTTGTTAAGTACAACGACTCATTCATTTGCCAAATGGTCTCTCAAGGACTCATTCATTTGCCAAATGGTCTCTCGCATCCATAACATCTGACGGTTCTGGTATAAAACAACCTGAAAAAATAAACTTTATAGGAAGAAAAAGTGACATTGTTTCACGTGTGATCTTTGGGCAGACAAGGGAAGGGAGTGGTCTTCTCCTGTGGTCTGCTCATCCGCGCTGAGGAGAGCAGCTTCCTGTGATGCCCGCACCTGAACCTTTCTGAAATTCTGGCAGGTATTTCTGAGAAGGTTCAGGGTCACTGAGTTCACCACTCTAGGGACACCATTTACACTTGGGTGCATGGTGGCAGGAAAGCACATCCTGGAAACGGGGGAACAGAGAGGACATAAACATAGTCACAGCAGTTGTATTTCCATATTAACCATTGACTAAATATTCTGAAATAGTAAGGATAAAGTTGGTTTTAAATTGGTTATTTCATTGTTTTGTTGGTAATTCTGCCTCAAAAGTGTCAGGGTCACAAACCCTGTTTTGGCTATTTTGGGATTAAAATATATCTATCTATATACCATGTGTTCTAATTTGCTAGCTGCTAGAATGCAATATACCAGGAACGGAATGGCTTTTAAGAAGGGGAATTTAATAAGTTGCTAATTTACAGTTCTAAAGCAGAGAAAATGTCCCAGTTAAAACAAGTCTGTAGAAATGTACAATCGAAGGCATCCAGGAAAAGATACCTTGGTTCAAGAAGGCCGATGAAGTTCAGGGTTTCTCTCCCAAGTGGAAGGGCGCATGGCAAACACAGTCATGGTTTCTCTCTGGGCTGGAGGGGCACATGGCGAGCACAGTGTCATCTGCTATCTTTCTCTCCTGGCTTCCTGTTTCAGAAGCTCCCTGGGAGGCGTTTTCCTTCTTCATCTCCAAAGGTCTCTGGCTCATGGACTCTCAGCTTCATGATGCTGCAGCATTCTCTGCTCTTCCCAAATCTCCTTCATTCTCCATAATGTTTCCTCTTTTATAGAACTCCAGAAACTTATCAAGACCCACCCAAATGGGTGGAGACATGTCGTCATCTAATCCAGTTTAACAACCACTCTTGATTAAATCACATCTCCAGGGAGACGATCTGATTACAGTTTCAATACAGTATTGAATATGGATTATTCTGCCTTTATGAAATGGGATTTTGATTAAAACATGGCTTTTTTAGGGGACATACATCCTTTCAAATCAGCACACCATGTAAGCGGGCAAGACAGAGGGGAGGGGAGGAAATGGGAAGAGCTATGAGAACCGACCTCATGTGTATGAATCACTCACCCACACAAAAAGTCACCGCTAACACATCTCTCTTGCTAGCATCATCATCCTTTCTCTACACGTTGGGGATTCTAATGTTTAAAGCACAATGGTTTAGTTCTCAACCGGAAATTCTTAGAAAATATTGTAGATCCAACTAAATTAGCCTGCCTCTTTCTTGACACTCCATGTCCTCAGTCTGATCTATTTTTTTCTTTTATTACAGCCCTCATCACCATCTACTAGATCACACACTCTACTTGTTTATTGGGTTTCTTATTATGTCTCCCCCACTGGAGCTTGAGCTTCCCAAGGGCAGGATGTTAGTCTCTTCTGTTCCCTTTCATACTCCAAGCACCTAGAACTCTCCCTGAAAGCTATAGGCATTAAATAATATTGATTAGTACATTTGTCAACCCAGCTTTCTCATACCCGCTGTTTTAGTTTGCTAAAGCTGCGGGAATGCAATATACCAGAAATGGATTGCTTTAAACCAAGAGAATGTGTTAGGTTACAAATGTATTGTTCTTAGGCTTTGAAAATGTCCAAACTAAAGCATCAAGAGGATGCCTTCAATGAAGAAAGGCCGATGGCATCCAGGGTTCCTCTGTCACATGGGAAGGCACATTGCAATTGTTGGCCCTTCTCTCCTGGGTTGAATTCAAAATGGCTCTCTCAGCTCCTGTGGATCCTTCTGGCTTCTCCTGGGGCATTTTTCTTTCTCTCTTAGCTCCCCTCAGCTCTCTTTTATTAAGGGCTCCAGGAAAGGATGAAGACCCATGTTCTAGTTTGCTAGCTGCCGGAATGCAATATACCAGAAATGGAATGGCTTTTAACAAGGGGAATTTAATGAGTTGCTAGTTTACAGTTCTAAAGCCGAGAAAATGTCCCAATTAAGACAAGTCTATGGAAATGTCCAATTTAAGGCATTCAGGGAAAGATACCTTGGTTCAAGAGGGCCAACAACGTTCAACGTTTCTCTCTCAGCTGGAAGGGCACATGGCAAATATGGCGATGTCAGCTGGCTTTCACATGGCTCTACCAAAAAAGGGCTCTCTCCAAAAACATTTTCTCTTTTAAAGGATTCCAGCAAGCAACTTCACCTTCAGTGGGTGGAGACACACCTCCTTGGAAATCATCTAATCAAAAGTTACCACCCAGAATTGGGTGGGTCACATCTTCATGGAAACAGTTAAAATGCTCCCACCCAGCAATACTGAACAAGGATCAAAAGGCATGGTTTTCTGGGGTCCACCACAGATTCAGACTGGCACAACCCACCTTGAATTGGGTAGGTCATATCTCCATAAAAACAACTTAAACAAGAGGTGTCACCCACAACAGGTCTGCCCCCAGAAGAATGGATTAAAAGAACATAGGCTTTTCTGGGATACATAACAGTTTCAGACCAACACACCACTAAGCCACCTTTTCCCAAAGTTGTGTTTGTGTGCTTGTTAAAATATATGCTGTGGAGTCTCACCCAGACCTAAGTTGTCAGGCTCACTGGGAGTGAGGACGGAGAATCTGCATTTTTAACAAGCTCTCCAGAAGATTCCTATCTATACTGCCTGTCCATGAGGGCCACACACTAAACCTCTTAGACTTTAAGACTGTGGTTCTTACTTCTGAACCCTTTCTTCAAATGCCAGCCTGCAAGTCCTTATAGATCTGACAGATAAACCCAGAAAAACTCTGACTGAAAACAGATAGGGGGGCATCCTTGGACGTGCAGTCTCCTTGAAGTGGCCTTTGAGGGAGAGGACGGACTTCCTGAGACTTCAAAGAGCAGAGGAACAGCCTCTGATATAAGGAAGAGCTCAGGGCGTTTGAAGAAGCAAGTTGTCAGGAATCCTACAGGCACAAGGAAATGAATTCTGTCAATAAGCTTGTGCATGGATTCTTCCCCAGTTAGTCTTCCAAGTGGAAACACAGCCAAGACAACACCTTGATTTCAGCCTTGTTAATCTCTAAGCAGAGGACCCAGCTAAGCCATATGTATTATCAAGCTGCTAAATTTATGGTAATTTGTTATGCAATTGAGAAAATGAACACATCAGATCCACCACTCCCATATGCAAACTCTCCAGTGACCTCCATTACATTCGGAATAAAATAGAAAATCCTTACCGTGGCCTGTAAACTGCACATAATCTAGCTCCTACATCAATCCAGATTCATCTCCTTCCACTGCTCCTCTTGCTCATTCCACGGCTGCCACACCTGTATTCACGCTGTTCCTCCAATACCCACATCCATCCCTGCCTCAGGACCCTGGCACATTGTTTCCCTTGCCCGGAACACTCTTCCTCCAGACCTTTGTACAGTTTACTCCTTCACTTCCTTCAGGACTTTACTCAGATGTCATCTCCCAAGGAAACCTCCCGAGTCCACGCCCACCACTCCACTTGGGTCCTAAGGAATGTGTGAGATCATATTATATATAATACATATCATCTAATACTTATGAACATTTAGTTATATTTATTTTTATATTATAACAAAACTGCACTATGTATATGTATATATTTATTTATTGTCAGTTTCCTCTACTAACAGGTAAGTGCTCCTTAAGAGCAGAAGCATCACTGGTCTCACTAAAGCATAGGACGATGTCGTATGCTAAATAAGTGAGTTGGAAGAGGAATAGGTTGAGAAAATGAAATAAAGAATTCTGTTGTGGTCATATTAAGTTGGAGATAGCTACAGTTGTTCATGTAGGCCATTGGAGCTCACTGGGAGGGTGAAAACTGTATGTGTGTGTTTTTGTGTGTGTGTATGTAATTGGCCTGTAAATGGGTTCTAAAACTGGATGAGGTCACCTAAATAGCGTTTAATCTAGACAGCGAGAACACAGAGTCAGCACCCTGGTGCACCCCCCACCACCAGCACCACCACTAGAGATTAAACTGAGGACCAGCAGTCAGCAAAGGCTGTTTAAAACTGAATGGTCGATAAGGGGAGAAAGCCAGGGAGAGTATGGTAGCACTTAATAATTTAAAAAAAGTGATGTTCTAAAATGGAGGAAATGGTTAACTGTGTCACACTGTGCGGAGATATTGAGTAAGATGAGGATTAAAAAAAGTGACAGTAGTACACAGTCCTCCTGGAACTCAGAAGAAGTGCAAGACCAGATTCCAGGAGGAACTTGAACGAGAATCAGAATGACATTCAAGAGCCAATGCCTTCCTGGCCAGCAAACTATTTCATCAAAGCAAAGGCAGCAGGAGCTTATCAACACTTGCTCCTGCTTCTTTACCATGTTTGCAGCTTGGACATCCCTGTCTCTGCCTTTCTCCGTAAATCTTTTGGTTTTATTTCCAGTGCCAAATAACTGACTCTGTTTTTGGAGTTTAAGTTCCCAAGAGAAAAGACCTAAAATGTTAGGCAAACATCTGTTATCCCAATAGTACAGCGCTCTCATACAAGGCAATCCCATCAGGCCATTGGTTAATTGTTTGGCTTTCAAAAATCAGGTCTCCTCCCCAAGTCCAATTTGAGCTACAGTCAAACTGAAAGCATCATATGATATGAAACATACCTTCTTAATCATCAAAAACCTGCCAGGGGCAGTGCAATGGTGGTTCAGTGACAGAGCTCTCGCCTGCCATGCCAGAGACCTGGGTTCAATTCCCAAAGCCTGCCCATGCCAAAAAAATAAAAATCCTGCCAGGGATCATTCTGCTCAATGGGAACCAGTGAATATGAAAGCAATCTCATAAGCCTGTCTGCAAAAGCATGTTTTAAATTTATATATATACATTTTTTTTCCCTAAGGAAACACCAGCACATATATATGTGTGTGTGTGTGTGTGTGTGTGTGTGCTGGTGTTTCCATAGAAAATAGTAACTGCTCTAGCAATTTCCTAAATACAATTAAATAATGATTATGATGGCCACAATGCTGGCTGAGATTACACAGTTTTATAGTGGAAAGAGCCAGGACTTCATAGTTTAGCTGCCTGGGTTTGAATGAAATAAGAAGCATCACTGAAACTCCTTCAGACACTAAAAGGGTTAGAAGGGAATATTACCAAAACAAAGCAAAAAAACCTTGCACCCATTAACCCAACAACTTAGATGAAATGATCAAATTCCTTGAAAAGCACTGTTCTAGTTTGCTAGCTGCTGGAATGCAATATACCAGAAATAGAATGGCTTTTAAAAAGGGGAATTTAATAAACTGCTAGTTTATGGTTCTAAGGCAGAGAAAATGTCCCAATTAAACACAAATGTCCAATCACAGGCATTCAGGGAAAGATACCTTGATTCAAGAAGGCTGATGAAGTTCAGGGTTTCTTTCTCAAGTGAGAAGACACACGGCAAACACAGTCAGGGATTCTCTCTCAGCTGGAAAGGCACATGGCAAACATGGTATCATCTGCTAGCTTTCTCTCCCAGCTTCTGGTTTCACAAATGCCTTCCCAGGGAGGCATTTTCCTTCTTCATCTCCAAGGGTCGCTGGCTCGTGGACTCTGCTTCGTTGTGCTACAGCATTCTCTGCTCTCTCTGAATCTCTTTTCCCCAAAATGTTTCCTCTTTTGTAGGATTCCAATAAACCAATCAAGATCCCCCTAAATGTGTGCAGACATGTCGTCACCCAATCCAGCTTAACAACCACTCTTGACTAAATCACATCATCCAGGGAGATGATCTGCTTACAGTTCCAAACATACGGTATTGAGTAGGGATTATGAAATGGGATTTTGATAAAACGTGGCTTTTCTAGGGGACATACTTCCTTTCAAACCAGCACGGCACAAACAACCAAAGTTCACTCAAGGAAAAATAGGACATCCAAATTGTCCTATATCTTTTAAAGAAATCACATTCATAGCTAACAAAAAAAAGCTACAACCAAGAAAATTCCAGACCTAGACTGATTCATTGGTGAATTCTGCCAGATATTTAAAAAAGAAATAATATGAATTCTACATAAACTTTTCCAGGAAATAAAAGAGAATAATGCATGACAATCAGTGGGGTTTATCCTGGGAATACAAGACTGGTTCAACATTCTAAAAGCAATCATTGTAATTCACAATAGAAACAGACTAAAGAAGAAAAACCATGTAACCATATAAAAAGATGCAAAAATAAAAACATATAACAAAATTCAACATTCCAGCATGATAAAAAAGCTCAGAAAACTACAAGTAGATGAGAATTTCATCAACCTGATAAAGAGCATCTACAAAAACTTACAGATGACATCATGTTTAACTGTGAAAGACTAACTACTTTTCCTCTAAGATTTTCATAATAATACTAGGACATTATTTGCTCTTTCACTGAGTTGACATTTACCCTGACAATGCAAAGCAATGGTGGTGGGTAAAGTTGCTGGTGCCTTAGCATGTATCAAGGCAGTGATAACAAACAGAACTAGCAGTCATTGTATTCTTCATGCTCACAATAAAAGGAACTCCAGTTTCACTTAAGAAAATACTTAATAAAGCCGTAAAAATTATTAATTTTATTACATTTCAGCCCTTGAGTACATATCTTTTTACTATTCTGTAAGGTAAAATGGGAAGCACATGTAAAGCATTTCTGCTGCATTCCAAAATACAGTGGTTGTCTTGAGAAACTACTTCTGCGATTTTTCCAGTTGCAAGTTGAGCTAGCTCCTTTTTTCATGGAATATCATTTTCATTAGAAAGAACACTGACAATGAACTGTGGTTATTCAACCTTTGGTAACTGGCAGAAATTACTTTGAAATGAATGCCTGTCACATCAAAGAAACAACTGACAGTCTCATTGACAATCATAAAATTTGAGCTTTCCAGCAAAATTTGGAATTTTGGAAAATGTATGTCAGCCACCAAAAGCCTGACATCTGACCAATGATGAAAGACTTTTAATGAGATTGATGGTGATATAAATTAGTGTGATTTTTAACTATTACATAATGAAATACACCAATGTTTGGAAGATGTGAAAACTTAATGAGCAAAGATTTTTAAAGTGATCATTGCATGATGTGACAAAACCATAAATGAATGAAATATCCATTCAAAGTACAAGGTGCACCTTTAGATTTTAAGGTGACAGTACAAAAGTTCATTGATATATTTTCAGGTTCCACATAAGTACTAACTTTAAAAAATTATCATTTGTTGCATTTTTTTCTTTCTATGTAAACCTATTTTTAACTCATGTCCATATGTGGGTGGTGGTCTATTCATTTAGCTTCAGTTTTAGCTTCCTTAGCTTCTCAAGCAACTACCCTGCAACAGGTTGGCTTAAACAACGGGAATTTATTAGATCAAGGTTTTGAGGAAAAAAGAAAGTACAAATCAAGGTTTCATCAAGATGATGCTTTCTTCCTAAAGACTGGCATTTGGGGTTGGTTGCTGGAGATTCTTGGTTCTGGGTTTCTGTCACACGGCAGTGCACATGGTCAATGCACAACCTCTCCTTGTCTCTTTCTTCCCTACTGGGTTCTGTTGACCTTCAACTTCTTGCTTCCTGTGGCTTTCTCTATATATATCTGAATTTCATTCTGCTTATAAAGGACTCCAGTAAAGGAATTACGATTGATCCTGATTGAATTGGGCCACCCCTTAACTGAAGTAACCTCATCAAAAGGTCTTACTAACAATGGGTTCACACCTAGAGGAATGGATTAAATTTAAAAACGTGTTTTTCTGGGATACATACTCCAAACCACCACATTCACCTTATATTGATAAATTCTACTGTCAGATGAAATAGGCTACATGTAATTCTATTTTTATAAAACTTAGAGAAGTTGTAGGTTTACAGAAAAATCATGTGAAAAATACAGGATTCCCATATACATCTCCCCCATTGTTAACATTTTGCATTATTGTGTTACCTTTGTTACAATTGATGAAAGAATATTGTAATTGTACTATTAACCATAGTCCATATTTTACATTAGGCTGTAGTTTTTTCCCAATATACTATCCGTGCCGATTTGAAACTGTTGTGTACCCCAGAAAAGCCATGTTCTTTAATCCTGATTCAATATTGTTTATGGTAGAATCCTTTTGATTAAACTGTTTCCACGGAGATGTGACTCACCCAGTTGTGGATGGAACCTTCTGATTAGGTGGTTTCCATGGAAATGTGTCTCCACCCATCCAGACTGGGGTTGCTTACTGGAGTCCTTTAAGAAGGAACCATTTTGGAAAAAGCTTCAGAGCTGCCACAAACAAGAGATCTTTGGAGATGCAGAATGCCCACAGGGAAGCCAGTTTGAAATGAGAAGCCAGGAGAGAAAGCTTGCAGATGTCTCCAGGTGCTCCCCAGCTGACAGAGAAACTCCAAATGTCATCAGCCCTTTCTTGAGTCAGGGTGTCTTTCTCTGGATGCCTTAGTTTGGACATTTTTTATAGCCTCAGAGCTGTAAGTTTCTGACTTAATAAATTTCCTTTACAAAAGCCAACCATTTCTGGAACATTACATTTCGGCAGTTTTAGCAAACCAAAACACCATCTTGTTATTACCGTCTTGCCTTGGTGTAGTATATTTGTTATAATTCATGAAAGAACATTTTATAATTGTACTATAAACTATAGCCCAACATTTACCAAGTGTGCACTTATTGGTTGCATTTTTATGAATAATATGTATAATAATCTGAAAAAGCTATTGAAATACTTCTCCTTATTGCAACTGTATCTCTGTGAGGCCAGATTTTCTTCATACAATTCAATCAAAACAACATATTGCCAAAGATTGACTCCAAAGCTAGAGGAGAATGTGCCTTCTATTAAGCCACACATAAAATTTGCAAAATGTAAAACAATGTCATACAACTCACTAATTTTTTTGTTTGCTTTGGAATTTATAGCTATTTTTTATTAAAATATGTCATTTATGTCAGAATTTAATAGGTTTATTATTATTTTTATACGAAGAAATAAAGAATTTTAGATTATCTCAGTTTTAATTTCTAACACAGTAAATATCAATAGATATATCCCACATAAATATAAGATTTTGGCAAGTCTTAATAATTTTTAATAGTGAAAAGGGGTCCTGAGATCAAAAAGTGATTTAGACTACTGTATTAACGTAGAATAAGGCATTTAATCCTCCTTTAAAACTTCCCTAGCTTGAAAGATTGCAGTTTCAATAAACAGACATGCTTTAGGCACTCACATCCTGGAGAAAATGCCAACCTTGGTTGAGCAGTTCATACAGGGACCCCAACCCAGAACTTGAGGACAAGGGCTGTGGGAGACCAGAAGAAGGTTGGGTCAAGGCTCAGGGACCTTGACTCAAGGTTGGCTTTGCTTTTGCATAAGACTGTCTTTCAAAACAGTTTAAACCTGTATTTGTGACAGTATTTTCACAAGTTTCAATCTACCCCTTCACTATGACTATAAGACAAATCATACTTAAATCATCCCATTTTGGATGTGCTATATCGAAGACATGCAGAAAAGGAAATTCTACCATCTCTTCCACTGAGGCTATTGTCAAGAACTTGTATATTATGTAAAAGGAGCAGGATATAAAATCAGCAAAAAATATTTGCATATCACAACTTGTCCTCCTTCTCCTAACTCCTAACTTTTCAGAAGATTCTGAGTTTCACGGGTAAGCTTCTGGATCTAAATTATGCTGATTGATGTGCTAGGTGCAAAAGTCATTGGAAAGACCTAAGAAAAGCTGAAATGATTCCCATTACAAAGAGGCTGAAGTCACACACAAAGAACAGAACAGATTCAGAAGTCAAAAGTGAAGATATGTTAAGGGAAAAGGAGAGGTGTGGTAGTTTGGAGGCTGCATGCAGAAGGATCATGTTCTCCTAATCCATTCCCGTGGGTGCAGAACTGTGGTCGGTGGGAACTTTTTTTTTTAATTTGTACATTTAGTCACTATCATTATCCATCTAGGCATTCCTAGATATACCATCTCAGTCTTTATCATCTGTCTTTCTTTCTGGTTTCATATATGCCCCCAGCCCTCCTCCCTCTATTATTCTCACATTCAGCTTCATTCAGTGTTCTAACATTATCGTGCTAAAATCAGGTAGTATTGTGCTATCCATTTCTGAATTTTTACAATCAGTCCCGTTGCTCAATCTATATCCCTTCAGCTCCAATTACCCAATCTCTACTCTATTTCTATCTCCTGATGACCTCTGTTCTTAACTGAAATTCTCCAAGTTCATTCATTAATGTTAGTTCATATCAGTGAGACCATATGGTATTTGTCCTTTTGTTTCTGGCTAATCTCACTCAGCATAATGTCCTCAAGACCCATCCATGTTGTTACATGCTCCATGTGCCTGCCCATGTGACAGAGACATCCCAGATCACCAGCAGCCTTTCTGCAGAGAAGTGTCTTAATCTGGACATTTTCATGACCTAAGAATTGTAAACACGTAAGCTATAGATCCCCGTTGTTAAGAGTCAGTCCATTTCTGGTCTAGTGCATTTCATCAGCGTTAGCAAACCAAAACAAAAGGGTTACCAGAGAACCAGCCCACCGCTGAAGTTTTGGACAGGCTGGAAAAAGGTGGGAGGCAATTGGCATGATGTAATGATTGGGGATAAACGGGTTTGGGGTGTTCAGCTATGAGTTGTGAAGTGAATTCTCCTTTTTCCCAGTATTTTCAGATCTTCAATAAAGACAACATTCCTTTCTGAGACTGTAAGAGAAGGAGTCAGGGCTCTTTTCCTTGGTAGAAAGAGCATAATAGAAATCTCCTGTTTGAGCAAAGGATGAAATTAAAAATATGAACTTCCCTTTAAGGAAGAAATCAGCTTCAGTTAACAGAAACTGTGAAACAAATAATTTGGGTCAAAGACTGCTTTGTTTCTCTGGAAATTGGTTCATAAGAAAGTTGAATTTACTTTCTAGTGGTGTTAATAAAGAGCCTTGGTCAGGCACTAATGAGGCCGAGCCAAAGATCTCAGCTTGGCTCTGTTCTCTGCTTGTAAGTAGCAGATTTCTCGGTTGATGTTTTCTGCCACTGAATAAAAGTAGAGTGACTGACTGCGGAGGGCAGACTCTAAGACAGTCCCCAGTTATCCCTCACCAGTTGTGCTGGTTTGAAAGGATGGATGTACCCTAGAAAATCCATGTTTTAATCCTAATTCCATTTTGTAAAGGCAGATGTTTCTTCTAATCCTTATTCCGTACTATATGTTTGGAACTTTAATCAGATCATCTCCCTGGAGATGTGACTCAATCAAGAGTGGTTGTTAAGATGGATCAGGTGGAGATGTGTCTCCACCCATTCCAGGTGGGTCTTGATTAGTGTACTGGAGTCCTCTAAAAGGGAAACGTTTTGGAGAAAATGGAAGATTCAGAGAGAGCAGAGAATGACAGAACCACTGGAAAGCCACAACAGAAAGCCGCAGAACCAGGAAGCAGAGTCCAGTGACTTTTGAAGGCAAAGAAGGAAAACAACCCCCAGGGAGCTGGAGAGGAAGCTAGCAGATGATACCGTGTTCACCATGTGCCCTCCCAGCCAAGAGAGAAACCCTAACTATCTTCGCCACGTGCCTTTCCACTTAAGAGAGAAACTCTGAACTTCATCAGCCTACTTGAACCAGGATATCTTTCCCTGGATGTCTTAGATTGGACATTTCTACAGACTTGCTTTAACTGGGACATTTTCTCAGCCTTTGGACCGTAAACTAGCGACTTATAAATTCCCCTTTTTAAAAGACGTTGAGTTTCTGTTATTTTGCGTTCCAGCAGCCAGCAAACTAGAACACCAGTATAATCCCCCTCCCTGGGGTATAGACAGAGCCAATGACTGAGGAAGCCAATAAAATATGGTAAAAGTGATGGAATGGCACATCTCTGATTATGTTACATAAATCTGAAATCTCCACCTTGCTAGCAGACTCTGTTGACTCTCTCCTTTATTGGCTTTAATGGAGTAAGCTGCCAGATAGAGAGGCCTATGAAGCAAGGAACTGGGGGCAGCGGCCAAAAGCTGCTGAGAAACTGAGGCCCTCATTTGAACACCCACTAGAAATAAACGCTGCCAACAACCACAAGGGCTTGAAAGCAGCTCTTTCCTCAGTTGAGCCTCAGATGAGACCCAGTCCTGGCTGTCACTTTGGTGGAAGCCTCTGGAGAACCTAGGAGCAGAGGATCCCATGAAGCGGCACCCAGAATCCTGTGAGATAATAAATGCACATCGTTTTAAGTTGCTAAGATTGCAGCAATATAGTTTCACAGCGATAGATAATGAATATACCATCCAACCAGTTTTCTCTGGTACTGAAAGTGTTCTGGGATATACAATTCTCAGAGCTGAAAGCAGAGACATCCTGTAAACCGGGATGAGGTGATCACCCTATAGGAGATAAGAATTTCCTTGCTGTCACATTGCTTTACTCCAGAAATTGCCCTTACCCCTCTGAAGAGTAAACTTCTGTATTTATGTGGATGTCGAGGTGGAAGCACTACACAGGCAAAAGCATATATTCCTAAGGCATGGCGAGGGTAGAAGACAGTGATAATTCATGTATTGTGCCTACTAGTAATCCTTTATGATACAACTGACCTTACAATAAGCTTACTGTTGGTTTTGTTGTTTAATTTTCTTTACCAACTAGAACTAAGTTCTAAGTTACTGTAAAAAAAAGTGTGGTTTAAGAGAGCTATTTAAAATAATTTCCTTCTTGCTGCAGTGGTTTGCATTAAGTCTGAACCAAATAAAATTTTTTCAGGCATTGTGCTGGTTTGAAAGTATTATGTACCCCAGAAAAGCCATGTTTTAATCCTGATTCAAACTTGTGGGAGTAGCTGTTTCTTTTAATCCCTATTCAGTACTGTGGGTTGGAATATTTTGATTAGATTGTCTCCATGGAGATGTAGATTAACACCCAATTGGGGGTATTAACTTTTGATTAGATGGAGATGTGACTCCAGCCATTCCAGCACTGGGTCTTGATTAGATTACTGGAACCCTTTAAAAGAGGAAACATTTTGGAGAAATTCAGACGCAATTGAGTCTAGAGAAATGACAGATGCCTCAGAGCCCACAGAAACATCACAGTAGAGCCGACATGATGTGGACACATGGAGAACAGAGACACAGATGTTTGGAGATGCTTGGAGCCCGGCAGACATTGCCATGAGATGTTAAGCAAGCCAGAACCTGGAGAGAGCCAAGGGAAGCCAAGATGAAAGCAAGCCCTGGAGAAGCAAAGTGAGGAACACCCACAGGAACAGAGACTGATAGCAACGGAGCCCAGGAGCAAGGAACCAGCAGATGCCAGCCACGTGACTTCCCGGCTGACAGGTGTTCCTGACCCGTTGGTCTTTCTTAAGTGAAGGTAATCTTTTGCTGGTGCCTTAATTTGGACACTTTCACTTCCTTAGACCTGTAAACTTGTAACTTATTAAATACCCCTTTATATAAGCTGTTCCAATTCTGGTATATCGCGTTCTGGCATCCTACAGACTAAAATAGACCTAAAGCACTATGCAAAGCATCATAAAGAAGCACAGATGCAGGATGGCACTAAGTCTGTTCCATTTCTGTTCCCTCACTACCTAACCTATGTCCTTTGTGCAATTTAAAAAAAAAAAGACTTTTTATTTTGAAATAATTTTTTAAATGCATATTTGCAAAACTAATACAAAACCATGCAGAGAATTCCAACACGTTCCCCCAACCCAGATACCCAGATCCGCCAACTTCTAAAATTTTGCCACATTTACCACATCATTCCATCTATCTATCCAGGTCTCCATCCATCCTTCAATCTATTTAGTCCTCTATCTATCGCCTATTTATTTTCTAAACATTTCACGATAGGATGTTGTACTGGTTTGAAAGGATTTGTGTACCCTAGAAAAGCCATGTTTTAATCAAATCCAATCTTGTGGAGGCGGCCTTTCTTTTAATCTATTATTTCTATTCAATAATGTGGGCTGGATTAGATTATCTCCACAGAGATGTGCCTCATCCAGTTGTGGGTATTAACTTTTGAATAGAGGGAGATGTGACTCTACCCATTCCATGTGGGTGTTGATTAGATTTCTGGAATCCTTTAAAGGAGGAAGCATTTTGGAAAGAGATTGGAACAGTGAGAATAACAAGAGCCATAGCCACGCAACCAGACATGAAGAAGAAAAATGCCCCCAGGGGAGCTTCAGGAAACAAGAAGCCAGAAGAGAAAGCTAGCAGACACCAGCATGCTCACCATGTGTCTTTCCATTTGAGAGAGAAACCCTGAACTTCATGGGCCTTCTTAAACCAAGATATCTTTACCTGGATGCCTTAGATTGGACATTTCTATAGACTTGCTTTAGCTGGGACATTTTCATGGCCTTAAAACTGCAGACTTGCAACTGACTAAATTCCCCCTTTTTAAAAGCCAATCTGTTTCTGGTATATTGCATTCTGGCAGCTAGCAAGCTAGAACAGATTTATATTTTATAGTCTTTGAACACTGAATAGTTCCATGTACATCTCCCAAGAACAAGGCCACTCACTTAAGTAACCACCCAAGTACACCTATAAATTTAAAGAAATTTAACACCAATATAAAATTTATAGTTTCTACTCCAATTTTTTTCATATGTCCCAACAATGTTCTTTTGGGCCTCTTCTCTTCCATTATTAGATCCAGTCTAGGATCATGTGTTGTATTCATTGTTAATGTTTCTTTAGTCTTTCTCTTTCTTTATCAATTCTGGAAACATATATATAACATGCACTTTCCCATCTCCACCACTTCCAAGCATACAGTTTCTAGGGTTAATTGCATTCACAATATTGTGCTAGGGTGATGGGAAACCCTGCACCCATTACACATTAACTCCCCCTTCTCCTTCCTCCTCCTAGCTATCCCTGGAAACCTGTACTCTGCTTTTTATCTCTACGAATTTGCACATTCTCTATATATACTGTATAAGTAGAATCATATAATATCTGTCCTTATGTGTCTTACTTCTTTCACTCAACATAATGTCTTCAAGGTTCATTCATGTAATAGCATGTATCAGAACTTCATTTCTTTTTAAGGCTAAACAATACGCCACTGTGTGTATATACCATATTGTGTTTAGCCATTCATCTGCTTATGGACACTTTTGTGAATAATGCTGCTATGAACATGGGTGTGCAAATATCTGTTCAAGTCTTGGGTTCCAATTATTTTCGGTACATACCTAGAAGTGGAATTGCCAGGTCATATAGTAGTTCTATGTCTAACTTTTTGAGGAACTGCCAAACTGTTTTCCATGATGGCTGCACCATTTTATGTTCTCACCTGCCATGTGTTAAGATTCTGATTTCACCACATCCTCACCAACACTTGTTATTTTCTGTTTTGTTTCGTTTTGTTTTTAATATAGCCAGGCTTATAGGAGCAAGGGAGCACTTTGTGCTATTTTTAAAAAGTATGCTCTTTTATTCTCATTTTAAGAAAGAGGTCAATAGGTCACCAATCCTTGAAAAGCTTTTTTCGTAATTTAAGAAAATTAAGGTTTTCTACCCTTCTTTCTCTTCCAGCATGGTACAACAATAAAGCAATGTATAAAGTGAGGATATTAGGTTCTGATCCTAAGATCTGTGTCTATTCAGCAGTATAATCTCGAGAAATGTATTAGCTAACCTGGCCTTTTGTTTTCTGTTGAAAATGCTTTGATTCTTCATGATGCCACTTCTCTACTTTTCTGCCACTTTATCTGGTCCTTCCTCACAGGTTTTACCATAATCCTTCAGCGTATGAAAAGGAAGAATAACTTGCCTTGATTTACATATTCCTGAATCATCCCTTCTTTCTTAGAATTGTGTTAACATCAGTAAAAGTAAACTCTAATCATATTAATGTCTCAGGGTTGCTGTACCAAATCACCACAAATTTGGTAGCTTTAGCACAACAAGATTATATCTTCTCACAGCTCCAGAGGCTGGAAGTCTGAAATCAGTGTCATTGAGCCAAAACCAAAACATGGCTCCCCTTGCAGATTCTTAAACTGCCCCTTGTCTCATTCAGCCCCTGGTGGCTACTGGCATTCCCAGGCTTGCGGCCACATCGCTTTAATCTGTGCCTCCATGGGTACGTTGCCTCCACCTCTTCTGTCTGTGCCTCCCCCTCTTCTGCCGTGTCTTCTCTTCTATCTGTGTGTGAAATCTCTCTCTACCTCTCTCTTATAAGGATCCATGAGATTGCATCCCAACTGTGCTGGTTTGAAAGGATTATGTACCTTAGAAAACCATGTTTTAATCCTGATCCATCAAATAGAGGCAGGGTTTCTTTTAATCCCTATTCAGTACAATAGGTTGGAAACTTGATTAGATTATCTCCATGGAGATGTGGCTCACCCAATTATGGGTATTCATCTTGATTAGATGGAGATGTGACTCCACTCATTCCACATGGGTTTTGATTAGCTTACTGAAATCCTTTGGAAGAGGAAACATTTTTGGAAAAAGTTGGAGAACGACAAGATCCATGAGAGCCACGAGAACTACCAGAGTTCCCATAGCCAGAGACCTTTGGAAATGAAGAAGGAAATACCCCTGGAGGAGCTTCCTGAAGCAAGAAGCCTGAAGAGAAAGCTAGCAGACGTCACCATGTTGGCCATGTGCCTTTCCAGTTGAGAGAGAAGCCCTGAACTTTGTTGGCCTTTCTAGAGCAAAGGCAACCTCTTGTTGGTGTTTTAATTTGGACATTTCTATAGACTTGCTTTAATTGGGACATTTTCATAGCCATGAAACTGTAAACTTGCAACTTAATAAATTCCCCCTTTTAAAAGCCATTCCATTTCTGGTATAACGCATTTTGGCAGCTAACAAACTAGAACACCAGCTAATCCAGAATAATCTCTCCCTCTCAAGGTCCCTGACTTAATCACACCTTTTGTCATTTAAGGAGGTAGTCACAGGTTCTGGGGATTCAGTCCTAATATCCTTGGCAGACAGTTTTTTAGCCTACCACAATAATAAAGAGTTAGAATAGCAATAACCATGTTTTAAAACATTAACTTTAGGAAACCAATTCCGGCCTCAAAGTTATTTGGTAAGAATGATCAAAAACTTTTGAAATAAAAAGCACAACTTTTTAAAAGCATTTTTGTTTTGTTTTGTTTTGTTTTGCTGATGTGAAATGAAAGTAGGAATTTAAGATACCTATTTACCTGCAATCTTTCTCTTCATTCATTAAGACTAGGATTAGGAGGAAATCCAAATAGTAGTAAAATTATTCAAGTCCAGTGGCAAGCCTAGATCCTTGCATTTGGCCCTAGAATGCGGAGCGTCAGGAGGAGGGAGTTTGGGGAAATAGATAAGGGTGAGCAACTGATTAAAAGCCTCAGGGTTTTCCAAGGTCAGGCAGACATGAGTCCATCTGAGTGAACAAGGCAGAAGCTCAAACTACATCTTTCTCTTCTTTTCCCCATATGAAACTCTTCCTCTTCTTCACTGGGTTTATGGATAAGTTACGCCCAGGCTCTGTCACCAACTAAAATCTGACCATCAGCTGCATGATGTCATTCCTGATTTTTGTCATAGAACATAATCTTTCTACATGGTCCTTTCTTAGGGCCCTCCCTTCAGATGTAGCATCTGTGATACTGAGCCTTTGTCAAAAGCTTAAAAACAATCAAGCTGCAAGACTCATCCATTTTTTGACTTTATAGATTTAGTTATCCCTTTGCAATTATATTGATCTAATCTTCTTTCACGAAGTCCCAGAGACAATAAGGAAGATCTGATTTGCTCACACTGAGCTTTATGGTTACTTTTCTAGTCTTTTCTTAATCCACAATAAAGGGATATAGTAAGGGTCCTGGTTTTGAAGCCCACTAGGTTTGAATGGCTGCTCCCTCATTCCTAAATTATGTGCCCTCAGGGAAACAAGTTATCCCTTTGTGCCTCAGTTTCCTCCTCTATAAAAAGGGGGCAATAATAATGTCACCTACCTTTAAGATCATCACAAGGACAAAAGGAGTATCCATACTCAAGATTTATAGCAGTACCTGGTACATGGTAAGTGTTACAAGAATGTTAGTTTTTTGTATTATAAGAACAGGTCTAACAGGAAGAAACTGGTGAATTCAGTATGGTGAATCCTGATCTGGTATTTTAACTGCTAAAGAAGTCATAAGACACTGGGAACTGGTTGCCCCAACCAGGCATTACTTTCCATTTCAGCAGTAGAAACCACGCCTGTTTTTCAAAGAGGTTTCCACTGCAGGCAGTGGCACCCACGCCCACCGCCCAGGGCATCCACACACACAAAGAGTTTCTCTTACCAGTCCCGTTGGCCACTTGACTAGCTCCAGCTTTAGGCCCAGCCCCTTTCTGAAATAAATAGTATATATTTACAGGGGGAAAATGACAGCATATTTTCTGTGAATAGCTACATCATTTTTATTCTGCTTCCTGTTTCTACCATGCAGAGTATTTATAAAGTTTTCCATTTGATCCTTTTTTGGGGACAGACAGCTCGGTTGGGGAAAGTGAAAGGACAGCAACTAAATAAAACGGAGGTACAAGAACCCTTCGGCCTTATCAGCACTGGCTCTCTTGTCAAAGGGTCGAATGAGCCATAACTTGGTGAGTCCTCAAGTTGCTATAAGAATGGCAAATGCAGTAGAAGCAATATACAGATCTGCACAGAGCAGGCAATACACAGCCTGGGAATTTCTGCTCTTGCCTGGAACTCATGTTCAGTTATTATGTGTGTGTGTATAAAGAGCAAAGGCAGTTGCCCAGAAAACAGAGGATGGAAAATAAGGGTTATCGCAGATCATATTAAATGACTATGTGGTTTCCATCCCAAAGGAATCCGGAAAGGGAAGGCTCTTACAAAGCTGTCTCCATGTCGTCTCTAAAGAGATCTTATTAGCAGAAATCAAGCCCTAAATAATATGAGCAGTGAAGTGGCAGGCCTGGAGAAGGAGTACAGCAGAAGGAAGGAGAAGCTATAACTCTTGGGCAGCAAAGATGATGGCGCTTGTCCGAGGGACGTTGCTGATGACCTGTTTCTTGAGACACGGTGACTCCCGCTGCTTGGAGTAAATGATTCAGTGTATTTCCCAGAATGATTTCTCAAGCTGGGTTTTTTTGCTGGACTGGAGTCCCATCCATTGAAAGCATGTTAATTTCAGGACAGAGTGAAAACCACTGATCCAAACCTAGCCCAGAACCAAAATAGAACGGGACTAATATAGGCCCATTTTGAGCTCTCCTCCTGAAGGCCTCCTTCTGGCTAAGCAGGGTTTCCCACAGCTTGTGATTACTCAAAGGAAAATGCCTAATTTTCTTAAAATCCCCATGTGTCAAGTCATGGGATGCAACTTGGTTCCTTTCTTTGTTGCTCAATTTAATATGCTTGACCTTTAAAGAAGAACAAGTGCCGGCAGTGCCCAAGCTAAGTCATGCAGTGAACAGGCACCCATTGCTCCTTGCAAGGGTTTTTCCTTTGAAAATAGGCCACCACGCATGGTGGAAAGCAGTTTGGTGGTTCCTCAGAAAGTTAGGTATAGAACTACCAAATGACCCAGCCATCCCATTTCTAGGTAAATAGCCAAGAGAATTGAAAACAGGGACTTGAACAGATATCTGCACACCAAATTTCATAGCAGCATTGTTCACAGTTGCCAAAGGATAGAATTAACCCCAGTGTCCATCAACACAATGTGGAGTATACATATGATGGAATATTGTTCAAGTGTAAAAATGAATGAAGTTCTGATAGGTATGACAGCATGGATGAAACTTGAAGACATCATGTGAAGAGAAAGAAGCCAGACACAAAAAAGACAAATATTGTATGATCTCACTGATGTGAAATAGCTAGAGGAAGCAAAATTCATAGAGATAGGAAGTAGATGTCATAGGAAGTAGATGATAGGAAGTAGATGTCATAGGAAGTACCTGTCATAGGAAGTAGATGACAGGTAAGCAGAAGCTGCAGGTTGAAGGGAATGGGGAGTTATTGCTCAATGGGTGCAGTTTCTGTTTGAGGTGATGAAAACATTTGGGTAATGGATGCTGGTGATGGTACCACAACATTGTGACTATAATTAATACCACTAGATACCACTGAATTGTACACTTGAGTTAAAATGGGAGACTGTGAGCTGTGTATAGGCTACTACAAAGAAGTTTAAAAAGAAAGGTCTCTTCAGTCATGGGTTGCATTGGGGTCACTAGGGAATTCCTTCAGCAGCTGGACAAAGGACAGCAAGCCTTTGCTAAAGCCAGGTATGTTCCATGGGAGCTGTGGTTGAAAACATGAACTGGGAATTTGGAAGATGAGAGGCATGCAGGAGCACTCTCCATGACCATCTTAGAGGGGATCAGGAAATGTTGCAAAAAAAACCTTCATGATGCCTAACTAATATGTATGGCCACGAAAATGACTTCCAGGGTCTATAAGTGTTTTGCATGCTCAGATACTCTACCAGCAAGTACATTAAAAGCACACAAATACTTTCCCTTTTCAAGATTTTATTCAAATGAGTAGTATAAAAACTGTAGCACAGACTTTAGCCCTATTAAGTAACTGGACCATTTATCATAGTAAAGGAAAGGGAATTGGGAGCTAATGTACTTCTAAGCTTTTCATTCAAGGGAGAAAGATGAGGGAAAACACATAATATATCTTAAGAGCAGTAATGTCTTGTTATTGTTAAAAACTGCTGGGACCTCATTAGTGCCTATGAAAACATCATCTGTAAGTACTGAAAGGCAATAAATCTTCAATAGCCAAAAAGGAAAATGGGCAAAGGAGGGAAAAGTAAGAGGGAAGAAGGAGAAAGAAACACAAAAGAGGAAAATAAAGCATAAGAGAAAATTACCAGCTATCTCTTGGTTTGCTCACTTAGCTATGAGCTAGCAATTTCTACGTTTGTCTGCCAATTGGCTTTCAAAAATGACTATGTGAATTCAGTGACTTGAGAATATTTGATAAGGTAGGAGACTATAGTAAGCACTTATAAACAATTACTGACAATTACTAAAATCTGCTTAGGATCGTTTTGGTTTTTTTTGTTGTTGTTGTTGTTTTTCCTTTTCATTTTTCATAAGATAGGGTCGCCATGATCTCAGTTCCTTTCTTGAATATGAAAATTCCTTTTTGTAAACTTCATGCGGTGACTAAAGTAGAGCCAATTGTGAAAAAAAAATGGTAAAGTTTCATGTTGCTCATTTTGGACTAACTGAACGTCGTCCCTATGTCATTGGCACTCAGCCAGGAGCATCTTCCTGGCCAAATGCCTTTACGAGATTGTAGAGACTGCACAGTTCACTTGCTCTCCAATGGAATTGAAAAATAGCTGCAGATAATACATAACAATATCCTTTTTGCAAAAGAAAAAATGACAGCTCAAGCAGTGAGCTAACTATATGGAAAGTACCAGCAGGCAGAACTTACAAATCACATGAACAGAACTGTGTCAGTAAAGAATCTCTTGATAAACAGAGGGCATACTGCATCTTATTTTCAATAAATGGTCCCCTTTTTTCTATAAAAGAGATTAGTTTATCCTCAATTGGAAAATCTGTACAGATCTGCAAAATTCTGTAATATCTGAGCAGTTTTATGTGTAAAGAGAAAAGTGTGCTCACATTATTTTTACTTTTTGCATTGTCTATTGACTACTTTTTAAGCACACACCTCTAGATTTTTATACACTACTCTCATAGACGTAACTATTACATAAAAAGTTATCAATTAAAATATTTTATTTTTAAACATTTACATTTTACCAAAATTGATATAAAAGTTAGTCAAACTCTTCTAAACATTTAATGGCTATTCCTCCTTTGAATGCTTTAAACATATAAAAAGGAGATACACTATTTCAATGAATACAAAACTGAGGAGTACACATATACCCAAAGTGGCTTATTAACCATTTAAATCCATTGATTTAAATTTTGTCTCTCTACTTTTATGGGTATGTGCATTCTAATTTCTTCCTAGAGCACAAATTTCACTCATTTAGCCTTGAAAGCCGGTGTTACCTTCTTTGACTAGCTGAGATTACAAACAAGAGTTTTGAGACCTAAGGCAGTTTCCAAGGCTATTGTATTCGAGTCACTTACCCACGTCCCTTAGAGAATTTGACATGTGTTGATATTCTGTGACTTTAGTTATGTTTTTATCAATATCAAATGATGCTTCTTATGAATATCTTATCTTTTTTTGTACACCCAATGCAAGTACATTTTTAAGCTCTTATTCTGTGTAAGGGCTGGTCTGGTGTTGGTGAAATCTAAAGCCTTCTGGGTCACCGAAATATTGGAACATTTCTTTCTCATAAACCATTAAGATGCATAATGCTGACATAAAAATACCAGCAAAAACTCACTAACTATCTTGCCTCTACCTCTGTGCACAGGATACTGGGCTGGCACACCTGAATGCCATCATTCACATCTCTTGGTCTCCAGATTCTCTCTCTTCCTCTACCTTTCTCTTTGCATGTAGACCTGATTAAACAAGTGCAACATGAAAATAAAAGAGCAGAACACTTCTCAAAGAAATTGAGGAACCCAGAAAAAATGGCCTCCTTGCAACAAATCTCCTTTTAAACTTGGCTTTGAGATTAAAGATAAGTGTGATCATTGTGAAGCTTCCTCAGCACCGGTCTCACTTCTTCAGCAAGGGGGTTCTCAAAGGGAGGTCCTTAGACTGGCAGCATCAGCATTACCTGGGAACTTGTGAGAAATGCAGATTCTCTAGCCCCATCCCAGACCTAGCCATTAATAAATTCTTAGAATAAGGCCTGGCATCTGTGCTCTCATCTGTCCAGCCCTGTTCCATGCTAAAGTTCGATGACCATTGCTGTATCATAATCATCGAACGTGTTGGTCTTCTTATTTCCTTGTACCTATAGTCAGGACATAGAAGACTATTGTGAGCTGTCCCCCAAATTTTAAGATTACTAATATTCAAGGATGAAATCATCAGTTTTATTATGCTCAGAAATATCCCATTCTGACTTGTATTTTGTATACATGTTAATATGAAGACTGAGAAAAATATTCAATCAAGTCACAGAACTGGAATGTAGCTGAGTAAAAACACAAACTAACTGATTAAAGTACCATATAAATCAAGAAAAATGAGTCTCCAGAGCTAGAGTTCTGTGGCTATGAAAGTCAACATTACCCCATACAGTGTTAAAAACACTGAAAAAAAAAGAGCACTGAAAAAAGTTATCAGACTTCAATTAGAGATATGGATGAAGCTGATCTGGGTAGGACTAAGGCAAATCAGACTAAAGGGTAAAGGATAATATTGATTTTATATTAAAACTTCAACTTCTGTGTGAGACCAAACGAAGAGATATTAACTTGGAGCAAAATGTATATTTTCGGTAGCATGATGTCTAATTTAACTTGTGTGGTGAGCTCATTTGAATACCATAAATACATGGATCCTTGAATAGAGGGTGAGATCTGGTTATTCTGTACAGGTTAGTGAAGTGCCCTGATACATTCCAGAGTAATCTGGGCAGAAGCTAAAAAATATTTGCAAAGTCCCCTTGAGGGACTGGGGTAAAAGGCAGAAATATTAAGCTTCCCTACCTGGGAAATTCCTGATATTCTCACCAGCATTGGGGACTGCCCAGTCAATGGGTCAGGCCTGTAATCTTGAGGCTCGCCCTTATGAAACTTATTCTTACAAAGGAGACACTAAGCCAAATTATGATTATGCCTGAGTCACCCCCAAAGAACCTATTTTGTTGCTCAGATGTGGCCTTTCTAAGCCAACTCTGCAGATGAACTCACTGCCCTCTGCAGGGTATAAATCTGCCAGACAACATGGGACCTGATTTCAGTGATGAGTCTGGCCCTGGTATCATGGGATTGAGAAAACCTTCTTGACCAAAAGGGGAAAGAGAAGTAAAACAGTTTCAGGGGCTGAGAGGTTTCAAATAAAGTTGAGAGGTCATTCTAAAGGTTATTCTTATGCAGTATATAGATATCCCTTTCCGGTGTTTGATGTATTGGAGTAGCTAGGGGGAGATACCTGAAGCTGTTGAACTTTGATCCAATAGCTTCAAGTCATCTTGAAGATGACTACATAACTATATAACTTTTACAACATGACCATGTGATTGTGAAAACCTCATTACTGACACTGCCTTTATCCAGTGGAGGGACAGATGAGAAAGAAAATAAATATAAAAAATAGATAAATAATAGGAGGTACAGGGGCATGAGATGCTTTAGATATTCTTTTTTACTTTTATTTTCATTTTTTTTGGAGTAATGTAAATGTTCAAAAACAAATTGTCATGATAAATGCACAGCTAATTATGATGATATTGCATGTACACTTTGGATGATTATATGGTATGTGAAAATATAATATATATCAATAAAATTGCATTATAAAAGGACAAAAAAAGAAAAATGAGGCTCAAAACAGGGAACATATCTATATATAGACAGAGGAGAAGGGTAGAAAATGTTCCATGCAAAAAATTAAAAGTTCTGGACACTTGAAAATGTTAGGCTATTCCATGTAAGGGCCATCTAGCTTTCCCCTTCCTGCCCTGCCTGCTAGCCATTTATGCAATTGCAGAAAATCATGCAGCTGTACACATAGGTTCCACTATAAATCTTCTCTTTTTTTTAGCTTTTAAAAAAGGGAATGTATTAAGTTGCAAGTTTACAGTTCTAAGGCCATGAAAATGCCCAATTTAAGGCCAACAAGAACTTACCTTCACTCAAGATGGGCTAATGCCATTTGGAACACCTCTGTCAATGGGGAAGGCGAGTGGCTGGTGTCTGCTGAGGGCTTTTACTTCTGAACACCTTTGTCAGCTGGGAAGGTCCACGATAAATTTTAATCTCCACCCTTGGTTGGGCAGAGTGGTACTCCACCACCCTCTTACCTGGCCTTAGATAACAGTTCCAGCCTCCACATAGTCTGTTTCATTTCTTCTTCACTTTCTTCAAACTTCTCACTCCATCACCTGGCTGCACACTCAAAAAATAACTTTGGACCCCTTGAGACAGAAAATAGATAATAAGATCAGAAATTCCTCAAATTTTTGCCGCAAAACATACAAATTTAACTGGACAGATACAACAATCCTTTCATCTTCCTTCCTGCTAAAATTAAATAGGTGATCCTCCTCTTATTTAAGGTCAATACTTTCCCCTAGAAAGTTCTCCGGATTCCACCCATTCTGTGTCCTTTGGAATTTCCTTCTCATGTCTATCCCCATCTGTTCTTTTCCTTCAATATCTCCTTCTAGATAAGCTTATTTCCAACAGCATATAAATATGCTCAAATCTCTCATACTTAAAAAGAAAGCACCCTTTGCCCCATCTCTCCACCTGTGGTGGCTTGAGTCATGCACCAAATTTAGGCATGTTTTTGGTCTTAATTTATATTCCTGTAGGTGTAAATCCTTGTAAATAGGATCTCTTGAAGATGCAATTTTTGGTTGTTATGGCCAAGATGAATGAGGTTGAGTCTTAATTGGATTTAAGATTGCTGGAGTCCTTTGTAAGCAGAAGAAATTCAGAAATACTGAGAGAAAGCCACATGGAGGAATAAGAAGGTGGAATTCAAAAGAATCTAGAAGAAGGGGGAAGACATCTTCATGTACTGTGCTATGTAATGGGACAGCCAAGGAACCCAAGAATTGTTGTCCAGCCAGAATGCCACTGACCCTGAGGGAAAGCAAACCTTCTGGCCTCCAAAGCCATGGGACAATAAATTCCCACTGTTTAAGACAACCCATTATGTGATATTTTGTCATAACAGTCTGGGAAATTAAGATACCTCCCAACTACCTATATCCCTCCAGCAACTTGGTACCTTAGTACTAGGTGTTCTTTATGTTAAAATAGGATACTACCATTCTAAAACTTGATTGGGGTGGTGTTTACACAACTATGTGATTATATTGGTTTTATACTTTGGATGGATTGTATGGTGTGTGAATATAGCTCAATAATATTGCATTTAAAAAATAGCATATGCTCAGTAAATATCTTCATTCTCCCAACCCCTCATTCCAATCTGCTCCTGGGAGTTTATTTTTACTCTCATCTGGGTAGAATCTTGGGCAGGTCCCAAAGCTTATCTACTCACATTTAGTTGCAAGAATAAATAAAAATAGTCCTGTTTTAGTAATTGCAGTAATAATCAAGATTCTGAACTTTACTTGAAGTTTAACTTTCTCCCCTCTCCAAGCTTTGTCTTGCAGACGTAGGGGAAAAGGGTCTCTTCTTTTTTTTTCAAGCTTAAGGCTTCTGTTTCTGCTCCCTCATGAAAATTCTTCTGTCCCCCCAAAGGATGAAGTAGATGCAAAGGTGCAATGGCAAAGGTCTAGGAAAGTCTTATTTGACAGGTAGCACCTTGACCTCCTATTAACACTCTGTGGTCTTGGTGGACATTCAAAACTGGCAATATTTCTGGTACCACATTTGCAGATTTTTTTAGAGACATCCCTCATGACCATGGATCTCTCCCAAACAGTTCCTTTCTTTCTTTGTTTAGCCACTGTGCAAGTTTGAATCTGTGGCGGACCCCAGAAAACCATGCCCTTTAAACCTCATCAATATTGCTGGATAGGAGCATTTTGATTGTTTCTATGGAGATAAGACCCAAGCAATTGTGGGTGGTAACTTTTGATTAGATGATTTCCATGGAGGTGTGTCTCCACCCATTGAAGGTGGAGTTGCTTACTGGAATCCTTTAAAAGAGGAAATGTTTTGGAGAGAGTCCCTTCTTTGGTAGAACCATGAGAAAGCCAGCAGATGCTACCATGTTCGCCATGTTCCCTTCCAGTTGAGAGTGAAACGTTGAATGTCACTGGCCTTCTTGAACCAAGGTATCTTTCCCCAAATGCCTTAAATTGGACATTTCTATAGACTTGTTTTAATTGGGACATTTTCTCGGTCTTAGAACTGTAAACTAGCAACTTACTAAATTCCTCTTTCAAAAAGTCATTCTGTTTCTGGTATATTGCATTCTGGCAGCTAGCAAGCTAGAACAGCCACTTACAACTTCCCATTAACACTTTGTTTCTGATGGCTCAGTGAGGAGAGACTCTCTCTGCTGAGGTCCTATTGACCCTACAGGAAGAGTTTTTGTGCAGAGTCCACTTAAACATGACTCTGGACATTTATTTCCATGAATAAGGAGGACTAGAAACCCTAACTGACCCAGCCCCCAGGTCAGGAAAGAAAAATAAATGAAGTCTGGGTGACTATTAAAACAAAAGAAAATAACATTTTAATGATTCAGCATGCTGGCGAGGAGTCTATCTAACCTTGAAACTTGGAACCATGAGTTTTCAGTCTCAAAGTAGGCATGGAGCCTGGGAACCATGGAAAGTAAGCAAGATCCAAACCAGCTTTCACCCTGAAACTATGTACTGAACTCTGATGACCCTTAGTTTCCATCTGGGAGCTACACAGTGGCATGGGAAACAGGAAATTAAGCCTTCAGCCCACCCAAGGTGGGGAGACTACCACGTAAAGGAGAGGGCCTATAATACCTACACCCTTAGGATAAGGGTAAATGGGAAACAAACCAAGCACAGAAAAGAAAAGTAAGGAAATGTGTCTATCCTGAGAATTCATAACTAAAGCCTCACTGACAGGATTTGCCGCCAATACACACTATATATATGCTTTGAAAAAATGCACACAATTTAACTTAAGCCAGTCCCAAGTTGGTCATGCCTCTTAGAAATTGGTAGAAGAAATCTCATATACTCTCAAAATGAACCCAACCTCAGCAAATGTTCCAAGAATTCCAACAGATAAAGTTTCAAGAAACATAAGCAGAGAAGGAAACAAGGTGTCATGAGCATGAAACAGCAAAATAAACACACCTACCTATATACACACGTTTACATTGCAGCTTGGGTCCTCTGGAGACAGCCACAGGGGCAGAGCTTGGAATAAAAGATGCTTATTAGGTATCAGCACTATGGAAGGGAAGAAAAAAGACTAAACTGAAAGAGATACTGAACTGCAATGTAGTTCTGACAAAACCTTGTTCAACCCAACAGAAATAATGGAAACAATATTGGCCATCACAGTTGTCCTACACCAGGCCATACCCCTGCCTCTCTAGGTGTCCAGATGCAGGCTACTTTGGGCAGGGCATAACCATAAATGAGGCACCTCTCTCAACTGGAGGATGCCTGCCGACCTAACTTCTACCCACAGTTGGGCATCAACTCTTTCTTTGGAGAGGACAATAGGTGGCAAGTCAAAAAGTATATCTAAGTAAAAATTTTACATATAAAAATTATAAAACAGCACAAAATAAGTATTTTAATGTTTTAATAAATATCTTATTTTTTAGAGTTTTGAAGATGACCAAACATATTTGTAAGGGAACCAAATAGAAACTCTAGAAATGAAATTATAAAATTAAATTTAAAATTTTATTAGACGTGTTAAACAACAGATTGAGCACAACCAAAGAATGAATTACTCAACTGGAAGATAGAATGAAGAAATTATTCAATGTAGTTGTGGTAGTTAGATTCAGTTGTCAACTTGGCCAGGTGAAGGTACCTAGTTTTATTGCTGCGGACATGAGCCAATGGTATGTGAACCTCATCTGTTGCTAATTACATCTGCAGTCAGCTAGGAGGTGTGCCTGCTGCAATGAATGAAGTTTGACTTAATTGGCTGGTGCTTAAATGAGAGAGCACAACGTAGCCCAGCCTAAGCAGCTGGGTATTCCTCATCTCAGCACTTGCAGTTTAGCCCAGGCCTTTGGAGATGCAGAAAGAAGTCACCCAGGGGAAAGTTGTTGGAACCCAGGGACCTGAAGAGAAGGCCAGCAGAGACCATCCTGTGCCTTTCCACATAAGAAAGAACCTCAGTGGAAAGTTAGCTGCCTTTTCTCTGAAGAACTAACAAAATAAATCCCCTTTTATTAAAAGCCAATCTGTTTCTGGTGTATTGCATTTCAGCAGCTAGCAAACTAGAACAGTAGTCCAGAGAAACAAAGAGATAGAAGAGAGAATGAAAAGATGTAATATATACTTAATTAGATTTTAAAAGGAGATAAGAGAGAAAATGAAGAAGCAATATTTAAAAAGATAGGTGTGACAGTGGCTGGGTGGTGCGATGGTGGCTCAGTGGCAGAATTCTTGCTTGCCATGCCAGAGACCCAGGTTCCATTCCTGGTGCTTGCCCATGCAAAATAATAATAATAATGGTTGAGGGACTTCCAGACTTGTTGAAAGACTTAACCCCTCTGATTAAAGAAGTCCAACCAATTCCTTATGAAATAAATAAAAATATATCCAAAAGTAGACAAATCATAATAAAAGTAGAGAACATCAAAGACAATGAGAAGATTTAAATGCAGCCAGAGAGAAAAGACAGAAACCTTCAGAGTGAAGGAATTAGACTGAAACTTGACTTCTTCTTAGCAACAATGAAAGACAAAATAGAATGGAATCTTTTTTTCAATGTGCTAAAAGAAAATTACTGCCAACCTACAATTCTGTACCTAGTCAAATTATTTTTGTCAAGAATGAAGAGAAAATGAACTGTCAGGTGAACAAAACCCAAAAGAGTTTGCCTCAACAGACCCTTCCAAACAGAAATCCAAAGTAATAAAAAAGCACTATCAATTAAAAGATAAAATGTTTTATCATCTTAAAACTGAAAATGAGAAGTCATTAAAGGGTTTTAAGCAAAATATAGACATGATCAGATTTACATGTGTTCTAGTTTGCTAGCTGCTGGAATGCAATATACCAGAAATGAAATAGCTTTTAAAAAGGGGAATTTAATCAGTTGCTAGTTTACAGTTCTAAGGCCAAGAAAATGTCCCAATTACAACAAGTCTATAGAAATGTCCAATCTAAGGCATCTAGGGAATGATACCTTCATTCAAGAAGGCCAGTGAAGTTCAGGGTTTCTCTCTAGTGAGAAGGCACATGGCGTACACAGTCACAGTTTCTCTCTCATCTGGAAGGGCACATGACAAACACGGTGTCATCTGCTCGCTTCTTCTCCTGGCTTCCTGTTTCATGAAGCTCCCCAGGAGGTATTTTCCTTCTTCATCTCCAAAGCTTGCTGGCTGGTGGACTCTGCTTCTTGTGGCTATGTCTTTCTGCTCTGCTTTCTCTGAATCTCTCATTCTCCAAAATGTTTCCCTTTTATAGGACTCCAGAAACTTATCAAGACCCACCCAAATGGGTGGAGACATGTAGTCACCTAATCCAGTTTAACAAACCACTCTTGATTAAATCACATGTCTAGGGAGATGATCTGATTACAGTTTCAAACATACAGTAATGAATAGGGATTATTCTCTCTTAATGAAATGGGATTTTGATTAAAACATCACTTTTCTAGGGGACATGCATCCTTTCAAACCAGAACAACATGTTTTAAAGATTGCTCTGGCTGCTATTAGGGAAATGTATAAGGGGGGTATATACAAGACTGTATACAAAGAGAACTTTTAGAAGCCTTTTGGAATAATCCAAGTGATCAATTATAGCACGATCTAGGTTGGTGGAAGTGGAACTAGAAAGAAGTAGACAGATGGTAAATATAAAAGTAAGACCAATAGACCTTGGTGATGGTTTGGATATGGTGGTAAGGAAGAAGGAATAGGTAAAGAATTACTAGTGGTCTAATGTCTTACTTGAAAAACCAGTTGCATGGTAGTGCCATTTACTAAAATAGGAAACCCTGGAAGATGACAAGTTGAAGGTAAGGTGAGAGAGATTATTGGTTCAATTTTGCACATGCTGATTTTCAGTAATTATTTTGCCTCCAAGTGGGCACATAAAGGATGCATTTGATGCATGTTGGATCCAATCGTGTCCCAGAGCCTGCTCACACTGCCTCACAAGGGCCAATTGTACATATCTCTTTCCAATGTTACATTCATTGACATCAACTTCAGTAGCTTGTTATAGACCCTGGTGAGAATATTTACACCACGGAAAGTGACAGATGCTAAAAATCAGGCTGTTTTGTTTTGTTTCCTTGGGAGAACTGGCTGCTAATATTTACCAGCATATCATTCTTTGGATCACAAAGGAGAAGACATTTGGTACAGAGATATAAAATTGGGGAGTCATCAGAAGACAGCTGTAACATTCTTAGCTGTACCACATTAGGTGGCAACTCATTTATTGCACAAGGGTGAAAGTCTTAACAGAGAATTTGCTAATGCCATCTCCATAAAACTGCCTGTTGTCGACACATGAATGGTTGCCAGACTCTTCAGACAGGTTGGAAATAATTTTATAGGAAAAGGAGTCAAAAAGAAATGCTTGTCAAAGAAACCCCATCTCTGTTTTTGGACTCAATAGTACATCAGAGAATGTGGAAAAGTTTTACAGATTTATATGTATGTTCCACTTACTGCCTTTGGGAGCATTTGTATTTGCTTCCTCAGGAGTCTTTGTGGCCCAGTGCCAGCTCTGTGCATGCACTAGCATCAGGTGTCCTGCTTCATGCACACCTAGCCCCACCTGATCTTCCACCCAACATAAGCAAGCAGACATGGGCAAAGATCCCTGCCGACAGCCTCATTTCCACCCACAGAACCATGCACTTTCAGGCAGCACATGGAAGCAGAGGTTAAGAAAACACAGTGGCTAAGGTGTCTGACAACTGGAACAAGACGTGTGGCTAATGGTCCTGCAAGAAGGACTGACATGGCCACAAAGCAGTGGGTATGCCCGGTCCTGGGGGCCTTGTCCCTTCTCACTGAAGTATCACTCTTAGAAAATTCCCCCAAACCCCAGGATGCATATTATCGTACCAATGCTTACCCTGGTGGTACCATATTATAAGCAATATCACAGTTGCCTCTATTTGCCTGCTCACCCCTGAGCCTGTGATCTGCTTGACCTCCAGTACAGTATCTTATTCATCCTTCTCTATGTCCACCAGAGTGTCTGACACAAAATAGATGTGTAATGAATGTATATATGTGTGTGTGTGTGTGTGTGTGTTGTTGTTGTTGTTGTTAAATGAATAAATGCCTTTCATTCCACTTTGCTTGGTTTCCCAGAATGACATCTGAGAAGTAGAACAGAATGCTCCTTTTTGCTGCCTTAGGAAGAGCAGTTTGCTCTAGCTAACGAACCAACAAAGGGGTAGCAAATCATCAGCTCCAGAGCTAATCACTTGTACAGGACACAAAGATGGTGGACGATTGTTGGCAGCAACTGTGGGTTTGGAAGTGTTTGTCATAAGGCAAGGCCAGGTTTGGAAATAACTCTTAAAGAACTTCCTGTTCTCTGTCTACACTAATCATTTAGGAAGTCAAAAATAAAAGTAACGAGTCTTGAATGAGTTTTCTTTCTTTTCAAAAACAAAATGACCCAGACCTGGTCTGGGCCATCTGACAAACCCCGGTGCTTTGTGGATTCTCCATAATAGGGTGCTTCTGCCTTCAGCTACTGAATTACCCAGCTGCAGACACGATGGAGAGTGGCAGCAGACTCTGGGTAATGCACAAAAGAATGATTAGCAGGCAGATGCTGAACTAGCCAGCCTTCTGGAAGACGGGAAGCATTAGGTCAATTACATGAGTGAGCAAGCGCGCTGCCATCGAGGCCTGTGGCTCCCAGCCAAGGACTCCTACTTCATGCATCAAGTGTCTCCCTAGATGCGAAGGAGGAGAATGTCTTCCAGAAATCCCAGGCACCTCAACATCTGTTTCCATGCTCTTTCCAGCAGCCCGAATAAAGTGACTTGCTACTTTCAAAATCAGGTCAAAGTAAACAGAGAGGAATGATGTTTTGATAAACAGACCTCATTCCATCTGGTAAACAAGAGAAAAAGCGGGCCGGGGGGTGCAGAAAGTAAAGTCAGAGGCTTGCAAAGAGAAACAACATGAGTCTGCAGCAACTTCCGAGTGAGTGAAAACTTATTGAAATTCAGGCTCTAAGACAGCTCGTCTGCTGGGGTGCTAAGCAGGGAGGGAGTAACTGCAGGCTCGTACGCTTGTTTTACTGGGACTTTTTTATTATGTGGCTACTATTTGGAAGCCAAAATATTATGCTGCATGTGGTTCTCCAAGACAGATTACCAAGGCACAGCACATGTCAGAGGGAGAAGCTGCAGTTTCCCCTTGTATTATGGGAAGGGAGCTAATATGAATTGAATGCCTATATGCTTTTACATATAATCCTTGTAATAAACCTGTAAGGGTGGTGTCATTATCCCCACTTTATAAATTAGACTAAACAACTTAAATTTATGCAACTAGTAAACTGCAGAGCCAGGATTCACGCCTAAGGTCATAAGTTCACGTTCTTTTCACTATTCTATAGTGAGCCTACAACCCTAAGCCACAACCACAGCTCACCATTTTGAGCCACTTTCAACACCAAGCGTTTTCTAGTTCAATAGTGATTTCAATAAATCCGTGGACAACCATAGCAGGCTATGAGTCGAAGTGTCTCAGCAAACAAGAGACTTCTAGGCCGACCGCTTTTGCAATCTCTGCCTGTTACTGTATTGGGATTTCATATATTTTCCACAAGATGGAGCATCAAGGTCACTGCATGAAACTCACACTCAAGCTTTTTCTTTTCCTCCAAAATTTGCTCACAAAGCCTTGTCTGGAATTAACCAGACAGAGCGATATCCTTACATTATAAAGTGAGTGCAGAGTTAAGGAAGAAAATTGAATTTACAGTGGTAACCTTCTTTTTGCCAGGAAACTCATCCAACTGGGGTTGGGAAACCAATCCTCAAATCTTGGGTATTAATTGGACCCTTGGCCAAAGCAATCGGTCTATCAGCCAATTAAAATCCTTGGAGCAAGCTTGTACTGTCATCCAGAGCCAAAACAGACAGCTTCAACCCTGGTCACACACCATTTCTTTCCCTCTCCTGCCAAACCTGTGACTTTGCCCTTTTGTCTCCAGTGGCTTGAGTTTTTCTCCTTCAGTCTGCTGGCAATATTAGGGGGCTTTTAAAGCTCTCCAGGTCCCCGCTATCCATGGGTATTAAAAAAGAAGCCACAGTTAGCTTATTGAAACTTATGGAAAGTTTGTGAGTTTTCAATGAGGACCCTTGGGAAGTTTGTGCTCTTCTGGAAAGAAAAATGGGAGAGAAGAAAAGCAGGAATTCTGGAGGTTACCAATGGGCCAAAGAGCCTGAAAGATGTACAAGTTTCTCACCACCTTTCTTTGCATTCTGAAAATGGATACATATTGAGGATTTGCATTTTTTTCTGTTGCTACTGTTTTCAGCATCTCATTTATGATATAGAGTAATAACACGTTGACTGTCACTCATTATTAAGACCCATAAAATAGAAGTGGAAACATCCACTGGGTTTTGGTTGGAATAGCGGCTCTGCCACTTTCTAGATATAAAACTCTGGGTAAAGGAACTTGCATGCTGCCAATGTTACAAAAGGTTTAAATGAAAACAATTTAGTGCACTTAATCCATAGTATATCCTCAATAAATTTTAGTAGCTACTGTTACTGTTCCCTGCTAACCATCTGTCCACATCCCCTATAATTCTTTCAGTTCTGACACTGTACCTTGCATTTCTGTTAAGCCTGCCCACAATGATATGTAGCAGTAAGTGACTCTTCTCCATAAAAAACAAGCATAGACTGGACATTTCTATTGGCCAAAAATCTGGATAATCCTATTTCAAACTTATATTGATGGCAATCTTGGTATCTGTGAAGAGCAGGTGAAACCCTTCAGATATTCCCTCATGCAGGGTAGAGTTTAGGCCCACACATAAGAAGTAGTAAGTGCCTCTTGTATGATAGGAGAAATGGGGAACTGAGGTCATTGCAATGTGATTTTGACCAAATGAGCATGTTCATTTGAAATACCCCAATCATTGAAGAAAGAGGGAGGGTTTGTCATGGATTGAATTATCTGGAAAATTGTTCAGGCTCCAAGAGCATATGTAGACAGTGACGTGACATCAGCCCAGCACCTGATATGTGCAGTAGCCCCACTTGATGATAATAGTCTTAGCTGGTAAAAAGCTGGGGATCATTCCCCAGCTGACAGTTATCAGCTCATGGACCCACTGGAGCAAGAAGCTGAGTGCCTGAGTGTTGGGACCACAAGGCAGTTTGCAGTGTAGTGTAGCTACTTGGAACAAAGCTGGGCATGATATTCAAAACCAGAGAGATTTCATTTTGATTTTTTGACATTAATCCTGATGGTTATTCAAGATTTGGGACAGTTGTCTTTGTCCAAGAATGATGGAGTGGCTACTGCAATGACAATTACCACAGAGTAGCCTTAGAATTCTTCAATTCCAAGCCAACACAAAGAGTATTAAGGAAAAAAAAACACCCCAGTCTATTTCACCTATATTCCTTGACTTCCTGTCTCCTACATTAAATATCCTTGCCCAGTTCACTTTTCTTGACCTTATTCTCTTCCCCACATCTGCCTGGACCATTAGACCAATAACGATGACACAAGCATTCATTCAACATATATTTATTGCATTCACTCAATACAAGCACCATAAGTGGGGATGAGGAGACTAGGCTAAATCTGCATTGGGGAAAATGCCTCAGTACTGATAAGCCATAAGTCCTTAGTGACAGAGCAATTGGTTTACCAGTAAGTTGAGGCAATGTGCCAAAAATTTTGAGGGTCTTAGTGGAAAAGATGGAAAAAGTGACTCATTAAAGTAGACTGCACACTATAAAGGAACCCCAGGGGATGTACAGATGAGGAAAGCATGTTCTGAGTATAGACATGCTGGCCACCACCTGCCAGGTGGCATCCAGCTCTGCCTGACAGGCCAAGAGTTTTCCAATACCTGCTTTTCCCCACTGCACCCTTCCAGTTCAACCCTGCAGCCCTCCTCACTCTTCCCATCCCACCACTATACGTAGTCCGAGTGCCAGAGTAATATCCAGGCTGGATGAAAAGTATCTTGCTCCAGTGGACATTGACTCAGATAACCTAAAACTTACTATACCTTTCAGACACTGCAAACGTAAGATCTGTTGCATTTCAGAAAATTCAGGAATTCCTTCAATAGCATAGGGCTGATAGCATCAGTAAAAATAGTTAATGGAGTAACAAAGTAGGATGGTACTCAGTTGCAACAATTGCCATCAACATCCGTGGGTGAGAAACCTTGAGAGCACAAAGTTGATCAGAAGGTTTGTTTAGTGCTACTGGTCCTGAACACCAAAACAGGGTGGAAGTAGGAGGTTACAGCTGAGTCACAAAGGACCAGGCTAGAGGTCTTAAATCCCTTCTGCTCAGGGTCTTAGCCCGAGCCTGAGGGCCAGGTTAGAGAAGGATGGCAAGGGGAGTAATTGCCATAGTCTAAGCTACCAACACCAGACCCTGGGTACTAAGAGTTTCACATCCACTTGCTCATTCAATCTCATCAACATTCCCATTGAAATGGTACTTCTATAATGCACAGATTTTTTCAATCTCGTGGTAGTTAGATTCAGGTGTCAACTTGGCCAGGTGAAGGTGCCTAGTTCTATTGCTGTGGACATGAGCCAATGGCATGTGAACCCCATCTTGTTGCTGATTACATCTACAGTTGGCTAGGAGGCATGCCTGCTGCAGTGAATGATGTTTGATTTATATGGCTGATGCTTAAATGAGAGAGCTCAACGTAGCACAGCCCAAGCAGCTCAGCATACCTCGTCTCAGCACTTGCAGCTCAGCCCAGGCCTTTGGAGATACAGAAAGGAACCACCCCAGGGAAAGCTGTTGGAATCCAGAGGCCTGGAGAGAAGGCCAGCAGAGATTGCCCTGTCCTCCCCACGTAAGAAAGAACCTCAGTTGAAAGTTAGCTGCCTTTCCTCTGAAGAACTATATGTTAACTAAATAAATCCCTTTTTATTGAAAGCCAAACCATCTCTGGTGTTGCATTCTGGTAGCTAGCAAACTAGAACAAATCTGTAGGAGGAATTTTTATTAATCATTGCTTTCACCATATAATTGAACTTGAGAGATGAACACAAGGGCACAGGCTCTGCATTTTGGCATGCCTTTTACCTAATTGAAAAAGAAAAGCAAGAGAGAGAGAAAAGAAAGCCTTTTATTTCTCTCAGAGCAGTGGCACAGGGAATTCCCTCTAGCCTGCTGGTTCTTTTTTTTTTCTTTTTTTTATTGTAAAAAATAACATGTACGAAAAGGCAACACATTTCAAAGCACCCCACAACAATTTGTTATAGAACATATTTCAGAGTTTGGTATGAGTTCCACAATTTTAGATTTTTCCTTCTAGCTGCTCCAGGACACTGGAGACTAAAAGAAATATCAGTATAATGATACAGCAGTCATACTCATTTGTTAAATCCTATCTTTTCTTTTATAACCCAACTTTCTTCTTTGATCTTTCTCCCAATCGTTAGGGATATTCAGGCTATGCCTATTCTAATTTTTTCGTATTGGAAACGGGTATCGATAATATGGGATGGGGGACAGAACAGGTTGATGTGCCGGAGAGGCTGGTCCCTCTGGGTTCTGTGATGCACATTTTACAAATAAAAATACCAAGACTCAAAGAGGCCGGAAGTAACTTGCCCCAGTTACACAAGTGACAGGCTACAGGACTCAAGACCACAATGAGGGCAACAACTGTTTGGACCACGAAACCATAACTACAGTAATGGTTCTCAAACTTAAATGTGCATTCCAGTGACCTTGGAAATCTCATTAAAATACAGGGTCACGGTGGGCCATGGTGGCTCAGCAGGAAGAGTTCTCACCTGCTATGCCAGAGACCTAGGTTCAATTCCTGGTGTCTGTTCATGCAAAAAATATATATATATATCTATTCAGGGTCAGAGTCGGTGGGTCTGGGGTGAAGCATTTCTAATGCGCTCTCAAGTGATGAGGATGCTATAGGTCCTTGAAGCACACATTGAGAGCAACATATCCTATTACAGTCCTTCCTCTATGTCCAAAGGATACCCAGAAGTGAGAGGGGTTTGGTGCAGAGAAGGGAGGAACAGGTTGGGAGTCAGATTTCCTTCTGCAAAATTTTGTCCTTCCCCTAATGTACATGACAATTAAGAAAACCACAAAGTCAATAATTTTCTTCTATGAAATCCCTTAAGTAGGAACTAAATTCAGGCTCCATGTGTTTCTTTCATATACTTTTTTGGAGAACACTGAGGCCTCAAGAAATTAGCCTAATTTTTCATCCAAAGAAATCAGCTTCCATAAGTAAGAATGGGTCAAACTCCTTCCACTAAGATGAAACCCAAGGACACACTAACAGTTTCTATTGAGTGAGCCTGAAAGCCTGTGTGCAATCTGCCACACACGCTACAGAAAAGCGAAAGCTGCTTGCCTTAAAGGGCACCCCAAGATCACACAAGCTCACAAATGATTTATAAGCTTTTTGGTTCGTGGGTATGGTGTTCACTTCTCCTCAAAGCTTTAGGGGACACTTCATGGAAGCTTGGTTTTGTTCTCACCAAGCACAGTGGAATGTGTTGATTCTTGAGAGTAGGGTGAGGGTAATGCTTTCCTTGGGCATAGAAAACTTAGATGGCTTCACAGACATCCTGCTGACATCTGAAATTCCAGCCCTGAATACAGAATTGGAAGAAATTCAAGAATACAGCAACATGCATGGATCCAACCCACGAAAACCCTGCCCCTCTTGGAAACTTCACCCCCACTTCTCCCCCTCTTACTATGGGCTTCCTCTTTCTTTACCACACCCAAACATCAGAATCAGAAGGACCCAGCAAAGACCCTACACTCTCATTCCTAGCATCAGTTCATCTTTTCTGAAGACAATATTTACTGTGAGTGACCACCACTAAAGAATGTGACAAGGATTAGTTACCTAAGAGACATGATGTTTTCATCCCGGCTTCATAAATCTGTTGCTTAGAAATTCTGAATGGTGATTCTTCCATGAAAGCACTATTCATTCATTCAACCAATGTCTATGGATGAACTATTGTGCACTAAGTATTGTGTTAGGTCTTGGGACTGCAGAGGTGAGTGTAACACAGTCTCTGAACTTAAAAAGTCTTAGCGGCTAGAGGGATAGACAACCATAAACAAACAATTATAGTTCATTACTGAAAGTGCCATAATAAAGGTATGCTCATAAATAGAAGGGAATAAGAGGGGAGAGAAGAAGAGGGGAGAGAATTGAGCACCTACTATCATATTCATAGATATCTTTTTATTTTTTTGGCATGGGTAGGCACCAGGAATCGAACCTGGGTCTCTGGCATGGCAGGCAAGAACTCTGCCACTGAGCCACTGTGGCTCACCCTTACATATAATTTTAAACACATAAAAATATATAACCCCAGTGCCTTCCAGTCTTTTCCATGTTACCAGTTTAGAAAATGAAAAGAGTCTTAGGATAGACTGATGTAAACTCAGGAGTTTCCAGCCCATTCTAGGGTGAGGGTAACCACCTCTCAACACATTCTAACCCAATCTGGGATGTACCATTGGCCCTACAGCTAAGAAGGAATGCATTGTTTTTCACCATTGAAACCTTACAACTCTACAAATGGGGAAAAGGAAGACTGCATGGACCTAAGTGGCTTGTTAAAGGTGTCAGAGCTAATTAGAGGTGAGATCCAGATTCAAACCCTGGCCTATATGGTTTCAAATTTGGAGGTTTTTCCCTTTGGTCTTACCTTATCTCTGGATCTGCCTTGGAAAAAGGGGTGCAGCAGTCCGCAAGCACTTTATGAGTGATGACTCTAGAAAGGGATCTTGAAAAATAGATGGTATTTAAGGGGAAGGCAAGAGATTGTCAAGCACAGGAAATAGGAAGTACAAACATATGGCAACACATGTCTGTCTACATTCACACAGGTTTTCCCATAACCTAAGTTAAGAGCCATATAATATTATTCATTCATATGTGACAAAAATAAAAGGTGATAAATTATCAATAACGACATCACAATTATTTCTAGAACTCTCCCACCTTCATCTTTTTAAAAAAGGATACATTGTTCGGGCAGATTAGATTTCCAAGTTTTGTTCTACCACTTGGGCTAAGAGATGGAGGTGAGAATAGCAAATGCAGAAGGTTTTTCATTCAGGCATACAGGAAAGAAAGAATTGGGTGGGGGGTGGGGAGGATATGGGGGAAATAATAAGGAGATAGGAGAGTAAGGAGGACATGACGAAAAAGAGGAAATGAGGACATAAGGAGGAGCTAGAGACTAAGAAGGACATGGCAGCATAAGGAGTTGATGAGGCCCTGGGGAAGGAGAGCAAAGAGGAGATGGGACATAGGCAGGACATAAGGGCATAAGGAAGAAATGGAACCGTAGGGAGGAGGTTGAAGAGAGTAAAAATAGATGGGCTGATTAAGAAGGAGATGGCAGAGAGTAAGGAGGTGAAGGCAGCATAACGAAGAGATGGAAATAAGAAAGGAGGAGAAGGGGACATGAGGAAGTGATGGAGTCATAGGAAGGAGATGGAGGATTAAGGAGTGCCGTCATAAGGAATTGGAGTGAGTGGTGAGGAGTTGGGGCAAAAAGAGAAGATGCGGATGAGTAAGGAGGAGATAGGGTACTAAGGAGCTAAGGCCATAGGAGGATTTGGGTCACTGGGAGAGATGGGGGCTTAAAGAGGAGATGAGATGTAGTGAGGAGATGAGATGTAGCAAGAAGATGAGATGCCATCAGCCTTCACGCCTCTGGTATCCTACAACTGAGTCATATGTACATCCATGCAGCATAATAAAATGAAGCACAGATGTCAAATATTGCTTCAAATTAAGAATGATTTTGCCAGTTTTTTAGAGCATGGGATAATTACATATGCATAATTAAAGAAATAAGAATGAGTTGGCTTAAAGCAGGGATACAGTGAAGAATAAGCATTGGGAATACAAACACAAATGAGAAATGTTGATAGATGATGGATAAATAGATCATAGATGAGTGATAGATGATAGATTAGATAGATAGATAGATAGATAGAGTAGTTTCTTCTGACTAAATGACTTAAAACAACAGCAACTTGTCCCCTTGCAGTTCTGGAAGCCAGCAGCCTGAAATCAAGGTGTCAGCAGGGCTGTGCACCTTCTGAAGGCTCTAGCTGAGGCCCTTTGCTTCTTTCAGCTTCTGGTAGCTCCAGGAATGCCACAGCTTATGGCCACATCACTTCAACCTCTGCCTCCGTGGTCACATGGCCTCCTCCTCCTCTCTGGGTCTCTCTCCTCTCTGTCTTTTATAAGGACTGTCCTTGGATTTAGGGCCCACCCAGATAATCCAGGATGAGCTCTTCATCTCAGGAGCCATAACTTAATTTTATCTGCAAAGCTCCTCTTTCCAAATAAGGTCACAATCACATGTTCTGGGGCTAAGGATGTGCGCATATGTTTTGGGGGGCACCATGTGACTCACTGCAGGTACAGAGAGAACAGATAAGGCTTCCATTTATATAGCAGATTTTATTAACTTGCACCCACTGTCCAATTTTCCTTTTTCCTTTTTCTTTGTTGCATATAATGATTGCAACTTAAGCAACTGTGGGTCACCAGTATTAATTTCAACATCCCATTTTGGGTCTCAAGCTCATGCAAGATTACATTTCTAAAAAGATGATTGTCAAACCAGATGCCAGAACTTCTCACGAGACACTCTATAAATCAAACCTTTAAGAAGGACAGTCTTATAATAAAAATGTTGTGTGTCATTTCCCCTCAGCCCTCCACAGGCACCCTAAAGCCCCATCACAGGTGAGCAGGCAGGGTTCAGGAACCTGTCCAGGTGGAGGCAGAAATCCATCTTCCTGCCAAGAAATCATCACCTTGCCCTTAGCCCCAAAAGCACGAGGAACAAAGGTCCCAGAGATATGGTTGGCCACATATGTTATATCTATGGAAAAAAGATTTGTAAAAGAGTATCTATTTCTTTCATCTACCAATTCTCGTTGCTGAAAGAACACAAAAACCAAAAATAAATAATTTGTTTGAGGTCTGTGGGAGAGGAAGACTGGTGGTTTTCCTGTTTAATTTCCAAAATGCAAAGAACCAAAAGAAAACTTTTGATTTTCCCTGTCTCCCAGATTGTATCCCAGGGTGGAAGTTTGTTTTCACCACTTTCGATGAAAGCATGTTAAACAGTGAACTGGTTGGCATAAGGCAGCGTGCCCAGAAGAAAGGAAAAAGAGTAAAAAGAACTGGAAAAGTAAAAGGAAAGAAAAAAAAGATAAGTTTTTAGCAAGAAAACATTTAAATATACAATAGTTAGGTATAATAAATACGTTTTTCATTTCAATTTTTCAAACATCTCCCTTCATTTATAACACTTTGTTTTTTCTTCTTTTCAGTGAAATCCTGTGACTCAGACTATAAAATAGCTAATAGTGTTTTTTTATTGCCATAAACTAGCCATAATCCCATCAACGTGCCAAAGTAAAGCACAGAGAAATGATCATTTCTACTTTTTTGAAAGAATTCATTTAAACCACTGTGTATCTCTATAGCCGTATTAGTATTTGACACAGTTATGAATGCAAATTCTTAGTAATCAATCTCATTTAGGAGCCATCCTAACATCTGCCTTCTGTCTGCTCAGTTGGGAAAGTTTTCGTCTCATTTTATTTTTCACTTTACGCAAATACCTTTTTCGTTTTTCAAATGCATTCAGGTTGTTTTCTTAATTAGATGATGGCCTGAAGTAGTTCTATATTTATTGACTAAAGCAACCAAATTAAATGAAGAATTAAGGCAATACCCCAAATGAAAGCATCTTTATTTCTCTGCTTTTTTTTCCTGATATTTCAAGCAAACTCCACTATCTATATAAATATCTCAACATTTATCTTTATTTTTACCTTCATGTTTCTATTGAAACCTTCTTTGCTTAAAAAAAAAAACCTAACAGTACAGCATTCCTTTGAATAAAAATACTACTGATAGGTTAGAATTATGCAGGAAATAAAGTGAACTAAGACTAGTATTATTCACTTATATTTACAGTTTAATAGCCTATCATTAAATTCTAAGTTCTATTATTAAAATGACATTTATGTCCTGTTCAAGGGCCTGAAAACAAAAATCGATTCCTAAGAAACTTGATGCCTAAATTCAGAATAAAGGATAATACCTAGAATTAATTGCTCCTATTACTCAACAAAAACATAAAGTATAATATAAACGGTAAATGCTGCAGAGAACAGCTGGAAAATATTGCACTCTTGATAGAAGTTACCTTAATTGTGAAATGACTCCCAAACCAGAATATCATCATTAAAATTTGCTTTTCTATCCCCTGGGCAATATTTTACTATTCCATGTCTAACTAATAAAGGTTATGTCAGTTGTTTATTTACAGTTTCTACTGACAGTTTTCAAACAAACAAAATACATAAACTCAATTATTTATCACAAGAAATATGTGGTGGTTTTACAGACATATATGGTAGTTTTTCTGTGTATTTTATAGGTTCTGTAACCAACACTAAATCTCTAAATATCTAAGACAGTTTCTGCCCTAAAGGCACCATTTCCAGCTGTCATATTAAACATGTCACTCACTTATTTTGTAGATTTTTCATGTAATATGTGTTATGACGATATGTTTAATTAGTGTGGTACATATTCATCTATCGGGCACTTCGTGGGTGCCAGGTGCTACGTGGGGTCTGAGGGATAAATAAGACCCCACCATTTCAGAAGGACTCAAAGTTTCTTTTTTTTGGGTTAGCATAGCTATCAGATACACAGCTCTTGAGAAAGGGGCAATGGGGCTATACCTGTCCAGCTTTTACTTGGATTATAATTTTGAAGAGACCTCTTCACCCAGGAGTTCACAAGGCCAATTGCCACAACTAAAACAGTATAATAAAGTGACAGAAACGTGATTGGAAGACTGTCACAGGCAGCAGTACAATCCGGGTAACAGAACTGAGCTGTGTCTGCAGTTAGCAGCTGGGCTTGTCCCACAGATTTCCACAACCAAGCCTTCCTGGGGCCAAGCCCTCAGAGCAGCTTCCTGAGCTGATCGACATAATCGGTATTTCCTTAGTACTAGCTAGGAGCAGGAGAGATCTATTTATATGTAAATATACGAGGTAGTCAATACATTTTAAAACTTTCTATCATGAAAAATTTCAGACATGCACAAAAGTAGAGAGAATATTAACATTTTTCTTCTATTCAGCTCTCATTGTTAAAAACTGCCTCTGCAGGGCGGAGAGATAGTGGCTCAGTGGCAGAGTTCTCACCTGCCATGCTGGAGACCCGAGTTTGATTTCCGGTGCCTGCCCATGCAAAAAAAAAAAAAAAGTGCCCCTACGATCTGCCTATTTTGGGAGAAGACGAAATGTGTGCTTGTCCTTGCCTGCTAGTAATATAAGATTAGCACACAGCCTACTTGGCTGATGGGCCGATGAGCTAGAATTTGCACAGTTGAGCAATTTGGGAATCAATAATGAACAAAACTGTACTGAATCTAATGTAGTGAACAAACACAAATAGGAAGGAGAGTTGGTTGTGATACAAATACACGTAAAAATAAGCCCTTTTATCTGAAGAAGAGAAACAGGATGAATGGGTAGAAAAGGGAATGTATTCATCAAGGATATGTAAATTATAGCTCATCCTAATTAGAGCCTCTATGAAGCTGAGATTGACTGTGCCCGCCCAGCAGCTAGGACAAGGCAGCAACTCAACATACCTGAAAAGCGTTTGGGTAGACTCTAGAGTAGCTAAGTAACATACTGCCCAAAAAACTGCCCCATGCAAGTTTCCTACTATGGGCCAGGTAAGTGTCAAATTATTGTTCTGAGAAATTTTGGTTGCATCAGAAATTGGTAAGAAAGAACGAAAGGAAAATAAATCTTTCTCTTTGGGCAAAGAAATGAAGTCTCTTTTTCTCTAAGTTTCGCATTTATCTACTTTAAAAAAATTCCCTTTCACAAAATGCCACAGCACAGTAAGTATTCCTACCGCAAAATCTCAAAGATAATCTGTAAACCATTTTGCTTTCAATCTCACATTCCTGAAAAGAATACAAGAATCGAAACATCTGCTACACGCTTGTGAGACCTTGGGCCCACACCTCACCAGACTTCCAGAGACGAATGCATTCTTAACCGAAGACCATTTGGATTCCCTTCCCTTCTCCTTTTCAGGCCATTCTCCATAGCAGGAAATGTATCATGTATCATATCATTTGCCCCAAACCAATTTTTCCAAGTTTCACGGTCATTATCCTCCTCATTCCTGGAACAGCACAGTCTTGCAAAGTTTTCCAACAGTAATTCATACTTGGGGCCTGCCAGTCACTTCCTAGACAAGGTTGTCTTAACAACCAATACCTGATTTCTTGGCGCTTCAATCTGTTTAATGAAATGTTGCTATCCAGCAGTGTGGATGGAGGAAAGAGAAGGGTTTATATGTAGCCTCAATTATCTTCCTCGGACTATTTGGGAAAGACAGAAGTAATTGGGATAATAGTTGTGGGGGGTGGTGTGGAATAAAAATTAAGAAGCCAGGAACTAAACATGAGATTGGCCACGTGTTAAAATATGTCCTCTTCTTAAGGCACCAGGATGGGGGAAGGGGTGGAGAGAAAGTTAAAAAGTAGGCCAGGATCAAATTAGGATGGCAAGCTCTGTCCCTCATTGGCCTAGTACTGCCTCGTTTCCTGGACCTTTCAATCTATCTTCATTTTTCTGGCAGTTGACATTTGCCTGCAACAAGGCATTCCTCAAACGATATGATCCAAGAATGTCTTTTATTTACATTATGATATTCAACACAGCCCGTATTTCTTAATTTGAGTAAGTAAAGACATCTTAAATGACTCATTTTAGCATAAAGCAATATGCTGTGCCCTGATTAAAGACTGTAACTGTTGGATTCCTTTTGCCTGGTTCATTTCAATATACGGTGCTCCTTCAGAGAATAAGTAGTTTCTTTTCCAAAAGAAAGAATAATAGAGAAGAGAGGGCAGTAAGCCTATGACTTTAGTAGAGAATGACTGGCAAATTTAGAATAGTCATTTAAAAAGAACATGTTCTTTCTGAAAGTTTCAATAATAATTAGGCGGTGATCATTTTACTCATCCACTTGGGTTACTTCTCTCAGTGAAATTTCTATTTTCATTTTTGAAACTGCAAAGAATGTCCCAAGAGTGAATTTTATTCAAAAAAGAATTTTTTGACAACTTTGGCTTCAACTTGGGGAAACTTTTTATACCAAAAGTAGATAGACCTGACAATTTACATAATTATTCAACATTGTTGCTGCTGAAAAATTTTTAGTGAAACTAGGAACTTTTGTTTTGTTTTGCTTTATCCAAAGAGAAATATTGTCAGGATATGTGCCTCCACCCACCCCCAACTCATCTCCTTCACATTCCATATTCATTATTTCCCAAGTCAAAGGCAATGTGTTTAGCATACCTTACTGGTACATGTGAGGGATTCAGGTATCATTTTTTTTTTTGGTGGGGGGGACGTGCTATTGGGGGGTTTGTGTACTAGAACTTCAGCTACTCTCAGTTCTGTCCTCAGTCTGATTCCTTAACACGGCTCAACTCTTGGTGCATATAAACATAAATATATATGTATATAGGCATATCTATGTGTGTGACATCTATAACCCCACATATTTTGCCATGTAGATAAAACCCAGGCTTTATCTATTCAATTTGCTTCTCCTGAAGGTTCACTGGCCATGAGCTGTGTTACGTTGCTCAAATTTTCCACTGGCTAAAGCTATTGGGAAAACCATTCACACGGGCTCTGCTGCTTGGAGAAGAGAACAAGACACTATATAATTCCAGCTCAGCAGAGCACGGCCAGAACGTATAGACATGACGCGGAGTGCAAGCCAGGCACTGGGCCAAGAGAGCACAAACACACAAGCCAGGAACTCTTTCTACTTGCCCGGACACTGTTCTGGGTTCCCACTCCTGCCCTCCTATGGTGATCAGCTTTTCCATAGATGGGCCTGCTTACCTTACTCCAGCATAGCTAAGTAAGAAGCGTGAGAAGGGTGATTCTCTCGGCCACTCCCGCGTTTATTCCTTTATTCAAGGAACATCATTGAAGGCCTACTGGTGCCAGACACAGTAGGTTCCAGCAAGACCACAGAGCGCAAAACAGAATACGGTCCCTGCCTTCTCCCTTAAGGTACAAAGGAGAGATAGACATAGGCAAATACTTGCTAATCAGTCAGTTAAACAAACGATCATTGCAATATGTTCAGAACACTAAGAGAATAACGTACTGTGTTCCTGTGGCTCTTCCCCAGTGATAAATCTCAAAGCCAGTTTGGCACCTGACCTGCAAAGTATCCTACTTTATGTCACTGCAGTATGGGAAAAATCATTGAGAAACCTAGCAGTACAGAGGACTTTTTGTAATTGTGTTGCCATTTCCACTGCCTAAGCCTCCAGTTATTAAATTCTAATCTTGTTTAGAATTCTGCCTTCTCTCTGATTTGATTGGTAATAATGCTTAGCATATATACATTGCACAAAATTCCAAAGCACTCCCATATACCGACTTAGTTGCTTTAAATCCTTTATTTTATTTTTTGAAACAGAGCAGAATATTAACTACTGAATTAATTATCTATTTGATCTTTACCACCATTCTGTGAGAGGGATAAGATCTGGGTTATTTTATAGATAAGGAAATGGAAATTTTGGAGCAAAGTTACTGGCTCAACTCTACATAGCTAGTGAGTTGGACATGGGCTCTGTCCATTGTAACAGGTCCCTCTCTATTTGAAGTGCAGGTTGGGTTTGCTAGAATGAATACATGTTTGCATAACCTTACCAACGCCTGTGTGTTTGCATAACCTTAGCCCTGGGTGACAATCATTCACTCACTCTTCTTCTCTTATTTTTAATGAGGTCGAGCAAGAAAAGACTGGAAAATGACCAAGTTAAAATATAAACATTTAAATACAAATGTATAGAGGTGGAAAACAAATGCATTGAAAGATTACTTGGAAAATGAAGCAAGGTTTACTCAGAGAAAAATGTGTGAGGAGAAGTATGAGACAATGGTGTAAAGAAAAAAGTAACGAAGTCACAGGTTAATGTTTAGAGAAGAATGTAAACTTTTGGGTCTCAGAAATTATTAATATAATATGGTGAGAAATTTATAAGGAAAACTATTAAAAATGCTTTATATAAAGAAAAAAGACAAGTTTATCGCTTACATCACTTGCAAAAGGAAAAAAACCAAATACCTCATTTCTTTCATAGGTACATCCCTTCTTCCTTATATCTATAACATCATAAACTTGTCCATATCAATCCATTTATACCCCCAACTCATGCTGTTGTTGAAGACTTCAGTTGTATGAAGCAGCTGTTTGTTCCATGACAGGGGACATTTGGGTGTGTGGTTGAGATCCCACCACACACATGGGTTGAGATCCCATGACTTCTGGATGCCTTGCTATTATTTTTTTCTCGTAAATTCTATCCCAAACATGTGTACTGAGGCAGAAAATTAGTTTGAGATCCACTGTGGTTATCTCAAAATTAAGGATCCCGTTAAACAAATATCCCTTGAAGGAAGTAAAATGGTGTATGTCAAGAAAGAGGTCAGCCCGCAGCTGACATTTGTGCCCATTATGCCGCATTACGAGCATATCACATGACTAAAGATTGTGTTTGAACACTGAGAAAATGTGGTAGGAAAAGCTGCATGTCTCACACACACACGTGAACTGTGTGAGTTGATTTTCCAGTGCTTCTTTAACATATTGTAGGTTCCACCCCAAGTGGTTCCTGGTGTAAAGAACTTCATGGCAGATCACTTGGCAAATGGGTTCACCTTCTGGCCAACCTCAGAGGGTGGCTGGGGAAATTAAATTAAATTACATATTTATATTTACCATTCATTTGTTTTCAATGCTCATCCTCATCATTGCTGTCATCATCAATATACTTACAAAAGACCAGATAATTTCTGCAGTGATACTTTTAGCACTAAGGATTTTTAATATTTTAGATGAACTTGTGTATGTCTTGCTGATACCAACTCTTTATCGGCTGACCAAGGTTTATGGCTTATGAAATTGTTAGTTTAATTTGTGCTTGCTTATGAAAATCCACTAAGATCAAGAAATGTCCTTAGGTTCCTTTTTCTGTAGTTCTCTCTACCTTACAGTGCCTCCACACACCCAATACCTTTATTAAGGTTTATCTTCTCCAGATCCCCTAGTATATCTGCATATAGTAGGTGCCCAATGAATATTGCAAGAAGGAATGAACAATCTTCTGGAACTGGCTCATTGTACTTACTGTTGTGAAAGGAAATATTTAAGGACCCAATTTCCTCTAAGGTATTGAGAATTCCCTAGGATCATATGCATTTTAAAAGAGTACTTTCCCATTACCGGCATGGTTCAAAACCCAGAAGAAAAACTCTAATATAGGATTAACAAGACCAGTTCTGGGAATGCTGGATCTGGGGTCAAGTTTGGAAAACACTGCTTATGCCGAGCTCCTGTGAGAAACTGAAGACACTAACTAGGGCCATGTAACACAAGTTTGACAGTCCTTAAATCTGGCAGTGACAATGGAGACATTCTCCTTTCTTCCCTCCTCTATCCCTTTCTTCCTTCCTTTCTTCTTGCCTTCCTTCCTTCCTACTCCCTTCCCTACTCCCTTGTTCCATCCCCTCCTCCTTCCTTCTTTCCCTCCTTCTTTTCTCCCTCCCTTCTTTTCTGTCTTCCTTCTTTTTCTCCTTTCCTCCTTTCTTCCTTCCCTCCTTTCTACCATCCTTCCTTTCTTCCTTCCTTCCTTCTGTCCTTTTTTCCTTCCTTTCTTCCTCCCTTCCATCCTTCCTTCCTTTTTTTCTTCCTTCCCTTGGTTCCTTCTTTCTTTTTCAGAACACCTTGCAAGAGTTAAGTTAAGGAACACTTTTGGGGGGAATTCTCTTCTAACTGAATGACTTGCTATACAAAAAGTATTAGGCCATCTCTCTGATGGACAAAGGAGCTATTTTGGTGCAGCGACGACTTCTTAGCATCTCTCAGAAAGGTCATCCCGCATGTGCTGCTTTCCTCTTCAGGAGGCCAACATGAGGACTCACTAGGTAATACATGCCCAACGCTTTGAGCAGTAGTCACACAAGTTCACGGTCAGCATTAGCTATTGTATCATTGTATTATTATTATTATTATTATTATTATTATTATTATTTTATTACTTTGTGAGGTTAGCCACAGGGCTAGCCCTGAGCAAGACTTTTTGGAAATGCTAACTGGGATATAAGTTTTAGAATACTCTTCAGAATGGCAAACACTTTTGAATAAACAAATGAACTGGATGCTCCGAGGGCAGGCTATTTTTAAAAATATTTTTAAATGGTTTCTCTTACTGTTATATGGGTGGGTGGGCAGCTGTTTGCAATTATAGCCATATATGTGGTCCGCAGGTATGCCAGGGTGGGGAATATGGCTTTTTTTGTGAAATGTTTTCAAGTAACTTGCTGCCACATTGCACTCGGCCGCCAAACCACACCGAATGGAAATGTACTAAAAGAGATGGGCAGAGTGAAGGACTCCTTTAAAAACAGAACAGTGACTCATGCTCATAAAATATAATTACTATGGTAATTCTTTAAATATCCTACCCAATCATGGGGAGGGGAGAGTATTGGGGGGAGAACCCGTGGAGGACATTTCAATGAACTGTTTATTAGCCCAGTTGTTGAGAATGTTGTTTTTTCACAGGGGGGTCTTAATTCTTTATAGGTGTGACTAGAAGGCAAGTTGGTGCTGGAAAGAAAGGTCTTCTCAGCTCTGTAGGAAATTAATTCTCCTTCATTGAGTGCTACAAATCCTGACACCTAAGCCTGTGCCCCAGTTGCATGATAGTAAGATCAACCAGCGTGTGCATGGATATTTTCAGTTTTATCTGGCTTTGTTTTGAAATCATACAGTATTGAAACCAGGCAAATAGTTAAATAAAAGATTATCTGGCAAATAGACCCTCTTTTCATCATCACAATAGCGCTAAAGCCTTAGATTATGGAAAAGGAGTTTGGAAAACTTCTAAAAGACTCTTAAAAAGAGTCTCCCATTCATTAAGCACATGTCCATTCCTTCTGGGCTTACTTTGCCACTCTGCAGCTTCTTAGCCCATTCATTGCCATGTCTTTGCAGAGATGCCTGCTTTCTTCCATCCAGCTGTGTGTGCATGCATTTGGAGTCCGACAAAGAACAAATGCTACTAGCACACAGTAAACATTTCTCTCCCAAACAAAGAATGAATAACTTGGTCACTACCCAGGCCAAAGTTCCATCCTTATAACACAATACAGGAAGAAGACGTTTCCTACTAGGTTGGCGTGTACTTTGAAGAGTATTACGGTATCCAGATCAACTGAAATTTCCCAAATTGTTTTTCACTATTTTACATTCTGCTAGCTAAGTTGCTGCCTATCAAATATTAAAACAGTGTATCTTCATTTCTTCACTATTTTTTTCCAATATATCCATGTACATTACCTTGGAACAAAGAAGGAAGAAGTAGAAGAAGGAAGGAAAAGTAGGAATGTAAGGGAGATAACAGGGGAAAGGGAAAGAGATATTTAAAGCAGGAAAATGGGAGCAGATTATGGAGATGCTTGTTGGCTGACACTGCAATTTTACTGAGGAGAAGAAAAGGCTCTCGGCACCTGGAAACACCAAACAGTTGCCTGAGTGTACCTGAAGATCAATGAATTAATGACTCCAGAACTGTCATCACTCTCCTCACTAACACTTTCTCACCTGTGGCTGGCCAGCTAGCCTGGGTGTGCAGGTTCAAAGCTGGCTTTGTATATTCATTCCCTCGTGAAATGTGTTAAATTTTCACACACACACATACACATACACGCTTTTATATAACTTCTGCCCATTCTTGTGCTTAATGAGAATAACACGATACTCATATAATGAAGCCCCAGGTGTTCCTGGGATAGTCCTCTTTCCATGATCAAATCACATGTGATTTAATCTGTTAGGCACTGTGTCCAAAATCACAACCACCTCACAATCCAAATTTTCCTTGGGATGAACCAAATTGAATTATTATCATCAAACAGTTGACTGGCATAAAGACGCTTGCAAGCAATGCAATGTTTTTAGCAGCTATGCCAGTTTCCCTATAAAATATTGTGCTAAATAAACTTCCAACTCTGTTTCCACATGTTCAATACTTCCATTCATAAAACATTACAGCTCGAAAGGATTTTAGTAATCCTCTGGTGCAAACACCTCATTTTCAGGTGAGGAAACTGAAGCCTAAACGTGTAAAATGACTTGCCTGCCATGCCTTAGCAGGTCTGCAGAAAATCGGCTTGGGAATTGAAATCATGCTCCCCAGAACTCAGCTATATACACATCCACCAAGGATGTGAGTCAGAGGTGATGGAGGTGCAAACCGGTCAGGGGCTGTTTTATACAGTGGCAAGCTCCTTGATCACAGACTTAAAGAGGTACTTTTAATGTGCACCAGGTTTCAAATACTGCCCCAACTCTTTCTTGTGCTGGCTCGAGAAAAGACATTGTGCTGGGTTTGTCCTGTAAAGAATGTCCACGGCCATTAACGGGATTGCCCAAACAGATCTCTTTCATGACATTTCCTCTCAAAATAAATCCTTAGTGGCATGAGATACCCCTTCCATTCTATTTCCTCATTTGAGGGCATCTGTAAATAATTGAGCTAGAAAATGAAAGGGGAGAAAGTATAATCAGGGTGCATTCTTGAATTTGACAGTAGGCATTTTCAAACTATAAAACATGTGTATGAGTTGACTTGCTCACACGAAGAAATAGGAGAACAAAGTTTCCTTCTTTGCAGTAAGGAGAGTTGGGTTGATATATTACAAGCATACGAGAGTTTGGCAAATAGGGACTGGTCTGTCTGCTTTGTTACTTTTGAAATTATGTGGGAACAAGGTGGGTGAGAAACTCTACCTTTTTCCTGTGCTGTCTAAAAGAATGGTATAGAGCTGAATGTCAACCTGTCTCAGACAATGAGCTATTGCAGAGATGATGTCTAGATATCAGGATGTGGACATGAGTCTAGTAGGTTTGGAGTCCAAAAGAAACATCAAAGTTTTCAAATAATTCAGAGATATGTGATCCATACTTGTCTACATGTCTCCATATTTTTCATTCCTCAAGAATTTCTAATAATATACCTGGCACATGCTTATTTCGCTGCCTGGAATTCTTATCCTATCCGCTTGGCTTATCTAATACCTACACATACTAACAGTCTCAGCTCAAATAGTCTCTTTCAAGTTGCTTTTCCTGACCCTTCTTCTAACCAAGGTTCCTGTCTTATAGAATCCCATACCCATATTTACTACATGGTGCAAAGCTGTCCCTCCTGCTAGACTGTAGATTGCACAAGCAGGTAGCAAGCATGCTTATGCTATTTACAGTTGTTTCCAGTGCCTGGTGAATGCCTGGCACCTACAAAATGCTCAGTAAAGATTTATTGGATGGACAGGTTTCACCGGCTATACTCAAAATACCCTCTTGCAAACTACAGGAGAAAACCTTTTTCTTGAGTCCTGTTTTGTGGAGCCCTGCTTTCATGGCCACCTTCTCCACTAAAGTAGTTTTCAACAGAAACACAATCATGAGGAAGACAAGCAAGTGGGTTTCCACTTATGCTGACCAATAATTTAACCTAAGATCTCCATGATGGAGTTGACCATGGAGATTTAGAGACACCTTGAGTTCCAAGTCATGAAATGAAACAGGCACCTAGATTCTGACTCCACAAAACTTTGAATCAAGAACTATACTGATGGCTAAGGGGAAGTACCTGAAACTGTAGAGCTGTGTTCCAGTAGCCATGTTTCCTGAAGATGACTGTATAATGATGTAGCCTTTGCAATGTAACTGTGTGATTGTGAAAACCTTGTGCCTGATGCTCCTCTTATCTATGATATGGACAGATGAGTAAAAAATATGGGTAAGAAATAAACAAATAATAGGGGGAACAAAGGTTAAAATAAATTGAGTAGATTGAAATGCTAGTGGTCAATGAGAGGGAGGGGTAAGGGGTATGGTATGTATGAGTTTTTTCCTTTTTCTTTTTTATTTCTTTTGCTGGAGAGATGCAAATGCTCAAAAAAAAAAAGAACATAGTGATGAATACATAACAATGTGATGATATTGTGAGCCATTGATTGTACACCATATATAGAATGTTTGTATGTCAAGAATGTTGGTTTGTTTGTTTGTTAAGGTTGACAATAAAAATATTTTTAAAAATATCTTGAATTCATTTTGGGGTGGTCCCTAGTAGGTTTTCAATAAAAAATTGTTGAATAATATCTTCTTTTCTCATAGACCAATAAAACATCTGACATATCATTAATATGTAAGTTAAAGTGTAACTTAGTTTGCCTTAACCTATAAATAGTTCCCTCTAATTTTGTGTTAGAAATAAGCATCAAGCATCTGGTGATGTGAAGTGGCCTAAATTATTCCACAAGCAAAATCCATCATCAGTAAACATATTATGAATCATTTGAATGCACCCCAAAACTTGAATATTGCCTCTTGATATTAAAGACCATTTCTACATTGGGTTTTATCAGGACCTTGGTGCCAAAACGTACAGTTAAAAAGTAGATACAAGCTCTACCATATAAATCAGGGATTGGAAAACTTTTTCTATGAAGGGCCACATAGTAAATATTTTATACTTTGTGGGTCTCATGGTCCCTGTTACATTTATTCTACTTGGTCAAGCATTGTGGCACAAAGACAGCCATAGACAATATATAAACGAATTTGTGTGGCTGTGTGCCAATAAAGACCTATTCACAAAAGCAGGGGGTGGACTGTTTTGGCCCACAGGCCATAGTTTGCTCATCCCTGATCTGAATGCTACATTGAGCAAAGTGAAGTCCAGATGAGGCAGCAGAGTGTAACAGAAAAAATTCTCAGTGGTTTGAATAGAGAAAAAAGGTGGGAAATGGAGTCCTCTGGCAGAGGATGATAAAGTGGTTATACTGAATTAAAAATGGGGAAAAACTAAGCCCTCATAGTCAGTACTATTTTCACAGTGAGAGCAGGGAGTTGGTCTAGAATCCATGCACTTATAAAATCATGAATATCAATTAGAGATAAGAACAAAACCGATTGAGTCAGGACTAAGGCAAATCAGACCACAGGGGTAAGGAATACATTGTCTGAATTTTATAACTTCACTTACTCTATGAAACCAAAAGAAGAGAGGTTTATTTTGTCCAGAACCTAAATTTTGGTAGCACATAATCTAACTTGACTTCTCTGGATAGATCATTTAAACAATGCAAACACAGGGAGCCCAGAATGCAAATGAGGGCTTATAATTCTGTATAGTTTAACGTAATACCCAGACACATCCCAGAGTATATTGAGCATATAATTAAAAAGTATTGACAAAGTCCCTTGAGGGATGGGGGAAAAAATATGGCGCTATTAAAAGTTTACCACCAGGGAAACCTCAAACATTCTATCTCAAACATTAGGGACTCCCAAGTCAATAGGCCAAACCATTGATCTTGAGGCTTGCCCTTGTGAAGCTTATTTATGTAGGAGAGAAGTTTAGCTTACCTACGGTTGTACCTAAGAGTTACTTCCAGAAAACCTCTTTTGTTGCTCAGATGTGGCCTCTCTCTCTAAGTCCAACTCTGTAGGTGAAATCATTACTCTCCACCCTACATGACACATGACATCCAGGGGTGAAAGTCTCCCTGCCAACATAGGATATGATTCCCAGGGATGAGCATGTCCCTGGCACCATGGGATCAACAATGCCTTCTTGACCAAAAGAGGGAAAAGAATTATAGCATATAAGGGATCAGTGGCTGAGAGAGTTCAAATAGCATTGAGAAGCTACTCTGGAGGCTACTCTCATGCAAGTTTCAACCAGATGTTGCTACTATCATGGTTTGCCAACCCCCAACCAAAATCATTTCTGTCAACCCTGAAGAACACTAGGGCTTTATCTGAGATTCTACAAAGGTTCCAGGCACTATATTACTTTCCAGAAACCTATACCCTTCAGATGGGTTCCTTGGCCAGATAATTCCTGAACAGAACAGCTTCTCCACAACATCAGCTAGTTCCAACCCTTCTCCCATATTATCAACAGCCCTTTCCAACATGAAAAAGTTAGAATGGACATAGCCCAAATACCCCTAAAGAGTGGAACAAAGATCAAAGGAGAAAGAGGAGTTATAACAGGGAAGACAGGATTTAACAAATGAGTATGATTTTTGAATCATTGTATTGATATTTCTTTTAGTCTCCAGTGTCTTGGAGCAGCTAGAAGGAAAAACCTAAAATTGTGGAACTGTAACTCACACCAAATTCTGAAATCTGTTCCACAACAAATTGTCGCAGTATACTTTGAAATGTGTAGCTCTTTTGTACATATATTATTTTTCACAATAAAAAAATAAAATAAAATCTTTAAGCAAAGGGAGTTTATACAGAGTTTTATGTTTGTACGTGCTTAAGCATTACAACAAAGATAGTTTATTTAAACTCTAGGGAATCTTGTGAGAAATTTTTTCCTTGAAAGACATTTGTCTGCACAAGACTCAAGGTTGAAAACCACTGGTCTGGATAAATACGATATTCTATCAAACCTCTTCAATATTCAAGAAAACTCAAGAACCAAAAGGACCACTGCAGTTTGAAAGCCCTGACTTCAGAGAACACATTCAAATGTGCTATTTATGTGGCCACAAAAACAGCTTCATGATATGAAGAGAGGCCTGATCAGCCGTCTTAATTTGGGTCTGTTTGTTTTGTTTTCGTGAGTTTAGTCAAAGTTTCTTTGGGCACTAACATTTCAAGTAGTATTTCAATCAGCATAGCAGCACTGAGCAAACAGTCTTTAGATATCTTTGTGGATAGAAAAGTATTACTTAGTCTATGAAGCCAATATATACATGTGTGTGCATAAACACACACACACACGCCCGCACGTGCCACAAGCAAATGAACCTTTGCGGGAACTCTAACACATGTTCAGGTTTGCTTGTTTAAAGCCACAGCTTTCCCCACAGTTCCCTTAAAGACAAACAAAAAACAATGCCAGGGAAGGTTCTTCTTCACATACTTTACTTAAAATTAACTTTGCGCTGACTAAACCAAAAGCAGGT